>NC_136430.1:17691250-18918125 GCF_052849685.1 Lactuca virosa | reverse complement strand
AGCTCGAGATCATGAGTGGTATAGTTTACTTCGTGGGTCTTTAGTTGCCTGGATGCGTAAGCTATCACTTTTTCCGCGCTGCATAAGTACACATCCCAACCCTTGACTGGAAGCTTCACAATACACTACGAAATCTTCCATTCCCTCTGGCAAAGACAACACCGGAGCACTGCAGAGGGATCGTTTCAGGGTTTGAAAGGCAGCTTCTTGTTTCTCATCACAGTTGAAGGGTACGCCTTTTTGGGTTAGGGTCGTGAGGGGCTTGGCGATCTTAGAGAAATTCTGAATGAACCTTCTGTAATAACCAGCAAGGCCTAAGAATTGCCTGATCACCGTTGGCATCCTCGGGGTTGCCCAGCCCTCAATAGCTTTGATCTTGGAAGGGTCCACATGAATCCCTTCTTCACTGACTACGTGTCCCAAGAAGCCAACCCTGCGAAACCAGAACTCGCATTTGGAGAATTTTGTGTATAGTTTCTCCGCCCTTAGAGTTTCCAAGACCTGCCGTAGATGTTGGCCATGTTCTTCTTTACTACGAGAATAAACGAGTATATCATCAATGAAGACAATTACAAAGTTGTCGAGGAACGGTCGGCAGACTCAGTTCATTAGGTCCATAAATGATGCGGGTGCATTCGTCAGACCAAAGGGGATTAATACGAATTCAAAATGGCCGTAGCGAGTTTGGAAAGCTGTCTTGGGTATATCTTCTTCTCGGATCCATAGTTGGTGTTATCCGGATCGTAGATCTATCTTGGAAAAGTGACTAGCTCCTTGAAGCTGGTCAAATAGATCATCAATCCGAGGGGGAGGGTATTGATTCTTGATAGTGAGCTTTTTTAATTCCCGATAGTCGATGCACATTCGGAAAGATCCATCCTTCTTCTTAACAAACAACACTGGAGCTCCCTAGGGTGAGAAGCTCGGTCTTATGAATCCTTTGTATAGCAGTTCGATCAATTGGCTAGATAACTCCTGCATTTCTGCAGGGGCTAACCTATAGGATGACTTGGCAATTGATGTGGCTCCAGGTATCAGGTCAATCCAAAATTCGACCTGTCTTTCGGGAGGTACTCCCGGGAGATCTCCGGGGAATACGTCTGGAACGTTACATACCACCGGAATATCCCTGATGTTCTTTTCCTCTTTCTGTTTGTCCACTATGTGGGCTAGAAAGGCATGATTCTTCTTATGCAGTCACTTTTGTGTCTTGATGCACGAGATAAGACGGAGGTTTGCACCGGGTTTATCGCCATAGATAATTAGTGTTTCGTTGGTGGGTAGGTGAAGGCAAACGACCTTCTTGTGTCACATAATATCGGCATGGTGGGGGCTTAACCAATCCATGCTGATGATCACATCAAAGCTCCTAATATTAATCGGCATCAAGTTGATTTGGAAAGAGTGATTTGTTAATGTTAACATGCACCCTACGAAAATGTATTTTGTTGTTTCAGTTTTCCCATTGGTCATCTCCACCACGAAGGCTTCGCTTAGCTTTTGGGGTTTTAGATTTAGTAGGTGTTTGAATTTATGACTCACGAAGCTCCGCTCAGCCCCACTATCGAATAAAATGCATGCATAAGTGTTGTTGAGGGGAAATGTACCAGTGACTACCTCCAGGTCTTGCACCGCCTCCCCCTGCCCCATCTCTAATACCCTACCCGATCCCCCTACGCCTTGATTGGCTTTGGGGCAGTTTCACTTATATTGGTCAGTTTCCCCACATCCATAGCACGCTTGGCTGGCCTCGACATTGTTGGGTTGGGGGTTGTTTTATTGGGGCTGAGATCTGCAATACCAGGAAGTGTGCCTTTTGCGATTACAGCTGGTGCATTGTAAATCTCGTCATGCGCCACTGTGGTGGAAATTGCATTTATCACATTTGGGTAGAGAACCCGCGTAAGCCCTGGCAGGTGTTGGTGTGGTTGAGGCTGGAGTAGCTGGGGCAGGTGTGATCTGAAAGAACCCCTTTCTCTAAGCTTTATTATTACTCCAAACATGCTACATGCATATTTATAAAAATATTTTACATATATGGTTTTATTAGAAATGACTGGATACAAACCGACTAACGAGTTTTTTTACAAAGTTATATATATATATATATATATATATATATATATATATATATATATATATATATATATTACATAACTTCCCAGGAAAGTTATACACTAATTACAAAAACTATAATATTATCTGTTCTACATCTTCTACCAGTATATGACTATATTGGATGCTTATCACCTGCAATAGTTTAAACATTGAGAGGGATAAGCGGGTGACGCTTAGTGAGTTCAAATACAGTTAGAATACAACGCTATGCCATATACATATCAATATGACAGAAGCAAAGAGGGAAAAAGAACAACAAAAGTATATGACAGGCTTTCCATATCAACCAACAATCTTATTCAATGACTTACAATCAAAGAGACAAAACAATTTCAACTTGATATACATCAATAAAGCTTCAGTCCAAATGGCACAGAAAATACAATTTCGGATTATCATTTTGCTAGAATATACAGGTTTTCAGCCCTACATAGCCCTATGCCAATACCAGAAGTTATAGGAGTCATGCTCTACATGGCCAAAGGCACAAAGCCAATACCAGAAGTTATACGAGTCATGGTCTACATGGCCAAACGTATAAATCCGATACCAGAATAATACAGGAAACCACATTGAACATATAACACATAACATATAATTGTACCTATGTTGAACTCACCGTGAAATAACTGAATGGTAAAATGATAATTTGGGCAATACTTCGTCCCTAGAAATGACTTTCTTTGACGAAATCGGGGATTTTTGTTGAAAACCGGGCCTTGCGCGGGCAGAGTTTCAACTTGAAAATATTATTTTCTTAGATCTTCGAAGCATCGGGATTTGCTTCGGGTGTCGGGGATGATTCCTAGGCTTCAGGGGGTGTTAGGGAAATTTTCGAGAGTTTAGACGGTGTAATTGTCAGAATGTTGTAACCTTAAATCGGGCAGCCTCGCATCCTATTTATAGGGGACCGAAGCACCTGATTACGCTGGGCGTAATTCCTTGGTAAGCGGGGCGTACTGCCTCGTGCATCTCTTCGCTGGGCGTACGAAGTGGATCAGATCAGACGCGTCAAGGCTACGACACGTGGCACTCATGCGAAAGATTAGGCAAGGTGACGGGTTTCGGATCTCTTACACGAGTACGCTGGGCGTACTTTGATTTATCAAACTTCAAAAATTCGTAACTTTTGAATACGAACTTTGTTTTTGACATTCTTTATATCTACAAGTAGGTGAGATTATACTCTACAATTTTCGTTTAGACTCTTTCGGCTAATTTGGACTTCATTTTTAATATTATATTTTTAACGGACCAGGACAGGAAAAGTCCGTTAAAAATTCATAACTTCTTCATCCAACGTCCATTTTCGTCTGTCTTTTTACCGTTGTACAAATATTGACGAGATCTTCGATTCTCGTTTAGGTTGTGTCGGCTAAAAATCATTCGAACTTTATTTCGAGTTTCGAGCTGTGTACTGCTATGCCGATTCTTAGAAAATCTTAACTTCCTCATACGAAGTCAGATTTGGACGTTCTTTTTATGAAAATTCTCGGTTTAACGAATCCCACGACTTTCATTTAGATCACTTAAGCTAAAAAGTAGTTTATCGTAAACTCACTTTTTACGTCATATAGCGTCGTGCCGGTTCTGTCGCGAAACTTCAATATGTCATAACTTCTTCGTTATAACTCAGATTTCGATGAGGTTTTCGCCTAAACGTTTCTAATGAGTTAATCTACAACTTTCAATAACATTATTTTTACTTATTTCCAACTTAAATTTTTACATTTTCGTTAATTTTAATATTTGACATTTGATTGGAATCTCATAAGACTTCCAATACTTTCCGAATGATTCTAAACATAGTTTTACTTCAATTCTTATAAAACTATCTTGTTAGAACTCATTCCTCAAAACCATATATTATTTAATAATATTCATTTTTAAACTAATAAAACACGATAACTGAACGTGTATGTTATATGATCTAAGTAGTAGCAGCGTGAACTGCTACAGTTTGCTGCTTCTTTGATGATTCTTGATTCTGGAACCCCTTTCGTTTGTTTCCCCGGTTGTTCTTGTTGTTTTCCTCCTTTTCTTTAGCACCGGAAGTCTTCACGCCTTTTCCATCCCCGTGGTCGTACAACTTTTTGTGCCATACGCTTGGCACTATTGAAGGTCGAGGGGTTCGCAGCGATCACGTTCCCCTGGATTGGAGGTGTTCAGCCCCAAATAAAGTGTTCGATCTTTTTGCCCTAAGAAGATATCATTCCAGTGCATAGAAGGGCCAGCTCACGAAATCTGGCGATGTATGCTTCAATATCAGAGTTTTGCACCGTCAGGTTCCATAATTCTTGCTCAAGTTTTTGAACTTCGCCCCGGGGACGGTATTCTTCCAGCATCATTGCTTTAAGATCCTCCCACGACATGGCATTTGCAATCGGGGGATTAAGGGCCTTGATCCGGCCGTTCCACCATGATAAAGCCCTGTCAGCAAAGGTACAGGCAGCAAATTTCACATTGTTCTCCTCGGAATAGCCGTAGATTTCGAAAACCGATTCAATTTTCTCGAACCATTGAGTGAGAGCTATTACGCACCTACTCCCATTGAAAGTCTTCAGTTTTGCATTCATGAAATCTTTATAAGTGCTAGTTTTTGGGTGTCCTTGAAGATCACCGTGATTGGAACTTCCGGTCCCTTGACCGTTTCCTCCCCCATTGTTTCCCTGGTTGATGTGAGCTAAAGCTGCCGTGACCACAGCTGAGACTGCCACCTGGAAAGCAGCAGAGTTCATCTCCGGTGGAGGCTGTGGTGGTGGTGGTGGTGTTGTGGTGTTCTTGCGAACATATCTTCTTGGCATTTTCCTGCTACGAGACAGGAATGACGATGAGTTTATAAATTCCTTTTTGTTTCTAACGGTTACGATGATTCGATTGTACTTATAATTGAACTGTATTATATCAAATATAAATGAAAAGAGAGAACATAGCAGATCACAACATCACAAATAAGACACATAACTGTTTCATTAATGATAAATTTCTTAGTACAATACATGAAAATTAGCCTTTGAAAGGCCTTCAGTACATAAAGAAAATAAAAAAAAATCTGCCAACATAACGACTCTATGAGTAGTGTAATCACTTAATCGTAGGGTCAGTCCTACATATATAAAAAGTAAAAAAATAAAAGAGGGGTCCCATCATTAGCAGCGGTGAGTAGGACGAGTCCTACTCGCGGCGGGAAGTATCTTGTGGTGATGATGACGAGGTAGAAGCACCCTGGAGTCTGGCTAGCTGGCGCTCAGTGACCCGCATCCTCACCTCGAGTGCGGCCTACCGCTCCTAGTAGTCTCGCACTATGTCTCGGGTCTGCCTTTCCATGCGTTCCACCGCGGCTCTCATCGCATCCATCTGATTGGCGGTTGCCTGGGCTTGGTCGCCGATATACCGGGTCCGCCTGACCATCACCGGAAGGGCTCGGTCCGCCGGCCCTCTATGTTTGAGGTCGAAAAATCCCTACTCCATGCCAAACGGCGGACAAAATCCCTGCTGCCTGCTCCATCACCAGATGTCGTGGGCCCACGGGGGCATAGGGCCATTGGGGCCCATCCGATGCATAGGAACCCTAGCCATGTAGGGTGGGTCAATGACTTCGGACTCTGTGTCCGAGTCATCTCCGTCGCTCTCTGCATCCTCCTCGAGGTCCTCATCGATATCCTCGTCAATTTCTTCTTCTTCCGGATCTTCCATGGGCTCTTCTCCTAGGTCCTCCTCTATCCATCCTCCGTTTTCCTGAGTCGGGGGAAAAGGTTCTCCAGGTAGATGAAAACCATCCATAGTGTTTGTACGAGAATATGAGTACAAAAGGAGATATAAGAAAATACATGAAGACTCCACATAATACCAAAATACTCCTATAGTATTTTAATGGCTTATATTTGGTTCCTTAAAACTTTTGCATATTAGGTTGATAAGCTTTAGATTCGCTGTCCATCCCGATCACTCCCAAACACATGTTGGTCGTATTTTGAATAAATATAATTGACCAGGCTATATTTATCCCCAATACGATTACATAGTTTCCAGGGTTTAACCGCGATTGTCCTACTCTTCTAAAAACCTTTAATTGCTTCTTATTTTTATTCAGAGTGGTTTAGTCCCACTGTATTTATAGTTGCATATCTTGTATGGTTAGATATGCTAGTTCACTATAAACAATGCACTGATACCAATCTGTCACACCCCCGAACCGAGACGGCGGAAATGTACAGGGGCGGGTGACTTCATCTTGTAATATCATAACAATTGTATATAAATGAAACAGAGCAACCATCATCATCATACATTACGATATCAACATACATGGTTTACATCATTGTATTTGTTTATGAGATACATCCCAAAATAACATAATGTATGATAATTTAAAATACAACAAACATCCAAATTTCCTTAGCTGTCCACCTGCTTATTGAGTTCCTGAGAATACAAGTCGATTTGAAAAACGTCAACATAGAATGTTGGTGAGTTCATAAGCATGTTTGTGAGAAAACTTTGTAATTGTTTGTAAACTTCCGGAAAATCCAACATTTTCTTATAAAAATAGTTTGTAAGTCTCGTTTTAAATCATGTATAAATGCATGTGTTTCTTTGTTTATTTTGTTTTGAAAATATAGAGAGAGAGATTCCCAGAAAAACCTGTATTTTCTTTTATACTATGAATTGTGGTCTTAAACCCTAAGACCCGAGTAATGAAATTAAATGCAAGATAGTCGACGCATAGCTTTGTACTTCGCATAATGAGTAGAGTATCTGTATTGCGTAAATTTTAATATAATATTGTTATTCTCTATGTGAGTCGTTACAACGATACTAATATGACGAGAGCGCCTGTCTTGACGCTCTTCAGGCGTCGGTTTTTAAAGATAACTGTCACCCTAGACTGGCCTATCTAGCTGTAGCGAGCAGCTCAGGTGTGGGGGTGTCAACCCCGTATAGATCTATACATAATATCCCGCTCCACCTCCAGGAGACTCTGGTTATAACTACATGACTTTGTATGTACACTAGGTAGGTACAAGTGAAGGAGTGCCTCACAAGAGCCTTAACGAAGTTTACGCGAATATTGAGTGTCATTATTTAACGTTATAAATAATGTTACGAGTGTATATTTTTGCTATTGTTGTCAAAAATAGCCCATTGTTACCCAAATTGTCATGAAAGGTCCAATTTTACTAAAATTGTCTCTAAAGTCCCAATTAACATAAAATTTATCATATAAGGCTGAAAGACCCGCACTTTCATATTTCTAAAAGACCCAAACTTTCATACTTGACAATTGTTACTCCAAAACATGCTACATGCATATTCATAAAAACAATATTTTACATTGATAAAGCGATTACAAACGACTGGATACAAACCGACTATTACAAAGTGTTATATATTACACAACTACCCAGGATACTGTACTTTTATACATACATGATCCCTAAATACAAAAGTAATATTATAACTATTCTAAACCTTCAAACAATGTTATACATGACTCCTCTCAATGTTTCTAAAAGACCATGTGATCAGTGAAATGACTTAGATTCACGGTGGTACTGGTATGTAGCCTCCGGCCATGTAGAGCATTCCTCATAAGAGAATGACTTCTATTCTATGGTATTGACAGAAGGTTAGACAGGGCTTATAGCCTAAAATCTACCAAAATGTTTAAATCAGAAAGTCTAGGTCTTCTTTGAATCAAATCATTGATTGATATGGAAAGTTTGTCACATATGCCTTTGTTTTTTCTTGTTCCTATTTGCTTCTGTCATATTGAAGTATATATATGGCATAACGTTATATTGTATCTATTATTGAACTCATTAAGACCCGCACTTTCATATTTCTAAAAGATACAAACTTTCATACTTGACAATTGTTACTCCAAAACATGCTACATGCATATTCATAAAAACAATATTTTACATTGATAAAGCGATTACAAACGACTGGATACAAACCGACTATTACAAAGTGTTATATATTACACAACTACCCAGGATACTGTACTTTTATACATACATGATCCCTAAATACAAAAGTAATATTATAACTATTCTAAACCTTCAAACAATGTTATACATGACTCCTCTCAATGTTTCTAAAAGACCATGTGATCAGTGAAATGACTTAGATTCACGGTGGTACTGGTATGTAGCCTCCGGCCATGTAGAACATTCCTCATAAGAGAATGACTTCTATTCTATGGTATTGACAGAAGGTTAGACAGGGCTTATAGCCTAAAATCTACCAAAATGTTTAAATCAGAAAGTCTAGGTCTTCTTTGAATCAAATCATTGATTGATATGGAAAGTTTGTCACATATGCCTTTGTTTTTTCTTGTTCCTCTTTGCTTCTGTCATATTGAAGTATATATATGGCATAACGTTATATTGTATCCATTATTGAACTCACTAAGCGTCACCGCTTACCCCTCTCAATGTTTAACAAATTGCAGGAGATAAGTAACGAGTATTGTCGTATACTGTTTGAAGGTTTAGAATAGTTATAATATTACTTTTGTATTTAGGGATCATGTATGTATAAAAGTATAGTATCCTGGGTTGTTGTGTAATATATAACACTTTGTAATAGTCGGTTTGTATCCATTCGTTTGTAATCGCTTTATCAATGTAAAATATTGTTTTTATGAATATGCATGTAGCATGTTTTGGAGTAACAATTGTCAAGTATGAAAGTTTAGGTCTTTCAGAAATGTGAAAGTGCGGGTCTTTCAATCATGGTATCAGAGCAGTAGTTTAAGTGAACTAAATTCCACGGATTGGTATTTAGACTTAAACTATTGGAAGTTCAATATATGAACTGAATCATTGTAAGCATATGGATACAAACTTTAGGAAAGACTTAAGTAGAGTATTAGGTAATGATAAACCCTAATATATTCTAAAATACAATGTTACTCCATATTGTAGAACAATGGCTGAACAATTGGGTAGCCATACCCCTGAGGTGGGTGGAGGTCCTCAACCTGATGAAGTAAATACTCCAGTATCTCCTCGTAAGGAGCGACTATTGGGTAAACTTACTGGTATTATTCGGCAGACTTTCGAAGAACACAAAAAGAATGGTGATAAAGGAAAAGAGAAAGCCACTGGAGAATCTTCAAAATGGGAGGTGAAGCGTCCCTCGTTCAAAGATTTCAAGAGTAGTTGTGCTATGGATTTTTAGGTGTTCTTAATCCCATTGTTGTTCTTACCTGGATCCAGAACACATAGAAAGTGTTTCGTATTTCTCATGTGGATAATGAAGACAAGGCTAATTATGCTTCTGCAATGCTCATTGGAGAAGCCTTGGTATGGTGGGAAGCAACATATGAAGCTCTCAACGGGTTTGACCAGGAGAATTTATCCTGGGAAATGTTCAAAACTCGTTTGCTAGAGAAGTATTGTCCTCTAGACATGAGGAGGAGATTGGAGAAGGAATTCCTCGAGCTTAAACAGGGAGGAATGACTGTGAATGAGTATGAAACTCAGTTTAATCAAAGAGCAAGGTTTGCTACAAAGTATATTCCAACTGAAGACGAGAAAATTCAGTTATTCATGGAGGGACTACGACACGAAATCCACGATTTCGTTGCCAATCGGGATGTTCTGTCATTCAACAAAGTCGTTGAGTATGCTCGAAGACGCGAGCATGACTTAGAAATATGTGATGCCACTTTTATTGTTCCGAAGCATCCACGTACTGAAAGAACTGTTCCTGTTCCCTCTATTCTACCAGCTCAATCCGTTCGGACTGAACCTGGTAATCAAGTGCAAACTCAAAATGCCCCTCGTGGCCGCGATAGATCACAATCTTTTTCTATTCAATCGCCTTCATGTCGCATTTGTGGAAGGAATCATCCGGGCCAATTCAAAATAGACAAGGAATCCGTTGTCTGTTATGGATGTCGAGAAACGGGTCACATAAAGCCAGGTTGCCCAAGGAAGGATGTTACTTGTTATGCATGTGGTATTACTGGCCATAAGAAGCATTTTTGCCCTACTCTTACTAGTCAGATGACGGGAAGTCAAGCTTCTGTTTAACAACCGGCGAGAAGTCAAGCTCCTGTTCAACAATCAAAGGGTACTCCAACTAAAGGAGGAGGTTCCAAAAGCTAAGGGTCGTGCATTGCAGATTTCCACAGAAGAGGCACGCGAGGACCCGAATGTGTGACGGGTACATTTCTTGTTAACTCTAGACCTCCTCACATCTTATTTGATTCTGGTACCTCAGATTCTTTTGTGTCTCATGAATTTGCGCATTCTTTTCAAATGGCTTGCTATGCACTCGCGCAACCATTTCACGTAGATACTGCTGGAAGTATATCATTACTTGATGATAAAGTCTATAGGAATTGTGTTATAGAAATTGAAGGCTACAATTTTCTTGCTAATCTGATTCCTATCTCCTTGCCCAACTTTGATATTATTCTCGGCATGGATTGGTTGTCGAAGAACCACACAAAACTTTTATGCTATGAAAAGATAGTACGTATTCCCATTGAAGGGGAGAATCCTATCTATGTCTACGGTGTACAAATAATCTTAAAAATAATCTCTTTCCTCAAAGCTCGTAAATTCATATCGAAAGGGTGTTCTATCTATCTGGCCTACACAGTCGATATCTCAAAAGAGGAAAAGAAAATGGTAAATGATGTTCCCATTGCTAAAGAATATCCAGATGTTTTTCTTGAAGAATTGCCTGGACTTCCTACAGACAGGCAAGTAGAATTCTGAATTGACCTTGTGTCTGGTGCTGCTCCGATTGCAAAGACTCCATATCGTCTTGCGCCAGCTGTGATGAAAGAAATGATGATCCAACTGCAGGAACTACTTGACAAAGGTTTCATTTGACCGAGTACCTCTCCTTGGGGTGCTCCGGTATTGTTTGTCAAGAAGAAGGACGGATCGATGCGAATGTGTATTGATTACCATGACCTAAATAAGGTAACTATCAAGAACAAGTACCTACTACCTCGCATTGACGATTTATTTGATCAACTTCAGGGTGTTAGCTATTTCTCGAAGATTGATTTGAGATTTGGCTATCAATTGAAAGTACACGAGCAGGATGTACCGAAGACTGCTTTTCGTACTCGATATGAACATTATGAATTCCTTGTCATGCCGTTTGGTTTGACAAATTCTCCTGCTGTATTTATGGATATGATGAATCGGGTATGCCGCCCAATGCTCGATAAATCTGTCATCGTATTCATTGACGATATTCTAATCTATTCCAAGTCCGAAGCTGATCATGCCATACATATTCGTGCGGTATTAGAACTTCTTCAAAAGGAGAAACTATATGCTAAATTCTCGAAATGTGAATTTTGGCTTCGCCAAGTTCAATTTCTCGGCCATGTTATTTTTGGTGACGGTGTATCCGTAGATCCTACCAAAATCGAAGTTATTCAAAATTGGGAAGTGCCCCGTAATGCTTCTGAAATTCGTAGTTTCTTGGGTCTCGCGGGATATTAACGGAGATTCATTAAAGACTTTTCACGTATAGCCGTACCTCTCATGAGTCTTACATGAAAGGAAGTGAAGTTCAAATGGGGTGAAACCCAAGAAAAAGCTTTCTCAACTCTAAAAGATCTTTTGACTCATGCTCCAATCTTATCACTCCCAGAAGGTAATGATGATTTCTCCATTTATAGCGATGCTTCAAGATTGGGACTAGGTTGTGTGTTGATGCAACGTGGTAAAGTGATAGCCTATGCTTCAAGAAAACTGAAAGATTCTGAAAAGAATTATCCCACTCATGATCTCGAACTTGCTGCAGTGGTATTTGCCCTAAAACTTTGGAGACATTATCTTTTTGGTACGAAATGCCAATTGTTTACTGACCACAAAAGTCTCAAGTATATATTCAGTCAACAAACTTTAAATATGAGACAACAACGAGCCATGAAGCTGATCAAAGACTATGACTGTGAAATCTTGTATCATCTTGGAAAAGCCATTGTAGTTGCCGATGCACTTAGCAGAAAGGTTTATCGTAATAGTATGTGTTATGCTATTACTCACACTACAATAAAGTTCACTATTCTAGATGAACTATAGAAATGGCAAGTAGAGGCCCTAAAGCCAGAAAATATGAAGAAAGAAGGGATGATACATTATACTGATGTTTTATGTGATAATCCACGAGGATTAAAGGTATTCAAGAATCGACTATGGATTCCAAAGATTGGTGGATTAAGACAGACGATTTTAGATGAAGCCCATAAGTCTAAACTGTCAATACATCCTGGTACAAGTAAAATGTACTATGATGTAAGAGCTGATTATTGGTGGCCTGGATTAAAGAGATACATTGGAAGATATGTACAGGAATGCTTAGTATGCTTACAAGTCAAAATAGAGCACCAAAATCCTTATGGAACTCCAGAAAGTCTTAGTGTTACTGTATGGAAATGGGAAGAACTGTCCATGGATTTTATTACCAAATTGCCAAAGACTGCTAGACAACATGATAGCATTTGGGTAATCGTCGACCGCCTGACTAAAAGCGCTCATTTTCTTGTCATGCGTGAAACGGCTCCAATGGAGAAATACGCACAAGTATACTTGGATGAAATTGTTGCAAGACATGGTGTGCCATTAAAGATCATTTCTGATCGTGATACTCGCTTCACATCTCACTTTTGGGCGAGTATGCAATGTGAATTGGGATCTCGAGTTGCTCTCAGCACAACTTATCATCCCCAAACAGACAGTCAGACAGAGAGAACAATCCAAACAGTAGAGGATATGCTTCGTACATGTATCTTGGAGTTTGGTGGTAACTGGGATAAATACTTACCTGTTGTCGAATTTTCATATAATAACAGTTACCACACTTCAATCAAAATGCCTCCATATGAGGCATTATATGGTCGCAAATTTCGTACGCCATTATGTTGGCGTGATGTAGGACAGAAGATCCTTGGAGTCCCTGAAATGATTCAAGACACCACCGACAATATTCAAATTGTACGAGAAAGAATGAAAGCGGCACATGATCGACAGAAGTCCTATGCAGAAAAGAGGAGACGACCCATAGAATTCCAGATGGGTGATTTCGTAATGCTGAAAGTATCCCCGTGGAAAGGCATTATGCGATTCGAGAAGAAAGGAAAACTAAGCCCTAGATTTGTTGGTCCTTTCAAAATCATCCAGAGAATTGGTAAACAAGCATACCGCTTGGAATTGCCGGAAGATTTGGCAGGTATTCATGTTGTGTTTCATGTGAGCTATCTGCGTAAATGTTTAAGCATGTATGATGAAGCAGTTCCATTATCCGAAGTGAAACTGGATAATAAGTTAACTTATGTAGAAGAGCCTGAAGAGATCGTAAACAAAAGAACGACTAAACTGCGTAATAAAGAAGTAGAGTTGGTGCTTGTCAAGTGGAAACACCATCGAGGCCCAAATTATACTTGGGAAAATAAGAATGAGATAAGAGCGAAATATCCCTATTTATTTGATGTAATTTCGGGGACGAAATCCTCAAAATGAGGAGGTATTTGTAACATACACGTTTTGAAATCGTGTTTTGTAAATGTTAAAAGTAAATAATATTATGAAATATTATGTGATATTGAGTATTGAGTTCTAACAGGTAGTTTTTACTAGAAATGAAGTAAAACTATGTTTAGAATCACTCGGAAAAATATTGGAAGTCTTATGAGATTCCAATTAAAAGTCAAAATATCGAAATTTAACGAAAATATAAAATTTGAAATAAGTAAAATTTTATTATTCAAATTTGTAGATAATTTCATTAGAAGCATTTTGGCGAAAACCTCATCGAAATCTAAGTTATAACGAAGAAGTTATGACCAATCGAAGATCCGCGACAAAACCGGGACGACACCGAATGATGTAAAAACTGAGTTTTTGATAAATTACTTTCTAGCCTTAGTAATCTAAATGAAAGTCGTAGTATTTGTTAAACCAATAATTTTCATAAAAAGAACGTCCAAATCTGACTTCGTATGAGGAAGTTATGATTTTTCTAAGTTTCGAAATAACATTAGAGAGCTAAAAACTTGAAATAAAGATCGAGCAATATTTAGCCGACACAACCTAAACAAAAATTGAAGGTCTCGTCAATAGTAGTACAACGGTAAAAAGACTGACAAAAACGGACATCGGATGAAGAAGTTATGAATTTTTAACAGATTTTCCTGTTCCGGTCTGTTAAAAATAATAATATTAAAAATAAAATCAAAATTAGCCGACGAAGTCTAAACAAAAGTTGTAGAGTCTATTCTCGCCTACGCGTGCATATAAAGAACGTCAAAAACGGAGCTCGTATGCAAAAGTTATGGATTTTAGAAGTTTAGGACACACAAATTGAGAAAATCCCGAAATCCGAGAAAAATCGCATGGTCAGACTTCGGCCACGTCACCCTTGCTCACATCCTGCCCCATGTTCGATGCCTCTGAGTCATCCGAATCATGGCACGTCCGAATACCGACGCGAGTTGTTGACTCCTCGCATCTGAAGCCACCTGCCTCGCCTCGCATCGGACACCTGGCCTTCGCATCTGCTGTCGCGTGTTTCCTTCTCAGCCGTTGATCCTCGGTCTCGCATACTATATAAGGGAGGGTGCGAGACCTCCCGGGTAAGTTTGGAAAATTCTCACATTTTCACTCCTAAACCCATTTTTAAGTCATTCCAACTTCCCCCGAAGCCTCGGGATCATACCAAACACTCAAAATAAGTTCCGAAGTGCCCGAGAAGCCCGAGAAATTTATCTTTTTGGTTTTTAAGCCCAACCCTCGCAAGGCCCGGTTTTCATCGAAGAAAGCTAATTATAGTAACGAAGTGCTGCACATGTTACTATTTTAACCCCCGATTAATTCACGATGTGTAACACCCGTCAAAATTAGGTCAATAACAATTACATGTGATTATACCAATCATGTAATGTGATTTTGTTAAACTAGTAATGTAGTAAACTTACTATGTATTTCATTGTAATTCTAATACAAATATGAAATTTCATACATACTTTATAGTATAAATCAAAGTATATGTCCATACGATTTCAAAAATATAGAGAACATCTGAATCTAACTTTGCGTGAAGAAGTTATGATAAATCGAACACTATAAATCTCTATAATAATAGGAATTTAAAATAGACTTAGAGGTAGCTATTGGAGTCTAAAAGAGAGTTGTAGTGCTTGTAAATACCTATGCGTGGATATAAAGAACGTCAAAAATGGAGTTCGTATACAAAAGTTATGGCCTTCCGAAGATGTCGCTGTCAGAAACCCTAATTTGACTGAACTCACGACGTGAGCATAAAAACTCACGACGTGAGGAGTCAACCGCCACATTTTGAAGCTAGAAGTCTACGTAACGATAACCCAAAAGCTCACGACGTGAGCAAGGTTTTCTCACGACGTGAGGACGCTGCATGACACGAATCGGGGCTAGAAAGCACGCGTTAAAGCTATGGGATAACTCTTACCACAATTCACGACGTGAACCTATCATTTCTCACGTCGTGAGGGCCAAAAATCAGCGTATAAATAGCCATTTCGACGCCAAGGCTCATTACACCATTTCTACTTTCTTTCTCTCTCGTTTGCTGAAGCCGTTTCGCTTCCCGAGCCCGGTGATCGCGAACCGCTGAGCGTTTTCAGTTAGATTCCGTCAAAGTACGATATTAAGGTGAGTTTCACAGCCCCACTTTCTAAGGTTTTCGGGGGAAAACGCATGCTAAATATTGTATATACATTATTATTATGTCTATATGATAGTATATTAATATCAACGTAGATAGTTATAATAACCGGGATATAGTTATTTCGTATATGAAAATATACAACTATCGTAAAGTTGTTAGCATGTTATTGTTATAGTAGTATACTAATGTAGATCTTGAGTTATACTTAGGATTCTATATATATGTTTTGTGCGATATAGTTCCAGAGTTATACTCGGAAGTTCTATATGTTAATTGATAAGTATGTTGTCATTGTTGGTTTTATGTCAAGATAAAAGCAGGTATGTTATATGTTGCTGTTATTGGTTTTATGTCAAGATAAAACCTGGTTTTAATTCTAATTATAGTTGTTGTACTACCGCAAGGTGTGATCCTTGTACTACCACAAGGTGTGATCCTTGTAACTACCACAATGTGTGATCCTTGTAACTACCACAAGGTGTGATCCTTGTAATAATAATAAGAGGTATAAAACTAAGTCAGTCGCAGCTACAGACTCATGGTAGCACAACTTTAGAAGCATTATACTTTGTCGATATACAAGTATGAATGTTAAGTATAAGTTTCTCAAAGGCTTATACTCTAAGTATAAGAATCTAGTAGGTATATTACTTGTATATTAAGTAGACCACTATTCCTATTCTACTTACTCGTATTGAATTAAAATAGATTTATACGTAGCAACCTTAGTTTGTATGGGATTACAAACATTTGTATGAGACTTATAGGTATACTACTTATTTGGTAAGTAAACCATTGTACCTAGGATATATATATATATATATATATATATATATATATATATATATATATATGTATATATATATATATATATATATATATATATATATATATATATATATATATATATATATATATATATATACTAAATGTTGGAGAGTCAAAACGATACTTTCAAAACTATACTTTTGAATTGAGAAAAAGTACTATTTCTACTTAGAGTCAAAACCTGTGAACTCACCAACTTTATGTTGACGTATTTTAAATTGCATCTGTTTTCAGGAAGTTGATAACTATGATACGAGAAATGACGTTACATCGACCGGTGTTTCCGCCGACGGCCGGGGTGTGACAGATTGGTATCAGAGTTATTAACTATAGTGAATTAGTACTTTCTTAAGAAAGCACGACTATAGTTTAGGGCTTACTCTGTTAGGTTTAGGTATATCCCTTAGCCAACAATATAAAGTATTATTAATTATTCTACTGAAGGACTACTTATGGGAGCGGTGACAGGATAGACATGTCGCTTGGGTTGCTGGATTTCAGAATGGCTATATGCTAAAATGATCCTGCCCTTCGACTGTCCTGACTGGCCGGTGCCTTATCAGATAGACCTGAAGTAACAAACAATAATTAATAGAGCATGAATACAACAAATAATAAATATAGAGTCATATATGAAGACTCAGACCCGCGATGAGAATACACCTAAATACCCGGAATGTTTTTGATCTCAAGGATTTAGATAAGATATTCCAACTAAAGTTCATATGTGCATAAATCTTATCACAACTAGGTGTAGGTGTACAACTATATTTTATTATGATCAGATCATATGAACTATTTAAATTGGGAGTAATAATTGATAGACTAAACACTTGGTGATCCAAAATGTATAGGAACTAAACAAAATGCCTAGAAGAAGTAGCACTCGGCTAAACCTTATCCAACGACCAGAACCACAACAACAACAACCGCAACCACCACCACCAGAAACAAACCCTCCAATAAGTTCAGCAGAACTTGAAGAAATCATATCTCATAGAATCGCTGCAGCTCTTGCTAATGTCACAAGAGGAGGAGTTAGAGATGAAGGCAATGTAGGGACCGCCAGAATGTGTTTCCGCCGACGGCCGGGGTGTGACACGGTGAGTTCAATATATAGGAACAATTGTATGTTATGTGTTATATGTGCTATGTGCTTTTCCGTTGTTATTATTTCTGCTATTTATGATAGCAAAGTTATACCTTTGACCATGTGATCAGTGAAATGACTTAGATTCACGGTGGTACTGGTATGTAGCCTCCGGCCATGTAGAGCATGCCTCATAAGAGAATGACTTCTATTCTATGGTATTGACAGAAGGTTAGACAGGGCTTTCAGCCTGAAATCTACCAAAATGTTTAAATTAGAAAGTCTATGTCTTCTTTGAATCAAATCATTGATTGATATGGAAAGTTTGTCACATATGCCTTTGTTTTTTCTTGTTCCTCTTTGCTTCTGTCATATTGAAGTATATATATGGCATAACGTTATATTGTATCTATTATTGAACTCACTAAGCGACACCGCTTACCCCTCTCAATGTTTAACAAATTGCAGGAGATAAGTAACCAGTATTGTCGTATACTGTTTGAAGGTTTAGAATAGATATAATATTACTTTTGTATTTAGGGATCATGTATGTATAACAGTACAGTATCATGGGTAGTTGTGTAATATATAACACTTTGTAATAGTCGGTTTGTATCCAAACGTTTGTAATCGCTTTATCAATGTAAAATATTGTTTTTATGAATATGCATGTAACATGTTTTGGAGTAACAATTGTCAAGTATGAAAGTTTGGGTCTTTCAGAAATATGAAAGTACGGGTCTTTCAAAGGCGCAATTGAAATAGAATAGTCGCATAAGGCCCAATTTTTACCCAAATTGTTATAAGAGGCCCAATTTACTAAAATGTTCATAAATGGCCCAATATTATCCAAATTGTCAATAATGGCACATTATTACCATGAATGTCGAAAATGGCCCAATAATGCCAAAATTGTCGAGAATGGCCCATTTTTACTAAAATATTCATTTAAGGCCCATTTTTACAAAAGTGTTCAAAAATGGCCCATGTTTGCTAAACAATCCATTTTCGGCCCATTTTTATTAAAATGTCCAAAAATGGCCCATTCTTACTAAAATATTCATAAATAGTCCATTTTTAGTGAAACTTCAATATTTTATCATTTTTCATGTTTTCATGCCAAAAATTTGTTTAAACATATTCTTGGACTAAACCTTGTGATATTTACCATGCTTTAAGTGAGACATATTTCATTTAGAAACTAGTTTTCATTTTTAACAACATATCAAATTAACTAAGTCCAACAACTTGAGATGCAACCAAAAATCTCGAGTTCATGGACTCTTAGCATGAATTTCACAACATTTAACACACATATCATACAACACATGTACATATAAGCAAATATACAAAGATTTACACAAGACTTTGACTTGTATCCCCCCCCCCAAAGAAGGAAAAACTCAAAAATAGGGATATAAAGCTCACCTTGGGGGCTTTTTCGGTTTGAAGAGGAAGGTGGTGAAGGTTTTCGGCCTTAGCTTGCTTCCTTGAAGAGATTTGTGAAGTTTTGGGGCTCAAGTTTATGATCTTTGAAGAGGAAACCTTTGAAGCACACACTTCACATGATTTTAGAGAATAAATAAGATAGATTTTCTTTGAGGATTGAGAGGAAAATAAGGATAGAGTAGGAGTTTGAAATGAAGAATGTAGACGGGTTAAAGGCGGGGGGTGGGGGGGTGGGGGGGTGGGGGGGTTGTAGCCGATGAGAGGGGAGGGGAGAAAGAGAATCAAGCCTTGATACTTGGTGGTTAATCACATTTCACCTAGAAGTGTGTAGGATAGCCACATTGTTATTTGTTGTATATAAATGAGGTGGCACTCAAAGTCAACCCCTTCCATTTGTTTTTTTTATTATCCGATCGGGTTTATGGAAAGAAGGAGGAAATGGGTTTGGTTTTTCGTGGGTAGCCGAGAACTCCTTAAGTCCAATAAGGTTTGCGGTTTGCTCGAGTTTTTGGGCTTGGATCGGCCCAAGAATGGTTTCGGCCCAATACTAGGTCCGAAAGAAACGGGTTTGGGTCCAATAAGGATTTTTTATTTAGAGTGAGAGTCCAATAGAGAGTTTTGGCCCATTAAGTTTTGAAATAATTCTTCACGACCCAATAAGGCCTAATAAGGGTCTTACGGCCCAAAACTATGTTAAATAAGAATTTTCGGCCCAACTATGGCCCAAATATGGGTTCTCGGCCCAAATAGGGGTTAACTAGGGCTTTTGGCCCAAAAGGGCCCAATAAGAAGGTCTAGGTCCATTAAGATGTTTGGACCGAGAAGGCTTGGGTTAAGGCCCAAAGTTGAGTGAACATAGCTCATTGGGTTGATTTTGGGCTTACACGAGGAATTTTCGACCTGAGACGCAACTTTTGGATGTATAAACTTGTATAGTATTGAAACTTGCCCCATAACAAAGTAGGGTTACAAGATTACACAAAGACATTATCTTGTACAAAGGTAGAAATCCTAGCCCTAATTGGCTAGTTGTGATAGAGACTTGTTACCAGCTCGTATTCTCCTTAGCAGAGGACTGCAGTGACTTGGGAGCAGTTCTCTGAGATGTTCCGCTCCAGATATGTTCCCTTGGTAGAGAGAGAGAGGTTAGCCCAAGAGTACTTGGATTTGAGACAGGGGACTGAGTCGGTGACAGAAATCACCAAGATGTTCACAGAGAGGGCCATGTTTTGTCCCGAGTTTGCTGCTTCTAAACAAGCTTAGATGACCCATTACTTGAGCATGCTCAAGACAGACATCTGGCAGTTTGTATCCACTCAACGATATGGTTCGTTGTTGGAGTTGCAGGAGGCCACCAGGCGGCATGAGATTAACATGGAGTTCCAGACGAGGGAGCAGCGACCGGCCCCGGCGCAGTCGTAACCTGTGCCGAAGCGGTTCAAGGCCGCTGATGTCAGATCTGGGGGTCGCAAATAGCCACACTTGTGGAAAGTGGGGGAAGGTTCATGAGGGTACTTTTCGATCATCTTCTGGGTGCCACAATTATGGCTGACAGGGCCATATGGCGAGGGATTGCTGTTAGCAGGCCCCATCACTCAGCTCCAGGATTTGTTACCACTGCGACCAGGTTGTCTATGTGAAGGACAACTGTCCCTCGCTTGTTGGTAGGATGGAGCAGGCTCCAGCTCCGGCTACTTTGAGGATCACATATGGGAGTCAGGGCAGGGCGGAGCCCTCGAGGACTCGAGGTCGCGCTTTCTAGCTCACGACAGAGGAGGCCAGGTCGGCACCAGACGTCGTGACCAGTATATTTCTATCCATTTTCTGTTGATTATGTTTTATGTTATGCTTATATATATATATATATATATATATATATATATATATATATATATATATATATATATATATATATATATATATATATATATATATATATGCTCCTAATAGGTACGTTCTTAGTGAACTTTTTGTCTGCTCTTGTGTTATTTGACTCGGGTGCAAGTCAGTCCTTTGTATCTCGATCATTCAGTAGGGAGTATGATATGCCTATTAGGGAGTTAGAGTGTCCGTTGCAGGTTTCCTTCGCCAACGAACACGGGGTTTCTGCATCCGCAGTGTATCAGGGTTGTATATTTGAGATCTTTGAGGTGCCTTATCCGATTGATCTGATCCCTATCCCTATGAGGGATGTATGCATGATAGTGGGTATGGACTGGCTGAGTAGGTTTGGTTGGGGGTGTTGATTGGGTAAATTTTCCGGGTTTCAGGTAATTCGGGTTTTTCATGTTAAGAAAAATACCCGTTACCCGACCCAAATTAAATTCGGGTTTCGGTAATTCGGGTATTACCCGAACTTTTATTTATTTATTTTTATTTTTTTAGTGGCACCTAAAAATAAATTTAATGAAATAAATATGTCGTGCTCAAACTTTGAACATTGAGAGTTTTTAGTCAATAATACATGAGATATCAAGACTTAACAATTTAATCTAATATAATAAGATGTTAAAAAAAATATACATAAAAATCTTAGTTTAAACGTTGAATCTCATAATAGAATCAAAAAAGAGTTTAATATATACACTAGCTTTATTACTCATTGTTTTAGATGGAAGATTTGTAAATTAAAACACTAGAAATAAGTCAAAATCAAAAGATAAATAAAAGTATACATGAATGCATTTTGATGAAACCAAAGTCAACCATTTAAATTACTTGATAACATCATAACAACGTATATGCATTTACCAAAAAAACTCACATCTTAAATCTATAAAACATAGAAAACCATTACATATTATGAAAATAATAACATGTCAAGTTCCAAAAGACATTCATAAATATACTCGTTCTTCTTGCACCTTCACTACTTCATCTTGCTCAAATCTATATAAAAAAAGTCAAATAATGTTAGTATTAAAAGGAAAAGATATTAAATTTACAATCATTAAAATAATAAACGATAAACAATTACCTTTGTCAATTTGTTGATTTTCTTCCCAATCTTTTTCATAATCGATTGTGTCATTTATGCTACCCAGAATCCAATCTTGTGTACAAATTAAACTTTCAACAATCTTAGGAGTCAAAGAACTCATAAACAGATCCAAAACCCTTCCACTAGTGCTAAAAACAGATTCTGAAGCCACAGTTGAGACGGGAATGGCGAACACATCTCTTGACATCAATGATAGAATCGGGAATCTTGGACTATTCGCTTTCCACCAAACTAGAATATTAAACATTTCTGAGTCATCTTCAACACTTTCTTGCAAATACTTTTCTAACTCCCCAATTGATTCAACTATGTTCGTCTTTATCTTTTCTCTTAGTTTATTTCTCACTGGGGGGTTAGGTGTCATAATATCCGGGTTTTGGCATTTCCCTAATATCGATGATGAAGTGGTACACTCGGCAGTACTTGAAGTAGAACTTGGATAATAAATTCTAATATAATAATTATATAATTCATACATAGAATCCATGATATATTTCTTTTTGGCCTCCACCCCCTTTTCTCCAGAACGATCCTCAAGTAGTATAACCAAATACTTTACTTTGTTCCTCAGATCAAGAATCAAAGCAAATTAGAGCAATAAATTCATTTTTTCTATGTCACCAAAATACTTATCAAACTTTATTTTTATGGCCAATGCTATATCACAAATACTAGAATCGGAAATAGCATCATCTAAGAGTGTACGAATGTAATATATATCTTCAATGCACGTGTTTGATATCACATATTGGGTTGAATTCTTTAGTTTTTTTTTCCTCTTTTTGTTATGTAACTTGATCATTGGTTGGGTTGTCAACTTCAATTGTATCATCTTCCACTTCAATATAGTCACCCGTATTTGAAATCTAAACAAGAAAAAAAAAATAGAAAAACTGTTAAAAAACATAAAAATCAGGAAAAAAAGAAAACAAGAAAAAATGATAAACAGGAAAAAAACAGAAAAACTGCTTTTCTGTTTTTATTTTTATCTACATAGTGAACTCATTGATTGCATGTTCGTGATAATTCACATACCAAACCATAAGTTCACTATATAGATAAAAATAAAAACAGAAAAGCAGTTTTTCTGTTTTTTTTTCCTGTTTATCATTTTTTCCTGTTTTTTTTTCCTGATTTTTATGTTTTTAACATTTTTTCTGTTTTTTTTCTTGTTTAGATGTCAAATACAGATTACTATATTGAAGTGGAAGATGAGACAATTGAAGTTGACAACCCAACCAATGATCAAGTTACATAAAAAAAAGAGAAAAAACTAAAGAATTCAAGCCAAGATGTGATATCAAACATGTGCATTGAAGATATATATTCCATTCGTACGCTCTTGGATGATGCTATTTCCGATTCTAGTATTTGTGATATTGCATTGGCCATGAAAATAAAGTTTGATAAGTATTTTGGTGACATAGAACAAATGAATTTATTGCTCTACTTTGCTTTGATTCTTGATCTGAGGAACAAAGTAAAGTATTTGGTTATACTACTTGAGGATCGTTATGGAGAAAAGGGGGTGGAGGCGAAAAAGAAATATATCATGGATTCTATGTACGAATTATATAATGATTATATTAGAATTCATTCTCCAAGTTCTACTTCAAGTACTGTCGAGTCTACCACTTCATCATCATTATTAGGGAAACGCCAAAACCCGAATATTATGGCACCTAACCCCCCATTGAGAAATAAACTAAAAGAAAAGATGAAGACGAACATAGTTGAATCAATTGATTTAATACTAACATTATTTGACTTTTTTTATATAGATTTGAGCAAGATGAAGTAGTGAAGGTTGGAGCCGATGAGAGGGGAGGGGAGAAAGAGAATCAAGCCTTGATAGTTGGTGGTTAATCACATTTCACCTAGAAGTGTGTAGGATAGCCACATTGTTATTTGTTGTATATAAATGAGGTGGCACTCAAAGTCAACCCCTTCCATTTGTTTTTTTTATTATCCGATCGGGTTTATGGAAAGAAGGAGGAAATGGGTTTGGTTTTTCGTGGGTAGCCGAGAACTCCTTAAGTCCAATAAGGTTTGCGGTTTGCTCGAGTTTTTGGGCTTGGATCGGCCCAAGAATGGTTTCGGCCCAATACTAGGTCCGAAAGAAACGGGTTTGGGTCCAATAAGGATTTTTTATTTAGAGTGAGAGTCCAATAGAGAGTTTTGGCCCATTAAGTTTTGAAATAATTCTTCACGACCCAATAAGGCCTAATAAGGGTCTTACGGCCCAAAACTATGTTAAATAAGAATTTTCGGCCCAACTATGGCCCAAATATGGGTTCTCGGCCCAAATAGGGGTTAACTAGGGCTTTTGGCCCAAAAGGGCCCAATAAGAAGGTCTAGGTCCATTAAGATGTTTGGACCGAGAAGGCTTGGGTTAAGGCCCAAAGTTGAGTGAACATAGCTCATTGGGTTGATTTTGGGCTTACACGAGGAATTTTCGACCTGAGACGCAACTTTTGGATGTATAAACTTGTATAGTATTGAAACTTGCCCCATAACAAAGTAGGGTTACAAGATTACACAAATACATTATCTTGTACAAAGGTAGAAATCCTAGCCCTAATTTGCTAGTTGTGATAGAGACTTGTTACCAGCTCGTATTCTCCTCAGCAGAGGACTGCAGTGACTTGGGAGCAGTTCTCTGAGATGTTCCGCTCCAGATATGTTCCCTTGGTAGAGAGAGAGAGGTTAGCCCAGGAGTACTTGGATTTGAGACAGGGGACTGAGTCGGTGACAGAAATCACCAAGATGTTCACAGAGAGGGCCATGTTTTGTCCCGAGTTTGCTGCTTCTAAACAAGCTTAGATGACCCGTTACTTGAGCATGCTCAAGACGGAAATCAGGCAGTTTGTATCCACTCAACGATATGGTTCGTTGTTGGAGTTGCAGGAGGCCACCAAGCAGCATGAGATTAACATGGAGTTCCAGACGAGGGAGTAGCGACCGGCCTCGGCGCAGTCGTAACCTGTGCCGAAGCGGTTCAAGGCCGCTGATGTCAGATATGGGGGTCGGAAATAGCCGCACTTGTGGAAAGTGGGGGAAGGTTCATGAGGGTACTTTTCGATCATCTTCTGGGTGCCACAATTGTGGCTGACAGGGCCATATGGCGAGGGATTGCTGTTAGCAGGCCCCATCACTCAGCTCCAGGATTTGTTACCACTGCGACCAGGTTGTCCATGTGAAGGACAACTGTCCCTCGCTTGTTGGTAGGACGGAGCAGGCTCCAGCTCCGGCTACTTTGAGGATCACATATGGGAGTCAGGGCAGGGCGGAGCCCTCGAGGACTCGAGGTCGCGCTTTCTAGCTCACGACAGAGGAGGCCAGGTCGGCACCAGACGTCGTGACCAGTATATTTCTATCCATTTTCTGTTGATTATGTTTTATGTTATGCTTATATATATATATATATATATATATATATATATATATATATATATATATGCTCCTAATAGGTACGTTCTTAGTGAACTTTTTGTCCGCTCTTGTGTTATTTGACTCGGGTGCAAGTCGGTCCTTTGTATCTCGATCATTCAGTAGGGAGTATGATATGCCTATTAGGGAGTTAGAGTGTCCGTTGCAGGTTTCCATCGCCAATGAACATGGGGTTTCTGCATCCGTAGTGTATCATGGTTGTATATTTGAGATCTTTGAGGTGCCTTATCCGATTGATCTGATCCCTATCCCTATGAGGGATGTATGCATGATAGTGGGTATGGACTGGCTGAGCAGGTTTGGTTGGGGGTGTTGATCGGGTAAATTTTCCGGGTTTCGGGTAATTCGGGTTTTTCATGATAAGAAAAATACCCGTTACCCGACCCAAATTAAATTCGGGTTTGGGTAATTCGGGTATTACCCGAACTTTTATTTATTTATTTTCATTTTTTTAGTGGCACCTAAAAATAAATTTAATGAAATAAATATGTCGTGCTCAAACTTTGAACATTGAGAGTTTTTAGTCAATAATACATGAGATATCAAGACTTAACAATTTAATCTAATATAATAAGATGTTAAAAAAAATATACATAAAAATCTTAGTTTAAACGTTGAATCTCATAATAGAATCAAAAAAGAGTTTAATATATACACTAGCTTTATTACTCATTGTTTTAGATGGAAGATTTATAAATTAAAACACTAGAAATAAGTCAAAATCGAAAGATAAATAAAAGTATACATGAATGCATTTTGATGAAACCAAAGTCAACCATTTAAATTACTTGATAACATCATAACAACGTATATGCATTTACCAAAAAAACTCACATCTTAAATCTAGAAAACATAGAAAACCATTACATATTATGAAAATAATAACATGTCAAGTTCCAAAAGACATTCATAAATATACTCGTTCTTCTTGCACCTTCACTACTTCATCTTGCTCAAATCTATATAAAAAAAGTCAAATAATGTTAGTATTAAAAGGAAAAGATATTAAATTTACAATCATTAAAATAATAAACGATAAACAATTACCTTTGTCAATTTGTTGATTTTCTTCCCAATCTTTTTCATAATCGATTGTATCATTTATGCTACCCAGAATCCAATCTTGTGTACAAATTAAACTTTCAACAATCTTAGGAGTCAAAGAACTCATAAACAGATCCAAAACCCTTCCACTAGTGCTAAAACAGATTCTGAAGCCACAATTGAGACGGGAATGGCGAACACATCTCTTGACATCAATGATAGAATCGGGAATCTTGGACTATTCGCTTTCCACCAAACTAGAATATTAAACATTTCTGAGTCATCTTCAACACTTTCTTGCAAATACTTTTCTAACTCCCCAATTGATTCAACTATGTTCGTCTTTATCTTTTCTCTAAGTTTATTTCTCACTGGGGGGTTAGGTGTCATAATATCCGGGTTTTGGCATTTCCCTAATATCGATGATGAAGTGGTAGACTCGGCAGTACTTGAAGTAGAACTTGGATAATAAATTCTAATATAATAATTTTATAATTCATACATAGAATCCATGATATATTTCTTTTTGGCCTCCACCCCCTTTTCTCCAGAACGATCCTCAAGTAGTATAACCAAATACTTTACTTTGTTCCTCAGATCAAGAATCAAAGCAAATTAGAGCAATAAATTCATTTTTTCTATGTCACCAAAATACTTATCAAACTTTATTTTTATGGCCAATGCTATATCACAAATACTAGAATCGGAAATAGCATCATCTAAGAGTGTACGAATGTAATATATATCTTCAATGCATGTGTTTGATATCACATATTGGGTTGAATTCTTTAGTTTTTTTTCCTCTTTTTGTTATGTAACTTGATCATTGGTTGGGTTGTCAACTTCAATTGTATCATCTTCCACTTCAATATAGTCATCCGTATTTGACATCTAAACAAGAAAAAAAATAGAAAAACTGTTAAAAAACATAAAAATCAGGAAAAAAAGAAAACAAGAAAAAATGATAAACAGAAAAAAAAAACAGAAAAACTGCTTTTCTGTTTTTATTTTTGTCTACATAGTGAACTCATTGATTGCATGTTCGTGATAATTCACATACCAAACCATAAGTTCACTATATAGATAAAAATAAAAACAGAAAAGCAGTTTTTCTGTTTTTTTTTTTCTGTTTATCATTTTTTTCTGTTTTTTTTTCCTGATTTTTATGTTTTTAACATTTTTTATGTTTTTTTTTCTTGTTTAGATGTCAAATACAGATTACTATATTGAAGTGGAAGATGAGACAATTGAAGTTGACAACCCAACCAATGATCAAGGTACATAACAAAAAGAGAAAAAAACTAAAGAATTCAACCCAAGATGTGACATCAAACATGTGCATTGAAGATATATATTCCATTCGTACGCTCTTGGATGATGCTATTTCCGATTCTAGTATTTGTGATATTGCATTGGCCATGAAAATAAAGTTTGATAAGTATTTTGGTGACATAGAACAAATGAATTTATTGCTCTACTTTGCTTTGATTCTTGATATGAGGAACAAAGTAAAGTATTTGGTTATACTACTTGAGGATCGTTATGGAGAAAAGGGGGTGGAGGCGAAAAAGAAATATATCATGGATTCTATGTATGAATTATATAATGATTATATTAGAATTCATTCTCCAAGTTCTACTTCAAGTACTGTCGAGTCTACCACTTCATCATCATTATTAGGGAAACGCCAAAACCCGAATATTATGGCACCTAACCCCCCATTGAGAAATAAACTAAGAGAAAAGATGAAGACGAACATAGTTGAATCAATTGATTTAATACTAACATTATTTGACTTTTTTATATAGATTTGAGCAAGATGAAGTAGTGAAGGTGCAAGAAGAACGAGTATATTTATGAATGTCTTTTGGAACTTGACATGTTATTATTTTCATAATATGTAATGGTTTTCTATGTTTTCTAGATTTAAGACGTGAGTTTTTTGGGTAAATGCATATACGTTGTTATGATGTTATCAAGTAATTTAAATGGTTGACTTTGGTTTCAACAAAATGCATTCATGTATACTTTTCTTGATCTTTCGATTTTGGCTTAGTTCTAGTGTTTTAATTTACAAATCTTCCATCTAAAACAATGAGTAATAAATCTAGTGTATATATTAAACTCTTTTTTGATTCTATAATAAGATTCAACTTTTAAACTAAGATTTTTAAGTATTTGTTTTTTTAACATCTTATTAGATTAGATTAAATTGTTAAGTCTTGATATCTCATGTATTATTGACTACAAAATCTCAATGTTCAAAGTTTGAGCACAACATATTTATTTCACTAAATTTATTTTTATGTGCCATTAAAAAAAAAGTTCGGGTAATACCCGAATTACCCAAATTCGACCCACTACCCGAATTATACAAACCCGAATTACCCGAATTTAATTTGGGTCGGGTAACGGGTATTTTTATTAACATGAAAATCCCGAATTACCTGAAACCCAAAAAATTTACCCGATCAACACCCCTAGTCTCCAGGGTTATTGATAACCCATAATTGTTTATTCGTGTTGTGATGTGTGTAGTATTTTGGGGAACTCACTAATCTCTGTGCTTACAGTTGTTGATTATATGTGTTTTAGGTACTTCTAAGGATTGCGGGAAAGCAAAGGTCTAATTGTACACACTCGCTGGGAGATTTTGTTATTGGGCATTATGGGGCACTCTGATATTTTGACATGAAATTGTGTTTGATATTATGACTTTTTTGAGATGGTTGTGATGAAAACTGTTTTTCAATAGGTTTAAAAATGAAAATTTTGGTTTGAGAATTTGGATGTTATAGGTTTGTAACACCCGGTTCCTGGTACGTATTTTAAATTTAAATATTTTATTTTTTACACTGGGACTCGGTGAGTGGGAGGCCCAACTCATTGAGTAGACTAGACTTTAGACGCGGGTTTTAAGTAACTTACTCGACGAGTGAGGAGCCCGACTCGGCGAGTAGGATTGTCTGTATGAAACCCTAATATTTAGGGTTTGCACCCTATTTAAAGGCCTTATCTTGTCCCAACCCATCCTCCATCGTCTCTTTCAGTCCAGAAAAGACCTAAATCGAAACCCGAAAGCATTTGGAGTGTTCTTGAGCCATTTTGTGTGTTTTTGGTTGTTTTAAGCTTGAAGAAGGAAGCAGAAGCTTGGGGGTTCTAGAAGAAGCAACTAGATCCAGAGGTTTTGCTTAATTTTCAGTTCATTCAAGGTAAAAAGCTTCAACCTTGACCATCTATCTCTTAGATCTCTAGTTAGGGTTCATTTCTACCTTTTCTAAGCTTTAGTAGAGCCATACTCGAGATTTTCTGGTTCTAAGGGGGTATGACTTCAGATCTGGAACCATTGAGGGTCCCTATGGCATAAAGATGCCAACTTTATTGCCATAAGAGCCTCGTGCATCTTGTAGACTCCATTTTAGGGCCATTTGAGCCAAATACCCCATGCATGAACGTCAAGTTTGTGACTTTACGTGTATTATGGACCCTAGGAGGTTAGATCTATGTTTTGTATGTATTAAACTCGACTGAAATCAATTGTATGGACATGGACTTTGGGGGACTCGGCAAATCGTCCATGAGATTCGACGATTCGGGGTATGTTTCCCCAACCTTTTCTGTTTTTGATCGAACTGGTTGAGTCTAGAAGAGGACTCAACAAGATGAATGTGAATATGGACCTAAAGATTATGGAACTCGGCGACTACAAGAACAGAACTCGGCGAGTTCAAGACAAGTCCCAACTGCATGAAGATGAACTCGATGAGTTCATAAGGAACTCGGCGAGCCCAGGACTAAATGTGTCTTCTTGCATGAAGAAGGACTCGACGAGTTCAAGGATGAACTCGGCATGTCAATTGTAGAAGGTCCCGACTTTGTATGAAGGATAACTCGGCGAGTACGTGCAAGACTCGGCGAGTAGGGTCGAGGTTCTAGTGTTTTAAGGATTTGGGGACTCGACGAGTTGTTGGGTCAACTCGGCGAGTTGAGTCAACCAGACGTTGACTTTGACCCAGAGTTGACTTTGACCAAGGTGTTGACCTTGACTTTGATTTTGACCTGAATTGACGAGGAAGTGGTAATTAAGGAAGATTGTTATGTGTAGGATCTGAGAGGTGTTGATTTCGGCAGCAAGGACAGTTCAGAAACTTTACGACATTGAGGTGAGTTACCTTCCAGTAGGAGTGGGTCTACGGCCACAATGTCGGCCCACTAGTACGAGTCGTTTGTTAGAGGATTGTCTTTGTGATAATTATCTGGTGTGTTCTTATCTGATTTGCTTTATGTGCTAGGATGCTATGACATATGTGTTAGTAGCGGTAGGGGTGAAATAGTCCCTAGTTACCAGTTGAAGGATACCGAAGGGGTAAACAGTACCCATGCATGCCTAGCAGTATGATCATTATATGTTAGTATGTGATAGTGGTAGGGGGTGAAATAGTCCCTAGTTACCGGTTGGAAGATACCGAAGGGGAGGTTAGCTCCCGGTTACCGGTTGAAAGATACAGAAGGGGAGGTTAGCTCCTGGTTACCGGTTGAAAGATATCGGATGTGCGGTTAGTTCCCGGTTACCGGTTGAAAGATACCGACGGGGAGCCCAGCTCCCAGTTAGGCCAGACAGATATCGGTTGAAAGATACCGAGGTATAGGTACTATGTGGTATGTGGTATGATAAGGGAACTCACTAAGTTTCGTGCTTACGGTTTTCAATTTTGTTTCACGTACCTCTTCAGCGAAGGGGAAGAAGTCGACACGGTAGCAGCGCATTGCACACACATGATTTCCATATTTTAAGATTCATGAGATTGTACTCTGACCTTACTACTATTTTGATGATATGGTTGAGACATATGAATATCGTTTTATGATTTGATGTAATTCGATGATGTTTTTCAGTAAATAATTTATTAAGTTACTCAATTAAAAATGAAATTTTGGCCTTGAAGATTGGGATGTTACAAGTTAGTATCAGAGCCTTGGTTTGAGGGATTCGGATACACCTTCGGGGGTGTCTGAACTCAAATCGAGGGTTTGAAGGATTTTTACAACAAAATAATTTTTCAAAAATTTAAAATAAGGAGTTTTGAGAAAGAACAAAATGTGTGATGCGTGCGACCGGCCGAGCTCAAGTAAGTTTTCCCCAAGATACCCGTACATGTTATGTTACGATATGATATGCTTATGAGAACTGCATGCTAGATTAGGGCTAAGGATCTAGGAATGATGTCTTATATGCCTATTGTTGTATATGAGAACTGCACGCTAGATTTGGGCTAAGGATCTAGGAAGATGCGTTATGTGCCTGCTATATGTGCTTATTGAGTTACATGCTAGGATTGATTAGCCAGTAAAATGATGGCCTGAATAGGATATGCTTACTATGGTTACTCAATGCTAGAATGCTGCTTGCTTTGTCCTTTTAGAAGTTCTAGTTATCTTTAGCTAATTAGTAAACGAATACGCTAAGTTACATATTGCGAGGACTAAATAATTTCAGAAGGTTAGGTCTAGCCCTATTGCGCAACTCTTGTTTGAATACAACCGTTGTTGGGTAGGACCTCTCATTCGAAGAATTATTTGGTCTTAGTAATATGTAATTATATTCGCAAGCTAGTTAGGTAAAGGTATCAGGGATTCCTTATACAGCTGATGGCGGAGAGTAGGTCGGAAAGTTAACCTAAGGTAAGCCTAGGATGAGATCAGTACAGTGAACAGTAGTAGTAGGAGGGACTTGGTGAAGTCAAGGCAACCTTTGAGGAAAGTACGGATAGATATGGAAGGTAGTATGGGCCCGTACTACTGAAAGTCGAGGATCCGTACTCGAGTTAAGGAGAGCTGAGATAGAACCAGGGAACTTGTAGTATGTGAGACCTTCTGAGGTTATGTATGACCCTGAAGATTATGTGTTTTTTTTCAGAATGGTGATGATTACGAGGCACGGAGGAGGAGGAGGTTCAGGGTCAGGATCAGGCTCAGGATCATGTTCAGGATCAGGTGTCGAGCCAGTTGATGAGGGACTACGTGATTTCATTGCTTTGAGATCCCTAGAGGCATCCTTGATTCGACCCCAGTGATTTTCGGGTCGATCAAGGAAGGGATTATCAAGCTGATGGAGGATCACCTCATGGCGTTTAGGAGTGACTGGGCGGCTAGCCAGTCAGGGGCGCGCACACTATCCTTTAAGGACTTCAGGGGGAGTGGGGCGCCGGATTTCCATGGGGCGAAGGACCCCATCGTGGCCAGGAGGTGGATTGCAGACATCGAGTCTGCAAAATTGACGAGCTTCTGCCTTGAGGGGTCAAAGGTTCTATATGTTGTAGGTTGTTTGAGAGACAGAACTAGAGATTGGTGGGAGTCAGTGAATGATTCACTGGGAGCCCCAGCCATTGAGACTATGACTTGGTCGGACTTTGTGACCAGGTTCAGGGCTGAGTTTGCACCAGCTGTGGAGCTTCGGCAGCTGGCCAGAGAGTTTCTTGACATGAGACAGACTACTGAGACGGTGGCGGAGATTACCGCCAAGTTCCGGGAGAAGGGCCTTATTGGTGCCTCAGTATGCAGGAGATGAGGATATTTGGAGGACCCGCTATCATGATATGTTGAGGGCTGATATCCGGGAGCATGCCAGCTACTCGACATGCCCGACCCTGGATTCCATGATTGTCAGGGCGAGGGAGAGGGAGATAGACTTGGAGCACATCAAGAAGAGGAAGGTGGAGGAGGGACAAGTTACTGGGGCTTCGAGGAAGAAGCCCAAGGGATTCGACTTTAGGTCGAAGGGCCAACATGGTCGGTGCCGCTGTGGGAAATGCAGCAGGTCACAGGAAGGGGTTTGCTGCACTGGGTCGGGATCAGGCTGCTATAAGTGTGGCAAGACTGGGCACTTTGGTAGGTATTGTACTGCCCCTGCCCCCACCTTTCAGACATAAGACCTGATTTTCTTTCATTGCAATCAGAAGGGCCATAAAAAGGCCAACTGCCCAAGATTGACAGCAGCGGCAGCACTAGTGACGGCGCTAGCTCCATCGACCCTGTGGATTACGGATGGCCGACAGGGAAAGTCAGAGGCTCCAGTGGTGAGGATCCGAGCCTTCCAGTTGACTACCGAAGAGGCACGCGCCGCACCCAATATGGTGACTGGTATGATTTCTTCTCCCTAACTTTTATTATATGTTGTTTATGATATTTATGTGCCATGTTATGTGTTTTGTTTAGGATCGTTCCATGTGAACGATATTCCAGTTTAGGTGTTGTTCGATTCGGGTGCTACCCGGTCATTTGTCTCTCTTGCACTTAGCAAGAGGTTCCCTAAGTCTTCGAGCATGTTGGATTTCCCTCTAGAGGCCGAGATTGTTGACGACCAATCAGTTCGAGCATCAGAGATTTTCAGAGATTGTGTTTTGAGGCTGTTTGAGGAGCGCTACCTAGTGGACTTGGTTCCCATACCATTAAGTGGAAACAAGGTCATCATCGGTATGGACTGGTTGAGCCATAATGGAGTTGTGATTGACTACGCACAGCAGTTGATACATGTCAGGACCCCAAGTGGGGGAGAGCTTGTGATTCAGGGCGAAAGGCCACAGCGTGGGCCAACTTTATGCTCAACAGCGAGGGTTAGGCGCTACCTTCAGTAGGGTTGCGTAGGATATGTCTCCTACATCATGGATACCCGGGAAGAGGGAAAGGCGACTGTGAGTGATGTGCCAGTGGTGCGAGAGTACCCGGATGTGTTTCCAGAGGAGTTTCCTGGGATACCTCTGGAGAGGCAGTTGGAGTTTAGGATCGACCTGGTCCCCGGTGCGGCTCGGATAGCCAAGGCACCATATCGGTTGGCTCCTCCAGAGATGCAGGAGTTGTCTACACAGCTGCAGGATCTGCTAGACAAGGGATTCATCAGACCGAGCAGTTCACCCTGGGGAGTCCCGATCTTGTTTGTGAAGAAGAAGGACGGGTTGCATCGGATGTGTATGGATTACCGGGAGCTGAACAAGGTAACGACGAAGAACCGTTACCCACTCTCGAGGATTGATGATCTCTTTGACCAGCTTCAGGGGGCATCTTGGTTTTCCAAGATAGATTTACGTTCAGGCTACCATCAGATGAGGGTCAGAGACGAGGATTTACAGAAGACTGCGTTCCGGACTTGTTATGGCCACTACGAGTTCATGGTGATGCCCTTCGGGCTCACCAATACTGCTTCCGCATTCATGGATCCCATGAACTGCGTGTGCAGACCGATGCTTGATCGGTCTGTGATAGTTTTCATCGATGACATCTTGGTTTACTCCAAGAAGCAGGAGCAGCATGAGGAGCACTTGTGGGAGGTGTTGGATACCCTAAGGAGGGAGAGCTTGTATGCCAAGTTCTCCAAGTGCGAGTTTTGGTTGCGCGAGGTGCAGTTTCTTGGGCACCTTGTAAACCAGAACGGGATTTTGGTTGACCCGGCCATGGTGGAGGCCGTGATGAGATGGGAGGTTCCGAAGTCTCCATCTGAGATTCAGAGTTTCTTGGGATTGGCAGGCTATTACCGAAGATTCATTCAGGATTTCTCCAAGATAGTCGTTGTATTTTGCTGGGGGCCTGAGCAGTAGGCAGCGTTTGAGAAATTGAGACATAGACTATATGAGGCGCCAATCCTCACCCTACCAGAGGGTGTGGAGGATTTCGTAGTGTACTGTGATGCATCCATAGCGGGTTTCGGCGTAGTACTGATCCAGAGAGGGCACGTCATCGCCTACGCCTCGAGGCAGATGAAGCCTCATGAGGCGAACTAGCCAACGCATGATTTGGAGTTGGGGTGGTCGTCTTCGCCCTCAAGATATGGCGACATTACCTCTATGGGGTCCGTTGTACCATTTACACGACAAGAGTCTGAGGTACCTCATGGATCAGCCAAATCTGACATAAGGCAACGTCGGTGGCTAGATGTGGTGAAGGATTAATATTGTGAGATCCTCTACCACCCGGGGAAGGTCAATGTTGTGACTAATGCTCTTAGCCGCACGGCAGCCCCGATCAGATACATTTGCTTATGGATGACAGTGGTGACTCCACTTCTGGAGCAGATCCGAGAGGCCCAGCAGGAGGCTATGAAGGAGGAACATCGGAAGAGCGAGCATATTGTGGGTCAGGTTTCCTCCTTCGACTATGATAGCCATGGGTTGTTGGCACTACACCGTAGAGTGTGGGTTCGATATCATAGAGGGGTGCGCCAGATTTTGATGGAGGAGGCACACAAATCCCGATTCTCGATTCATCTCGGGGCGACGAAGATGTACAGAGATATTCATCCTGATTACTGATGACCCTGCATGAAGCGGGATGTAGCCTGGTACGTCGAGAGATGCCTGACCTGCAGGAAGGTCAAGCCCGAGCACCAGAGGCCTCACGGTAAGACGCAACCATTGGATATCCCTATGTGGAAATGGGAGGATATTACCATGGATTTCATCACCAAGCTTCCCAAGACCGAACGGGGTGTGGATTCCATTTGGGTCATCGTGGATCGATTGACCAAGAGCACCCATTTTCATACCGATCCAGGAGAGCATTTCGGCCGAAAAGCTGGCCGACATCTATATTCGAGAGGTTGTAACTCGACACGGAGTGCTAGTCTCTGTGATTTCTGACAGAGATGTGCGGTTCACTTCCAGATTCTGGAAGAAATTCCACGACGAGTTGGGTACTCTTATGCACTTTAGCACTGCTTTTCACCCGCCAACGGATGGTCAGAGCGAGCGGACCATCCAGACTTTGAAGGATATGTTGCGGGCATGTGTTTTAGACTTCGGTGGTAGCTGCGATACCTACCTTCCCTTGGCAGAGTTTTCCTACAATAATAGCTACCATACGAGTATCGACCCTCCTCCCTTCGAGATGTTATATGGGAGGAAGTGCAGGACCCAGATTTGCTGGGGTGAGGTTGGGCAAAGAGTCATGGGGACTACTGAAGTGGTACTCAAGATGACGGAGAGGATCCAGTAGGTCCGGAGCAGGCTTCATACTGCTCAGAGTCGGCAGAAAAGTTATGCCAACAAGCGTCGTTCGGACCTGGAGTTCCAGGTCGGGGATATGGTTCTTCTGAAGGTGTCACCTTGGAAAGGTGTCATCCGGTTCAGGAAGCGGGGCAAATTGGGCCCCAGATAAATCGGTCCTTTCAAGGTTGCAGCCAGAGTGGGCAAGGTGGCGTATAGGTTGGATCTGCCAGCCGAGCTTAGCCAGATTTCCAAGTACCTTTTGCGTCTCCCAACTGCGGAAGTGCCTGGTAGACGACTCTGCAGTGGTGCCTCTGGAGGATATTCAGGTGGATGACAGCTTGAACTACATTGAGCGACCAGTGGCTATCCTCGACAGGAAGTCGAGGAATCTAAGGAACAAGAGGGTCGAGTTGGTGAAGATGCAATGGCAACACCGCAAGGGCTCAGAGTGGACTTGGGAGCCGGAGGACGAGATGAGAGAGCACTACCCCGAACTTTTTCCGGATGCAGCAGCAGACTTCGAGGACGAAGTCTGAAATAAGTGGGGGAGAGTTGTAACACCCGGTTCCTGGTACATATTTTAAATTTAAAAATTTTATGTTTTACACTGGGACTCGGCGAGTTGGAGGCCCAACTCGTCGAGTAGACTAGACTTTGGACACGGGTTTTAAGTAACCTACTCGTCGAGTCGGGAGCCTGACTCGGCGTGTAGGACTGTCTGGATGAAACCCTAATATTTATGGTTTGCACCCTATTTAAATGCCTTAGCTTGTCCCAACCCAGCGTCCATCGTCTCTTTCAGTCCAGAAAAGCCATAACTCGAAACCCTAAAGCATTTGGATTGTTCTTGGGCCATTTTGTGTGTTTTTGGTTGTTTTAAGCTTGAAGAAGGAAGTAGAACCTTGAGGGTTCCAGAAGAAGCAAGTAGATCCAGAGGTTTTGCTTCATTTTCAGTTCATTCAAGGTAAAAAGCTTCAACCTTGACCATCTATCTCTTAGATCTCTAGTTAGGGTTCATTTCTACCTTTTCTAAGCTTTAGTAGAGCCATACTGGGGATTTTGTGGTTCTAAGGGATATGACTTCAGATCTGGAACCATTGAGGGTCCCCATGGCATAAAGATGCCAACTTTATTGCCGTAAGAACCCCATGCATCTTGTAGACTCCAGTTTAGGGCCATTTGAGCCAAATAACCCATGCATGAACGTCAAGTTTGTGACTTTACGTGTATTATGGACCCTAGGAGGTTAGATCTATGTTCTGGATGTATTAAACTCGACTGAAATCAATTGTATGGACATGGGCTTTGGGGGACTTGGCGAGTCGTCCATGGGAATCGACGATTCGGGGTATGGTTCCCCAGCCTTTTCTGTTTTTGATCGAACTGGTTGAGTCTAGAAGAGGACTCAACAAGATGAATGCGAATATGGACCTGAAGATTATGGAACTCGGCGAGTTTAAGAACAGAACTGGCCGAGTTCAAGACAAGTCCCAACTGCATGAAGATGAACTCGACGAGTTCATAAGGAACTCGGCGAGCCCAGGACTAAATGTGTCTTCTTGCATGAAGAAGGACTCGACGAGTTCAAGGATGAACTTGGCGAGTCAGTTGTAGAAGGTCCCGACTTTGTATGAAGGCGAACTCGGCGAGTGCGTGCAAGACTCGGCGAGTAGGGTCGAGGTTCTAGTGTTTTAAGGATTTGGGGACTCGGCGAGTTGTTGGGTCAACTCGGCGAGTTGAGTCAACCAGACGTTGACTTTGACCCAGAGTTGACTTCGACCAAGGTGTTGACCTTGACTTTGATTTTGACCTGAGTTGACCAGGAAGGAAGATTGTTATGTGTAGGATCTGAGAGGGGTTGATTCCGGCGGCAAGGACAGTTCAGACACTTTACGACATTGTGGTGAGTTACCTTCCAGTATGAGTGGGTCTACGGCCACAATTCTGGCCTACTAGTAGGAATTCTTTGTTAGATGATTGTCTTTGTGATAATTATCCGGTGTGTTGTTATCTGATATGCTTTATGTGCTAGGATGCTATGACATATGTGTTAGTAGCGGTAGGGGTGAAATAGTCCCTAGTTACCGGTTGAAATATACCAAAGGGGTAGACAGTACCCATGCATGCCTAGCAGTATGATCATGATATATTAGTATGTGATAGTGGTAGGGGTGAAATAGTCCCCAGTTACCGGTTGGAAGATACCGAAGGGGAGGTTAGCTCCCGGTTACTGGTTGAAAGATACTGAAGTGGAGGTTAGCTCCCGGTTACCGGTTGAATGATACCAAAGGGGAGGTTAGTTCCCGGTTACCGGTTGAAAGATACTGACGGGGAGCCCAACTCCCAGTTAGGCCAGACAGATACTGGTTGAAAGATACTAAGGGATAGGTACTATGTGGTATGTGGTATGATGGGGGAACTCACTAAGCTTCATGCTTACGGTTTTCATTTTTGTTTCTGGTACCTCTTCAGCGAAGGGGAAGGAGTTGGCACGGTAGCAGCGCATTGCACACACATGATTTCCGCATATTGAGATTCATGGGATTGTACTCTTACATTATTACTATTTTCATGATATGGTTGAGACATATGAATATCTTTTTATGATTTGATGTAATTTGATGATGTTTTTCAGTAAATAATTTATTAAGTTACACAATTAAAAATGAAATTTTTGGCCTTGAAAATTAGGATGTTACAAGGTTGGTTTCAGAGTCCTCGTTTGAGGGATTTAGATGAAATCTAGGGGAATTCCAAACTCAAACTACGGATCTGAATATTTTTATAAAAACTTTTCAAAGAAATGAAAGACTTTACAGGAGTAAATACAGGGAAGCAGTGAGTACAATCAGCCAGAGCTCAAATGGTAGTTTCCCAAAATATCTCAAATTACTTTATGAGTATTGTAGAGCTGATATCTTATGAACTGAGAGAACTACATGCTAGTGATAGGCTAAGGATCCTGCAGGAAAAGTCGGATAGGGTTGCCTAAATTGTGATGCCTTTAGCCAAGGAGATTGCTTTATAAGATTGAATCTATCATTTCTATTTATTTTGTATATGTTGTATAATTGAACATAATTAGGGTTTTATAGCCTTTGAATGCTTGGTTTAGCCTTTCATCATGTTCCTTGTTTGGCTGTGTACTTGAGATAGAATTATTTATTCGACTGTCTATCGAGTCATGTATTGTGTACGATTGGCATGCGCAAAGCAAATGGCAAGGATAACGGAGATCTTGTGAGGCAGTGCAATGATGGGGAGCAGTCTAGAATGAGTACCTAGATGCTTAGTAGTGGTTATAAGGAACCAGTTGGGCGAGTGTGTAACTGATATTGAGAAATGGAGTCCTTGTGACTTAGGGTCTTAAGATGACGACTTGAGACAAATACGGGTCGGTGTGGAAGCTAGTATTGGCCCCATCCTACTGAAAGCAATGGTTCCGTACGCAGCTCAAGAAGGAATCTTAAGGAACCAAGGAACTTGCAGAGTTTATGGATGTTTGTGTATGCACTTTAGCCTGACTTTGATGGTTTTCTTGTGTGTTTCGGTATGGTGGTTACCCGAGGTTCAGGCTCCAACGACCCCGAGAGGCCAAGTGACAATGATGATGATATCCGTAGGATTGTTGCTGCCGAGATGGCCCCAACAATCATAGGGGCTATACCAGAGATGTTTGGTTCTATTAAGACCACGCTGATTGAGACTTTCAACGAGTGCTATTCTGCTGTCACTGAGGCTACTGCTGCCACATCCACCACAACCATTGATGCTGTGAGACCGCATGGGGGTGAGTCGTTGTGGTACCAGAAGTCAACAACACGAAGCCACCAGATTTTGATGGGACCCAGGACCCGATTGCTGCGATGATATAGATTTCTGATGTTGAGGGTTGTTTTTACACTTGCTCATGTACGGAGAGTTTGAGGGTTCGTTTTGCGCTAAACCTATTTCATATGGGTGCGAAGATTGATGGAAAATTGTGACAGCTAATTATACTCTTGCAGAGCATTCTGCAGTGACCTGGGAGAGATTTACTGAGATGTTCAAAGATGAGTTCATACCAGTGGTTGAGAGAGAGAGAGAGAGAGGTTAACCCAGGAGTCCCTGTCTCTCAAGCAGAAGACAGAGACATTGAATGAGATCACCAGGATGTTTCATGAGAGGGCCCTGTTTTACCCTGAGCATGTGTCAATTGAGCTGGCACGTATGAGTCGATACCTGAGTATTCTGAGGAGGTATATCCGTGAGTTCGTGGCAAACATCTCGTATTGAACATTGGTTGAGCTACATATCAATGCTAGGAGGAGAAAGATCGAGCTGGAGACCCAGGTGAGAGAGGAGAGGGAGACTCGGGTGAGAGATAGGAGACCAGTGTAGTCGCAACCGACGACTAAGCGGCCAAATCCCGCTGAATCGAGAGCTGGAGGCCAGAACAGTCGCACTTGCAACAAGTGCGGCAAGGTACACGAGGGGCCCTATCGGTCGGGGGCTATTTGTTACATGTGTGCCAAGGAAGGTCATATGGCTAAGGATTTCCCCAAGGGATTTCGGGTTTGCTTCAGTTGCAGCCAGACGGTTCATTTGAGGGTTGAGTGTCCACAACTTGCATCTAGGGCGATTCAGATTATGTACCTGCACTTGTGCTGTTTGACTCGAGTGTGAGTCTGTCTTTTGTGTCATCATCTTTTTGTCGTGGTTTTAGTATTGCGCGGGAGGCCTTGAGCAGGCCATTGAGAGTCTCTATACATGATGAGCATCCGGTCTCCGCTACTGACATCTATCGAGTTTGTATGCTAGAGATTTTTGGTGTTGGGTATCCAATAGATCTTATCCCTATTGCGATGGGAGATGTCTGTGTTATCCTGGGTATGGATTGGTTAAGCCGGTTAAGGGATCTGATTGACTATGAGCGGAAATTGGTGATGGTTCGATATCCTAGTGGGGGAGTGCTGACCATTTACAGCGAGAGTACTAGGTCAGGATCAACTTTCTGTTCTGCCTCCAAGGCAAGGCAGAGTTTACATCATTGGTGTATGGGTTATCTGGCATATGTAATGGATACTTGGGTTGATGATAAGAGATCAATTTTTATTTATGATGTTCCCGTTGTGTGTGATTTCCCTGATGTTTTTCTAGAGGAATTACCTGGTGTGCCTCCTAAGAGGCAAGTAGAGTTTCGGATCAATCTAATCCCTGGTGCGGTGCCAATCGCCAAGGCCCCATATCGTCTTGCACCTCCTAAGATGCAAGAGTTATCCTCTTAGGTGCAAGAGCTATTAGGAAAGGGGTTTATTCAGAAGAGCAGTTCTCCTTGGGGAGCACCAATCCTTTTTGTCAAGAATAAGGATGGTTCACATTGGATGTGTATCGATTACCGGGAACTAAACAAGCCGATGGTGAAGAACCGTTATCCGTTGTCGAGGATCGATGATCTCTTCGATCAGTTTTAGGGGGCATCTTGGTTTTCTAAGATTGATATGAAGTATGGCTACCACTAGATAAGGGTTCGAGAGGTGGATATTCAGAAGACGGCCTTCCGAAATCGTTATGGGCATTACGAGTTCATAGTGATGCCTTTTAGACTCACCAACGCACCGACGATGTTCATGAATCTCATGAACCGAGTGTGTAGGCCTATGTTGGATTGTTCAATGATTGTCTTCATCGATGACATCTTGGTCTATTCGAAGACCAGAGAATAGCATAAGGAGCATTTGCTCAAGATTCTTGGGGTTTTAAGGATGGAGAGGCTATACGCCAAGTTCTCCAAGTGTGAGTTTTGGTTGTGCGAGGTTCAGTTTCTAGGACACCTCATCAATCAGAACGGTGTCTTGGTCGACCCAGCCAAGATGGAGGCGGTGATACGGTGGGAAGTACCGAAGTCTCCATCTGAGATTATGAGCTTCCTCGGTTTGATGGGATATTATCGGAGATTCATTCTTGACTTCTCCAAGATTTCAGTTTCTCTCACTAAGTTGATGAAGAAGGATGTTGTGTCCAATTGGGGGCCTGAGTAGCAGGCGTCATTTGAGAGTCTTCATCAGAGACTTTGTGAGGCACCAGTACTTGCCCTCCCTGAAAGAATTGAGGATTTTGTGGTCTACTGCGATGCATCCATTTCAGGGTTACACTACAAGAAAAATGGATTTTGCTAAGGAATGAATCCGTTGCGAAAAGCTGAAATTTCGTTGCAAAAGACGAATAGCGACGGAATTTGCAACGACCTATTTTCGTCCCTAAAAACGTCGTAGCGAGGAGTTTGCAACGGAAACAATAATTTCGTCGTAATTGTGACAACGGAATGAAATCTGTGGTAGATGGTATTCCGTCGTGTATGTCGTAGTAGGTTTCCATCACAAATTTCATGGTAGTTCTTCCGTCACAAATTTCGTTGTAGTTAATCCCTAGCAAAATCCGTGGTGATGAATCCCTAGCAAAATCCGTGGTGATGAATCCCTAGCTAAATCTGTGGTGATGAATCCCTAGCTAAATCCATGGTGATGAATCCCTAGCAAATTATGTGGTGATGAATCCCTAGCTAAATCCGTTTGATGATCTCCTAGTAAATTCTGTGGTCATGAATCCCTAGCAATTTTAGTGGTGTATATATTATATACCTGATTCAATATGGACCAATGGATAATTGATTTATAAATTATATCGAAATAATTTTGTAGTAATATATGAAAAAAAACAAAAAAAATCATAACCATCATATCATAAAATAACAAAATAATTATTTATTATATTGAAAAAAGAAAGTTGCTACTCTAAAATACATAATCTTCAATAAACATATATCAACCTACTACTCTTGTTGTTTTGTAAAGCCATTAATAAGATCCAATGCCGTTTGAAGTTGTTTTTCAAGATGCCCGACCCTTGCCTTGTTTTCCTCTTGTTGGGCGTTCATAATTTCTTTAAGCTCTTCATTTTGCTGTTGTTGTTTAGCAACAAGCTCCCTCATTTCTTCTATTTCATCATTTATTTTTCCGGAATGTAAGATACATCCGTTTTACCATTCCTATTGGGAACCGCCTTTGCAAAAGAGCCTAATCCATAAAGTCTTCTTTTTTTATCATGACCACCAACAACAGCATAAAATAGCTTGTCCTCCTCAAATTCAACACCTTCAGCTTCCAACTCTTCCCGTTTTTCTGTATAGGCCGCCTACAAAATAAAAATATTATAAGTTAAAAGATATCAAATTTAGGAATGATATTATGGAGTAGCTACAATATAAAAGTTAATTTAAACTTAAATGAATATTACATGAATTTGTCTATCTTTTTCATTTATGAAAGTGACTCCATCATGATTCATAGTGTGTGTATACAAGAACAATTCACTATGGGGTGGCTCATGTCCTAATTTCCTCTTCTGCATAAATACCATATAAAAAGTCAAATATACAGATAAACATATGCAAACATTGATACGATGTACCATTTAAAAAATTACCAAATCAGAAACTATCTTCAAATGACATGCGGATCCAGCGTTATGTGTGGGCTTTGCTACTCCATCAGCCACACCGTTACGCCTATTCTTCTTGTTTTGCTCAGATTTTAGCTTGTATTCTTCTGTATTCCATTTTAATTGTCAGGAGTTCCAGACTTCCTGTGGAATATGATCTGGTTTAAAGTCATGTTTGTTTCTTTTTGGGCTCCTCATGTTGGAGACATATTGACCATAACTTTGTGACGCTTTCCTTGCCCAAGCTTGCCTCACCAGCGAGTCTATTGTCTCATCCCAACAACATTTTTTTTACACATTAACAATATAAACATAAGTTGAAGTGTAAATGTTTACCAAACAACAATTTATGACTTATAGTTACCTAAAACTCCTCCCAATATAATTCGCCCATTTCTTTGCTTACTTGTGCCCAAGCGTACCCTTCTGGATCTACTCTTTGTTTAAAGGACTGACTAATAACGTGTGCACAAGGGCCTGGTGGCATTAGCGTGCAAGTAATCATGTGATGTGTTTAGTTATGAATTGATATGTAGGTGTAAACCAAAATTTAATACATAAAAAAAAAGTTGTAATTAAGATTTGAATTGGTAACTCACATATTTTTCCAAACATGAACATTAAAACGTCCATCTGGTCCACAATCTTCAGAGGAATTGTTTTCACCTTCTACACTTTCCACTACAGATCCATTCATGGGTGGTTGTGTTGGTGATGGGGTAGATTCTAGGATAGGTGTTTCTGATGGGGTATATTATGGGGTAGGTGTTGGGATAGATGTATATGTTGAGGATGTGGTAGTTCCTTTACTTAAGGAGGATGTGGTAGTTATTGTAGTTGTGGAGGATGGTAGTGTAGATGCAGGTTTTGAGGTTGTGGTAGTAGATATAGATGTTGATGATGTGGTAGTGGGTGTTGGTGTTGAGGATGGTTTAGATGATGTAGGTTCTGAAGTTTTCGTTATTGATGTTCGTGTTGACGATTATATTGTTCCAGTTTCTGAAGTTTTAAATGTTTTTTCTAAGGAGGGTGTGGATGTTTTAAGTGATGTCGAGGAAGTGGTAGTCATGGGTTATTTTAATGATATAGGTTTAGGGGTTTTGTTGGTAGATGTTATAGGTGCTTTGGATGTGGTTGTTGGTATTGGCAAGTCGATTTCTTCATCTTGTAACTGTCTGTTTAGGAATTTTGCAGCAGAAATCCTGTTGCGTTTCATAACTTGTGGTGCAATGAATTTAGTTGGCTTCACACCGGATGCCCCTTTTGCTTTTGAGGTCGACATCTTTCTGACACAAACAATAAAAATAAATTATATATGAAGGCATTACTTTGCACGCAAACTATTGAATACAATCGAAACCAATTTACATGAAGATGATCAGACAACAAAAAACGATCGATCATCACGACAACACTAAATTAAATAAATATAAATTTTAGATGAGTGACAACCTATATCGCCAAAGTCAGTGCACAAACGTATAACGAACAAAAATTTCGATCAATAAGCCGCCAGAGATGATGATTACAGAAAATGTAAACCCTATTTCTAATCGGTAATTAATTACCCTAATATGCAGCATAAACGTGTGTAGGTTGGAGGGAAACGAATTGTGAAATACTTTCAACCTCCGCTAATAAAAAATTCGAACTGTGCTAATTACCGCTAAATATTTAGTAATTCAAATATATTTAAAATAGCTACAGATTGATAGATAGGGTATAGACATATAAATAACGTTAAGAAATAACATAGAGTAACGATGTGTTCATGGTATAATTTTAACTTAAAATTATATACGAGGAATAAACATTAATAAACTATACATCTTTATGCTTTTTTGTTTAAACCGAAATTTATATACAAAAGACGTACGAGTCATGTCAATATATATGGTAGTGGCTTATTGTGTCCATGGATGACATATGGTTGATTGGTCCACATGGTAATGGCCATTGGTCAACATGGTAGTTGCTTATGGTGTCCATGCTTGACATATGGGCCATTGGTCAACATGGTAGTTGCTTAAGGTATCCATGGTTGACATATGGATAACATATGGGCCATTGGTCAACATGGTTGTTGCTTATGGTGTCCATGGTTGACATATGGATGACATATGGGCCATTGGTCAACATGGTTGTTGCTTATGGTGTCCATGGTTGACATATGGGCCATTGGTGAACATGGTAGTTGCTTATGGTGTCCATGGTTGACATATAGATGACATATGGTCCATTGGTGAACATGGTTGTTGCTTATGGTGTCCATGGTTGACATATGGACCATTGGTCAACATGGTAGTTGCTTAAGGTGTCCATGGTTGACATATGGATGACATATGGGCCATTGGTCAACATGGTTGTTGCTTATGTTGTCCATGGTTGACATACGAATGACATATGGGCCATTGGTCAACATGGGAGTTGCTTAAGGTGTCTATGGTTGACATATGGATGATATATGGGCCATTGGTCGACATGGTTGTTGCTTATGGTGTCCAAGGTTGATATATGGATGACATATGGGCCATTGGTCAACATGGTTGTTGCTTATGGTGTCCATGGTTGACATATGGGCCATTGGTCAACATGGTAGTTGCTTAAGGTGTCCATGGTTGACACATGTATGACATATGGGCCATTGGTTAGCATGGTAGTTGCTTAAGGTGTCCATGGTTGACATATGGATGACATATGGGCCATTGGTCAACATGGTAGTTGCTTATAGTGTCTATGGTTGACATATGGATGACATATGGGCCATTGGTCAACATGGTTGTTGCTTATGGTGTCCATGGTTGACATATGGATGACATATGGGCCATTGGTCAACAAGGTAGTTGTTTATGGTGTCCATGGTTGACATATGGATGACATATGGGCCATTGGTCAACATGGTTGTTGCTTATGGTGTCCATGGTTGACATATGGATGATATATGGGCCATTGGTCAACATGGTTGTTGCTTATGGTGTCCATGGTTGACATATGGGCCATTGGTGAACATGGTAGTTGCTTAAGGTGTCCATGGTTGACATATGGATGACATATGGGCTATTGGTCAACATGGTTGTTGCTTATGGTGTCCATGGTTGAAATATGGGCCCTTGGTCAACATGGTAGTTGGTTATGGTGTCCATGGTTGACATATGGAGGACATATGGGCCATTGTTCAACATGGTAGTTGCTTATGGTGTCCATGGTTGACATATGGATGACATATGGGCCATTGTTGAACATGTTTGTTGCTTATGGTGTCCATGGTTGACATATGGGCCATTGGTCAACATGGTAGTTGCTTAAGGTGTCCATGGTTGACATATGGATGACATATGGGCCATTGGTCAACATGGTTGTTGCTTATGGTGTCCATGGTTGACATACGAATGACATATGGGCCATTGGTCAACATGGTAGTTGCTTAAGGTGTCCATGGTGGACATATGGATGACATATGGGCCATTGGTCAACATGGTTGTTGCTTATGGTGTCCATGGTTGACATATGGATGACATATGGCCCATTGGTCAACATGGTTGTTGCTTATGGTGTCCATGGTTGACATACGAATGACATATGAGCCATTGGTCAACATGGTGGTTGCTTATGGTGTCCATGGTTGACATATGGATGACATATGGGCCATTGGTCAACATGGTTTTTGCTTATGGTGTCCATGGTTGACATATAGATGACATATGGGCCATTGGTCAACATGGTTGTTAATTATGGTGTCCATGGTTGACATATGGATGACATATGGGCCATTGGTCAACATGGTTGTTGCTTATGGTGTCCATGGTTGATATATGGGCCATTGTTCAACATGATAGTTGCTTAAGGTGTCCATGGTTGACATATGGATGACATATGGGCCATTGGTCAACATGGTAGTTGCTTATGGTGTCCATGGTTGACATATGGATGACATATGGACCATTGGTCAACATGGTTGTTGCTTATGGTGTCCATGGTTGACATATGGATGACATATGGGCCATTGGTCAACATGGTTGTTGCTTATGGTGTCCATGGTTGACATATGGATGACATATGGGCCATTGGTCAACATGGTTGTTGCTTATGGTGTCCATGGTTGAGATATGGATGACATATGGGCCATTGGTCAACATGGTAGTTGCTTAAGGTGTCTATGGTTGACATAGGGATGACATATGGGCCATTGGTCAACATGGTAGTTGCTTATGGTGTCCATGGTTGACATATGGATGACATATGGGCCATTGGTCAACATGGTTGTTGCTTATGGTGTCCTTGGTTGACATATGGGCCATTGCTCAACATGGTAGTTGCTTATGGTGTCCATGGTTGACATATGGAGGACATATGGGCCATTGGTCAATATATATCGTTTGTGCCGGTTGTGTATTAAAATTTAAAATTTTCAAATAATTAATTTTGTAGGAAATATTAATTTTTTAAATAAGTTTATTTATAATTTAGGGTCCCCGATTAATCGCTGCTGAGTCTGATTAATCGTTTATCGCCAGTCGACCGTCGAGCTACCGACGAACGATTTTTACAACCTTGATTAATTAAAATAGAAATTGATTTTTCTTTTAAATATGAGTTTTTACAAAACTACCCTTAATAATTAAATATGAGTCATTGTATATATTAGGATAATTTGGTCATTTTGCAATGGAACATCTTCTAGGCGCCATAATGTTTTCCAACGAAACACATTGTTTCAGTTCTTCACTCTGAAATTCAGTCACTTTGAAACATCCCCAACTTAAAAATTCCGACAGACAAAAAACCCTAAAATCAATTTCGCAGAATCGTTATCTTAGTGAATGTTTACCAATTCAAAAACATTTCATTCAAACCATATCTTACAAATTCCATTGATCATAATAATAATTCATCCATAGTATAAGAAGATTAATTAAGCATACAACATCCCAACAAATGCCATCACAAATTAGCTACGCGTTTTGTTCCATAGCAAAACAAGCAAACGAAATCATATTCCATAGCAGAATTCCCTAGCAAATACCTACGAATAGTACCTCCGTAGCAATTCAATTATGGAATTGGTTTCCGTCACAAACTCCGTTGCATAGTAACCACGATGATGAATTCCATAGCAGCAGTACAACGGAAAGTGATTTGGTAACAAATGTCGTTGGAAAATTGCTACGAATTTTTGTTCCATAGCACTATCGGTAGCATAATACCAACGGATATGGAGTCAGTAGCATTTTCCCTAGCAACTCCCACTCTCGCTACCAGAAATAAAATTTGTAGACAATGTGGTAGCAACATTGCTATGGAACGACATTCCATAGCACGATCCATTGCAGATTAACAACGAAAATACGTTCCATAGTAACCTTCCCTAGCAAAATCGTTTTTTTCTTGTAGTGTTAGGTGTTGTGTTGATGCAGAGGGGGCATGTGATTGCATATGCTTTGAGGTAGCTGAAGCTTCATGAGGCGCAGTATCTCGCCCATGATTTCGAATTGGGGGCGGTGGTATTCGCTCTCGAAATTTGGCGCCACTATCTTTATGGAGTTCGATGTGCCATCTATACAGACCATAATAGCCTGAGATATCTTATGGATCTGCCTAACCTGAACATGAGTCATAGGAGGTGGCTGGATGTAGTGAAGGATTATAACTGTGAGATTCTATATCACCCACACAAGGCCAATGTGGTGGCCGACGCCTTGAGCCGGAGGGCGATCAGTACCTCGATTCAGGATGTGTGTTTGAGGATGACTGTGATGACCCCAGTTTTGGAAACGATCAAGCAACCATTTTTCTAAACCAAAGCATCCTAAATCACATAAAAGGACAGATAATAAGCTCTGGAGCGCTCCAAATCACAAAGATCTAAACTTTGGGACAAAGAAATCATAAATGACCATCAAATAAGATCTAAAAATAATATCAGCAAGGCATGAACTTCATACTTTCAAAATATGCACAAAGTGAAGGAGTTTATGGATCCACAAGCTTGCATGCAACACCCCCTTCTTCCTCAACAAGAATTCACAAAATTACCAAAAAGGATCCAAGATCTTCACTCTCAAGGCTAGGGTTCGATATTAGGGCCTAAAGGGAGTGGAGGTTGATTATGGGAGATCAAAGGGTGAGATAATGTGTTTAAATAAGGGTGAAACCCTAAACATTATGGTTTGACATCTACTCGTGTACGCCCGACATACTCCCTGGTACGCCCAACGTATGTTGCCTTCGTCCCGACTCAGTTAAAGGCTTACGCCCGACGTACAAGGTCAGTATGCCCATCGTAAGTCTAGAGATGCTTAACTTAAGTTAATGAAACGGTTAAAATGGTACATTGGGGTTTGGGATGTTATATCATACTTTTTCGAGACCAATTCCTAAAGTTCAAAATTTGAGTTTACCAAATTTCATTAGTCTTGGCTGAAATCTAGAAACGACTCTAACTAGTGTGAAAAGTTTGATTTTCACCGACAGGTCCATTTTTAGCTGCTATAGTACATTGTTTTGTAAAATACATAGTAAATTGTAGAAAAATCGTATGGACTTGTGCAGGTAGTCCCTGGAAAGGTAAAATACAGAACTTCTGGAAATTGAAAAAAATATTATCGTATTTATAGGTTTTGGTACGGTTAAAGTGGTCTTAAACAAACTATTATTTTGGGGTGGAAAAATAAGCCTAATAACTTAAATACATAATGAGGGCTAAGGGTTGACTATTAAAACTCTTAATTGCTATTTATAGGAGGGTTGTGATGGATTTTGATCTTGTTGGATTCCCAGGGTGTTACTTGGAGTCTACGATGTGTTTCGAGGTAAATTTCTCACTACATCGTGTGATTTTCTGCATCATTTACTATATATAGCTCGTATGTGTGCACTTATAGGATGTTTATCGGTAGTAGCAGGTTATGCCAGTTTCTAGTAGGTGTATGATATCGGCTTAATGTATCGAGGGATATGCGTGCATTACTTGCTCAAGGTATCGATGAATATGTATATGAGGGCTTGATGTACTGATTAGGGGGATCAGGCTTAGCAGGCGTGTCCCAAACAAGTTTATGCTTGTTTCTGATTTGTTCTTTGACTTGCATTGTGGCTACGTGGTTATATGCTTTTGGTATTTATATGATAGGAGTAAAGCATGTGTAATGTTATGATGTGTACGTGTGAAATTGACTAAGATTTGTTCTTATCATTTCCCTTAAAAAGTACTGTTTCAGGATCGTCGGGTACTAAAGATGGCAATGTGTGATAATACACACTGGCTCGACATTGAGGATGGAGTTTTTATGATATAGTTTTTACTTATGTTTCTGTGAAATTTTGGGTTTTATAATTATGTTTTGATTAGATATTTGATTGAATATTGCTATGGGTTCTGAAAACTAAAAGAAGGTAAAGTGATGGTTTTTAATTAATTAAAGATTGTTTGTAAAAGTTTAATTTTATTGTAATTTTTGGGATATTACAAGTTTTTATCAGAGCACAACTTGAGTGAATCAGACACACATCAGTGTGTTTGAACTCAAGTTTGCGGTCCAAAAAGTTTTCTTAAAAATCTTTGAAGAAGAAAAAGAATAGTCTTGGAAATAAGGATCGAGGACGTGGTGTGTACAGTCAGCCGAAGCCGAAGGAAAAGGTTAAATTATTTGATGTGGTTTATTGCTTTCTAGGACATAAGGTGAATATATGCTAGATAGCCTGATACTTTACGTGTTGTGTTAGATGCCTCTTATATGCTATTTGAAATTTATGCTAGTACAAATATGTTGTTAAATGAATGCCTTAGGTTGTATGCAGTAGAAACTAAATAAACTTAGAATGCATGATTTAGCCTGGTCCGTAACTCTGGTTTGAGTCCAATCATTCTGGTGCACTCTATGATTAAATTAAAATAAGAAACGTAAAACCAAACACATACATTAATGTACATATCCCGAAGAATGAATTTTCATATTAGTATAATAAACATTTAAAATACTCAAGAATTTAGGTATCCTAAAGATTGAACTCATCAACTCATTTGAGTAATTGAAGATACTATACATATACATAAATCATAATATTTATACTTCACATTAATACAAACCATGTCTAATATTCATTCATGATTGCTTAAAAGTCAAGCCCAAACTTTTTGTAGCGACAAAACTTTACACTCAAATAGGTAGTCTTTTTAGTTTATGCACATAGACGTGCATTTTTTAAATAGATCCATTTAGAAATATATTCCACCTAACTTGCACATATTTTGGGATGATGTAAACAAATTTGTTTTAATCTCCAAAGTTAAGTCATTCCGTGAAAACCCACTAAGGGCGTTGACTTACCTCCCTTGTGTTACCGTCTTTATTTTAGTTTATATGAGTGTGTATTTCGTATCTCTAAACTCGTATTGTAGCTAAAGTTATACTCAACTTCTATGGAGTTAATTTTGTTTATACTAAATGGCATGATAAAACTAAAATTGCCAACAAATATAGAAATGATTAATGAATCTTTAGAGAAAGAAGTTCAATTTTTTTATTATCTAAGTCGAAGCGATGTCACGGGTCTTTCAATTGTTTTAATACTTACATACTTATATAAAATTTGTGATAATTTTATTACATTAAATAGTTAAAGAGACATGTTACATGAATTCCTTTTTTTTTTTTTTATAAAAACATCTATGTTTGTTATGATTTCAATACTTACCAATTAACAATAACACCCACTCTAAAAGCTAGGAAGTTTCGTGGATATTTTCCTCATTTTACATAATTTAAACGAGACATGTTTTACATATAAAACTCAACGCAAAATATTATAATAGTTTTATTGGCGGAAAACTTCAAAAAAAATCCAAAACAAATTACCATAAAACTCGTAATAAATCCATTGTAATATAAACATTTTCTACGAAAATTTTCTTTTCTATCCCACAAAATATAAAAGAAAACCAAAAAAAAGGTATACAAAGTTTTTCTTCATATACTGTGAAATTGTTTATATTGTTAGAAAAATAAAAAAAAAATTTGTTACAAGGATTTTCAAAATCTAAGGTCGTCCATTATACCTATCACTAACCATTATAGTGTCTGTCACATTATCACCACACTCTCTACCATTAACCATTAGATACCTAACAATAAACACACCACTCCACCTCATTTTTTTAATTAAATTTAATTCAAAAACACATTAAAAACATATAATTTTTTTAATACTAGTTTTTTGTTAAATTAAAATACTACATTACATTAAAAAAATTACATTAATTAAAATAAAAATAACAATAAAAATAAAAAATTTAATAAAACACCTAAAAATACCAAACATAACTAAAAGAAACTACACCCTATTCCTATATTGGGCTCTAATGGACTTTTTCATCGCGAGAAAAATCTCTAAATCTTCGTCTTCGAGATCGTCCGCTTTTATTTTCAAAATTTCCATATCGCTTTTTGTTTGAAGCGTCGTTTGCGCCTCTTGTAATGACGTTTGCGCTTCAATCATTTCTTGCTCCACCCGACTCAACATCTTTGCCTTGCCTTCTTGAATGTGGACATATCGATCAAATTTCTCTCCAAAATAGTAGATAACAGTAGAACCCAAAAACGGGTCGATGAAGAGGTTGCTCGTCTTCAAGATCGAGCGGATCATCGTTGATGTCGATGTGTGTTCATCCGTCCGATTATTGGGAAGTTACATCAGGGTTTCTTGAACGCTTTGAACCGGAAGAAGTTTGTGAAGTTCCTTCCTTTTGCACTTTTCATTTTGGAGCGTCTTTCAATTTTAGCCACGGTTTCACATACATAATCGTTTGTTTTGGAGGTTGTTGTAAAATCCTCAAAATTCGGTGCATTTTAGTCAAATATCGTGCCACTTCGAGCTAATTTGATTGGGATTTCGACTTTCACTTCTCGATAACGCGTAAAACACGCTTCGAACTTTCTCCAAAAAACAATTGATGGTTTGATTATCTCCTTCAATTGGGTCTTGGGAAGCCGAAACCCACGCATCCGCTAGATTTTCTTCTTCCTCTTTTGTCCATGGTACCCTTTCTTGGGTAGTGGGGTTGACTGGTTTTTTTTTCCTTTTTTCTTTTTTAGTTGAGGTGATGGTGGTGAAGGTTGTTTTTTTTAAACGAAATTTGACGAATGAGGTGGTTGTGATTGCGAAGGTGGTCGTTGTGAATGTGGTGGTTGTGATGATGGTGGATGGAATTCTTGTTGGAATTGTTTGCTAAACCAACTGATTTCCCATGCCTTCTTTCATTACTGGCATTCATATAAATACAATACAAGGCCAAATGGGCCTGTACAAAGGATACTAACATACGATGGGCTAATCTAATACATACAAAGACACACACACATACAAATACATAATGCTACATATACAAATATATATCCGTTAACAACCCCCACAGTTTTATCGGGAGGAGAATTTCGTACGTTTAGACTAGACTTGAAGTCATTGAAGAGCTGCACTGGAAGGCCTTTGGTGAAGATATCAACATATTGAGCGGAAGAGGGCACGTGGAAAGCTCTAACTGCCCCCTGAGAAACCAGGTCACGAACAAAATGAATATCAATCTCGATGTGCTTCGTGTGCTAGTGTTGAATAGGGTTCAATGTCATATAAACTAAACTAATATTGTCACAGTAGACAATAGTGGCTTTGGTAGGCGGATACTGGAGCTCATGAAGTAAATTGCAAACCCAACAAGTCTCTACAACGGCGCTAACAACACCGCGATATTCCGCCTCTGCACTGGATCGTGAAATAACTCTTTCTCGTTTAGAGGACCTGGATATGAGATTATCTCCAAGAAAAACACAATAACCTGAGGTCGAATAGCGTGAGACTGGACACCCACCCCAATCTGCATCCGAGTAGGCACGAAGATCAGATGAGGGGGGAACATGAAGTTGTAAACCGTGATCCAGAGTCACTCTGATGTAACGCAGGACATGCTTGAGAGCATGCAGGTGAGGCTCCCGAGGGTCATACATAAATAAATAAATCGCTGAACCGCGAAGGCAATCTCTAGACGTGTGAATGTGAGGTACTGCAGAGCTCCAACCAGAATGCGGTAAAGAGGCGGGTCAACAACGGGAGGTCCTGTAGCATCTTGCTTATATGTAGTCTCAGCTGGTGTGTGGGCTGGATTATACTGAAGTTGTAACATCCCAAAATTCAAGACTAAAAATTTCATTTTTATTAGGTTATTATAAAACCAACAGTATAAGAAAACATCCATAATAACATCTCATGTCAAAACCAAAGTGTCAGTAATCAAAACATGTTATCATAAAATAATATCACAGTGTAATCCCAAAGATCTCATGTGCGGAAAACATAGTGTGATGCGTTGCGATCGAGACGTCTCCTTTCCCTTGAAAATGAAGTACCTGAAACCAAAACTGAAAACCGTAAGCACGAAGCTTAGTGAGTCCCCCATCATACCACATACCATACAAATAACATTCTGTCAGGCATATCTGGGTGCCCGACCTACCCCTTCGGTCTCTTTCAACCGGTAACCACCTAGCATATCTGGGTGCTGGCCTACCCCTTCGGTATCTTTCAACCGGTAACTGCCTAACATATATGGGTGCTGGCCTACCCCTTCGGTATCTTTCAAACGGTAACCGAGAGCTGGCCTCCCCTTCGGTATCTTTCAACCGGTAATCGGGGACTATTTCACCCCTACCACTACCACATAAAACCCTAGCATATAAACATAAATCACATATTGCCTAGCATATCTGGGTGCTGGCCTACCCCTTCGGTCCTGTCGACCGGTAACCGGGGGCTATTTCACCCCCTACTACTACCATATAATATCATATCACATATATCATAATCTGGATAGCATGGTTGGGGTACTAAACTACCCCTTCGGTCCTATCGACCAGTAACCGGGGACTATTTCACCCCTACTACCACCATCACATAACATCATATCATGCTAGAACATAAAACATATCAGGTAGCAGCAAACCTAGATGAATATCAAAAAGACAATAATCTAACATACAACTCCTACTGGTGGGCCGACATTGTGGCCGTAGACCCACCTCTACTGGAAGGTAACTCACCTGAAACTGATGAAGTCCCGTAGACACAATCCCAGCAGCTGGTTGACAGATTCTCGAACTGTCAATATTAAACATCACCCAATTAATAACTGGGCCCCAACACAAAAATCATAAGTCCATGCTTGGGGTAAAAGATTATTTTACCCCCATCATAGCTTGATTCAAGCTCAAGGCCCAAACCAAAGGCCCAAAAGTCCAACTATGGCTCAAGGCCCAACATATGGGTCCCGATAAGTCCAAGCCCATAAATCCAATATTAGGGTTTTCTAAACCCTAATTAGGGTTTCCAACCCCATCTTAGCCCAATTGGCCCAATAGCTAGGTCTTCTGATCAATTAGGGTTCATTAGGCCCATTATGCTTTCACTAGGTCCATTAGGGTTTCACTAAGCCCATTAGGGCTTCATTGGGCCCATTAGGGTTTCAAGCATCCCAAACGAATCAGACTCAACAAGGTAAGCACACCGCCACCCAACACGGTGGCCGGTGGCGGCAGGAGGCGCCAACCACCACCTTAAGGTGGCGGTTTTCAGTTTCTTTCCATTATTCCATTTTTTACAATGAAGACGACAAAATGACACACACACTAACTAACATAAACACACACATACACAACCACCCTAGTGGTGGCCGGCGGTGGCACGTGGCGGCAGAAACACACACACAATCCTTTTTTGCTCGAAAATACACCCAACACCCACCTTTGGTGGGTGGCGACGGCAGTAGCGGCGACCACAGCTGCTTCATGAAGGCAGCCGCTTTTTTCTCCCAATCACGCAACGACGCACCAGCAAGCAGCAACCCACAAACTGGTGATACACATCTTCAAAGGAAAATAGCAGCAGCGGCATCGATGGCATTATCGACAGCGCTATAATGACGCTGGAGGCTTCTCGGTGGTCTCAAGTCCCCAACAGCGGCGGAAACTCCGGTCGCCTAAACCCAACCTCCTAACGGACGCAATCCCCCACAAAAAACCCACACCGGCGGCTGAGGAATATGCGACAGGGGTGGCACTCCAGTTTGCTAAGTGGCTGGTGGTGGGTGAAGCCTCACGTGGCAGCGACTAAAGAAAGGAGAAGGAGAAGATGAACGGAGGTCTGGAGGCATTTTCGTTGGATGCTGATCGGAGACGACATAGTGGCGGTGTTGGCGAGGGGTCATAAGGATGGATAGATGCGGCTGTAATATGGTCGATTAGGGTTAGGGTTTGTTCACTAAATACCCGACGCCCTTAAGCCTTTTTTCCATAATGTCACAAAGAGTCCCTCCCTTCACATTTCTTTCAAAGTCAGCCCATATTTTACCCTTTTAACCTCATCCATGTAAATCCGTTACAATTTAAGTCCCATATTTTATTAAGTGGCCCCTCCCTCTACAATTGTTTTCAAATGAGGTCCATAATTAACACTTTAGCCCCTGATTTCATAAATCCTTATAAACGGGGTCCAGAACTTACACTTTTAACCCCCGACTTCTAGAATTGTGACAATTAGCTCTTGGAGACTATCCTTTTACACATAATCATTTATTTTAGGGTTACTATTCTTTCATTAATTTATTTATTTATTAAATAAATAAATAGGGTGTTACAGAAGCACATGAGCTCGCTCAAGAATCTCGGAAGCATACTTTCTATGAGAGATAAAGAGACCATGAGATGAACGTGTGGCTGAGATCCCAAGAAAATAGGTAAGGGCTCCAAGGACAGTCATGGAAAACTCGCGACTGAGCTGAGTAATGATCGACTGAAGAAGAGTGGTGGAAGAGGCCTTCAACACATTGTCGTCCACATATAAAAGCAAATAGGGAGTGTCATCACCATGGTGATAAGTGAAGAGAGACAAATATGTATGGTTATAATGAAACCCCATGTGAAGAGTGTGTTGTGCAAACCAATGATACCAGGCCTAAGGGACCTATTCAAGACCATACACATATCGTTGAAGGTGGAAAACATGATCTGGATGTTGTACGTCACGAAACCTTGGGGGCTGATGCATGTAGACTGTCTCCTGAAGATGGCTGTGAAGAAATGCATTCTTCACGTCAAGTTGATGAATGTTCCAGTTTATGAAGATAACTAAACTAAGCACAATACGAATGGTAGCTGGTTTGACCACCAGATTAAAGGTCTCATCACAGTCAATACCGTACTGCTCATTGTGCCTGTTTTCCACTTGTCGGGCTTTATACCGAGATATAGAACCGTCAACATTAAGTTTCTGTTTGAAAAGCCATATGGATCGAACAATGTTTGATCCGGGATGTAACGCCCCTGTTTCTGGGCTAAGCATTTGTTGGATAAGGTGTCTAAGTCCATAACTATTTCTGGTATGTACTTGACCCGACCCGGCATGGTCCATTTGGGTTGCATGGCACCATGCAATTGGATAAACTAAAATGAGAGAAATAACACTTATGGTTTATTAATATATTATAAGTTCTAATATATTAATAATATTATTTAATTAGTTTGATCAAGAATTAATTTAGAATTAATTAAGTGATCAAAAGATAACTAATTAAATATATGGGTTGATTATGTAAATTATGCATAACTTGTATAGTGGGCTAAGAGGCTCCATGGATTATCAAGTTGGGTTAAACCCATAGGATGCTCCATGGATGCTCCATGGGAGTTACAAACCCATGGGTCATGGAAATGAAGAGTCATGACACATTAGGGTTTACATGGTGTAACCCTAGATGTGTCAACACTATATAAGGAACCTATTCTCCACCAAAATCGACTACACATGAACAAGTGAGGGCTAGGCCGATTTTTGCAAGTGTAATATTCTCTCAAAGTTTACTCCTTTGCATTTGGTGTTGTGTGAAGCATTTGAGGCATCACACTTGGGGTGCTAGGCTCTCAAGGTTTCAAGGATCATAAGCAACAACAAGGTAAGTTATTCTATCTTTCATTCAAGTTAAAAAATTGTTCCCCATGTATGCTAGATAGGAATATAACCTTGGAATTCAACTTTGCATGATAATTAGACAAACATAGATCCAAGTTTATTAGGGTTGCATGTAAACTTAGGAAGTGTTAGAATGCTCAAATCCCATCAGTGGTATCAGAGCCTAGGTTTGTTTGTTGTTTTTTTTTTGTGCAAACTGCTTGAAAAAAATCGTTTTTCTGTTTTCTGCTCGTATGAAAGTTTGCACATTTGTTGCTGGAAATGGACTAGAAACATTACCCTAAACTATTTTGATGTTTTAAAACTTATTTTAGATGGTGTAATGTTTATGCTAATCCATTTGCAATGGCAGTTATCAAAATTACAAGTTTTTTTAGTGTAATTTTTGATTCTTGAAAGTGTTCATATTCATGTTCTTGAACTTATGAAGATTAGATGATCATAGGAATTGTTTGTAACCTTCATGGTAGTTTAATTCATGATCATAATGTGTTTTAATGGAGTCCATAACTTGTTCTCAAGTTATGGAAAACCAAAAGTCTCACTTTTATTAAAGCCATTAAAAGAACACAAGAGTTATAAAAATGAAGAGTCTTCATTTTTATTACTCAATTAATTCATAAGTTATAAGAAATGAAAAGTTTTGGAAGTTTACAAAACTTGCCCTCAAGTTTTGGAACAAGTAAAGTCTTGATTAAAACTTTAGTTCCAGCCCTTAGAATTTTAAAAGTTAAAATTCAACCCTTATACTTTATAATATTATAAGTTAATAATATATATATATATATATATATATATATATATATATATATATATATATATATATATATATATATATATATATATATATATATATATATATATATATATAAGATCAAGTCGTCTTACCGCTAGTACGCCTCATTCACGAAGCCGGTCTATAAGGGGGGTATAAGGTTGTTGCCTATAAAATGGCAACTTAATGGGTGTCCACTCTCACCCACCGCTTCCTTGATCGGTGGAGGGTCGTTAGCCGAACGGGTAAGACAAGGACTTATAAATTCTCATTAAAAATATGATGAATATTATAAAGTAACTAAATGCTTTTATTAAATTCCCAATCTTAGTTACTTTAGGAAAAATGTGAATAAGGTGCTAATCCATGAAATTACACTTTACACTTTGTTTAAGTCGTTGGTGGAGCGTGTGTGGTTAACCGGCACACTAACTTGGACTTAACAAGGTAGGTAAAGGGTGACTTAAAGTTTATTATAGGTCGATGGAGCTCGTGTGGTTAACCAGCACATCGATTGAGTAATAAACATTAAGGGTACCAAGTGATTTGCATGGTTACTTCACACCTCGTTTTGTGATCCTCGGTATCCCAGTCACAAAACTTGGAGGGTACACTCGAGATTGAAACATGCCTTTGAAAAGTTCATTGAATCTCAAAAGAATCTAGGAATTTCTAAGAACCAATTAAAAACCTAATATTTATATTTCGTTTTTCATGGTGGAAATTGGTGAATCGTCATTCACCTACCTTTCAAGTATGTTATAGCTTGGATTACGGCATACCTCTTCTAAGTTATAATATATTGTGATTGGATCTTAGCCTTAATATTACATTTGGGTGTTTTATTAAGGACTCTCTTAATATCTAAACTAATCTTGTCCTCTTCTTTCAGATGTCTTCAAACAATGCTGCTTCTGGCTCTAATCCTAATGGCTCCTTTACCCTTATGAACTTGTGTGGGAAAGTCACTTTTGATGGATCCAACTTCAATGAATGGATCAGAAACATAAGGATGATTACCCGCTACGAGGACAAAGAATATGTCCTTGACAAGGAGCTTAAGGAGATTGATGAGACCACTGCAACTCCCCAGGAGATCGCTGACTTCCGGGCACATGAAAGGGATGCTACAAAAGTGGCATGCATCATGTTGGCCACCATGACAGCGGAACTCCAAAAGTCCTATGAGGACTTCTACCCTTTTGAAATGCACCAAGATCTGATGGAAAGATACCATCAAAGTGCACGACAAGAGAGGTATGAAATCATATGCTCTATCATAACAACCATGATGAAGGACGGGGAATCCGTCACGAGCCACATGCAGAAAATGCAAAGGTATGTGGATCGGTTGCTGAAGCTTAATGTGAACTTCCCTGAGGAGCTTGCAATAGATATCATTTTGCACTCCTTACCATCGTGCTATGATCAATTCCGTATGACATATCACATGAATAAGGAAGAGGTCACACTCAGCAAACTTCAGGGACTCCTCAAGACCGCATAAACAGGTCTTAAGGGTAAGTCGGTTGTTAACACTCCTACTCCAAACTCCGCCCCGGTTTTGGCAATCGGGAAAGGTCGAGGGAAGAAGAGGAAGAGCTCTTTGAAGGGTACCAAGGCTAGGACCCTTGATGGCTCTTCTTCAAGTGGAACCAAGAAAGGTTTCGTCACTCCTTCTTCTGACCCTAAAGAGGCTGAATGCTTCTATTGCCATGAAAAGTCACATTGGAAGCGGAACTGCCCAAAGTACCAGCAAGATGTGAAGGATGGGAAAGTTAAACCCAACCATGCAGGTATTTACACTATCTTATCTAATACTCACCCCATTCTAACTCTTGGGTCCTTGATACCGGTTGTGGTATTCATATATGTTCTGATTTGCAGGGACTAAGAAGAAGTGAGAATGTGGAGCATGGAAGAATAAACTTAATCATGGGGAATAGGAAAGGTTTACCTGTCACCAAGATTGGAGTTTATACTTTATCGCTAAGTAGTGGGTTTAGTTTAGATTTGAATAAATGTTGTTATTCGCCAGAAATGGCAAGAAATATTATTTCCTTTCATGCATTGTATAAACAAGGTTTCACCTTTTCATTTGATAATGAAGTTGGTTCGATTAATGCTTTCTTTAATAATTTTCTTTATTTTAAAGCATTACCTTGTGATGGCGTGTATGAAACTGTATCTGTGGTTGATAACCTAGGAAATAATGTATTGTGTATTGATTCTGTTAATAATAATAACTTAGATAAAGCATCATTATGGCATTGTCGTCTTGGACATATAAGCAAGAAACGCATAGGCCAAGTCCAAAAGGATGGAGTCTTGGAGTCATTTGACCTAAAGTCCGATGATAGTTGCGAATCATGCTTACTTAGAAAAATGACAAAGTCACCTTTCACAGGTTCTTGTGAGAGGGGTGAAGGTTTGTTGGATCTTATACACACGGATGTGTGTGGACCCTTCAAACATGCCACAAGGGATGCTAATCGTTATTATTTGACTTTTACTGATGATTACAGTAGATATGGATATGTCTACTTAATCAAGCATAAGTCAGAGACTTTTGAAAGGTTTAAAGAATTTAAACAGGAAGTCGAGAATCAATTGGGCAGGAACATTAAGATGCTTCGATCCGATCGAGGTGGTGAGTATCTTAGTTCAGAGTTCCTCGACTATCTTAGGGAATGTGGGATTGTCTCACAATTGACACCTCCCAGGACACCGCAGTTGAACGGTGTAACTGAGAGGCGTAATCGAACCTTGTTGGATATGGTTCGTTCCATGATGATTCGAGCTTCGCTACCAATCTCATTTTGGGGGTATGCCTTAGAGACTGCTGCCCATATCCTTAATCTAGTCCCTACAAAGAAAGTTGCCAAAACTCCTCATGAGATGTGGACTGGTAAAGTACCCAAACTAGACCACATTAAGATTTGGGGTTGCGAGGCTTTCGTGAGACGCGAGACTCATGATAAGCTCGAACCTCGAAGTGAGAGGTGTATTTTCATCGGCTACCCACATAAATCCTTTGGTTACCTCTTCTACAGACCTAGTGAGAATGTGGTCTTTGTTTGCTAGGAGGGCTTTCTTTCGAGAGAGAGAGTTCATAAGCCAAGGAGACAGTGGGAGGCAAGTTGACCTTGAAGAAATTCAAGAGTCAAGTGATGAAGGAACTTCAAACCCTAGCACTCAACTTGAGGAGGAAACTCCTGTTGAGCCAATTGACAAGTCTGTACCTCTAAGGCGTTCCACAAGGGTTAGGAATGCACCTGAGCATTATTATGGATTCCATATTACTGCGGAAGGTGATACACTTATCAGTGATGAGACACTGATAGGTCTGGATGAACCTAACAGTTACGCGGAAGCCATGGCAGGTCCTGAGTCAGCCAAGTGGAAAGAGGCAATGGACAGCGAGATACAGTCCATGTATGACAATCAAGTTTGGAACTTGGTTGAGAATGTACCAGGTCGTAAGACTGTAGGGTGCAAATGGATCTTCAAGAAGAAGACCGACATGGATGGTAAGGTACACACTTATAAGGCACGACTGGTTGCAAAGGGTTTCTCACAAACTCCGGGAGTTGATTATGATGAGACCTTTTCTCCAGTGGCCAAGATTAAGTCTATTAGGGTTCTGTTAGCCATAGCCGCATTTCATGACTATGAAATATGGCAAATGGATGTCAAAACCGCTTTCCTTAATGGAAAGTTGGCTGAGGATGTTTACATGAGTCAGCCAGAGGGTTTTGTCAATACAGAGTACCCTAATAGAGTGTGTAAGCTTGAGAAATCCATTTATGGGTTAAAGCAAGCACCTCGTAGATGGAATCTTTGCTTTGATGAGAAAGTCAAGGAATTTGGCTTTTCTAGGAGTGAAGATGAATCTTGTGTATATGTCAAGGCTAGTGGGAGTATAGTTAGCTTTTTGGTATTGTATGTAGATGACATACTACTCATAGGAAATAACATCCTAACTCTGTAGGAAGTTAAGTCCTGGCTTGGGAAGTGTTTCTCTATGAAGGACCTAGGAGAAGCTGCCTATATTCTAGGGATAAGGATCTTGAGAGACCGGAGTAAAAGACTAATTGGACTTAGTCAGAGTACCTACTTGGATAAGGTGCTGAAGAGATTCGGCATGCAGGACTCGAAGAAAGGAGAGTTACCCATCCAGAGTAACGCCAGATTGAGTAAGACACAAAGCCCTAGTACTGAGGCTGAGATAGCAGAAATGAGTCGAATACCTTATGCTTCGGCTGTAGGATCGATCATGTATGCTATGACGTGTACTCGACCTAATGTAGCCTTTGTTTTGAGCATGGTTAGCAGGTAGCAGGGGAACCCTGGCAAGGCACACTGGACTGCGGTAAAGAATATCCTCAAGTACCTACGGAGGACTAAGGACTGGGTCCTTACCCTCGGTGGGAGTGAAGACTTAAGAGTTGTAGGGTATAGTGATGCTAGCTTTCAGACTGATAGGGATAATTTCCGCTCTCAGTCAGGCTGGGTCTTTACCTTAAACGGAGGAGCAATTTCTTGGAAGAGTTCCAAGCAAGAGACAGTGGCTGATTCAACTTGCGAATCAGAATATATAGCAGCTAGCGAGGCAGCAAAGGAGGCGATATGGCTGAAGAACTTCGTTGGAGACCTTGGAGTTGTACCAGCTATTAAAGAGCCAATGGAAATTTTCTGTGATAGTGAAAGTGTTGTTGCCTTAGCCAAGGAACCAAGGGATCACGGGAGATCCAGACACATCGACAGAAAATACAATTTCATCAGACATCGAATAGAAGAAGGACTCCTCGTGGCAAAGAGGGTATCATCGGATGAGAATCCAGCAGATCCCCTCACGAAGGGACTGACTCGGGTTAAGCATCTCTAGCATGCTCGGAGCATAGGGCTGAAGGATGATATTAGATTTAGTAGTTAGATAACCTTGAAATTTGTAAAGTGTAATTGACATTAGATGATGAATAAAAGGTGTTTTATTTATGAGTAAAGTGTTGCTATCTCTTATCGATCGTTTACTATATTCTTTTGCATGTTTTGACTTCCAGAATAATTATGTTTGGTATATCATATTATTCGAACCTCCACAGTCGGTCATATGTCGGAAGTAGGTATGAATCAAGACTGTCATGATTGGTTGCAGAGGTCTAAGTTGTTGGACATGGCTACAACACTCATGAGTGCTCATAAGTTCTGAGCATTGGACTCAACCCACGCTCACTGGAATCACTTCATGGAATTTATCTCGAGTGATCGTGAGACGGTAATATCATATAAGTCTTCAAACCTAGATATATGATTTGTTACTTATGAGTTGGTTATGCATTGATTGTACGAAAACGCATTGGTAACTCGATGTTATAAAACGTGCTCTTGTGTATAATTCAATGAGTAGTAGAACAAACATATGAGTCGAAGTTTATCTGTTCCTTCTTGGATTAGAAGCTGATATCTGGGCCCCTCGATGATTTTGTTTTGACCTATGTACCGGGCCCGGTGAGAACTAAGTTGATGTGTTCAATTAAGTTCTTTGTCAAACAAATCGGAAATCGGGAAACCAACTGCTAGACAATAAGTAAGACATTGTTCCATGTATTTGTCCGGCTGATATCTCGAATAGAGGATTATATGATCACTTATCTTAAATGGCGTATCATCATCTTCTCAGTTCCGAGAGACCTTGAAAGAGCTACGATTGCCGTTCGGTTCCTGAAGTATTACAGTTATAGTTATTAGACTTATCCAAGTGGGAGACTGTTGGATAAGGTGTCTAAGTCCATAACTATTTCTGGTATGTACTTGACCCGACCCGACATGGTCCATTTGGGTTGCATGGCACCATGCAATTGGATAAACTAAAATGAGAGAAATAACACTTATGTTTTATTAATATATTATAAGTTCTAATATATTAATAATATTATTTAATTAGTTTGATCAAGAATTAATTTAGAATTAATTAAGTGATCAAAAGATAACTAATTAAATATATGGGTTGATTATGTAAATTATGCATAACTTGTATAGTGGGCTAAGAGGCTCCATGGATTATCAAGTTGGGTTAAACCCATAGGATGCTCCATGGATGCTCCATGGGAGTTACAAACCCATGGGTCATGGAAATGAAGAGTCATGACACATTAGGGTTTACATGGTGTAACCCTAGATGTGTCAACACTATATAAGGAACCCATTCTCCACCAAAATCGACTACACATGAACAAGTGAGGGCTAGGCCGATTTTTGCAAGTGTAATATTCTCTCAAAGTTTACTCCTTTGCATTTGGTGTTGTGTGAAGCATTTGAGGCATCACACTTGGGGTCCTAGGCTCTCATGGTTTCAAGGATCATAAGCAACAACAAGGTAAGTTATTCTATCTTTCATTCAAGTTAAAAAATTGTTCCCCATGTATGCTAGATAGGAATATAACCTTGGAATTCAACTTTGCATGATAATTAGACAAACATAGATCCAAGGTTATTAGGGTTGCATGTACACTTAGGAAGTGTTAGAATGCTCAAATCCCATCAGCATTAATGATGATGTAATAGTCTAGGTCAACCATTGTAACTCGTTTTGAAGTAATAAAGATGAATTACTTGAATATTTTGTGAAATATGTGCTTTTGTGTGCTCATTACTTGTTTATAATAATATAATAAATAAATGATAAAAATAAGCATAAAAAATAATGTGTTAGATAAACCCAATATATACCTAAAGTATTAGCGGTCGAAACAAGGATTCTGGATTTATAAAGAACACCGAAATCTGAGTTATAACGAAGAAGTTATGACTTGTCGAAGTTTTACGGCAAAACCGGCACGGCACCGGGAATCATAGAAAGTGATTTTTTGATAAACGACTTTTTAGCCTTATAAATCTAAACAAAAGTCGTAGTATACGTTAAACCGAGAGCGTGCATAAAAAGAACGCCCAAATCTGACTTCGTATGAGGAAGTTATGATTTTTCTAAGATTTGGCATAGTAGTGCACAGCCCGGAATTCGAATTTTAGATCGAGCGGTTTTTGGCCAACGCAAACTAAATGAGAATTTAATATCTCATTATTAGTAGTGCAACGGTAAAAAGACAGTCGAAAACGGAGTCTGTATGTAGAAGTTATGAATTCTACACGGTCGTTTAGGAGTGTGATCTTCTCATACTGTTAAATTTAAAATTAGTCGAGATTTAGCTGATGGAGTCTAAATGAAAGTTGTAGAGCATGTTCCCACCTACGCGTGGATATAAAGAATGTCGAAAACGGAGCTCGTATACGAAAGTTATGATCTTTTAAAGATTGGTTGTTTTACCTGCGTCCAGCGCCACATGTCAACACCAGGAAAAGCCTTGATGCCTACGCAAAGCTCACGACGTGAGAGCCAAATCTCACGATGTGAGAATCCCCAGACAGCCTATAAATAGAGGCATAGAACACCCCCAAAACTCATACCTTTCATACTCTTTCTCTCCCACTACCCCCAAAACCCCTCTTCCATTCCCTAGTACTTCCTATGTGCTAGAAGCGAGTCCCGGAGCGCCAGAAAGGCTCCGAGAAAAAGAGTTTTTCGGTATGAAACTCTGCCCACGCAGAGCCTGGTTTTCAAGCAAAACTCCTAGTTTCTTCAAAGAAGATTATTTTAAGAAGCGAAGTGATGTACAAATCACTTCTTATCAGGTGAGTGTATAGTTACTTTAAGATATGAAGTGTTTTATACGTGCTATGTGTATATATATTATCTGTTTACTTGAGATCTATGTTGGATAAAAGATCTAAGCCGTTTTCTTTTCAGATCTAAACTTTTTTCTTCAGATCTAAACTATAGATGTATTTTGTTATAAGATTTGAACCCTTTTCTTCAGATCTAAGCTGTATATGTATTTTTTTTTACATATCTGAACCTTTTTCTTCAGATCTAAACTATAGATGTATTTTGTTATCAGATCTGAAACTTTTTCTTCAGATCTGTAAGGTCCTAGAAACAGGATCTTAACTAGTGATCAAGCAATCTAACAATCAAATAAGAAGAGAATTGAGTAGAAGAAGAATGAATCAAAGCTTGCACACGTTTGTATTAATGAAACGTCTGCTACAACTCTGACTGACCGTAAACTGCTATGAATCAACAACCACTAACAGACTCAGACTGGTCCTATATATAGTAAAGAAGACCTGACCGTAAACTGGTCATGGCCGTAAACATGGTCATGGCCGTAAACATGTTAACGGCCATAAACATACTCTTGGCCGTAAACATACCAAAGTACTTCTATTACAATGCTAAATGACCTATTACATCCAAAGCCTAGCCCAAACCATAACATGGACCCTTCAATCTCCCCCTTGGTTTGGGGCTAGCTGTAACTTAGTGTTTCTCAATTACAAGAACATCGGACCCTCCCATTGGCCCTTGCCACATCTCCTTAGCAATAATCTCAGCAACCATTGTTGTGTACTCTTTCGCGGCAGGCTCGAAAATGTCTTCAGCAACCTTGATCTGATGCAGGGCCATATGATGAATATCCCACCTCCTAAATTGAAGTAGGTCTTGTTTGTCATATAGGCGAAAGCAGCCATCTTGGAACTTGATGACAGCAGACGCAGTAGTTTCATCATAGACCCAGTAATGCATGTCTTTGAGAGATCCATCATTGAAGGTCTGCAGCACTGGAATTTGTCTGACTTGATTTGTTGGCGGCCACGTGTCAATCTGAAAAGGCTTGTTGGTCTTGGGATCCAACACTTTAGGGAAGCTTTTGATGAAAGACTCAGCAGTCTTTATGCCAGGGAATCCCTTCTTTACTTGATCCTCCAAGAATAGCTTGAAATGCGTAGCCTTTGGATCACCTGATGGATTTGAAAAGGGAGCACTGGATAATTCTGAGAGATCCACTCTTGTCCATGAATAGAAATCATGGAAATCTTTGTAGTACTCCACATTTTTGCTTTTGTGCTTTACGATCCACATGTTAAGCCTGTCATGGAAGCCCCATGACATAATTCCCGATCTGTCACCATACTTGTGACCGAATTTCTTTTGTTCAAGATTAGTGACGGTGATAGTGGGTTTATTTCCAGGAGCATTTTGATCATAAGATTTCTTGAAGAGAAGTTGCTTTTTCTTGCCAGAAGCTGCTAACTTGGCACGTCTGAGTGCAACAACACTTGGTGCTTGAGCTGGTTCCTTATCGAATCGATCGACAATTGTAGTTCTTCTTTGAGCAGGCGGGTCAACAGGGGAGTCTTCAACTTGTTTAGAAGAAGGCTGGCCATAATTGAGATGTCGAACAGATGAATTGAACTTGTCGCCAAGTTCCTCTGTCAGCTTCTCCTTCAAATCAAAGTAACATGCAGTCAACTTTCCCATGTGAGTTTGCAGATCAGAAATTTGCTTTGTTTTCAGAACTCTATCCGCTTCAACATCTGCAACCTGAATTTTGAGTTGAGCCTTTTCAGCTTCAAGATCAGCCACCTTGATATCAAGCTCAATATTTTTCTGATTTAGCACGCTGATTTCTTTTTGAAGTCCAGGTATTGTGGGATCATCCTCTTTTGAGTGGCCTTCCTCAATAAATATTCCCTTAGCTCGGGAGGAAGGCACTGTGCTTTGTTCATGGGCCAAATGTAGAGCGAGTCTCTCAGAGACAATGTCGTGATGAGGCCTGAGAGGAGAGGATCCTGAAGGAACAGATGAACCACCAGCTTCATAAAATGTGCTAGGACCTTCATTGGATGGAATAGGTGAAATAGCAATAGAAGTAGTAAATGTTGGAGTTGACAGGCCATGAGATAGATCACGCACGAATACACCTGGTCTAGGATCAAGTCTTCTTCTCTTCAATGAAGGCGAGGAGGTCTGAGTTGTCAGAGATTCACTTACTGCTGGCTCAATGGTAGGAATGACATTCTTAGAGGGAGGAATCTCCAAAGATGTTTCCTTAGGAGTTGAGGTTTCAGCCAGTTGTTTTGGGGAAGGAGGCGGAGTCTCAAAAACATCTTCTAACTCCATTATCTCCGTTGCTGGATGAGCAACATCATGGATAGTGTCAAAGAAAGAATCAAGATCCTCATTTGACAAGAGGTTTGCATTTTCTCCAAGAATCAAGTGAATATCATCCTTGTCAAATCCCGAAAGATCCAAGTCCTCAAAGGAATCATTTTCTTCGTTAAATTCACTCTCAACTTGTACAGAGTGAAGGTCATGCTCTTCAGCTACAATGGCAGCAGGAGTAGCTTCATCATCTTCGTGATCAGAAACCGGAATGACTTCGTCCTCAGAAAAAATATCATCTTCAGAAGTCACTCGATCAAAAGAGACATGAGACTCAGATGCCTCACTTGAATCGGCAAACAGGCCAAATTTCACCAAGGGGAACTTTCCTTGAAAAGTTATTTTTCCCTTTCGGTTTTGCTTTATCAATCCGACGGTGTGTGGCCCCAAAGACTTGATGTCGAGGATTTCTCCATCTTTAGCCATATCGGGAAATTGTTCATCAATGAATACTTGAATGAACCTAGGGTACAACAAGAACTTATCCCTAGTTTTTCCTTTGATGTTTGTAATCAGTTCTTCGAGAATGAACATCGAGAAGTTGAAATTCAGTCCCGCAGCCAGAGCGATGATGGCACCAGTGTTTCTTAGAGATATCTCATCTGCGCTAGATTTTCTTCTGGAAATGCAGCTCACGAAGACATGAGCTAAAAATCTCCAGAACGGTGGCAATAACTTCTTTATGATTGGAGGGAAGACACCTTCATATCCCATTTTGGTAAGAAACTCTTCAACATGGGTAATCTCGATCTCGGAGGAGGAGGTTGATTGATCGTCAATTTTGAGCGTACTTCTGATGAACTGCTCATTGATGATGATTTTGCAGTTGTTGACAAAAGCCTCAATACAAACAGCTCCATCACTTCCTTTCTTCACCGATGCAGACTTCCAGAAATCTTTAATCAATCCTTGATAAATGTTTGGATTGACAGTCAACGCCGTAGACAAGCATCACTCTCGCAATCCATGCATCATAGACTTGAATTCTCCATGAGCAGCCGGAGGATCAGCCAGTATGATAGCCAGGTTGTGACTGTCAGCAAACTTAAGCTCTGCCATTTGAATCTGCAATCAAACAAGCCAAATGAGAAAACAACATATTCAAATATTTAAAAATTTGGATGTAAACAGTCTTGGCCGTAAACAGCCTTGGCCGTGAACAGCCAATACCCAAAAAAAAAAATTTAAAAATAAATCATTTTGAGGACAAAAATAACAATAAAAAAATAAAAAATTATTTTTAAAACTAAACTAAATTTTTTTTTATGTAAAAGTAAAAATAAAAATAAAAATAGAAATTATTAAAAGGAAAAATAAAATGCATAAATTTAAAAATAACAGAAATTTTAAACTACTATCACTTTAATAAAACGCTGATAAGATTTTGTGATATTGGGATCAATGTTTTTAGACAGTCTTACTCCGCTTGTTGATACTTCTACCTTCATGTCTTTGTCTGGTCGATCGCCGATATTGCGGTCCACTTAAACACGAAAGGTTGTGACAAAATTAAGGATAAACTATAAGTGACAAGACATTAGATTCTATGAACTTAGATAAATTTCCTAAAAGACCATTCAGCTGACGACGACCAAGAATATTGTTGTCCACCTAAATTGAGCAGCGAGATCTACAGACAACCTATAAGTGTTCAATTTTAGTTGTACTAGAACGTGTTTCCCGCTTCCTGATATGCCCCAATAATCAAGGACTTCCAGAATACTCTTTACTTCAGATGAGCAGACAATTATTAAGGAAGAAGTCAGATTTAGAATGCATGTGTTGTACACTCAGGTCAGATCTCTTCCAATCACGTAGAGAGTGAAACATATGACTAACTAGAGTTTAGATGGATTGTGAAGTAAAATGTTGCACGTGCTGTGTACCAGGTCGGATTGTTAATCACGCAAAGGAGACAACATGTGGCTAACAGATAGAAAGAATAGCATAGAAGAAGATGCAGAGAGACAGAATTGCATATGTTACAGTCCAGGTCGGATCTTTCGATCACACAGAGGAGGTAACATATGACTGACAGTAAGAAAGAAAGAAAATAACTTTCTACATACCTAATTTATCGGAATTCCCCAGTCGCCCCGTCAATATCAGAATTAAGGACAGAGTCCACACGTCGAGGAAAAGTTAATCCACAGTTCTAGATACAGATCATTTAATGTATCCGCAGATTCCCATGTATATCTCTCTGTTCAACCTACCCAAGCGTCGTATTGTCAGGCTAAATAGAACTATCTAGGTTAAAATTTGTCAAGTCTTAAAACTCCTAAAGTTCATCTGATCCTAGTCAAGTCCATTTAAAAAAACCTTCGTGCCTACCCGCGCATCGAACACAGAGCACAGACAATTCGACTTGGGCACCTTACACAGATTCAAGCTGTCCGTTATCACTTGATTATATCACTTCCCAACACATCACCTACAAGCACATTCCATTAACAATATTTTTTTTTGGATTTTCTGATTTTTAATGTTTTTGGATTTTTCTGAAAAAAATAAAACAGAAATAACACTATTTTTGGATTTTTTTTTAAGTTTTTAATTTTTTTGTTTGGTTTTTGATTATTTCTCCCCCTAAATTTGTGCATGGGTGAGAATGAAATAAAAATGCGCAAATTTAAACTAACCTAAAAAATTAGTCCTCAAAACGAAGCATTTTCAAAAAGCTCACAAGCACATCGAATCGAGCTTTGTTAACCGGCTTTGTGAACAGATCTGCCACATTATTAGTAGTGGGAACCTGTTCCAGCTGAATGAGCGAACGCTCATAACAATCTCTGATGAAATGAATTTTGATGTCAATGTGCTTGGTTTTCGAGTGCTGGACAGGATTTTTAGCAATCTGAATTGCAACCTCATTATCACAGAATATAGGGGTTTCTAGATAGTTCAAACCGTAATCCAACAGCTGATGTTGGATCTATATAACTTGAGAGCAACAAGCAGAGGCAGCAACATATCCCGCTTCTGTTGTTGAGGTTGAGACGGTGTGTTGTTTCTTGCACTGCCACGACACCAGCCTGTCTCCAAGGAACTGACACCCTCCTGATGTAGATTTTCTGTCAAGCTCACAGCCTCCATAATTACTATCAGCAAATGCATATAAATCAAATTCAGAATTTTTCGGATACCAAAGACCCAATTTTGGGGTGGCTTTGAGGTACCGAAAAATTCTTTTGACAACAATAAGATGTGAAAGTTTAGGATTAGCCTGATAACGTGCGCATTAACAAACTGCAAACATGATGTCTGGTCGGCTTGTAGTTAGATACATCAACGAACCGATCATTGATCTGTAATGAATTTGATCTACGGATTCGCCATCAGTATCTGGAGTCAGCAGAGGTCTCTCGGCCATTGGCGTCAAGGCAGGTTTTGCATCTTCAAACCCGAACTTCTCAAGTATATCGACCACATATTTTGCTTGATGAATAAGGATTCCGATTGATCTTTGTTGGACCTGAAGCCCCAAAAACATGGTCATTTCACCTAAAGAGCTCATCTCGAACCTCTTCTTCATCACACCTTCGAACTCTTTGCAAAGTTGTGGACTTGTAGACCCGAAGATAATTTCGTCTACATAGATCTGGACTAGAATCTGATCATTACCTACATACTTGATGAATAAAGTTTGATCGATAGTGCCGTGAGAATATCCATGTTCGAGCAAGTGCTTTGTTAGAGTTGCATACCACGCTCTAGGAGCTTGATGTAACCCATACAACGCCTTGTCCAACTTGTAGACATGATTGGGAAGCTTTGAGTTAACAAACCCAGGGGGTTGATCAACGAAGATTTCTTCCTTTACTTTTCCATACAAGAAAGTTGTCTTGACATCCATCTGATAAACAGTGAAGTTCATGTAAGAAGCGTATGCAAGGAAGATACGGATAGCCTCCAAGCGAGCCACCGGAGCATAAACCTCAGTGTAGTCAAGACCCTCGATCTGTCTAAACCCACGAACCACCAATCTTGCTTTATTACGCACTATGACTCCGAAATCATCTTGCTTATTGCGGTATACCCAGCGAGTGTCAAGAGAGTTTTTTCCTTTAGGAAGTTCAACCAGCTTCCAAACCCCAAGTTTTTCAAATTGGTTTATCTCTTCATGCATAGCATCTACCCAGCTGGGCTCTATTTGAGAGATAAAGAAAGAATAGAGACATGTATTGACATCTCCACTCTGGCTTCTCGTTTTAACACCATCACCCAGTTGGCCAATGACATTCTCGATCGGATGATCGCGTTGAATACGGGAAGGTATCTCCTGGCTGATGTCATTGAGTGAAACAGGAAGATTGTGAACGTTAATAACTCCATCATCTGCCGAATGATCCACATCAGAAGAACCAGTCTCATTAGTAGGATCTGCTACAAACTCATTTGCAATTTGCTCAGGAAAGAGAAGTTCCATAAAATTTTGAGTAACAGCGGAAGCATCTCGTGACATGAACTCTCTTTCAGCAGGGGTAAGAGGAGGGGCATCAGCATATGGAGTTTGTTGTTGACTTGGAGATTCTGGACTAGGAATTGGAACAGAGGACTCCACCGAAGGAATCGCAGAAGAAACTATCGGCGGTCTGTAGACAACGTCTTCGTCTTCATCTTCAGGTACAAACTTCGAACCAGAAGTAGAACCAGATACACAATCTGAACACATATTGAACGATTTGAACAAAGATGTGTAATCAAATAGCCAATCAGGACCCACTCTAGCATCTGTTTCATTCTCCTCCAGACAGCGCACATCAAAGGGTTCTACAATTTGCTTTGTTCTTTTGTTGTAAACCCTGTATGCGGTGCGAGCAGCATACCCCACGAAATAGCAGTCATCAGCTTTGGCATTGAACTTGGGGTTGGACTCCAGGTAAAGAAGGGTACAAGGGCAGCCAAATACACGAAAATGGCTGTCAGATAGCTTGTGACCGTATAGAATTTCGTATGGAGTCTTCATTTGGGCTTTGTTGATTAAAACACGATTTTGAACATAACAAGCAGTGTTAATCGCCTCAGCCCAAAAGAAAACTGGTAACTTTGAGTCACACAGCATCGTCCTTGCAGCGTCTTGTAGCGTTCGATTCCTTTGTTCAGCAACACCATTTTGCTGAGGCGTGCGAACTGAACTGTATTGATGCACAATTCCCTTTTCTGCGCAAAAATGATCAAGAACTGCATTCTTGAATTTTGTTCCATTATCAGTTCTAAGCGCCTTCACCCGGTTATTTGTTTGGTTCTCAATCATCACGATGAATTTCTTGATCAGATCAGATACCCCAGCTTTGTTGTTCAAGAAGAAAACCCACGTGAAACGAGAGAAGTCATCAATCACAACTAGACAATATGAGTTTCTATTGATGCTTAGGACATTGACTGGACCAAATAAATCCATATGCAACAATTGGAGCACCTGGCTGATTGAGTTGATTTGCTTTGGCAGGTGTGGTTTCCTGTGATGCTTTCCTTGTGCACATGACACACACTTTTCAAATGTTATAAAGTCTCTGACAGGCAGGCCACGCACCATATCGTTTTTAGCAAGACGATTCAGATTCTTAGCGTTAGCATGGCCGAGTTGTCGGTGCTACAACATAGCGTTTTGCTTTGAGACTTTTGAGAAGAGGCAGGTGACTTGCTCAGGTATGTTGCTATTCATGTCTATAATGTACGCATTTCCATCTCGCTTCGATTTGACAAGAATCCACTCATCCGGGATGACAATGCATGGCTTTAATATCAGGCACTCTTTATCAGTAAAATGCGTTGAATAAGCTTTGTCGCAGATCTGAGAGACGCTTAACAAGCTGTGCTTTAACTCGGGAGCATAGTTGACATTCTCGAAACTCAGCACTCCGTTTGTTACAGTTCCTATCTGTGTGATTTTTCCGCCTTCACCACCCGCAAAGGAAAGAAATCCTCCGTTAAACATCTGAATGTCGTTCAATTGAGAAATGTCTCCTGTCATATACCGGGAGCAGCCGCTGTCGACATACCATGGTCTGACGACATTCCTCCGCAACGGTCCCTGCAAAATGAGCGGGATCATTTAGATTTGGGAACCCAGGTCATTTCTTTCCTGGGTGGACCCTTTACGATCACAGATTTATCTTTTAATCCTTTTGATTTTGTGTCATCATGTAAAACTTTTTCAGAGGATGATGATGATTGGTTGGAAGATAGTTTGGGCAGCCACTGGCATTTAGGTTTCGTAACATTCATGGGTGATTTTGAAACACATTCCTTTTTAGTTTGCTTTGAGCATTTGAATTTTCTACCAGAAGTGGTTGAAAATCCAGATTCACTCTTTGACGAAACCGACCTTGGCTTAGCCGAGTTCGATTTGTGCAAACTGTTTGTGACTTTGTTATTGAAAACCTGTTTCTTCTTTTGAAAAAATGCCTTTTTCTGGTTTTGATTAGCCATCCAATCATCATTTCGAGAACGAGATCTCGAGGACTTTCTAGTTAAAGACCTTCCTCGAGACTCATTCTTTCGTTGTTTAGACGAAAAATGCACCAATGCCCTATTAGGACAATTCCTAGCGATGTGACCGGCAGTACCACAGTTAAAACAAATCTGCTTATTATTATTGTAACTGGTACTGCCTTTGTCTGATTTGCTCTCTTTATTGACACTCTTACTTGAATCACAAGAACATGTGCAAGTATCAGATTGTGTGATAGGTGGGGGTGAATCCGGTTGTGTGATTGGTGAAGTGTATGTGGTTGAAACAGGAACATCAAATTCAGGAACACCAGAATTATCAAACAAATCATCAAATATGTCAAAGAAATTTAAATCAACATGATTCGATGCAGAAGTATCACAAGATATATCATGGACATTAACATCAGAAACAAAAGAGTCATTTTTTGAAACAAAAACATCAGGTTCAGAAACATATTTATTTTCAGAAACAGATCCTGCAACTTCTTGCTTTAAGTGACTTAACAATTGATCTGCATGGAAAGTGAAAAGATTAGTATTTTCAACATTCATGATACCACTTGACACAAAACCATACTTGAGAAATGGCTCTCTGTCTATTTCTGTTTTTGACAAAGGAACATTAGTGTAGGTATGATTAAAAGGAGGAGGCACCTTATCATATCCTAACCCCTTGGACTGATTTTCCTTGAATTTTAAATTGTTTTCAATCATTGATGCAACAACTTCGCTTGACAAATCAAATTTTATAAATGTAAAATCTGCATTTTCAAATTTGTTTTTTAATTTGTCAAGCTCTGCAGTTACCTCAGTGAGTTGTTCAGTCACATATCTATAATGTGTGCCTTTAATGCTATATTCCTCCTGAAGTTTTCTAAAATCTTTCGTTTTAGCTTCTAATTCAGCTCTCAGGGGTTTTTGTCCTTTTCTAAGTTCATACTTTTCATATTTCAAGTCCTCGTTCTCTCTACGTAACAATTCTATATGCTCAAGAAGATTGTTAACTTTATCAATGCAAGTTTGAGAACAACAGGACTGACTTACCTTATTCTTTTCAGGTTCTGACTTGGAGGATACCATGAAAGCAAACTGCAACTCCATCATTTCTTCTTCAGGATCAACTTCAGCTTCTTCCATAAGAGTATCATTGATTTGAGCCAAGTGAGCATTTTCAGGTCCTGAAATATTCAATGCCTGAATCTGGTCCTCCCAGTCAAAAGACTGAGTAACCACTGCTAAGTTAGCAGTCTCATTGTTGACGGCGGCATTTCCACGACCATTTCCCACTGGAACCATTGTCCGATCACTGTTTACTCTTCTATCTGGTTTGGGACACTCACGAGCAAAATGACCCGGCTCGTGACAGTTGTAGCAGCGCAACTTTCCCTTGTTAAACCCTACTTTCTTATCCGCATTCATTCCCCAGTTATTCTTTCCTGTTTTCTTAGCAAATTGCTTAGCCCTGAACACAGCAATAGCAATTTGCCAAGTGATGTCCATTTCCTCCACATCCTCTGGATGAATTTGATCCAAGTCAGCAAATGAGAGTTGAGGTGGGAGCTCTCCAGCTACAAAGGCATTGTAACAATTTACGAGTCCAGTAGCAAGAGCTAAGTTCTCATCATTTTCTTTGGAATGGGAAGCTGGAGCCATAGTTGATGCACTTGAGAAAGAAATAGTTTGAGGAACAATAGAAGTTTGACTTTGTTGATGAGAAACAGATGATGAAGCAACATGCGGATGGGAGACAGATGCTGAGATGACATATGGTGTAACTGATGGAGTGATAAATGTTTGATTTTGATGCTGTTGAATTGCAAAAGCTTGACTGGATGAAGAGATATAGGATGAAAAAGCATTGTTTGAGGAAATTCCAAGGTTCGCAGTTGAGTAAGAATTCACATGGTTCATCTCTCGTTGCTTGTCATCAAAATCACATGCTTTGATGATTGCCATTGTTTCAGCAAGACTAAGACGATTTAAATCTTTTGTCTTTTGGATAACAGCCACATTCATGTCCCATGATTTTGGAAGTGAGTTCAACAATTTCTTGTTTATCTCTGACCTAGTCAAGTAAATGCCAGCTGTACTCATCTCAGTAGTAAGAGTAGTAAATCGTTGCAACTGAGCTTCCAGTGTTTCTCCAAATACATAATTGAACATGTTGAACTTTTGCCATAACATATCCTGACGGCCTTCCTTCATATCCTCATTTCCCTCGTAAACCTCTATCAATGCTTCCCACACTGCTTTAGCTGAAGTGTATTCTCTGAAACCTTGTGTAATGTCGGGCGATAGAGCCATGGTCAAGGTGGCCAACGCTCTTTCTTGTTCTTCAACCTTTTCGAAATCATCTTCGGTGTAATCAATGTATGGCTTAAAAATCTAATAATCAAATAAGAAGAGAATTGAGTAGAAGAAGAATGAATCAAAGCTTGCACACGTTTGTATTAATGAAACGGCTGGTACAACTCTGACTGACCGTAAACTGCTATGAATCAACAACCACTAACAGACTCAGACTGGTCCTATATATAGTAAAGAAGACCTGATCGTAAACTGGTCATGGCCGTAAACATGGTCATGGCCGTAAACATGGTCATGGCCGTAAACATGTTTACGTCCGTAAACATACTCTTGGCCGTAAACATACCAAAGTACTTCTATTACAATGCTAAATGACCTATTACATCCAAAGCCTAGCCCAAACAATAACATGGACCCTTCAAGATCTAAACTGTTGATGTATTTTGCTTTCAGACCTGAGCCTTTTCTTCAGATCTAAACTGTAGATGTATTTGGTTTTCAGATCTGAGCTTTTTTTTCTTCAGATTTAAAATATGTATGTATTTTTTTTGTCTACAAATATATTGGGTAGAACATGGGTAGATGAAATAGTAGATGTGTGATAAAATGATGAGAGGCCTCACTGTTTACAATGTTTAAGATGATCCAGTCATCTAGCGGAGTATAGATGACGACCACAGACTTTTCTAGGCAGTCCTGTGGAACGCTAGCAGGCTCGCAACCTGTAGGTATTTTTGAAGATGTACTCCATACCCCCCCCCCCCCATGGTTGCCTTATTCACATGTATTGCTGAGGAATCCCTTAAGCAGTGTTGTCACCCCGAAGAAAAATCCTTAGGCTACGTCCCTTAGAATAGATGTTTTAGGGACGTAAAGTGAGGATAACAGGAATGGATAATCGGGTTGAAAACCCTATATGCTCACCAAGCTCCCCAGCCTGACCCACTCAGTTTCTTGTATTACAGGTAGTGGCAAAAGCATAGTTGGATGATCTGACGAGGGATTATGGATTTATAGGCCAGTATAAAATAAACAGAATGTTGTAAGGCCTATATTGTTTTGAGGCCAATTTTGTTTTGTGGCCTATGATGTTTTGTTTATGTTTTTGATCTGTATCGATGATTGACATCCCGAGTTTTTGCAATGTAATGAAAATACATTTCGTTAAGTAATGTTTTGATAAATTTTTATCATATTTTGTTTTGGGAACAAATCCCGCAACACTTTTCTTAAGAAGTTACTCTCATTTTTATTAAAAAGCATAAACAAAATCGGTCTTTTATGGCCGTAAAAATGGGGATGTCACAATTGGTATCAGAGCATTAGTTTAAGCGAACTAGGAATTTGTAGGATTTCTAGACTTAAACTTAGAATTCTAAGCGATGATCGTGAGATGAGTGTCTTCCATATTTTAATACACACACACTGGTTTATTTTAGGAAAGATGACTAAAATGTTTCTATGTGCTATATGTTTTCCGTATATGCTATTATTTGTTCGGATCTATGGTCTGTTGCGGACCGGATCAGGAAACCTTATGTGTTCAGGATTCTAAGCGTTCGATTACGATATTAGAACTAGCATGTAATGTTTCGGAGTGACGAGGAGAATTTATACGTCTATCGTGAATAAAGATCGAAATTCACCTAATTTGGTGTATAGATCGAAATGGCAAGAACCCGAAGTGGAGTTGGAAATGCAAATGGAAACAGGAATCAGCGACCTCAGCCCCAAGTGGTTGAGCAGGTGCCAAGAGTCGAAGTTGCACCTGAGCCAGTCACAATGGTTGGAGTTCAAGCCATGATGCGGGCTATGATGGCTGAACAGAGGGAAAAAATGAGACAACTATTGCTGAATGGTTTCGATATCGTACTGGGAATGGATTGGCTTAGCGCCAATAATGCCGAGATACTGTGTAAGAAGAAGATAGCAAGAGTGAACCCGCCTGGGAAGAGTCATTTGTGGTCTACGGGGACAAGCGTAGAGTGAATTCTGGAATCATTTCCCTAATGAAAGCCAGAAAATGTTTTTCGAAAGGATGCACATCAGACTTGGCATTCAAGATTGATGCAAAGAAAGAAAAGAAAGAGATACAGCAAATACCAGTGGTGTGTGACTAACCGGAAGACTTTCCCGAAGATATTCCTGGATTACCACCTAATAGACAACTAGAGTTTCGAATAGACTTGTTACCAGGAACAACACCAATAGCAAAAGCACCATACCGATTAGCACCGACGGAGATTAAGGAGCTTATGACACAACTTCAGGAGTTGTTGGACAACAGTTTCATTAGACCTAGTTCATCACCTTGGGGAGCTCTGGTGTTATTCGTAAAGAAGAAAGATGGAAGCATGAGGGTGTGTATAACAAAGCAACAGTGAAGAACAAATTACCCATTGCCAAGGATTGATGACCTGTTCGATCAGCTGCAAGGTTCGAGCTATATCTCCAAGATCGATCTTATGTCAGGTTATCATCAACTGAAGGTGAGAGAGCAGGATATTGAGAAAACCGCATTCAGAACAAGATATGGACACTACGAGTTCTTGGTTATGTCATTTGGACTCACCAATGCTCCAGCAGCATTCATGGATTTGATGAACAGGGTTTGTAAGCCGTTCCTCGATAAATCTGTAATAGTGTTCATAGATGATATTCTGGTTTACTCAAAGAGCCAACAGGAGCACGGCAAGGACCTACGAGAAGTGTTAGAAGTTCTGAAGAAGGAGAAGTTGTACGCAAAGTTCTCCAAATGTGATTTTTGGATTCGAGAAGTCCAAGTCTTGGGTCATGTGGTCAACCAAGAAGGGATCATGGTTGATCCAACAAATATTGAAGCTGTAATGAAGTGGGAACAACCGAAAAGTCCCACGGAGATCCGAAGCTTTCTAGGACTAGCTGGATATTACCGAAGGTTTATTCAAGGTTTTTCATCGATAACTGCTCCATTGACAGCTTTGACCCATAAAAGAGCTACTTATACTTAGAATGAGAAGCATGAGGAAGCATTCGAGAAGCTAAAGAAAAAGTTATATGAAGCACCGATTCTTTCTCTACCTGATATGGGCATATTTAGTCATATAATTTATATATTATCTTAATACTTTATGTTGTTTTTGTCTCATTTAATGGACTAAAGGTGCTTAGTTAGTTTAGAATTTCATTTTTCAGAAACAATGACATGCTCGGATGGAAACGGAAGAGGAATTGGCGATTGGAAGCTTGGATCTTGGATTTTGAAGAAAGAAGGATGTTGCTGGACAGCTTGACCCCTCGTCAGTGTTTTGGCCATACCTCATGAACCGTAACTCCGATTGACGAGATTCAAAATGTTCTGAAAACTAGACATAATTTCAGACGACTTTCTTGTGTTGAGAAAATGCTGATTCCAAACGGACTCGGCGAGTTGGTCAGAAGTTTCGCGATTCTTGACTTTGACTTGCCGTACACGGGATTTTAAGTGATGGACTCGCCGAGTTGGCACTGGACTCGCCGAGTAGCCCCTGTTTTCAGAATATATATATATATATATATATATATATATATATATATATATATATATATATATATATATATATATATATATATATATATATATATATATATATATAGAAATGCTTCTCATTCAAACCCTAACTAATGGGGGAGGCTATGGACGATTTTTAGAGGCTAGAAGGGTTCTTAGAAGCTGTGGTTTTCGAGATTTCAACTTAGATTCCAATTTTGAGAAGATCAAAGGCAATTTAGGTTTACTCTTTACTTAATCTTTTGTTTAAACTATGTTTGCATCAATTGATTTTGTTTTTGAGTTACTTTCTGCTGTAATCATGAGTTAAAACTCATATCTTCTGTTTAGGGTAGATGAATTTATGACTATGGATTGATTTGTGGTTGGATTAATTATTTATTGGTGAATTTAGTTTTATTAAGCTTGTTAAAGAACCTTATGCATTAACCATAACTATTTTCTGTTAATTATCAAGTAATTAAGCTGCATGAACATCTCCTAATTGCTTAACTCATGTGATTTATGTGAAAACATTGTTATGTGCCTAGGATTAACGAACGTGAAACTAGGATTAACTAGAAAGTGGGTAAATTAATGTATGAGCTTGTGTCACAAACCATCAACAAGAGGTTAATTGAATTAGTAATTTGATTAGCTAATTACAAGTCTTATTTAACCCGAATAATTAACTAGGAAATTCATTAGTTTAATCACTTGATCACTGCTTAAATTAATTTGTTTTCTAAGGATTGGTAATAGCGAATGTGAATCTAATCACTTTAATCAGTAACCAATAAGTATTAATCCATTGCACTTGCCATAAAATCAACCATAGAAGTAAATGAATGGAACCTAAACAGAAGTCTTCTCCATTATTGAATTTAGTTGATTGTTTATTTGCTTTAGCTGTTAGTTGCTTAGTTTGCGTGTTATTTGATTGCTTAAGTTTCTAGTCTTGCAAAACTAGAGAAAATCCCCTTTCTATTACTTGTTATATTTAGATAATATTAGCATTTATTTTAATTGTTTACCGTTCTCTATGTTCGATACCCTACTTTCTTGAACTATATTACTAATCAATAGGTACACTGCCTTTCGTGTGTTTATTTTGTGTCTAAGTTAGTAGGATTAAAACTAGTGTATTCAACACACATCAAGTTTTTGGCGCCGTTGCCGGGGAACGGTTCTAAATAGTTAATTTTATTTGCTAATTGTTATCATTTTTTTTAATTTTATTTGTTGATTAATTTTTTTATTTAGTTTAATTTTTATTTTTATTTTTATTTATTATGTATTTTCCAAATCTCGATGCTCTTGATGCTTTTCTTGAGGAAGTAGTACAGGAAATTGAGCAAGAAGATGAGGAGTATGACTCAGATGAAGATTTGAAGAAATTTGGAAGATGGTTAGATAACATCTTGCCCAAGACACAAGGGACATCTGAGTCACAAGAGCTAGAAGATGAGGAGTATGACTCAGATAAAGATTTGAAGAAATTTGAAAGATGGTTAGATAACATCTTGCCCAACAAACAAGAGCAGTCTGAGTTACAAGAGCTAAATTTACAAGATGAAGAATTTAATCCAGAAAGGGACTTGGAGGAGCTGGAAAGGTTGCTAGCAGAGAGGTCAGACGAAGAACAAGAACAAGCTGAATTGCAGGAACCAAGTCGTGGATTGACCATTACCACGACATGGCCCCATGTATTTCCAGTTTGTGTTTCGAAGAATGGGGTGACGATTCCAACTTTGGAGAAAGTTCTGAAGCGCGATCCATTTCTGATTAGTATCCGACCGGTTCCAACCCTTGTCAAGATTCTTGGGTTACATGAATTAAAGCTCGATTGGACAATTGTAAAAGCAAAGAGCCAAATTTTACAAATTGGTCCAAAGAAAATATTTAATGCAACGGATGGATTGGCACTGAGTTTATTGGAAATTTATTAAGTGGGGAGTCCAGCTCAAGACTCTCACAAAAAGAAGCGCTTGCGGGAGGCAACCCGTCATTAGAGTTTGCTTTTCTTTTTCTTTTAAACTTCTAGTATTTAGGGATAATTTAGGAATTTTTATTTGATGTTTGTTTTCCCTTTTATTACGTGGTTTTGTCTTTGATCTTTGTAGAAGTTAGGGTGAGATTAGAGCGATTTCTTAAAGCGTGAAGGAAATAAAGTGAGAGGTCGAGTCGTAGACGAGAAGATTAGAAGATTTGAGTGATAAGTTGAGTCTGATGTTTATATTTGATTAAAAAGAGTCTCGTCCCTGAAGAAAATAAGGAGTTATATTACCTTGATACTCTCCTTGAACACAAAATTAAAGCTTAGGCAGAAAGAAGAAGAGACCTGATCAGAGTCAAGAACTCGTCGAGTGCATAATACTAACTCGACGAGTCCAAGCGAAAAATCACGATTTCTACGAATATAGCGATTCAACTCGGCGAGTCTCTACATAAAACTCGATCATTTTTCGAGCGTTTCCAAGAAGCTTTATCCTATATATTTAGAGCTGTCAACCACACGAGATTTTGACACCCAAGGCATGGATGAGCTGTTCCCATGCCAAAGTCATCTGAAGATGGAGCTCAAAAGAAGAAAGATCACCCTCGCAACTACTATCCCATGGGAGTTTGTTCCAATTCCCTCTTTATTTTTATGTTTTCTTATTCATGCATAATATGCAATGGGGACATTGCATAAATTAAGTGTGGGGTAGGGGGTTGGTTACATTTAGTTAAAATTTAGATTAATTTTAAAAATTTGCATAAAAGTGCTAGGGCTAATTTAGATATTTTGGTAAAAATAATTAGAAACCATGCTAGTATTATATTAGATGATTCCATGAGGAACCAAATGTTTAGTTGAGCCTATATACGTTATAATGCATTTGTGGCCCCCCTTATTCTAGTGAAATCATGGGACAAAAACACAACCTCGCTTAGTTTGAGGGATGCAATATGTTTAGCATCGTATACCAGAAATGTATCCAGGAACATTTTTATCTCTAATCAATAAAGTTTGAAGTTGAGCGCCCCTGCTTAAGCATGTAGGATTTGAGTTAAAGAAAAAAAGTGAGTTACATGAAAAAAAAGAGAGAATTACAAGAAAACTTGTAAGAATTTTGGAGCAATCAAAGTGAAGATCAAAAGATCAAAGTTCTGAAGAAATTCAAAAAGTTGAAGATACCAAAAATCAAACAACAAGGTGGTGAATTCAAAGAAATCAAAGATCAAATAAGAAAGAAGTGAAGAATTCCAAAGAGCTCCATTGTGGTATCAAAAATTGTAATTTTCTAGATTATGTATTCTTGGGATGCTTGACCAAAAATACTTTGAGGTTAAGAAGTTTTCTGCGGATTGATTCGGAGGGATGCATATGAAACATCCCAAATATACGACCCAAAAATTTTTGTTTAAATTTTACTAAAAACCATCTCATCAAATATCATACATACTAAAAATCATAACTGAGTAACTCAAAAGTCATGTAACTGTGTCAAAACAAATACTGTATCAATAATATCAAAATATCTGAACAAAACTCCCAGGAATAAACTGAAACTGTGGTGTGTGCCATGCCATCATCCCGAGCTCTTCCCTTTACTTGCGGAAGTACCTGAAACCAAAACTAAAAACTGTAAGCACAAAGCTTAGTGAGCTCCCCCAAACTACCACATACCATACAATAACATATAAGCAACTACTGGGCCTTGCCCACTGCATCGGACCGAAGTCCGGAAACTGCATCGGACCGAAGTCCGGAACTAACCAGGGCCTTGCCCTCTGCATCGGACCGAAGTCCGGAAACTGCATCGGACCGAAGTCCGGAACTAACTAGGGCCTTGCCCTCTGCATCAGACCGAAGTCCGGAAACTGCATCGGACCGAAGTCCGGAAACTACATTGGACCGAAGTCCGGAACAGACTGAACATAGCATAGCATAATCACAACTACTGGCATAAACACATATACTGCATACTGCATCGGACAGAAGTCCGGAACACATAACACAAAATCATGCTTGAATCACAAAGACATCAAGCACACTGAACTACTGCATCAGACCGAAGTCTGGAACTACTGCTAACTAAACGGGCCGGCATTGTGGCCGTAGACCCGTTCCTACTGGAAGGAAACTCACCTCGTGATGCTGACTGCTGAACTCCTGAATGAGAAATCCCTGACTGCTGCTCCGGCCGCTTCCCGGCTATCAAGGGAAATAAAACACTAAATCAGAATAGGGATCCTCCCATGGGTAAAATGACCCTTTTACCCCTGCTATGGCATGGGTCACAATATGGCCCAAACCCTCAATTCCTTCTAAGTCCATTAATGGCCCCACTATAGGCCCACTAAAGGCCCAATTTTCTATATTGGGCCCAAAACCTTTTATTGGGCCTTACTCAAGCCCAATACTAATCCTTGGACCCAAAGCAACTGAATTCTGATGGCCACTAAGGCCCAAAGACCCTAAGTCTAAAACTTAGCCCACACCGAGGCCCAAACACTCGAAGTCCAAACTGGCAGCGTACGCGGGGCGTACGCCAAGGTACGCTGAGCGTACTGGCTGCTGGCTTGTACGCGGCGCTTACCTCCTTGTACACCCAGCGTACAGCCCTGTTAATCCAAAATCTCATTAAGTGCTTAATATTCCGAGTCAGAAGCTACAATCTTAGATCCAGGTCTTATTCCATGTCTTAAACCATAAAGTTGATTACTTGATGGCTTACAAGACTTACATAAGCTCAAACTTCTAAAAACAACCATCTATTTCCAAGGAGATGGCTAGATCTCATGCATGGCTTCATGAAAGCCTCAAAGATTAAAACTTTACTGCTATAGGGACACTTTGAGCTTCAAGGATAGCAATCCCAAGCTCCAAAATGAAGTTGCATGATAAAGGTCCTTCCTTTGTACCTAAGAGGTCCAAACTTCTAAAAGCTCCTAGATCTAAGCTTACAAGAGGAAAGTTGGGAGCTTTATACCTTCAAAGCGTTCCAGAAGATGATGTTATCTCAGATCTATAAGCTCTGGCCTCCAAGGTTCCTCCTTGCCACTCTTCTTCTTTTCTCTTCCAAGCTTTTCTCCACAAAAATGAGCCCAAAAGATCAACCACACACAACCAAAGGAGTAAGGGACGAACTAGGGTTTTCTGAGAGTGAAGGATATGTGAGGAGGCCAAATGGGAGGCTATAATGGGGTTTATATAGCCTTAAACCCCTAAAATTAGGGTTTTTCCTCTGGCCGCGTACGCTGGGCGTACCATATGGTACGCTGCGCGTACGCTCCTCCTCCCCGCGCTTCATTTAACCATTACGCCCAGCGTACAACGGGTTTACGCCCCGCGTACGGCTTATGGGCAGACTACGACTTGGCCCAATACAAAGAGGCCCAATCCCAAAAACAATTATATTATAGCCCAAAATAAAACTTGAGAGTATAAATAAATTTATACCTCGGAAGACGATCGTTACAAATCTCCCCCACTTGAATCAGACTTCGTCCTCGAAGTCCGCTGCTATTGATTCTGAAAACTATTCCGGGTAATGCTCAACCATCTCCTCCTCGGATTCCCACGTCCACTCTAACCCCTTCCGGTGCTGCCACTACACCTTCACTAGCTGAACTACCTTGTTCCTCAAAGTCTTTATCTTCCGGTCCAAAATCGCGACCGGTCTCTCAATGTAATTCAGGCTGCTATCAACCTGAATGTCCTCTAAGGGTACAACCGCTGACTCATCCACTAAACACTTCTGTAACTGGGAAACATGGAAGGTGTTGTGGATTTGGCTGAGCTCTGCCGGAAGATCCAACCGATAAGCCACACGACCCACCCGGGCCAAAACCCTATAAAGGACCGATGAACCTGGGGCCTAGCTTGCCCCTCTTCCGAAACCTGATGACACCCTTCCAGGGTGATACCTTCAGGAGGACCATGTCGCCCACCTGAAACTCTAAGTCTAAACGCCTCCTGTCAGCGTAACTCTTCTGCCGACTCTGCGCAGTCTGCAATCTTCTACAAACCCGCTGGATCATCTCTATGGTCTTGAGCACCACCTCGGTGCTCCCGATGACTCGCTGACCGACCTCGCCCCAACAAATAGGGGTCCTGCACTTCCTCCCGTAGAGCATCTCGAAAGGAGGGCGGTCAATACTCGCATGGTAACTGTTGTTATACGAAAATTCCGCTAACGGAAGATACGTATCCCAACAGCCACCGAAATCTAGAACACATGCCCAGAGCATGTCCTCGAGAGTCTGAATCGTCCTCTCGCTCTGCCCGTCCGTCTGAGGGTGGAAATCGGTGCTGAAATGGAGACGAGTCCCCATCTCGTCGTGAAACCGCTTCCAGAATCTGGAAGTAAATCGGACGTCTCGGTCTGACACCACTGAAACAGGCACTCCATGTCGTGCCACAACCTCTCTCACATAAACATCGACTAGCTTCTCCGTCGATATGCTTTCCTGGATCGGTATAAAATGAGCACTCTTCGTCAACCGATCCACAATGACCCAAATCGAATCTACTCCACGTGCGGTCCTGGGAAGCTTAGTGATGAAATCCATGGTGATGTCTTCCCATTTCCACACTGGAATGTCTAACGGCTGCATCTTGCCGTGAGGCCTCTGCTGCTCTGCCTTGACCTTCCTGTAGGTCAGGCACTGCTCCACATACCAGGCGACATCCCGCTTCATGCAGGGCCACCAATAATAGGGTCGAAGGTCTCTATACATCTTCGTCGCCCCTGGTTGGATGGAAAATCGAGACTTGTGAGTCTCATCCATCAGTACCTGCCGTACTCCTCCCCAGTACGGCACCCAAACTCTCCCATAAAGGGTCAATAATCCTCGACTGTCATAGTCGAAGGAAGCCACTCGGCCCACGATCTTCTCACACTTCTGCCTCTCCTCCTTGAGGCCCTCGACCTGTGCCTCTCTGATCTGCTCCAACAATGGAGTAATCACTGTCATCCTCAGACATATATCCCTGATCGGGGCTGCTACCGCCTTGCGGCTCAGGGCGTCGGCCACCACATTGGCCTTCCCTGGGTGATAAAGGATCTCACAATCGTAATCCTTCAACACATCTAACCATCGCCTCTGCCTCATGTTCAGATTCGGCTGATCCATAAGGTACCTCAAACTCTTGTGATCCGTGTAGATGGTACAACGGACCCCACAGAGGTAATGTCTCCAAATCTTGAGGGCGAACACCACTGCCCCCAACTGTAAATCATGTGTAGGATAGTTAGCCTCGTGAGGCTTCAACTGTCTCGAGGCGTAAGCTATCACACGTCCTCGCTGCATCAGCACTGCTCCCATACCTGTGATCGAAGCATCACAGTAGACTACGAAATCCTCTACTCCCTCTGGCAGGGTAAGAATCGGTGCCTCGCACAATCTCTGTCTAAGGGTCTCGAATGTTGTCTGCTGCTCAGGCCCCCAGCGAAACACCACCGACTTCTTAGTCAGTCGGGTGAGCGGTACAGCTATCTTGGAGAAATCCTAGATGAATCTCCTGTAGTACCCTGCCAAACCTAGGAAGCTCTGAATCTCAGATGGAGACTTCGGGACCTCCCACTACATCACGGCCTCTATCTTGGCCAGATCTACCAGAATACCCTTCTGGTTGACGAGGTGACCAAGGAACTGCACCTCGCGCAACCAGAACTCGCACTTGGAAAACTTCGCAAAAAGTCTCTCTCTCCTCAAAGTCTCTAGCACCTCCCTCAGGTGCTCCTCGTGCTGCTCCTGATTCTTGGAATAAACCAAGATATCATCAATGAACATTATCACAGACCGATCCAGCATCGGTCTGCATACGCGGTTCATGAGGTCCATGAACACGGCTGGAGCGTTGGTGAGCCCGAACGGCATCACCACAAACTCATAATGACCATAGCGGGTCCTGAAAGCAGTCTTCTGCACATCCTCATCTCTGACTAGCATCTGATGATACCCGGAGCGTAAATCGATCTTGGAAAACCAAGACGCTCCCTGTAGCTGATCAAACAAATCATCTATCCTCGGGAGTGGGTAACGGTTCTTCACCGTTACCTTATTCAACTCCCGGTAATCTATACACATACGGTGCGACCCGTCCTTCTTCTTTACAAACAAAATCGGCGCTCCCCAGGGCGAACTGCTCGGCCTGATAAAACCCTTGTCTAGCAGCTCTTGCAGCTGCGTAGACAACTCCTGCATCTCTGGGGGAGCCAACCGATACGGTGCCTTGGCTATCGGAGCCGCACCAGGGATCAGGTAAATCCTGAACTCGACCTGTCTCTCGGGAGGTATCCTACGCAAATCCTCTAGAAATACATCCGGGTAGTCTCGCACTACCGGAACATCATCAACCGTCGTCTTGCCCTTCTCCCGGGCATCTAGGACATAGGCAATATAACCGGTGCAACCCTGCTGGAAGTAGCGCCTCGCTCTCGCTGCTGAACATAGAACTGGTCCGCGATGTGGCTTCTCGCCCTGAATCACTAACTCTCCCCCACTGGGAGTGCGAACCCTCACTAACTGTAGCTCACAATCTATCACCGCCCTATTGGGGCTCAGCCAATCCATGCCTACTATGACCTTATTCCCTCGCAGGGGAATAGGGACCAAGTCTACCGAAAACTGCTCATCGAATAACTGAAGGGAACATCCTCTGTGTACTCTCGCAACCCTAACGGTCCTGTCAGCTGCTATCTCAACCTCAAGTGGGCAATCTAGCTCCCCTGGAGCTCTGTTGAACCTCTTGCTAAGTGCAAGAGAGACGAATCATCGGGTAGCCCCCGAATCAAACAATACTGTGGCTGATATGCCGTTCACCGAGAACGACCCCGTCACCACGTCAGGAGTCGCTCGCGCCTCCTCTGCTGTCAACTGAAAAGCCCTACTCTTCGCCACCGGCGTCTCAACTCGGCCCTGATGGCCATCTGTAATCCTCAAAGTAGCAGGGGCAGGTGCTGACACCTTCCCTGCCGCATCTAAACTCGGACACTGGGACTTTTTATGTCCCCTCTGATTGCACTGAAAGCAAATCAGATCTGATGCTGCAATGGCGGTAGTAGTGGCCGTACAATCTCTACTCATATGCCCAGTCCGGCCGCACTTATAGCAGTCGGCACTCCCTGCCTTGCACGCCCCATCGTGCAATCTACCACACTTGCCACACCGACCGTGGCTCTGCTGACCTCTGGATCTGTGATCTGACACCTTGGGCTTTTTGCCCGAACTCCCTGTACCCGAAGCCGCCTCCGGCTTCCTCTTCCTCTCCATCTCAAGGTCAATCTCTCTCTCTCTCGAGCCCTGGCAATCATGTCATCCAGCGTTTTACAACTGGACCAGCTCACAAACTGGCGGATATCACTCCGCAACATCTCATGATAACGGGCCTTCTTCATTTCCTCATCAGCTGCGTACTGAGGAACAAAAAGAACCCTCTCCCTGAACTTAGCGGTAATCTCCGCCACTGTCTCTGTAGTCTGGGTGAGATCCTGGAACTCCCTGGCTAACTGTTGCACCTCAATAACCAGTGCAAACTCGGCTCTGAACCTGGTAGTAAAATCAGCCCAAGTCATGGCATCAAGCGCTGCATCATCCCCGATGACATGCCCTACCTCCTCCCACCAATCTCGTCCCCTGTCCTTCAAAAGATAGGACGCCAATCTGACCTTGTCCCCCTCGGGACACCTGCTCGTGCGGAAAGCATTGGTCACATCCGCCAACCATCTAGTACTCGCTATGGGGTCCCGCGCCCCGTGGTAATCTGGAGCTCCACATGCCCGGAACTCCCTGAAAGTAAGTGTGTGCGACCCCATCATGGCCGCCACCTCAGCACGGAAGGTGCTCAATCTCTCGTCCATCATCTCTAAGATACCCTCCTTGATCGAACCGAAGATCACAGGAGTCTGCTCAAGTATGGTGCGAGTAATCTCTGAAGAGAGAAACTCCCTAGTCTGCTCATCCAACTGCCCGGCCTCCGGGCCTGATCCTGATCCCCCTCCGGCACCTGAACTGTCGACTGCTGGTCTAGGGCGTAAAACCACCATTCTGAAAACACATGATAATAAACATCAGGAACACTGATATATCTCGAGGGATCACTACTACCATAAGTTTCCTGATCTCATCTCAGCTTTCCTTGATTTAAGTACGGATCCTCTGCTTTCAGTAGTACGGGCCCATACTACCTTCCACATCTATCCGTACTTTCCTCAAGTATTGCCTCGACTCCACCAAGTCACTACTACTGCTACTGATCTCTGCTACTCTCATCCCAGGCTTGCCCTAGGGAAATCCCTGACTCTACCCAATCCAGTCCTCAACTGCTGAAGGCCTCCTTGTAATGCCAACTAGCCATTACCTGAATACCATCACATGTGGCGAGGCTCAGATAATCCTTCGAGTAAAAGACTCGTCCCTACAACGGTTAGACTCAAACAAGAGCTGCGCAATAGGGCCAAATCTAGCACTCTGAGATTATTCAACCCTGTTCACATGTGACGTGACGTATTCACCTAATGGCTAACTCCCATTACTCCGAGTCCCACAAAGCACAAAGCAATCAGCATTCAGACACAAAAGACGACTCAAGCAATTCTATCCTCATAACAAGAAACTATACTAGCATACAATGCTAAGCTCATACTATCAGGCATAACCTAAACAGGCTATCCTACTGCTGTCTACTTAATACTAGCACACAATTCTCATAGAGCTGAAACACATATAGCAGGCACATAAGGCATCCTCCTAGATCCTTAGTCCTATTCTAGCATGCTGTTCTACTAAAATTAAAATTGATATTCATAACATAAACTTGTATGGGTAATTTGGGAGTACTTACTTGAGCTCGGCTGATCGCATGCACCACACCCTTTTTCCCTTTGTCAAAACTCTTTTTCTTTTTAGGTTTTCTTTTTCAAAAATCTTTTTGAAAATCTTTCTACCATTTCCTCAGTTTGAGTCCAGTCACACCCGAGAGTGTGCCTGAATCCATCAAACCAAGGATCTGATACCAACTTGAAACATCCCAAAAATACGACCCAAAAATTTTTGTTTAAATTTTACTAAAAACCATCTCATCAAATATCATACATACTAAAAATCATAACTGAGTAACTCAAAAGTCATGTAACTGTGTCAAAACAAATACTGTATCAATAATATCAAAATATCTGAACAAAACTCCCAGGAATAAACTGAAACTGTGGTGTGTGCCATGCCATCATCCCGAGCTCTTCCCTTTACTTGCGGAGGTACCTGAAACCAAAACTGAAAACTGTAAGCACAAAGCTTAGTGAGCTCCCCCAAACTACCACATACCATACAATAACATATAAGCAACTACTGGGCCTTGCCCACTGCATCGGACCGAAGTCCGGAACTAACCAGGGCCTTGCCCTCTGCATCGGACCGAATTCCGGAAACTACATCGGACCGAAGTCCAGAAACTGCATCGGACCGAAGTCCGGAACTAACCAGGGCCTTGCCCTCTGCATCGGACCGAAGTCCGGAAACTGCATCGGACCGAAGTCCGGAAACTGCATCGGACCGAAGTCCGGAACTGACTGAACATAGCATAGCATAATCACAACTATTGGCATAAACACATATACTGCATACTGCATCGGACCGAAGTCTGTAACACATAACACAAAATCATGCTTGAATCACAAAGACATCAAGCACACTGAACTACTACATCAGACCGAAGTCTGGAACTACTGCTAACTAAACGGGTCGGCATTGTGGCCGTAGACCCGTTCCTACTGGAAGGAAACTCACCTCGTGATGCTGACTGCTGAACTCCTGAATGAGAAATCCTTGACTGCTGCTCCGGCCGCTTCCCGGCTATCAAGGGAAATAAAACACTAAATCAGAATAGGGATCCTCCCATGGGTAAAATGACCCTTTTACCCCTGCTATGGCATGGGTCACACTATGGCCCAAACCCTCAATTCCTTCTAAGTCCATTAATGGCCCCACTATAGGCCCAATTTTCTATATTGGGCCCAAAACCTTTTATTGGGCCTTACTCAACCCCAATACTAATCCTTGGACCCAAAGCAACTGAATTCTGATGGCCACTAAGGCCCAAAGACCCTAAGTCTAAAACTTAGCCCACACCGAGGCCCAAACACTCGAAGTCCAAACTGGCAGCGTACGCGGGGCGTACACCAAGGTACGCTGAGCGTACTGGCTGCTGTCTTGTACGCGGCGCGTACCTCCTTGTACGCCCAGCGTACAGCCCTGTTAATCCAAAATCTCATTAACTGCTTAATATTCCGAGGCAGAAGCTACAATCTTAGATCCAGGTCTTATTCCATGTCTTAAACCATAAAGTTGATTACTTGATGGCTTACAAGACTCACATAAGCTCAAACTTCTAAAAACAACCATCTATTTCCAAGGAGATGGTTAGATCTCATGCATGGCTTCATGAAAGCCTCAAAGATTAAAACTTTACTGCTATAGGGACACTTTGAGCTTCAAGGATAGCAATCCCAAGCTCCAAAATGAAGTTGCATGATAAAGGTCCTTCCTTTGGACCTAGGAGGTCCAAACTTCCAAAAACTCCTAGATCTAAGCTTACAAGAGGAAAGTTGGGAGCTTTATACCTTCAAAGTGTTCCAGAAGATGATGTTATCTCAGATCTATAAGCTCTGGCCTCCAAGGTTCCTCCTTGCCACTCTTCTTCTTTTCTCTTCCAAGCTTTTCTCCACAAAAATGAGCCCAAAAGATCAACCACACACAACCAAAGGAGTAAGGGACGAACTAGGGTTTTCTGAGAGTGAAGGATATGTGAGGAGGCCAAATGGGAGGCTATAATGGGGTTTATATAGCCTTATTTAACCCGAATAATTAACTAGGAAATTCATTAGTTTAATCACTTGATCACTGCTTAAATTAATTTGTTTTCTAAGGATTGGTAATAGCGAATGTGAATCTAATCACTTTAATCGGTAACCAACAAGTATTAATCCATTGCACTTGCCATAAAATCAACCATAGAAGTAAATGAATGGAACCTAAACAGAAGTCTTCTCCATTATTGAATTTAGTTGATTGTTTATTTGCTTTAGCTGTTAGTTGCTTAGTTTGCGTGTTATTTGATTGCTTAAGTTTCTAGTCTTGCAAAACTAGAGAAAATCCCCTTTCTATTTCTTGTTATATTTAAGTTAATATTAGCATTTATTTTAATTGTTTACCGTTCCCTGTGTTCGATACCCTACTTGCTTGAACTATATTACTAATCGATAGGTACACTGCCTTTCGTGTGTTTATTTTGTGTCTAAGTTAGTAGGATTAAAACTAGTGTATTCAACACACATCACTACCCGATGGAGTTGAAGACTTCACAGTTTATAGCGATGCATCCGGAGTTAGGTTAGGTTGTGTTCTGACCTAAAGGGATAAGGTGATAGCATATGCATCGAGACAACTGAAAGAGAATTAAAAGAACTACCCCACTCATGATCTGGAGTTGGCAGCAATAGTATTTGCACTAAAGATATGGAGGCATTATCTTTACGGCACGAAGTGCAAGCTTTTCACTGATCATGAGAGTCTTCAGTATCTTTTTGATCAAAAAGAGTTGAATATGAGGCAACGACGCTGGCTAGAGTTGCTAAAATATTACGATTGCGAGATACTTTACCACCCTGGTTAGGCAAATGTTGTGGCTGATGCTCTAAGCCGAAAGGTGAGCCTTGAAAGGAAAAGGCCAAGAGCATTAAGAATTGAAGTGGTCTCAAAAATTATGGAAAGCATTAAGAAAGCTCAGGAAGAAGCTTCAGAGAAAAATGACCGAAAGGAAGAGCGTTTGGGCAAAACGTTAGTTTTCGGTACAAACAATCAAGGATTGAAGGTATTCCAAGATAGGATTTGGGTACCTAAAACGGGAGGAATAAGAGATCTTCTGATGGAAGAAGCTCACAATACCATGTACTCGATTCATCCTGGTAGCACGGAAATGTATAGGGATCTGAAACCCTACTACTGGTGGCCGACGATGAAGCTCAATGTTGCGAAGTATGTGGCCGAATGTGTAACCTGTGCAAGAGTTAATGCGCAGCATCAAAAACCATATGGGAGTTTAGAACCTTTACCTGTACCCATGGGTAAATAGGAAGACATCACCATGGATTTTGTCACCAAATTGCCCAGAACGAAGGATGGTCACGACATGATTTGGGTTGTCGTTGATCGGTTCACTAAGAGTGCACACTTCATAGCATCCACTGAAAGATGGTCTATGGATAAGCTTGCAAATGCTTACGTGAAGGAAGTGGTAAGACTTCATGGAGTTCCATCAAAGATTGTATCAGACCGTGATAGCCGTTTCACGTCAACGTTTTGGAGGAGTCTACAAGAGGAATTGGGTACCAAGTTGTGTTTAAGTACAGCTTACCATCCGCAGACCGATGGTCAGAGCGAAAGAACGATCCAAACGTTGGAGGATATGCTAAGAGCATGTACCCTGGAATTCCAAGGTAACTGGGATGAGCACTTGCCTCTGGTAGAATTTTCCTACAATAATAGTTACCATTCGAGCATCAAGATGGCACCTTATCAAGCCTTGTATGGACAAGAGTGTCTTACGCCGTCTTTTTGGCTTGAAGCCAGAGAAAAGCAGCTTATGGGCCCCAAGATAGTCCATCAGACTGCTAAGAAGTTAAAGGTGATCAGGGAAAGGATGTTAGCAGCTCAGGATTGTCATAAGAGCTATACTGATAAGAAGAGACGACCGATGACATTCGAAGTTGGGGATTCAGGTTTGCTCAAAGACTCACCGTGGAAGGGACTTATAAGATTTGGGAAACAATGAAAGTTGAGTCCAAGGTTTATTGGATCGTTCAAAGTTCTTCAGAGCGGTGGGAACCAAGCTTACAAACTCGAACTACCAGAAGAACTAGATGGTATCCATAACACATTCCATGTGTTTAATTTGAGGAAGTTCACGGGAGAAGTTCCCGACATAATTCAAATTTCAGAGTTAAGAATGGATGAGAATAAGAGGCTAATCGAAGAGCCCGAGGCGATTGTTGACCGTAAGACGAAGAAGTTGCGACGCAAGATGGTCGACTTAGTGCTTGTGCGATGGAAACATTTGAATGGGCCAAATCTCACCTGGGAAACGAGAGTGACATGATGAGTTGCTGCCCGCATTTGTTTGCTATTGCATGATTCCGGGACGGAATCATCCTAAGGGGGAGAGAATTGTAACGCCCGTGTTTCTGGGCTAAGCATTAATGATGATGTAATAGTCTAGGTCAACCATTGTAACTCGTTTTGAAGTAATAAATATGAATGACTTGAATATTATGTGAAATATGTGCTTTTGTGTGCTTATTACTTGTTTATAACAATATAATAAATAAATGATAAAAATAAGCGTCAAAAATAAAGTGTTAGATAAACCCAATATCCATACATAAAGTTTTAGTGGTCGAAAAAACGATTCTAGATATATAAAGAACGTCGAAATCCGAGTTATAACGAAGAACTTATGACCTATCGAAGTTTTACGGCAAAACCGGCACGGCACCGGGAATCGTAAAAAGTGATTTTTTGATAAACTACTTTTTAGCCTTAGAAATCTAAACAAAAGTCGTATTATACGTTAAACTGAGAGCGTGCATAAAAAGAACGCCCAAATCTGACTTCGTATGAGGAAGTTATGATTTTTCTAAGATTTGGCATAGTAGTGCACAACCCGAAATTCGAATTTTAGATCGAGTGGTTTTTGGCCAACACAACCTAAATGAGAATTTAATATCTCATTATTAGTAGTGCAACGGTAAAAAGACAGTCGAAAATGGAGTCTGTATGTAGAAGTTATGAATTCTACACGATCGTTTAGCAGTGTAATCTTCTCATACTCTTAAATTTAAAATCGGTCAAGAATTAGCCGATGGAGTCTAAATGAAAGTTGTATAGCATGTTCCCACCTACGTATGGATATAAAGAACGTCAAAAATGGAGCTCGTATGCGAAAGTTATGAATTTTAAAGATTGGTTGTTTTACCAGCGTCCGACGCCACGTGTCAGCACCAGGCGAAGCTGTGGTGCCTATGCAAAGCTCACGACGTGAGAGCCAAATCTCACGACGTGAGAAGCCCCAGACAGCCTATAAATAGAGGCGTAGATCACCCCCAAAACTCATAACTTTCATACTCTTTCTCTCCTATTACCCCCAAAACCTTTCTTCCATTCCCTAGTACTTCCTAAGTGCTAAAAGCGAGTCCCGGAGCGCCAGAAGGCTCCGAGAAAAAGTGTTTTTCGGTTTAAAACTCTGCCCGCGCAGAGCTTGGTTTTCAAGTAAAACTCCCAATTTCATCAAAGAAGATTATTTGAAGAAGCGAAGTGTTGTCCGAATCACTTCTTATCAGGTGAGTGTATAGTCACTTCCATCTTACACATAGATATGAAGTATTTTATATAAATTACGTGCTATGTGTATATATATTATCTGTTTACTTGAGATCTATGTTGGATAAATGATCTAAACTGGTTTCTTTTCAGATCTTAACTTTTTTCTTCAGATCTAAACTATAGATGTGTTTTGTTATCAGATCTGAACCATTTTCTTCAGATCTAAGCTGTATATGTATTTTGTTTACATATCTGAACCTTTTTCTTCAGATCTAAACTATAGATGTATTTTGTTATCAGATCTGAACCTTTTTCTTCAGATCTAAACTGTGGATGTATTTTTCTTTCAGACCTGAGCCTTTTCTTCAGATCTAAACTGTAGATGTATTTGGTTTTCAGATCTGAGCTTTTTTTTACTTCAGATTTAAACTATGTATGTATTTTTTTACCTACAAATATGTTGGGTAGAAGATGGGTAGTTGAAATAGCAGATGTGTGATAAAATTATGAGAGGCCTCGATGTTTACGATGTTTAAGATGATCCAGACATCTAGCGGAGTATAGATGACGACCACAGACTTTTCTACGCAGTCCAATGGAACGCTAGTAGGATCGCAACCTGTAGGTTTTTTTGAATATGTACTCCATCCCCCCCCCCCCATGGTTGCCTTATTGACATTTATTGCTAAGGAATCCCCTAAGCAGTGTTGTCACCCCGAATGAAAATCCTTAGGCTAGGTCCCTTAGAATAGATGCTTTAGGGACGTAAAGTGAGGATAACGGGAATGGGTAATCGGGTTAATGATTTAATGAAAATAAATAATGAACTTATTATTGTGGGTTGAAAACCTTATATGCTCACCAGGCTCCCCAGCCTGACGCACTCAGTTTCTTGTATTACAAGTAGTGGCAAAAGCATAGTTGGATGATCTGACGAGGGATTATGGATTTATAGGCTAGTATAAAATAAACAGAATGTTGTAAATCCAAAATTGTTTTGAGGCCAATTTTGTTTTGTGGCCTATGATGTTTTGTTTATGCTTTTGATCTGTATCGATGATTGACATCCCGAGTTTTTGAAATGTAATGAAAATACATTTCTTTAAGTAATGTTTTGATAAATTTTTATCATATTTTTTTTGGGAACAAATCCCACAACACTTTTCTTAAGAAGTTACTCCGATTTTTATTAAAAAGCATAAACAAAATCGGTCTTTTCTGGCCGTAAAAATGGGGATGTCACATGGGAAGGCATGGCATAAGAACCCTTGTACCATTAGTAATAAGGGCATTATATTCCTCGTGTATGGCTTTACGCCAGTTTGGATTTTTCAAAGCCTGTAGTTGTGACTTCGGGACAGAGGAAATAGAGGAAAAATGAAGATTGATGTGATATATAGGTTTCACAATGCCACTTTTAGAGCGAGTGTGCATGTGATGAGTAGGGGCTGGTGGTGGGGGATCCTCGTGAGGAGATGAAAGAGTGGATATGGTGATAGGGTCTTCATGAGGAGTGGAAGGAGACAGAGATGACGAAGGAATGGGTGTCTTTTCGGCATGAATAGAAGGGATAGCGGAAGGGTGAAGGTCAGGATTTAATATATATGTCGAAGGGTAGGAGATATGTCGGAATTAGAGGGAAAGTCATAGGAGGGAGGTTTGGTAGGGGTGACCGAGCCATAGGGAAAAACAGTCTCATCAAATGTAACATGAGGAGAGATGATGATCTTTCTAGTGGAAAGATCAAAACATCAGAACCCACGATGATGAGTAGGGTAGCCTAGGAAGATTCAGGGAGTGGAATAAGGCTGAAGTTTCCGAATTGTGAGGAGGCACGGAAAACATAGACAACCAAACACACAGAGATGATCATAAGTGGGGTGACAGTGGAAACGGAGATAGTCATGGGTATCATTGGAGATGGAACTAGATGGCAATAAATGATAACTTATTTTATTTCCTTATTTTTATTAGTTTATTTTAGTATTTTGAGCTCTTTTTATTAGTATTGCATTGTATATTCTTTATTTTCCATATCATGGATCGTGTCGGGTACTTTCTATTTTGCATGAGATATTTTGCAGGGTTTAGGAGCTCATTGCAGTTGTGGTTTGACTGGAGTTGGGCTTAATAGGCTTTTCGATGCGTTATTGGACTTTACGGATCCACAAAGGAGATTTTGGCTTAAAAACTTGAAGATTTGGATGAAGTGGGCTTGTAAAGATGGGTCATGGATTGTTATTTTTGTAATGCCCGGTTCCCGGTACGTATTTTAAATTTAAAGATTTTATGTTTTTACTCTGGGACTCGGCGAGTTGGAGGCCCAACTCGTCGATTAGATAATACTTTGGACGCGGGTTTTAAGTAACCTACTCGACGAGTCGGGAGCCTGACTCGGCGAGTAGGACCGTCTGTATGAAACTCTAATATTTAGGGTTTGCACCCTATATAAACAACTTATCTTGCCTCAACCCAGCCCCCATCGTCCCTCTCACTTCCAGATTGCCTTATCTCGAAACCCTAACCTTGTTCGGGTGTTCTTGAGCCATTTTTGTGTGCTTGTGGTGATTATGAAGCTTGAAAAGGAAGAAGGAACTTGGGAGATCAAGTGAGAGCAAGTAGATCCAAAAGTTTTGGCTCATTTCCTGCTCATTTGAGGTATAAAGTTGATACCTTGGCTATTCATTACTTAGATCTTGTTTTGGGGCTATTTTCTACCTTTTTTAAGCTTTAGTGAAGCTATACTCGGATTTGGGTGTATACTTGGAGTTGCACTTCAGATTTGGAACCGTTGAGGGTTCCCATGGCATAAAGGTGCCAACTTTATGGCCATGGGAAGCCCATGCATCTTATAAACCCCATTTTATAGCCTTTTGAGCCAAAAACCCCATCCATGGACGTCAAGTTCGTAGCTTTACATATAAAATGGACCCTAGGAGGTCAGATCTATGATTTGGATGCATTAAGACCCACTGAAATTGACTGTATAGTTTTGGACAAAAAGGGACTCGGCGAGTCGCTTGGGTGACTCTGCGAGTCGGGTCGCAGTTTCCCCCAAACGTCTTCTGGAAATGATCTTGGTTGAGCTGAAGGAAAACTCAGCCTGTTGGGGTTTGTTATGGACTTGAAGATCAAAGAACTTGACGAGTGCAAGGACGAACTTAACGAGTTCAAGTCAATGTCCCAACCACATGAAGACGGACTCGACGAGTTCAAGGAGAACTCGGCGAGTCATAGACTGGACACATTCATGCGGATGAAGATGAACTCGACGAGTTCAAGGATGAACTCGGCGAGTCGGTTGAAGATGGTCCCGATGTTATGGTTGAATGAGAACTCGTCGAGTTCTTACTAGACTCTACGAGTAGAGTCGGGGTTGTAGCATTTTGTAAGGATAGGGACTCGACGAGTTGGTGGAACAACTCGGCGAGTCGAGTCAACTGGATGTTGACTTTGACCAAAGTTGACTTTGACTAGGGTTTTACTTTGACTTTGACCTGGACTTGAGTTGACCCTTGTAAGGGAGGATTGTGAGTATGAATTAGTAATCAAGAAAGGTTGTTGTGTAGGGATTGAGGAGTTGAGACGAGTGGGTTTCCGTACCGAGGACTGTGCAGACACTACACGACATCGAGGTGAGTTACCTTCCAGTAGCAGTGGGCTTACGACCACAATGTCGGACCACTAGTAGGAGTTGTTGATAGATAATTCTCTTTTTGATAATTATCTAGGTTTGCTACTACCTGATGTGTTTTATGTGCTAGCATGATATGTTGTATGTGTTAGTGGTAGTAGGAGGGGAGTAGCCCCCGAGTTCGGTCGTTAGGACCGAAGGGTAGGTCGGCACCCCAGATATGCCAGACATTATGTTTATGTTATGTTTGTGTGGTAGTAGTATGGGGTGAAATAGTCCCCGTAGCCGGTTGCGATAAACTGGAGGGTAGGTCAGCACCCCAGAACGGCTTGACATGGGTAGGTCAGCACCCCAGAACTGGTTGACATGGGTAGGTCATCACCCCAGAACTGCTTGACATGGGTAGGTCATCGCCCCAGAACTGTTTGACATGGGTAGGTCGGGCACCCCAGAATCACCCGGCAATATGTATGTTGTTGGTATGTGGTATGATGGGGGAACTCACTAAGCTTTGTGCTTACAGTTTTCAGTTTTGGTTTCTGGTACCTCTTCGTCGAAGGGGAAGGAGTCGGCACGGTATCAGCGCATCACACACACATGATTTCCGCATTTTGAGATCCATGGGATTTGTACTCTGACATTATTACTACTTTCTGTTATGATTTTTGAGACATGTGGTTATGGTTGATGACTTGAAATGATAATGATGTTTCTTTTCAGTAAATAGTTTTATAAGTATTATATCTAAAAAACGAAAACTTTTGGTCATGATTTTTGTGACGTTACAATTTTAGGCTTGGAGCATCCATATTTGAAGCTTGAAGGTGATTGGCCAATTTCAAATCATATAAGTCATGGAGGGACCATGGGAATCTTGGGTTGTGGAATGGTTAGTGGAGAAGAATTGACCAATAGCATTCCAGCAACACTTGTGAGGGTGGAATCTTAGGCGCGCGGGTACCCGCGCAACTGCACACTTTTGGGCACTTTGGTCATTTTGTTTTCCATTTACCTCGGGGGGTTGGATCTTTCAGCAACAACTTCGATTTCCATCATTAGAGAGCTGGGGAGGCGATTTTGGGAGCTTGGATATTCATTCTTCTCATCTTTCTAATTAATTGGTAGATTCTTGATGCAAAAACACTTTTGTGATTTTTATTTTGTTGCCATGAGTGGCTAATTTCTTTATTTTGGTTAACTTTGGCTAAAACCCTTGGATGTTTGTAAATTTTTTCAAGATTCATGCTTAATTTTCATTTATCTTATGTTTATGATTCTAGTTCATATTTCTTATGCTTGTTTAATACTTTGATCATGACCTTGGTACTTAAATGAGCAATTTTTGGTTTATTTCTTTGGTTTAGCATTGAATCATTGAATTTACTTAGAACAAGGGCTTTATGATGGTAGAAATCATCTCTAGCTTATGAATCACGACTCTTTTATGGATGTGTATGCATTGACATCCTCTAGGAATTGGGGATTCCTTCATTCTTAAGGCTAATCAACTTCTTAGGTTCAATTGCTTCAATTGGATCTTTGATTTTGATTAAGAAGGTGTATTGTGGGCTTCCCCAACCTCCATACTACCTTTGAGGAATCTTGGCATATCATGCTTCATGATTGCTATAACCAATTTGGGATGAATGATAAGCTTCATGTTGAATCCTAATGATAAACACACACATGTTCATTGTGTTGAATTGCCTTGGTGAACAAATTCTCTCCAATATTTGAGCATCTCACCATCTGGCTTAATTGCAAGCTTTTTAGTTATTCAAGTCTTTTAGTTTTCAAGTAATCACAACACCCCCCCCCCCATTTAGTTTAATTGTAGTTAATTAGTTTATTTACACTAGTTCTATTGGATTGCATTGGTGATTGAATACAACCATTTCCCCGAGGATCGATACCCCTTTTTACCATTATATTACATTTTATTTGCAAACAAAGGGTGTAATTTTGTTGGTGGACTTGACATCCCACCAAGTTTTGGCGCCGTTGCCGGGGAAATTGGTTATTGTTATTTAATTATTTACGCCTAGGTCTACAAGAACCAGTGTACTACTCTATAATCTGAAGATTGAAAAAGAAGCAAAAAGGTTGAAAAAGTTAGCCAAACAAGCAAAGCAACAACAACTCGTTCAAGCTTCTTCATCTTCTCTATTAATCAACATAGAAGATCAAGTTCATACTTAATGTGATACCGACACCGAACCGAGTTCTCCAATTGTTGGTCATTCTTTTGAAGACATTCCATTTGAAAATTACATAGCCATGAATCACACTCCACCTCACAATCCTAACCCAAACCCAAACAATCAAGATGCCAATACCCCACCCCAACAACCAAGAAAACAACAACAACACCAAGAACCTCTCATAGATATACCACATTGGAATCAACCCCCTCATCAACCAAATCAACCCAATTATCAACAACCACAACCACAAAACCAAAACTTCCATCAAAACAACCAAGCTCAAAACAATACTTTTCAAGTTCAACAACAACAATCACATCAACCAAATCAACCTAATTACCCAAAACCTCTAATGTACCAACAACCAATGTACCCACAATAACAACCTCCCTACAACTAATACCCTAACTACCAACCTTATCTACCACAAATGTACAATCACCAACAATACCCATACCCACCTTACCAACAACCTCCCAATTACATGCAACAATATCCCAATAACCCCAATCCACCCAATCCCCCTCAAGAGTTGACACTTAGACAAATGATGGAGACGGATGTTACTCACACACCACTTGGTATTATTTATCCCGCAAACTGCCGAGTGATTTAATTGAAGTCAAGTTTCATACATCAACTCACCAAGTTCCATGGTTTTGATAGAGAAGATCCTCAAATGCATTTGAAGTCCTTTCATATGATATGTGTTAGCATGTTGACCGAACATGTGACATTAGATGATTTCAAGTTAACCGCCTTCCTAGTTACCTTGGAAGATAAAGCTAGAGAGTGTTTATTCAACTTACCACCGGGATCTATTCACACATGGGGAGAGTTACTCAAAGCCTTCAATAGCAAGTTCTATCCCACCTCCTGGATATCAACTCAAAGAAGTGACATTTTGGGGATTCGTCAAGGGGAGAATGAGACTTTTTATGATTTTTGGGAGCGATTCAACAACTTGTGTACAAGTTGTCCTCAACACAACATACCCGAACAACTACTTCTTCAACAATTTTATGAGGGTATGAATGAAAAAGATCGAAGGATGATTGATTCTTCAAGTGGTGGTGACATATTCAACAAGACACCTCACGAGATACACTTACTTTTTGGAACCATTTCTCAAAATCAAAGAAACTTTAGGACTCGAAATGAAATGAAGAGAAATTCTCCACAAGTGGTTGGTGAAGTTAGCAACACCCAACACTTGGAATCAAAGCTCTTGGATTTGACTAATGTGTTAAGTCAAATGGTGGTGGGAAGTGGTCAACAATTAATGTTGTGTGGTATTTATGCAATGACGAAGCATTATATGGATAAGTGTCCCACACTTGGTAGTGAGCCGGAGGATGTTAATGCAATGGGAGGATATCAAGGTCAACCAAGACCCATGGGGTTTGAAAACATTTACAACCCAAATTGGAGGAATAACCCAACCAACCCATACCCACCAAAGCAAAACCCACCACATGTTATGATGAGACCCCAATTTTCTCAATACCCATCACAAAAACCTCCATATCCCCAAGCATCTCATCCCACTCCAAATTACCAACAACATCCACAACAAGGCCAATATAGTGGTAACCATCAAATGAGCCTTCAAGAACTTGTCACTTCTTTTGCTCAAAGCCAAACCCAATTTTAACAAGAGACCAAGAACACTTTCTCCAACATTCAAGCACAAATTGGATACTTGGCCACTGCTCTCAACAAAATGGAAAATAGGGGTAAACTTCCTTCTCAAACCGAGAAGAACCCCAATGTGAGTTAAATAACCTTGAGAAGTGGGAAAACACTCTGAGAAAGCAACCCTAAAAGATTTTCAAGAGAAGAAGAAGATGAAGTTATTATTGTTGAACCTCCAAAAGTTGTAGCTACTCCAAAGGACCCGATTGTGCCAAACATTGATCAACCCGAACCTTCCAATAACACCATCAAGCTATTGGTCATACCACCACCTTTTCCCTCCCAGTTAGCTCCCTCAAAGAAACAAGAGGAAGAGAAAGATTTTCTTGAGACTTTCCGCAAGGTCCAAATCAATATTCCACTATTGGATGTCATAAAGCAAATTCCATGCTATGCCAAATTTCGTAAGGATTTATGTACCAATAAGAGGAAATTCAAGGCAAATGAAAAGATTCAATTCAATGCAAATGTGTCCGCGGTCATCCAAAAGAAGTTACCACCAAAATGCAAGGACCCGGGAATGTTTGCTATCCCTTGCACTATTGGTGATTTTCATGTTGAAAGTGTCATGCTAGATCTTGGAGCCTCGATCAATGTGATGCCATAATCGGTTTTTCAATCTCTTAATGTTAGACCTTTGGAAGAAACCGGAGTAATCATTCAATTAGCAGACAAGTCAAGTGTATTTCCAAGAGGCGTGTTGGAGGATGTACTAGTGCAAGTAAATCAACTAGTATTTCCTGCGGACTTCTATGTCATTGACCTTGAAGTGAAGACTCCTTCTAAGTCATCTATGATCCTTCTTGGAAGACCCTTCATGAATACCGCTCACACGATTATTGATGTCCATAATGGGAAGATCACCATGGAGTTTGATGGAGAGACCATTCACTTCAACATCTTTGAAGCAATGAGATACCCAAGCAACATTTCTCCATTGTATCGGGTTGATGTGATTGAGCCAATCACCCAAGAACTATTCAAGTTATCACATGGAGACATTTTGAAAATGGTGCTCAACATGAGTCTTGATTGTGAAAGTTTGAAGAAAACATTGGATATGTATAGATTTGACTCCGAAGTTGAAGAGATTGTGAAGACTTTAGAAGTTAACAATTCAACAAAAAAGGATGTTTCTCAAGTTTCCTTATCTCATTCTCCAACCAAGATGCCCCCTTCCATAATCCACCCACCCACACTTGAATTAAAAGTCTTACCTAGCCATTTGAAGTATGCTTATCTAGGTAAAGACGAAACTCTCCCAGTGATCATCTCCTCTCAATTGAAAGACTTTGAAGAAGATCAATTGGTTGAAGTTTTGAAAGATCATAAAGAGGCCATGTGGTGGACAATAGCGGACATCAAGGGGATAAGTCTTAATGTATGCACTCACAAAATCCTCATGGAATACGATTGTAAGCCTAGGAGGGAAGCTCAAAGATGATTAAATCCCTCTCTGATGGAAGTTGTCAAGAAAGAGATAATCAAGCTCCTTGATGCGGGCATTATTTACCCCATTTCCGACTCCAAATGGGTTAGTCCGGTTCAAATGGTTCCCAAGAAAACGGGAATCACGGTTATTGAGAATAACAAAGACGTCATGGTTGCCACTCGAGTTCAAAATGGATGGAGGGTGTGCATTGATTATAGAAAGTTGAATTCAAGCACACGAAAAGACCATTTATCTCTTCCTTTCATCGACCAAATGCTCGAAATATTGGCGGGCAAATCGCATTATTGTTTCCTCGATGGATACTCGGGTTTTCACTAAATACTCGTTGCCCTCGAAGATGAAGACAAGACGACTTTTATATGCCCTTTCGGCACGTTTTCCTACAAGCGGATGCTATTTGGATTATGAAATGCCCCCGCCACATTCCAACAATGTATGGTGAGCATCTTCTCCGAGTATGTTGAGAATATAATTGAAGTGTTCATGGATGACTTCACCGTGTATGGCAATTCGTTTGATGAATGCTTGGATAAGCTTAAGAAGATTTTGAAAAGGTGCATTGAGAAGAAGTTGGTGTTAAACTTTGAGATGTGCCACTTCATGGTCAATCAAGGCATCATCTTGGGACACATCGTCTCCAAAAGGGAATTGAAGTTGATAAAGCCAAAATTGATGTCATACAAACCCTTCCTTACCCAAAATGTGTTAGAGTACTGAGATCTTTCTTAGGCCATGCGGGATTCTATAGAAGATTTATCAAAGATTTCTCGAAGATCACGAGACCGATGTGCCTCCTTCTCCAAAAAGATATTGACTTTGACTTCAATGTAGCATGTCAAGAGGCCTTTGACAAACTTAAAGACTTTCTCACCTCCGCTCCAATAATCCAACCTCCAAATTGGGAGCTTCCTTTTGAAATTATGTGTGATGCAAGCAATTTTGCCATTGGAGCGGTTTTAGGTTAAAAGCAGGGCAAAGCATCACATGTTATCTACTATGCCTCAAAATCCTTGGATAATGCTCAAGCCAATTATTCCACCACCGAGAAGGAACTTCTACTATTGTCTTCGCCTTGGAGACATTCTGGCAATACCTTCTCGGGACAAAAGTGATTGTATACTCCGACCATGCGGCCTTGAAGTATCTCATGACCAAGAAAGATGCCAATCCACGGTTGATTCGGTGGATTCTTCTTTTACAGGAGTTCGATCTTGAGGTACAGGACAAAAGTGGTGCCGAAAACCTAGTTGCGGATCACTTAGGTCGCTTGAATATTGGTGGTTCTTCTTCTTCCATTCTTGATGAATTTCTGGATGAACACCTCTTCTACATTTCAAACACCATTCCTTGGTATGCGGATATTGTCAATTACTTGGTTACTAAAGAAATTCCACACGCATTTACCAAGTACCAAAAGGCCTAGTTGAATAGTGATTCCAAATACTACGTGTGGGACGACCCTTATCTTTGGAAACATTGTCCGGATCAACTAATACGGTGGTGTGTTCATCAAAATGAGGTCGAATCAATTCTGAAGTTTTTCCATGAGTATGCATGCGTAGGACATTTTGGTCAAAACAAAACCATGCGAAAGGTGCTAGAATGTGGACTCTATTTGCCAGCAATGTTAAGAGATACATATCTATTTTGCAAGAGTTATGATAGATGTCAAATAATGGGAACCATATCCATGAAGAACAAAATGATTCAAAGCTCTATCCTCATTTGTGAGATCTTTGATGTATGGGGAATCAATTTCATGGGCCCATTCCCCGTCTCTTTCGGTTATACTTATATACTCTTGGCGGTTGATTACGTATCAAAGTGGGTGGAAGCAAAGGCTACAAGGCATGATGATTCTAAAACTATAATTGACTTCTTGAAGTCAAATATTTTTTCACGATATGGTGTACCGAGAGCCTTGGTGAGTGATAGGGGCACTCATTTTTGTAATAAAATGATGGAAGCCATGATGAAGAGATATGGTGTCACACACCAGATTTCGACCGCCTATCATCAACTAACAAATGGCCAAGCCGAAGTGTCAAATAGAGAAGTCAAACAAATTCTTGAAAAGACGGTCATCACCACACGAAAAGATTGGAGCTTGAAGTTAGAAGATGCATTGTGGGCGTATCGGACCGCCTATAAAACTCCAATTGGCATGTCTCCATTCCGCCTCGTCTATGGAAAGTCTTGTCATTTACCGGTGGAATTGGAACACAAGGCATATTGGGCGGTTAAAAAGTGTAATTTCAATACTGAAGAAATCGGGAAGCACCGAAAGATGCAATTTCAAGAAATCAAAGAGTTGAGGAATGAGTCTTATGAAAATGCAAGCATCGACTAAAACAAGACAAAAGCGTTTCACGACAAGGACATCACTCAAAAACATTTTATTCCGGGCCAAAAAGTTCTCCTTTATCATTCAAGATTAAATATTTTCCCGGGAAAGTTGCGATCTCGATGGCACGGACCTTTTATCATTATAAAACTGTTTGATCACGGTGCGGTTGAAATTAAGAGTTTGGAAACGAATCAAATATTCAAAGTGAATGGGCACCGTTTGAAACCATGTTATGAAGGCTTTGACACGGGAGAATTCGATAACGTAACATTGGAAACTCCGATTTACGAAGGTTGAGGGAAGCGGGACTATGTCTTGGCAAAGACGTTAAATAAATGCATAATAAATAAATAATCTCCGTTTGAAGTTTTGATGTTTCTAAGCTTGAAATTGGTCAAAAATAAGCATTTTTAAGTTTAGCGATGATCTTGGTATTGTGAAAAAAAACTACCAATTGCGTGGGTACCCGCACAGGCATTGCGCGACCCAGCCCCAACCGCGCAATTCCGAGTTGCAACCTACCCCCACATGGGATGCCATCTGATTGTTGCGCGCGGCCTGACTCCACCCTCGCAGCTCCTTGCGCGGCCAAGAACAAAATCCAATTCCCTTTTGCGCCACCCACCCGTCTTCTAGAATCCACCCATATCCATGACCCATTCGGCTATACCCGCTTCCACCGACCCGTAGCCACCCGATAACTCGACCCACCATTATAACCCCTTTACCCATCGGATTCACCACCCTCAACCCTTTTCCACCTTATCTCTCCCGACGAACACACATCCCCCCTTTACACAGCCCTCCTCCGCCTGCTAACCGCCGCTGAAGAACTTCCGCTGCCACCGCATCTAGTCAGCGTCACCCGCCACGACATCCTGCCAGCAGTCGCCGACTTCCTTCTTCTCCAGCCAACGCAGCGACCCTTTTCTCGCCACTTCCCTTCGTCGCCAGAAAAACGAAACCAACCGATTCAACAATCCACCTTGCTCTTCCGTCCGACGCTCCCAATCCACTCTACTCCCCACCTAATTCCGACCACCCACCACCCTTCTCCACCAGTCAAAACCTCCTCGCCACCACCATTCACAAACTCACCGGAAAACCATATAATCACCATTTCTCTGCCAATTCTTCTCCAAGTTCAAAATTTCATGGGACATTCTTCACCAAACACTTCCAACCACACCGATCTACGGTTAATTTGGGAAAATCAACTCGCCGGAAACCCTAGCTTCACCACCGGCCACTGCCTGCCGCCGCCACCGACCACCGCCACTAATTTTGACAAAAAATTTCAAAATTTTTGTTTCTCGCCAGAGACTCAAAAGACTTAACCTTGCGGGTCCAATTCAAGCTTGGGGTGCAGTTTTAGCGGTTTTATTTTCGGGTTTCGACACTCGAATTTGGTACATTTCTTTTAATTTTATTGCATTTCATTTCTAATTTGGCTAGAATAATGATATGCATTAGGTTAATTAGAATTGATTTGCTTTGAATTACATGGATTACATTGCCTTGAATTGTGCCAAATTGCAAGTTTGGAGTATTTTCCCGGTTATATTTTTATTTTTTTTTGGATTGATAAGCTTGGTGTGAGGCGAGTGTGAGGGATAATTTTGGTCAAGTTTTTGTCTTTGCTACATGCTATTTACAGGTACAATGGGAAAGAACAAAACTATTCATGCATCTCATGGTTCTTCCCATGAAGGTCCATCCTCGCAATCAACAAAAAAAGTGTCCATCGACAATGTCGATCGTGATGGTAACCTTGCCCTCACTAGTGCACAAATCAAGCAATTCAAGTCCAACCTCCAAAAACGTGCGATCCGAGCCACAAAATTTTACCACCGGAAGTCGATGATCCACCTTGACCTTGACGATTTGTAACAACCCAAAAATCAAGGGTAAAATTTTCATTTTTAATATAGCTAAAACATTGACACCATTTCCTTCAAACATTTCAAATCATCGATAACTAAATCATTTATCAGAGTTCATCCCAAAATCATTCATTGCGGAAATCATAGGTGTGTGCACTGCGATCAATCTGAGCCCTTCCTTTCCAGAACGATGATACCTGAAACCATAAACAAACCTGTAAGCATGAAGCTTAGTGAGTTTCCCAGAGCATACCCCACACAATCCACATAACACATATCATATTAGCTATAAAGCTACACATACCACATAAGCCATGCATACATAAACCTGTAAGGATGTCGTGGGCTCCCCCCAGGGTCTTATACCATAGTGTCATGGGCTACCCCACATGGTCTTTACCTAGGAAAGACATGGGCTACCCCACATGGTCTTACATCTAATGTCATGGGCTACCCCACATGGTCTTTACCTAGGAATGACATAGGCTACCCCACATGGTCTTACATCCAATGTCACGGGCTCCCCCCGGGGTCTTCCCTGCCAATATCATAAATAATCAAATAGCATATCATGTATCATACAAGTATCTACACATAACATGTACGTAAACCTGTAAGGATGTCGTGGGCTCCCCCGAGGGTCTTATACCATACTGCCATGGGCTACCCCACATGGTCTTCCATGCAAGTATCACAAAGACAACTAGCATACCACAGATCACATAATCACTAGCATACCACTTAGCATAAAGCTAACTATCATACCACATATCTCTACTACAACTAGTGTACCACATAACATAAAATGGGCCGGCCTTGGTGCCTTAGACCCAATTGGTATGGTGGGAAGACTCACCTCGCACTGCAAAAGCTTCCCACATGAATTCCATAGCTGCTGCCCTGCCAGCTTCCCGAGCTCCACTACCAATAAATATACCCAATTAGCAATTAGGTCCCATACCATAATCCTTAATCCATGCATGGGGTAAAATTACCATTCTACCCCTGGCCCAGTACGATCCAAACCTAGTCCCAAACCCAAAACCAAGAGCCCAACACTAAGTAGGCTTTCCAAGCCCACTAGTGGCCTACTAATGGCCCAATTTGCTCAATTGGGCCCAATCCTTCTAATGGGCCTTACCCTAAGCCCAAACATATTCCTGGCCTAAATTATCTGACTTCTAATGGCCCACTAAGGCCCAAAGACCCAAAGCATGGCCCAAAGCATGGCCCAAAAGCACAAGGCCCAACTGACAAAGTACGGGGGGCGTACATCCACGTACGCTAAGCGTACTAACTAAGTGGTGCGTACGCTGGGCGTACCTTCTTGTACGCTCAGCGTAAACCCCCTGTTAAGTCCATTTCTCATTAAGTGCTTAATACTTCACTTCAGAAGCTACAAACACAGATCCTGGTCCTTTTCCACGTCCTAATCCATAAAGTCACTGACTTGGTGACTTTACTTGGCCCAAACAAGCCCAAAATCCAAAAATGATGTTCTACTTTCATGAAAAGGGATAGATCTCTTGCATGAACCCATTAAGACATTCAAGATGGAGACTTTACTGCTTATGGGACCCTTTTAGCTCTGAGGGTGGCAACCCTAAGCTCAACAAACGAGATTTCACCATAAAAGTCCATTCTTGGGACCAAAATGACTCCAAAACCAAACCACACTAGATCTAAGCATTGTTTGGTAAAGTTATGAACTTTATACCTCCAAAGAGTCCCAAAGGATGATGTTATCCCAGATCTATGAGCTCCAACTTCCCAAGTTATTCCTTGCCAACTTCTTTTTTTCCTCTTCCAAGCTTACACCACCAAAATGAGCTTCTTAAGGTTAAAACCACACAAGAATAAGGGATGAGGCGTTCTAGGGTATCTCTGAGGTTGGGGGACAGATAAGGAGGATAGGGTTTGAGCCATTAAGTTCCTTATATAGTGGTTGGCCCTAAAATTAGGGTTTCTGGACACTGGACGTACGCTGGGCGTACGCCAAAAACACCCGCGATCATTTCTTCTTATACACTGGGCATAACCCAACTTATGCTAGGCGTACCCAGGCGCCTTCCACTTTGCATACATGGTTCTTCCTTGTCATTTATTTCCATTAGGGGCCATTTTTGCCAATAACTTCAAAGAGTCATAAATCCTTCATTCTAAGCCCGTTTCCGACGAACCTTATATCCACGAAAAGGTGGCGGGAATCCCTATGCTCCCATCGACACCTCCAAGTCTAAAAACTTCCAGATGAAACCCGGGACCCATAAAAGACCGAATCGCCCCTACCCTTTGGTTTCCGAGACCCCAACCGAGTACTTTCAAACAGGGTGTTACACGATTGCTTGCAACAACTGTTCGTCAACATACGTTGGCAAGATTTACTAGATCTTTCCGCGTGTACATACAAGCAACCCACACTTGAGTTCCTCTCCACTTATGCACGAGATGACACAGAGGGGGTGCTCACATTTAGACTCCAGGGTCGGCATCACCGACTCCCATACGCCACCCTCAACACTATCATGGGCACATACGATGTCTCCAACACCGACATCTATAGTTATAAATGGACTCAATTCAAGATCAGGCCCAAAGTAGAGTTTTGGACTCAGATCATCAGTCTTCCAAACTTCAATCCAAGTCGACAAAAAGATCCTTACATCATCCATCCTTGTTGGAGAATCGCCCACCGAATCCTTTATACCTCCATCTTTGGTCGTCACGAGTCGGGACAAATAAACACAGTCGAGCTATATTTCCTCTATTACATGACTAGCCGCCGTTGGTCTTGCCCTGGTTTCACTACCTTTTTCTTGGATAAACGTGACACCATACGGACGAAGACCACTGGCGATATTTGCATTAGAGGTCTCATTACCCTAATTGGTTTGGGTATAGGCCTTCAATTTCCCGAGTCTAAGTATGTGCCAGTGGATGACCCACCTCTATACCTCCTCGACTGCTTCGCTCTCACCCGGATGGAATTATTGGTACCTATCAACAATCGTCAATACTCTTGGCTCAATCATGCCAAGGAATCAGTTTACATCTTACCTAATATCATCCTATCCACCTTTACCACCAGCGACCCCGAAACTTGGTTCTTGCCTGAAGAGTTACATGATGATGCAGGAGATGATGATGACATGCAGGTAGACACTGGCCATGCTGATAGCCCATTTGAGTCCAAAGACTATTATGACCTCCCAATCCGACAACTGTCGTCACCCTCTTATGCTCAACCTTCAGGAGCACACTTCGAGCCACAACATGAGTACCAGTCCTATCAACACCACAACGAGCCTGAACCCGAGTATCCTCTTGATATATACAGTCAGCTTGCTGCCTTGTGCCTCTAGGGTAACCGAAATACAGTAGCCATTTGGCGCACCGAGGAGCAGCAAGCTCGCACCAACAACTACATGGAGGATCTTTGGCATCATTTTCATCCTGAAGGCGGTTACCGTCCTCGCGGGCCTCCTCCACCTTGATCCCGGTACGATCCTTCTTTACTCTCATCCTAAGCATTGAGGACAATGCTTAATTTTAAGTTTGGGGTGAGGTATTCTTATATTTTAATTTTTATTGAATTTAGGTTGTATATAGTTGCATTTAGAGTAAGTCATTTAGGACATTCATAAAAATTTCATTTAAAAAATCCAAAAATATTGCATATTTTATTTCTTTCTTTTCTAATTTTCATACTTTTTAGATGTATTCTAGTTTAAATTCATGCATTTTTGTTCTCTCTTGTCTTCTCATCCCTACAGGTACCATAGCATCGAGCCATAAGTATTGAATCATAGATTGGTCCCGGGTCTTGATATGGAATTCCTTGTATTGGATAAATGGGACACGTTTTAAGCCTCACAGACCACTTTGAGACCGCTTGTATGGGGGTCAGATGCAGGTAGCTTGATTGGGTCTAGGTGCGGAGGGATGTGGTTGGTCAAACCGATATGTGCGAGAAAAGATTAGCCCAGTAAGGTATTTTGAAGACATTGAAGACTCGCATCTTGGTTTTGGTGGGAGTATCCCTTAGTACTCCCGAGTCTCATCCGAGCCTTACTTAGTTAGATTCTCACCACTTTTTTAGGATATGTCATCATTTTTCTAGGGGTCTAGAATAGATTGTTAGATAGATTTTGTTTATCACACCTTGCATTGAGGTGTTTGATGAACTTTGAGGCGGGTCCCCCCAATTCACATCTTTTGGGACCAAGTTGTTTTTTCGGTAACACCCATTTTTGAGTCATTCCCCACCCTTTTTAGTAGATCTTGACACATTGTCAATGATCATTAGGTGTTCATGTTAGCCTCTATCTATTACTCCATTTTCACTATTGGAGTCCTATGTTACATGGTAAAATTCCTAAGACCTTCCAAGAAGAAAACACAAAAAAAATGTAGAAATTGGAAAATTGATGTGACAACCGTCAATTTCTGGTCAGTCAAAGTCAAATAAAGTCAACAAGTCAAACTGGTCAACTCAATTAACCCTTGTATATTAGGGTTTACCTTATGTTTACTATTGTACAACGCACCATCGTAATACAAAGCATCGCTTAGAAGTTTCACGTGTTCAGAAAATCTACACCCAAATTAGGGTAAGTGATGGAACTACTCGATAAAACATTAATACATACCCTTCGAGGGCGTATAACATTCATAACAAGGCTTAACGGGGTTTACACACCTTGCGTAGCGAAGCTAAACATCCAAAAAAGTCTCAAACGAAGTCTCTCTCAAAATCTCTCTTGCTCTATCTCTCGCTACCAGAAATCTCTCCCAAATCTCTCAAAGTATGTAAAATCTCTCAAAGTATGTGAAATCTCTCCCAAATCTCTCCAAGTATGTGAAATCTCTCCCAAATCTCTCTAAGTATGAAATCTCTCCCAAATCTCTCTAAGTATGTGAAATCTCTCCCAAATCTCTCTAAGTATGTGAAATCTCTCCCAGTATGTGAAATCTCTCTCAAATCTCTCTAAGTATGTGAAATCTCTCCAAGTATGTGAAATCTCTCCAAGTATGTGAAATCTCTCCCAAATCTCTCCAAGTATGTGAAATCTCTCCTAAATCTCTCTAAGTATGTGAAATCTCTCGTAAATCTCTCTAAGTATGTGAAATCTCTCCCAAATCTCTCTAAGTATGTGAAATCTCTCCCAAATCTCTCTAAGTATGTGAGATCTCTCCCAGTATGTGAAATATCTCCCAAATCTCTCTAAGTATGAGAAATCTCTCCCAAATCTCTCTCAAAATCTCTTTCAACTTTTTATAATCACCCGGGGCATCCCGACCCTTGATTTAGTCAAAAACAACTCGAAAACGGAAGTTTATGCGAAAAACCCTCTTAAGGAGTTGAACCCTCTTGAGGAGCCGAAACCTCTTAAGGAGCCGAACCCTCTTAAGGAGCCGAAACCTCTTAGGAACCGAACATAGCCTTAAGAACCGAACCATGAGGATGGAACCTCGCTTGGACCGAAACCGAGACTGCTTCGGACCGAGCCTTCGCCTTCGCTTCTCTTCTCTCGCCTTCGCTTCCCTTTCGCTTCTCAGCACCATGGACCGAACCAACCTCTCGGCTCTCATCAGCAACCGAACCTCTCACTCTCGGTTCTAATGCATCAACCGAACCCTTCTCGGACCGAGCTTACCTTCGGCTGTTCAGCTCCTAAGACCGAACCTCGCCTCCTGACTTTGGAAATTAGCATTTTCTTCCCGGTTTTTGACCCAATCTTCGTTTTAAGCCCGTTTTTCATGATTTTAACGCGGGATTTTCACCAAAACTCGTAATTTAACATAAGAGACCCTAAATATTCATTTTAATCATATTTTTGGGGGAAATCCTTGTCCAAGAATAAAATCTATTAAGTTAGATTTTGGGGTAGAGTGTTGACTTTATCTAGAGTATGACACAAGCAACCTCCCCCATACCTTCATAGTACAACCCTCAGTCACTATTCCCCTACCTAGTCAACTATTTGTCCTTTGACACCCTCCTCCAGCTGTAAAGGTTCATCAAAAGCTGAAAATCTCCTCTCTCCTTCCATTTCACTCACTTTTCACTAAAAAGCAAAACACATTCTCTCTCACTTCCTCTCACCAAGAGTTCGAGATTCAAGGCTGATCTTGACCTCTTCACACACCTTTGGTAAGTAAATCTCTTCCCACACTTGATTTCCTTACACTTCTTCACTCAAATCATGAGTTCCTTACACAAATATCGTCATATTTGTTGTTAGATCTTCGAATCTTCAAGCATCTTGTAAGTGTTCTTGAGTTGAACACTTCTTTTCTCCATCATCCATCTACTGAAATCACTCGAGGTGAGTTCATACCCCTACATTTTCATGTTTTCTTCAAGTTTTAGGGGGGGGGTGGGAATACAAGTTAAAACACCAAAAACTTAACTAAACTCAAACAACAGCTTTCATCAGAAAAGTTGAGTCTTATTCACGGACTGTTTTGACTATCTTAAACTTAATATCTTTTAAAATTGTTTAATATGCACATAGTGCAGGTTCATACCTTTAAAATGACTGCTTGCACATCTCCATATGATTTTTCTACGAATTATGGTAATTTTTACAAAACTGCCTATCATTTCAGAAACGAATTCGGACCAGTCTGTGAATATGAACATTTTAACACAAGTTAAAGACTTCTAAAAATCATAATAAAAACTATGAATAAACTAGACACATTTTCTAAACTCTCAGAATTTACGGATGCAGCTTTCGACATGGCATGATTTTTCTATGATTTTTCTAAAACAGTGCAGAAAGGTTAAAAACTAGTTAACAGCTTACAACTTTCATAACACTTTGTAGTATGTTGAGCAAAATGTATAACAATAAGTTCTAAATATTGAATGTAGTTTCTTGTTAGTTTATCATCATAAACTGAAATTTAGTCATTCATGATAAGGATTCTTCATTCATTTCGAACACATATAATAAACTATAATAGGCATAGTTTATGAATTTTAACTACATGGAAAAGGTTTACATCATATACAACGAGGATTTATACCATTACAAAAAGTTTTGATAAGCTATAATAGGTATAGTTTATGTTTCCATTAACACAACAAACACATTTCAGAAGGTTTTATTCCCACAGAAAAAGGTTTTACACTTACGCACACCACACGTAAACTTGTTAACGTAAATTGTGAGACATTCTTCTTAGTACTCCTAGAGTACGGGTTAAAATTCCTGGTAGTTATAACCAGAGTCTCTTGTAGGGAGAACGTGATAGTTGTGTATAGATCTATATTGGGTTTGACAAACCACACCTGAGCTGCATGCAACAGCTAGACCGGCAAGTCTGGGGTGACAAGTGTCATTATCTTTTTCGACGCCTGAGAAACGTCGTGGCAGGTTCATTAGTCATAGTATGGTTATAGCGACTCACATAAGGAGTTAACAACACATAAAGTTTACGGGGATTTTTCTCAAATCAAAAAGGGTTTTATGTCGATTTAAAATCACTTTTTATATCAATAAGTATGGATATTACTGTGCACTTTCGGTTTTGGAATTAAAGACTACACATCAATTTTTGTAAGGAAAATATTGGATTTTTCTTGGTATCACACAATTCATTACAAAGATCGGTTTCCAAACTCTTCATCTAAAAAGCTTATGAACTCACCAACTTAATTGTTGACACTTTTTCAAAACTACTTGTATTCTCAGTAAAATCAACGAAACCAGGTAATCACAAGCTTTTGAGGATGGAACGCTAGGGCGTTGAACAACTATTTTTAAATCATGTTGTAATCAATCATTGAAATATGTAACACTTGAAACCATGTAATTCTTTTCCGATTATATTTATGATTGGTTGTATTGCTTTGATCACTATTATACTCGTTGTTATGATACTATACATGAAGTCCGCCACCCCCGGACGTTTCCGCCATCCTTGGTTTGGGGGTGTGACAGATTGGTATCAGAGCATTGTTTATAGTGAACTAAGTATATCGAACCACATAAGATATACAAACTATAAATGCATTGGGACTAAAGTCTCTGATTTAAATGGTTTCAAATAACTATACTTTTTAGAAATAAATAGTTTCTTGTTAAAAGTATAAGTACATACATGCATACCGGTATAGTGTCACGTCTAAGGAAAACACAAAAGTAAAACGAGGAGTTGGACACTACGAGTAGACCTTGAGATATGTAATCAGACTTGGGATAAATATAGCCTGATCAACTATATTTATCCGAGGTGTGACTATTATATGTCGGGGCATGGTCGTAGTGAGAAACAAGCCTAAAAACTTCCCATACAAGAATGTTGCTAAGAACCAAACATAACATTTAAAAATACTATAGGAGTATTTTGTAATATTATAACTTATGTGAAAACTAAACAGATCCTTAATAATAGGTCTATAGTCACTAAGTGGATACTCTAAAGTTATATATAACTTAGAGATCATAGACTTAGAATATGTGGTCATTGCCTTACTTCCTTTTCCTTGTTTAGATGTGGACCTAGGGTAGGATCACTGATTCGAAGGTCTATCATATCTTTGTTATATGTAAATAGTATGCACTATATCATTATAGAAGTAACTAATGAGGATCAAACGCCAATAAGTATTTCTAGGGATACGACTAATATATGCTTCCTACCCCTCCTATTCTCGCACGTATAACATGGCAAGATGCTACTTACCAGGAGACCCCTACTTTCCGAGCCCGGAGAGTTTGTGGGCGATTGGGAAAAGAGTCGGAAGTAGAGCCAGAGGTCGACAACTCTCCTTACATAGCCAGGACTCTCGCGAACCGTTTCGACTACATCAAACATGTGCCCCGTTGGGCAGCATGTATCGAGGGGTGGAGTCGCCATCAGCAACAACAATCGCCATTTGGAGACCAACGAGGTTGCTATGACCTCAACCACGGGGGACCGACTGACAGAGCCCTCCCGGTGAAGGCCCGGCAGATCGGTAACGTCGGGGATTAAAACAGGGAGACTGCAAATCGAGTTCAGAAACTGCGCACTACTACAGACACTACCAGCTCACGTACCCGAGACTTGGAAAGAGATTGCAATTCCAGAGACCAACTTCTTAAGAACTTTATCGCCGCTCGGGCGGAGGTAAAAGAGTAACAGGGTAGACACACGACACTCGAATAGAGAATGGTTGTAGCCAAGCGCCGATTGGCAGAGCTGCAAGGTGCATCGACTTTGTTTCAGCCATCGCAAGGGACGGATCGTCGTGAGTAGAGTTCATACTGCTCACAAGACCTTGTAGATTAGGTTCATGAGTATGCGTTGGTGCTACTCTATTCTATGTGTAGGCTTGACCCTGCGATTTAAGTGGTTATGCTAATCGGGGGATTTATTTACTGTCAAAACTTTTCCTTACAATGATCTGGTGTAGACCTGCATCGAGGTCAAAATTTTCTCTGAAACCAAAATTTCTAGAATCACACTAACAAAATGGGCTTACGGCAGGCCCATTAGACTCAAAGGTCTATTAAGTCTTAATCATACCACTAAGCATACATCAAGTGGTCGTAAGAAGGACCTATCTTGGATCAAATTACAAGGTTTCACTTGGATACAGAACTACTAAAATACATGGGTTTATTACAGACTTTCATTAGTAATTGCTTTTAGAACACCATAAAAAAATCGAAATACAATACACTTAGAACTAAGATAAACTTAGTTAACCCACGACGCATAGCCGTTTCTAACGACTCATTATCGTCTCACCTTTAAAACATTTTGGTTGAAAGGTGCCTTCTTCGTAGACCTATAGGGTCCGATCATACCAGCACTAATACACCGGATCCCATCAGAACTCCTCAGCTAAGAGTGTTTGGGCAAAGATAGTAACTAGGATGGGTAAATTTAACATTCGTACAAAACCTATTTCTACCCATTTCCGTAACTCCATCTCTGGAGTGTTTAGCAGAAACACTAAGAATAGTACAGCAATGTGCGAAATTTATATATGTGAATATAAATTGTAAGAATGCACTTGAGATAATCATCCCCACTCACGAAGTCGTTTTTCATCATGAAACAGAATTATGTCTTCACCAAGAGGTAACCAACCAACTAGCAAGGCACCAACCCTGCAGATAGACTCTGCAACTTTTCAAGCTGCAGTCACGGCAGCCATGGCAGCCCTCATGGCTCAACTCAATGCTAACCACGCCAGCGGGCGCGGAGATGGAGCCAAAAATACTAACCGCGATAACAATCAAGAACACCAGTGGGCGACTACCAACGAAAATGCCTCAGACCATAAACCTAAGAGCAAGAAACGGAAGTTTTGGGACAAAAAGCAGTGTAACCCATTTCAAAAACTCGCTAAAGGACAACGATCCGTGGCTGCTCCTATAATTACGACAGCAGTCACAACTCATGCCTCGACATCAGCCACAACATCTGTAACTCAAGCACCGGACATACAATATATGGGGACACTTCCAAAGTGTAACAAGTGTAACTACCATCACACAGGAGCTTGCCGGATTCTACACTGTATCAACTGCAACAGGAAAGGACATACCGTCCGCTTCTGTAGGATCCTGACCCAGCACATCACTTCAACCACCAATACTGGTGTAAGTCCAGTATGCTACCTATGCGGTAAAAAGGGACACTTTAAGAGGGACTGTCCAACCGAGAGGAATGACGAAGGAACGGGAGGAGTGTGACAACCGAACCAACGAAAGCAACAAGGAAACTTATTAGGACTTTTGTAATGTTTCCAACAACGAAAACGTTTAAGTACCATATGTTTGTAATGAATTCGGTGTGTTCACTAAAAATTTCCGTCTTTCAAAAAGTAGTTAAAATACTCCCTCATTAAATCAAATCAAAGACACTCAGATATGACCTTAGGATCATTGCCGGTGAGCTGTGATGAATTGATGTTTACATCAGGATTAATTATAATCAAAATACTACAGACTTAAAGCAAAAAAAAATAATTTCGTCCTAATTCCTGTTCCATGTCTAGTGGTGGGATTAGGGTAGAGCCATTCACTCGTCGGTTTCATCAATATCAAATGACATACGACTTACATATACCGATCGATCATAGAATGATCGGTCGGGGATCACAATATAAAGTATCATTACTAGCTATCAGAACACACTTACTACCAGCACTAGCTACTGTGGTATAAATCATTTGCAGTAACAATAACAACGATCAAAATGGAAAACACTAAAAAGAAACAGAGGATACACCATCACTCTAACGAATACCTATTATGAATACGACTTAATACATGTGTCATCGAGAAACTCTGGTGTCGTCATTCGATATGGATTGATTTGGATCATCACCTTATCAATTGCATATATTACGAGAAGACCCTCCACCTAACCAGCTGAATATCGAAACCCTCATCTCTCATAACCCTGAATCTGATTCCCTGGTCATCCTTCACTGCGAAACCCCAAAGCACTCTCTGGAGGTGTGTTATACCTTCTGTAACCCTTTCAAATTATTCCTAGTAAACCCTTCGAGAATATCACTCGTATAGCAGGTCAAGATCAAGCACGGAAGCTTGGGACGAATACGGTTAGTCTATCACTACTAAGTGTATACGCGAGGACAATATATAACTAAGATTCTACGGACATTGGATGTGTGTTTCCGCCCTATTTCCTGTTCCTTGTCTGGTTGTGGACTTGGGGCAGAGTCACCCATCCAAGTGCCTTACCAACCTTAATTACATACGACCTTTATGCGCAAGTTAAAGATAGATGGACCAAGTACGAGTCCTACCATGAACTTCGGGACAAGGCTACCCAGGAGTGCGAGTGAACGTTCTACCATCCGAATAAGTCTAGTCGCGTAAACTAAACCCATATGCTCCCTACCGAACTAATCAATCGAGAAGCTCTACAACAGGCCCTATGCATCGCTCCGAGGAGAAGTTATTACTTATGACTTAAGACAGCTAAAGACGTAGGGGATCGGCTAGGTCACGCATGACCTCGAACTAGGAGCGGTAGTATTCGCCCTAGAGATCTAGAGGCATTATCTCCACGACACGAAGTGTACAATCTTCACCGATCATAAGAACATTAGAAGGCAAGAGCGGCAGGGCATGTTATCCCATGAACCGGATCTGGACACCGAAGTTGATGGAATCAGAAATGACGTCTTGAACAAAGCACATGAAAACTCGCTACTCCATTTATCTAGGCTCAGACAAGAGGTATCTGGATGTCAAAAAGTAACATCAGTGGCCGAATAGGAAAGCTGACATCGCTACACATGTGGGCAAGTATCGGACTTGTGCCAAGGTCAGGGTAGAACAACAGAAGCCTTCGAGTTACCTACAACCGATGGGCAGAGCAAAGGAAACTGTTCAAACCTTGGAAGACATGCTAATAGCTTAGGTGATTGACTTCGGTAAAGCGTGGGAATGCCCACTTACCACTCATTGAATTTTCACACAACGACAGCTATCACCCTAACATCAAGGTCGCTCCATTCGAAGATCTCTATATCCGCAAGGGCAGATCACCACTGCGTTGCACTGAAGTGGGAGATACACAGCTAGTGAAGGAGCAAGTTCCTAACAGCACCCTCAATGGCCCTGAAATCATAAGAGAGACAACGAAAAAGATCGTGCAAATTCGAGAAAGACTGAAAGCGTCTCGAGATCGACAAACGAGCTATGCAGATAAGCGACTCAAACCCTTGGAATTCTAGGATGGTGACCATGTACTACTGAAGGTCTCACCGTGGAAAAGAACGGTATGCTTGGTAAACGGGGGAAACTAAATCCAAGGTACATCGGGTCATTCAAAATCCTTATCAGGATTGGCCCAGTGGTATACAAGCTCCGACTGCCACAAGGACTTAATAACGTACACCCGACCTCCCACGTATCAAACTTAAAGAAGTGTCTGTCCGACGAGACTCTTGTAATACCACTCTACGAAATCAAAATCAACGAGAGTCTCTACTTCGTAGAAGAACCAGTTGAAATCATGGATCGGGAAATCAAGAGAACGAAACAAAGTCGCATCCCTATTGTGAAGGTCCGTTGGGACGCTAAACGAGGACCCGAGTTCACCTGGGAGCGCGAAGACCGGATGAAACAAAAATACCCGCATCTTTTCCCTAACTCTTGAAGTCCCAGTCGAAACGTTAATTTCGGGACGAAATTCCTTCTAGGGGGGATGATGTGACAACCGTCAATTTCTCGTCAAGTCAAAGTCAAATAAAGTCAACAAGTCAAACCGGTCAACTCAATTAACCCTTGTATATTAGGGTTTACCTTATGTTTACTATTGTACAACGCACCATCGTAATACAAAGCATCGCTTAGAAGTTTCACGTGTTTAGAAAATCTACACCCAAATTAGGGTAAGTGATGGAACTACTCGATAAAACATTAATACATACCCTTCGGGGGCGTATAACATTCATAACAAGGCTTAACGGGGTTTACACACCTTGCGTAGCGAAGCTAAACATCCAAAAAGGTCTCAAACGAAGTCTCTCTCAAAATCTCTCTCGCTCTATCTCTCGCTACCAGAAATCTCTCCCAAATCTCTCTAAGTATGTGAAATCTCTACAAGTATGTGAAATCTCTCCCAAATCTCAAAGTATGTGAAATCTCTCCCAAATCTCTCTAAGTATGTGAAATCTCTCCCAAATCTCTCTAAGTATGTGAAATCTCTCCCAAATCTCTCTAAGTATGTGAAATCTCTCCCAAATCTCTCTAAGTATGTAATCTCTCCCAAATCTCTCTAAGTATGTGAAATCTCTCCCAATATGTGAACTCTCTCCCAAATCTCTCTAAGTATGTGAAATCTCTCCAAGTATGTGAAATCTCTCCCAAATCTCTCCAAGTATGTGAAATCTCTCCCAAATCTCTCTAAATATGTGAAATCTCTCCTAAATCTCTCTAAGTATATGAAATCTCTCCCAAATCTCTCTCAAAATCTCTCTCAACTTTTTTATAATTACCCGGGGCATCCCGACCCTTGATTTAGTCAAAAACAACTCGAAAACGGAAGTTTGTGCAAAAAACCCTCTTAAGGAGCCGAACCCTCTTAAGGAGCCAAAACATCTTAAGGAGCCAAACCCTCTTAAGGAGCCGAAACCTCTTAGGAGCCGAACATAGCCTTAAGAATCGAACCATGAGGACGGAACCTCGCTTGGACCGAAACCGAGACTGCTTCGGAACGAGCCTTCGCCTTCGCTTCTTTTCTCTCGCCTTCGCTTCCCTTTCGCTTCTCAGCACCATGGACCGAACCAACCTCTCGGCTCTCATCAGCAACCGAACCTCTCACTCTCGGTTCTAATGCATCAACCGAACCCTTCTCGGACCGAGCTTACCTTCGGCTGTTCAGCTCCTAAGACCGAACCTCGCCTCCTGACTTCGGAAATTAGCATTTTCTTCCCGGTTTTTGACCCAATCTTCGTTTTAAGCCCGTTTTTCGTGATTTTAACGCGGGATTTTCACCAAAACTCGTAATTTAACATAAGAGACTCTAAATATTCATTTTTAATCATAGTTTTGGGGGAAATCCTTGTCCAAGAATAAAATCTATTAAGTTAGATTTTGGGGTAGAGTGTTGACTTTATCTAGAGTATGAGACAAGCAACCTCCTCCATACCTTCATAGTACAACCCTCAGTCACTATTCCCCTACCTAGTCAACTATTTGTCCTTTGACACCCCTCCTCCAGCTGTAAAGGTTCATCAAAAGCTGAAAATCTCCTCTCTCCTTCATTTCACTCACTTTCACCAAAAAGCAAAACACATTCTCTCTCACTTCCTCTCACCAAGAATTCAAGATTCAAGGCTGATCTTGAGCTCTTCACACACCTTTGGTAAGTAAATCTCTTCCCACACTTGATTTCCTTACACTTCTTCACTCAAATCATGAGTTCCTTACACAAATATCGTCATATTTGTTGTTAGATCTTCGAATCTTCAAGCATCTTGTAAGTGTTCTTGAGTTGAACACTTCTTTTCTCCATCATCCATCTACTGAAATCACTCGAGGTGAGTTCATACCCCTACATTTTCATGTTTTCTTCAAGTTTTAGGGGGGGGGGGATACAAGTTAAAACACCAAAAACTTAACTAAACTCAAACAACAGCTTTCATCAGAAAAGTTGAGTCTTATTCACGGACTGTTTTGACTATCTTAAACTTAATATCTTTCAAAACTGTTTAATATGCACATAGTGCAGGTTCATACCTTTAAAATGACTGCTTGCACATCTCCATATGATGTTTCTACGATTTATGGTGATTTTTACAAAACTGTCTACCATTTCAGAAACGAATTCCGACCAGTCTGTGAATATGAACATTTTAACACAAGTTAAAGACTTCTAAAAATCATAATAAAAACTATGAATAAACTAGACACATTTTCTAAACTCTCAGAATTTACGGATTCAGCTTTCAACTTCGCATGATTTTTCTATGATTTTTCTAAAACAGTGTAGAAAGGTTAAAAACTAGTTAACAGCTTACAACTTTCATAACACTTTGTAGTATGTTGAGCAAAATGTATAACAATAAGTTCTAAATATTGAATGTATTTTCTTGTTAGTTTATCATCATAAACTGAAATTTAGTCATTCATGATAAGGATTCTTCATTCATTTCGAACACATATAATAAACTATAATAGGCATAGTTTATGGATTTTCACTACATGGAAAAGGTTTACATCATATACAACGAGGATTTCTACCATTACAAAAGGTTTTGATAAGCTATAATAGGTATAGTTTATGTTTCCATTAACACAATAAACACATTTCAGAAGGTTTTATTCCCACAGAAAAAGGTTTTACACTTACGCACACCACACGTAAACTTGTTAACGTAAATTGTGAGACATTCTTCTTAGTACTCCTAGAGTACGGGTTAAAATTCCTGGTAGTTATAACCAGAGTCTCTTGTAGGGAGAACGTGATAGTTGTGTATAGATCTATATTGGGTTTGACAAACCACACCTGAGCTGCATGCAACAGCTAGACCGGCAGGTCTGGGTGACAAGTGTCATTATCTTTTTCGACGCCTGAGAAACGTCGTGGCAGGTTCATTAGTCATAGTATGGTTATAGCGACTCACATAAGGAGTTAACAACACATAAAGTTTACGGGGATTTTTCTCAAATCAAAAAGGGTTTTATGTCGATTTAAAATCACTTTTTATATCAATAAGTATGGATATTACTGTGCACTTTCGTTTTTGGAATTAAAGACTACACATCAATTTTTGTAAGGAAAATATTGGATTTTTCTTGGTATCACACAATTCATTACAAAGATCGGTTTCCAAACTCTTCATCTAAAAAGCTTATGAACTCACCAACTTAATTGTTGACACTTTTTCAAAACTACTTGTATTCTCAGGAAATCAACGAAACCAGGTAATCACAAGCTTTTGAGGATGGAACGCTAGGGCGTTGAACAACTATTTTTAAATCATGTTGTAATCAATCATTGAAATATGTAACACTTGAAACCATGTAATTCTTTTCCGATTATATTTATGATTGGTTGTATTGCTTTGATCACTATTATACTCGTTGTTATGATACTATACATGAAGTCCGCCACCCCCGGACGTTTCCGCCATCCTTGGTTTGGGGGTGTGACAATTGAAGACAAAAAGAAACGATAAAAGAATATTCAAGAAAAGCAACAAAAACAAAGAAGAAAAATGAAGAAAAAGAGCAACACAAAAAGAAGAACAATAATCCAAGTTCAAGACTTCTCTTCAAAAAAAAAAGAGATCGAGCTACAAGGAGACTGAAAGCCAAATAACATAAGATCAAGATTGAAGATTTAAAATGTTAGGTTTAGATTTAGGATAAGTAGAATTTTTATTATTTTATTTTTATTTTTTATGTTTGGTGAGAAAAGGCTATGACGATGAGACGGTAGATTGTAAAGGACAGTACAAGGGAGAAGTCTCTGAAACCGGATGTTTTCCCGGAGGCGCACTGCAAAACCGTATTTCGTATTATACACTTTAGCCTGACAAATATAGGAATCATCATGTGTGAAGAGGCGCCTTTCCTTCATGCATTATGATCTGCATTGGTAATTTAAAGTTCCCCCACTAGGCACATCCTCTGTTTCCTTTTTCTTGCACACCGCGACTACATCCAGCCGTGATCTATTCGCCCATCATGTGGTTCGAGAATGTGGTTTATGGCTCTAAAGCGGGGAACATTTTGAAGATGCGTAGGGTCCATGAAGGACTGATTCTGACCATGTTGACTGATGTTGACCAAGTTCTATGGTATCTTTCTTTTTCCATTTTTAGTTTAGCTCATCCCGAGCTCATTTTAGCTTGTTCTAACTTGAGGACAAGTTAGGGTTAAGCTTAGGGTGATTTGATAGCTTATTTTATTTCCTTATTTTTATTAGTTTATTTTAGTATTTTTGGCTCTTTTTATTAGTATTGCATTGTATATTCTTTATTTTTTTTATCGTGGATCGTGTCGGGTACTTTCTATTTTGCATGAGATATTTTGCAGGGTTTTGGAGCTCATTGCGGTTGCGGTTTGACAAGAGTTGGGCTTAGTGGGCTTCTCGATGCATTATTGGGCTTTACGGATCCATCAAAGGAGATTTGGGCTTAAAAAGTTGAAGATTTGGATGAAGTGGGCTTGTGAAGATGGGTCATGGATTGTTATTTTGGGCTTGGAGCATCCATATTTGAAGCTTGAAGGTGATTGGCCAATTTCAAATCATATGAGTCATGAAGGGGACCATGGGAATCTTGGGTAGTGGAATGGTTAGTGGAGAAGAATGGACCAATAGCATTCCAGCAACACCTGCGAGGGTGGAATCTCAGGCGTGCGGGTACCTGCGCAACTGCACACTTTTGGGCATTTTGGTCATTTTGTTTACCATTTACCTTGGGGGGTTGGATCTTTCAACAACAACTTCGATTTTCCACCATTAGAGAGCTGGGGAGGCGATTTTGGGAGCTTGGATACTCATTATTCTCATCTTTCTAATTAATTGGTAGATTCTTGTTGCAAAAACACTTTTGTGATTGTTATTTTGTTGCTATGAGTGGCTAATTTCTCTATTTTTGTTAACTTTGGCTAAAACCCTTGGATGTTTGTGGGTTTTTGAAGGATTCATGCTTAATTGTCATTTATCTTATGTTTATGATTCTAGTTCATATTTCTTATGCTTGTTTAATACTTTGATCATGAGCTTGGTACTTAAATGAGTAATTGTTGGTTTATTTCTTTGGTTTAGCATTGAATCATTAAATTTACTTAGAACAAGGGCTTTATGATGGTAGAAATCATCTCTAGCTTATGAATCATGACTCCTTTATGGATGTGTAAGCATTGACATCCTCTAGGAATTGGGGATTCCTTCATTCTTAAGGCTAATCAACTTCTTGGGTTCAATTGCTTCAATTGGATCTTTGATTTTGATTAAGAAGGCTAATCGACCATTTTGTTGTGAAGTATGGGGAATGAGAATCAAAGAGTGGTCTCGTTAGATGCAAAATGATCATGAAATTGAGAGTTATTATACTCCCCCCCCCCTCCGGTTATCACATTGAAATTGTTTTATGTGACCCCCAAATTGAGTGGATATGAGGTTGGAAAGATGCGAGAATTTGGCATAGACTTTAGATTTTTGTTGAATGGGATAAACCCAAAGATAGCGAGTATTGGGATCAAGAAACAAAACATAATTTTTTAAAACCACTATTTCTAGAAATAGGAGATGTCCACAAGTGGGTTGGTCGCTGCCGAGAAACACCCACGGGGGTTGAACCGGTACGAACATCTAAAAATGGGATTGACTTGAAGAGGGATGAGGCTGTTGGGTCGAAGAGGGTATGTTGTCCAGCAAACCTTGATTGTTGACGTTGGGCCTGTCCCATTGGGCCAACTGTTGTTGTTGTTGGAATTGTTGTGCGCCAGCCCAAGGATGTTGTTAGACCAAGAAAGGAGTGGATCAAGTCTGTGGAGAAGCAACTTACAGTGGTGGAAAAATACCCACCCATATGGTGGCTTGCGTGAAGGTTGTTGGGGAGGTCCTCCACCTTTGCATCGATTGTTTTGGTGGCTACCTCCTCGGCGATTGTTGTTGATTCCACGGTAAGAACCAACACCTCCTCCTCGGTTGGAAGAGGTGGTCCCAACATGAAGAAGAGGGGGTGACGAAGAGTGTGAGTCGTGTGTTGGGGTGATGGGAGTAGGGCTGTTAATTAGATTTTCCTCAAGTGCCAACATCGACCTCATCTCGGAGAATGAAGGAAAAGGTTTTGTGAAGCGAATGATACGAGCAACTCCCTCATATTTTCTACGCAGTCCATTGATGGCGTGAGTAACCAAGTTCCATTCTCTTATCGGTTCGCCAAGTCCCTCCAACAATTCCTTAAGTTTCTTGACTTTTTCACGATAATCGTGAGTAGTAAGGTCTTCCATAGATACATTCATGAGTTCTATTTCCAATTGCATGTCAATGGTTTCTTTGTTTTCATATAACAATGAGTGGAGATTGGTCCAGACCTTACGTGCATTAGCATTGGCGGAATGAGCGTATGTGATAAGTTTTTGTGAAATTGATATGAAAATTCAAAGTTTCACCATTTTATCTAATTTCTTCCATTCCGTATCCGTTACTGGTTTGTTTGGAGGATCATATGTTTCATCAATATGATCAAGAACATCATAAGCAATGCAGTGGGCTCAGAAGAGATCGCTCCATGGTTGATAGTTATGAGTGGTGAGGTCGAGAATTAAGGAAACATAGGTTTTAATATTCGTGATGTAATACGCTTTGTGAGTGGAGGTAGAGGGTGTAGCACCTGTGCTTGGTATTTGTAAGACCCGCAGATTCGGGCTACTCAATTTAGAGACAATAAGCGTCAAAAATGACTTTTTGATAGAAGATTATTTAGAATAAATAATCTTAACTAAGTTATAGTATATGTATATGTCACAAGGGTTCTGTACATATAATGAACGCTGAAATCCGAGTTATAACGAATAAGTTATGACCCGTTGAAGTTTTCGGCTAAATCGGCACGACACTGCGTAACGTAAAAAGTGAATTTTTGATAAATTACTTTTTAGCCTTAGCGATCTAAACAAAATTCGTAGTAGATGTTAAACCGAGAACATACATAAAAAGAACGTCCAAATCTAACTTCATATGAGGAAGTTATGATTTTCTAAGATTTAGCGTAGCAGTGCACAACCCGAAATTCGAATTTCAGATCGATCGATTTTTATCCGACACAATCTAAACGAGAATTGAAGATATCTTTAATAGGAGATCAATGATATAAAGACAGACGAAAACGGACGTCGGATGACAAAGTTATGAAATTTTAACGGACTTTATCTGTTTAAGCCTGGTAAAATATAACTTTAAAAATAAATTCAACACTAGCCGACAAAGTCTAAACAAAAGTTCTAGATCCCGTCGATACCTACGCGTAGATATAAAGAACATCAAAAACGGAGCTCATATGCAAAAGTTACAGATTTTAGAAGATAATTAGTTTTTGGATTAATCAGCGAGTGACACGTGGCACAATCCTGACCGTTACTTCTTCCCCATGCCTTACCACCAGATGGTGACACTTGGCACCTCAACACGACGTGTTGGGGATCAAAACACGCCGTTTTGGGCCATTTCTCAGCCTGTAAATAGAGGCACAAATCTCTCATTTCTTCACACCATTCTTATCCCACTCTCTCCCAATACCCCCCCCCCCCTCCCCAAACCCCCTATCCCATTCCCTAGCACTTCCCAAGTGTTAGAGGCAAGTCCCAGAGCACCAGAAGGCTCCGAGAAGAAGAGTTTTCAACTCAGAAGTTCTGCCTGCACCGAGCCCGGTTCTTCGCTAAACTCACTTGTAAGTGAGTTATGCTTACCCTTCTTTAAGTATAACTTTTATTTAACTTCATTATCGTTATTATGAACCTGTAAGCAATATATGTGCTAAGTATAAATTATAAAAAGTGTTATTATAATACCTTTTAAATTCTCGTGGTACGGGGAATCTGGTTTGAAGGGCCGCATAGGGTTGTTGGATTTCAGAACAGCTTAAATGCCAAAATGGTCCTGCCCTCCGGTGTTTCATGTCTGGCCCCTGTCTGTACATAGTAGTTGAAAAGTATTGTTTAACACTTATAACACAATATCGCTCATAGACCTTGAGTTAACTAGTCGCAATAAATATTAGACTAATACTTAGCGATAATAATGCTAAGTTTTGTCGAAGGAAAAGACGATTGTTAGAAGCGAAGTGTTGTCCGAATTTCGAGTCATCGCTTTAACAAGTGAGTGCATAGTTACTTTCATCTTGCACATAAATATGAAGTATTTAATATAAATTATGTGCTATGTGTGCATATTATATGTGTTCTTGATATTTATGTTGGATGAACAAAATATACATGTTTTATTCAATTTAAATTGTATTTGTATTTTATACCTATAATTATGATGGGTAAATATGGGTAGATGAATGATGAGAAATAAAAGATGATATAGACGATGAGTGGTGGAAGATGATGAGAAGCCTTGACATAAACGATGATCCAGTCATCTAGCGGAGTATATATGACAACCACAGACTATTCTACACAGTCCATGGAACGCTAGCAAGCTCGCAACCTATAGGTGTTTTTGAACTACGTGTTCACCATATGTACTCTAAAAATCCTAACAGCTATGGACTTAGTGCCTTATGAATGGATGTTGGCAGCTATGGATTTAGTGCCCTATAGATGATCATTGGCAGCTATGGACTTAGTGCCTTACAAATGAACGTTGGTAGCTATGGATTTAGTGCCTAATAGATATCATCGGCAGCTATGGACTTAGTGCCTGTTGAATAGACCCTGGCAGTGATGGACTTCGTGCCTATTCCTTAGGACAATCCTTAGGAATGAATGAATGAATGATAGATGATTCTTAGGGTAGATCCTTAAGAATAAAGAAGATAATGGGGATGGGAAGTTGAGTTAATTGTTTGATGATTAAACATAATAATTATATTATTGTGGGTTAAAAACCCTATGTACTCACCAGGTTTCCCAACCTGACCCACTCAGTTTATTTGTATCACAGGTATCGATACGAAGACACATTACACTGAGAGATTAAAGGAGATGTAAATCATTAGTGTAAAAGAACGTAAGGTCTGTTTATGCTTATGTTTTTGTATTGACAATGACATCCCAAAGTTTTAATATAAACAAAATACGTTTCTTCAGAAATGCTTTGATAATATATTTATCGTGTTTTCTGGGAACAAATTCCGCAACATATTTCTTTAAAATGGATACTCTGATTTTTTAAATAAGCGTAAATAAAATTTTTAAAATAACTGTGAATTTGGGGATGTCACAGTATTGCTGGAAGAAGAAGAAAGCAACAGGGAGAGGAGAAACATAATGAGAGAGCGAGAAGAAAAAATATAGAGGAGTGGGGTGGGATTGGCCATTTTAGGGTTTCAGGACCGATACCATGCTAAACCAACTGAGTCCCCATGCCTTCTTTCATTACTGACAATAATATAAATACAATGCAATAGAATACAAGGCCAAATGGGCCTATACAAAGGATACTGACATACGATGGGCTAATCTAATACATACAAAGACTAACACACAAATACATAATAATACACAAGGTTGTAGAACTCGCTACTCGGTACCTGTTCGGCTGATTACCGAGTAGTGAGTACTCAGGAGTACTCGGATTCGGTAATTCATGTAAAAATATTTTTAGTGAGATTATATATTTCAAAAAGCATAAGTTAAAATCATAAGTTGGTTGAAATATATAACAAAATTAGATACATGTGAATACACAAAAGCTGAAAAACACACAATGGTCTCACTTCCTGAATAATTACTGAAAATTTAAGATATATATGTAATAATAATCACATATGTGTATGTGTATGTTAAATAATAAATCATTAAGTATATTATACAACTAATCACAAAGTTGGCTAAGTTTTACAACACAGATCGCTTCAGTAAGGAGCTGATCGGGGAGTACTCAAATTCTGTAACTCGCCTCAGTAAGGGGCCGAGTAGGGAGTACTCATCCGAGTAATCGGCCAACTCAACGAGTTTGACAACACTGATAATACATATACAAATATATCCACTAACATTGTTGGAATTGTTGAAATTGGTGGAATTGTGTTGAAAGGTCGGGAAAGGTTGGAATTGTTGTTGGAAAAGTGGTGTTTGTTGGATAGGGAACCAGTTTGTAGCAAATTCATAAAACCACCTTGAGGTGATTCTATGGTCGGGAATTGCTGGGAGGGGAGGGGGAGGGGTATTTTGGTTGGGATCTATTTTTGTTGGTTGTGAAAATGTTGTATGTATGTTGTGTATATAGAAAGAAAAGAATGGTGTAAGAAATGAGGATGTATAGTATGGTATTTATAGGTAAAAATGTTGTTTAAAAATTGAAAATTAGCCGTTTAACGGCTCTTGAACTGTCAAATGAGCAAACCTTCTTCCCATTGGCCGTTTCCCTTCGTCCTCCCCACAAAGAACTACAACGAAAACGCTGAATCACGATCAGCCGACATGGTGTGCACGGACCACGATCAGCTAGACCACAGACCCGGCTGTTGTGAGTATACACGATTGTCTAATAGCGCTGCAAAAAGAGTTTCATATTGCAAAAAAATTTGGTGCCAATTGAAAGATTTCCGCAAAGTAATGAAAGTTTCCACAAATTTGACTATTGTTGTTTTCTATTTTCTTAAATAGATCATGTGAAGTATCAATTAGTAGGACTTTTTGGGGGTACAAATGTCAAAATATGAGGGTATACTAGAAAGACGGTTAATACCCACCCTATCATCATATCATATTCCTCCACCGAAAGGGCATAGCAATTGCAGTGTGTACATTTTCAGACATGGTATAACTTATTAAGGATCGGAAGGGGTTGTGGTCCCCCTGTTTTTTGCTTAGAAGTAGTAATAGCCCACTATTTTTTATAAATATTATACCCAAACACTTTGCCATATCATCCTCAAACTTTGCAAGGGGTTTCACTCCACACAACAACTATACCATTTGGAAGGGTGTTCACACATCAAACACTTTGCCATATCATCCTTACATAGCTTCAATAAAGAAGTATAACTAATGATCTTATTAAGAAAGATATCATCCAATGACACATTAAAAATTTACATGAAAAATCAAAATGGTTGCTATAAATAGTAGAAAATATCAAAAATGATCTAATCATCAGTTAAAAAACCTAGATTGTTGTTATTAATAAGAATATAATAACTTATGATTTTCTGTGAAGATCCATATAAACTAGAGTGAGTTTGCTTCATTTCATTGCATTGTTTTACGACGATGATTTATTTGTAATAAAAATGGTATATGATATTAGATGATACTAGGTTTCTGAAAAAAAAAAGACACATATAATGAGTGTGGCCTAATAATCTTAACAACATTAATTAACTATGTATCAAATATTTAAAATACATCATGAAAAGTTGATAATAAAAATAAACATAAAAAATACATGAACGATATCAAAGCAAACTTATCAAACAATGTTGGCTTATTTTATCGAACAACTCAAATATATATCAAACTAGGTTATAACCCATGGAAACCACGGGAGGTAAGTTAAAAAATTTATATAGAACAAAAAAATTAATAAATGTAAAAAAGCATTTAATTGTGTATGGTACGTAAGTACAACTTTATTTGATTTAAAAAAATAAACTTAAAAGTTCAGCATATATTTTGAAATATTTCCTTGAACACAACATTGGAAGTTTATTTAGTCAAATTATCATCCTTATCTAAAATCAATAACTTAAATACTTTTACTTTGATAGTGAAATCTGAATTGACTGGGTCAATGTCTTTTATGAATGTGATCTTTGAAGTAGCCATATCTATAAAAAAATTAGAATAGTCAATGAAATGAGAAGAAATATTAAAAAGACTTGGGAATTACAATCAAATTGTAGTTCACTTGAAAAGGGAATTACAACTTCTATTTTCACTATCCCAACAGATTTTTAAAATAGCATAAATAATCTATAATAAGTCACTTGATATATAAAGATAAACAACAAAATTCAAACTATGTAGATAAATAAAAACTAAGAGCCAACTATTGAAAATATTTTCCAACAGACTTATTATAACAACCATGCACAGTAGTACCTTAAAATGTTGTAACAATCTCAAAATATGGAGTAATCACATATTATAAGAACCATACACAGAAAAAAAGGGTATAAAGGGAATTTTTTTTAGAAAAGCAGTTATTTGTTAGACATGACAGAAAAAAAAAGTCAATTAAAGACTAAAATACCCTTGGGACCATTTTCTGTCCAACACAACCAGGAAAATGTCACCCATTTGCCCATTTTGCCCTCCAACTATGAATCAATAAAGTCTGGGGCTTATCAGTACTACGTGTTCTCTATCCTATGAAACTTTACAATTTGGTTTGAAAATTTTAAGTAAATTCCCAAAATACCCTCCAACTATTTGTCCCCAATTAATTAGGTTTCAATTTGTTCATCCTTTTTTATTTTGTTTTTGATACAACATATACAGTAAGGGTCCATGTGTAAGCATAAATGGTCAATATGCAAGTCAAGGAAGGTGGAGAGTTCAAAAAGAAGAAAAAGAGATTGTAATTTTGCCATCCATTGATGTCTATAGATAAAGAAGAAGTTATGGGTCGATCAAACGGGTAAATCTCTTCCTGTGTCTTCACTCTATATAAACCTATTCACTCTCTTTACTTTTTTGTTTTTAGTTAGATTGACAATATTGTCCAAAAAGTCAAAATGATCAATGGAACCACAATAAAACCTCTATTTTTTCTTTTTTTTTTAGTGTTTCATATTAGTATAAGTTTTCTTTTTTGTTACTTTTTAACATGTCAAAATGACCAAAAAGAACAAAAATTCTCAAAATGGTCAAATTGACAAAAAAATGTTGACATTGTTATTCTTTCCAAAAATAATTAAAAAGGAATAAAATTTTTCAAATTTAACAAATTGACCAAACCTCTAAAATGGTCATTTTTTATACTTATTTAATTAACCAGGAACCATTTCTTTAAATTTATTTAAAACATGAACATCATCAGTAAGATGTTTTCCCTGTACCAAAACTGAAAAAACAAAAAAAACAAAAAACAAAAGTAGGATGCTATTATATGAAAAAAAGGTAAAAATTACCAAAATGACCAAAAAGGTAAAAATAATCGATTTCACTAAAAAAAAACTTTTACTTTATATTAGGATTCATTAGATAAAGTACATTGCTATTTATTTAACATATGTGATTTAATTGGTCCAAATTAAGAGTAAAAAAAATTAAAAAACAAATGTACAATAATTTGCTAACCCTATAAACTCTGCATCTTTTATATGATTTAATATTACTACTAACTAATTTGCGACTTTCTAAAGCAATAACTATGAAAACCTAAAGTTTGTAAACAAAAACCATATATATCATAACCTTGGCAATTTGTGAAATATAGACAAACCAAATAAAAGGTAGGTGATAGGATTCTCATCATATGGTCACACATGTAAATGTATGACAACGATGGTTACTGTAAAAACCGAATGTAAATTGTCCAAGTAGAGGTGTATTGTACATGAAATGACAATATACTTTCAAGCTATAGTTCACATGGGTAAAAATGTAAAGTTTTCAATTAACTATGAAAAGATAATTAAAGGGCATTAGAAAACCCAAATACAAAGTTTTTAACTTGAAACGGGAATTACAACTTCTATTTAGATAAATAAAAACTAAGAGCCAACTATTGGAAAGATTTTCCAACAGACTTATTATAACAACCATACACAGAAAAAAAGGGTATAATGAGAATTTTTGTATAAAAGCAGTTATTTGTTAGACATGACAGAAAAAAAAGTCAATTAAAGACTAAAATACCCCTGGGACCATTTTCTGTCCAACACACCCAGGAAAATGTCACCCATTTGCCCATTTTGCCCTCCAACTATGAATCAATAAAGTCTGGGGCTTATCAGTACTACGTGTTCTCTATCCTATGAAGCTTTACATTTTTGTTTGATAATTTTAAGTAAATTCCCGAAATACCCTTCAATTAACTAAGAAAAGATAATCAAAGGGCATTAGAAAAACCAAATACAAAGTTTTTAACTTTAATATAATAAAAAGTATATATATAATTAGTAAAGTAATATTTCAAATAATTAACATTTAAACCATATTTAAAATCAATAAAAACAGTGAAAAAAATACAAAAACCAAATTGTTTGATTTAATTACACAAAACCCTATATAAAACACTTTGAAGATTGCAGAATGTAAATGGAAAAGACAAATGACATAAGAAGCTCTGCTCATTCGCAATCATTCGCAACAGAAACAAAATAAAGTAATATTTTTCTAAAATTATGAATAATTTTAAACTAATAGCCAAATATGTTTAGCCAAATTCATATATGTCGTTATAACCTCATCATATTCCGACTTTATAATGAATGGATTGGAAGAACTTATGATGACCAGTTACACTTCAAAGAACATCAAAACATAAATAAGGAATGATGATTTCACAACATATGTTTTTAGCAAACAGAATTGCATTGGTATTAATGTATTTTCACAAAAAGGTTATAAATTTTGGGTTATGAAAATGAACTAACCAGATTTGTTATGTTGAGACTATGCAGAAATCGTAATATTGAAGATGAGAAAGTAGAATAAAAATTGATAATGGGAATGGATGTTGAAGACGAGAAAGCACAATATAAATGGAGTGAGAATATTATTTTGAAATTCCTGATTTTTTGGGATTCATTTAAATATTGAAAAGAGTTTAAAAAAGATAAGATTTGTAGTCAATGAAATTGAATGTAAATTGTTATTGTTTCCAAAAAAACATGGAATTTTAATTTGAATTTTGAATGTTATATGAATCCGAAAAATGCAGTATGTTGAAAAAAATTCAGGACATTTTCTACATTTATGCAATATTTTAAATTTAATTTAATTTTAGATTTAAGATTATATTCAGAAAATGACACGTGACAGGTTAGCAATGTAGAAATGGGACATGTGGTACATTAAAGGTTTTGTTTATTAGAGGAGGTAGATGTTTAATCATGAAAAATCTCGAGAAAAATCCCAATATTTACGGTAAAGTTGCACTTTAGTGTCAAAAAAAAATTTTGAACGAAAAAGTCCTAAAAATCGGCAAAAATTTACATTTTGACCATTTCTGACCGGTTGGAACAGGTACCAAATTAATTTGGGATTATTTCGTAAACTAACTAAAATATTGAGACTTTTCTATAAACAAAAATATTAAGATTTTTCTGCAAACAAAACCCTTATTATTATTATTATTATTATTATTATTATTATATAAGAATACTATTTGTTGAACTTGTATTATTAATATTATTAATAATAATTATAAATGCATTTAAATGATAAAACAATATTAATGACATTAATTAAGGGTGGAGTTGGAGTAGACGGTGATGCTTTTAGCATTGAAATCATGAATGTCTGCTTGTATATTTTTACTTTGTATATGGTCATTTCACATTTGTTATTATTGTTTTCAATTCAGAATATAAATACTTAACAATTTAAAAGAAGTTGCATATTTGTAAAATTGTTTATAAATAGTTTAAGGTAGAAGGATTTCTCACTTTGTATATAAAATTATTTAAGGTAGAAGAATTACTTTCCAAATCCAACAGATCCACTACAAACATCTACATAGGTAGCCCATATCAAAATTCAAAAGTAGATGTTTATAGTGGATTGTTTCTATTACTTTTTATTAAACAAGATATTATAATTAGTACTTTAAATTTTGATATGGGCTACCTATGTAGATGTTTGTAGTGGATCTGTTGGATTTGGAATGTAATCCTTCTACCTTAAACAATTTTATATAGAAAGTGAAAAACTCTTCTACCTTAAACTATTTATAAACAATTTTACAGTATGCAACTTCTTTTAAATTGTTAAGCATTAATATTTTGAATTGAAAACAATAATAACAAATGTGAAATGACCATATACAAAGTAAAAATATACAAGCAGACATTCATGATTTCAATGCAAAAAGTATCACCATCTCCTCCACCTCCACCCTTAAACATGGTCATTAATATTATTTTTTCATTTAAATACATTTATATGTATTATTAACAATATTAATAATAACAAGTTCAAAAAAGAGTATTCTTATTTATATTTTTAATAATAATAATAATAATAATAATAATAATAATAATAATAATAATAATAATAATAATCATAATAATAATAAGGGTTTTCTTTGCAAAAAAGTCCTAATATTTTTGTTTACAGAAAAATCTCAATATGTTGGGTTAGTTTACGAAATAATCCCAAATTAATTTGGTATTGGTTCCAACCGGTCAAAATACAAAATTTTGCCGTTTTTAGTATTTTTTTGTTTAAAAAAAATCGTAAGACTAAAGCGTAACTTTTCCATAAATATTAGGACTTTTCTGACAATTTCTCTTTAATTAAAGAGCAACGACTCTTTACTTCTAAAGAGCGTGACGACATTAAATTATAGAAAAAACATGAATTAGTGATTTTTAATTTTAAAATTTGAATGGAAGCAATAAATCACAAATTATTTTAATAGATTACCAAACGTTCAAAGAGGATGCACCCAAATTTTGCACATTTTGTCTATTTAAAACAGCCAAGATGCAGTGGAATATATTCTTAAAATAAGATTTTTAAAGTCATATCTAGAGTTATTTATTAAAGTATCATATGTTCATGTAATATACATACCTATGTGACATTTTTTTATATTTTCTCATAATATGACCATTTAATTGCAAAAAAAAAAAAAAAAACGTAAATTCATGATATTATTCTTTCCAACACAAAATGCATTTTATTAAAAAAAAAAGCATTAATTGTTGCCATGAATTAAACAAAATACTCAAATTGGTGAATACTATTTTACAAAAAAGAATCTTTTATAAGGTTTTAAGAATATTACTATATAATATAATATGCCTTCTAGTTTAGTTGTATTTTTTTAAATAATTAAAGTTCCTATATATATGTAATTATGTATATATGCATGCGTAAAAGAATTATATTTTTGATTAATATGTAACATATAGAAACCTTAAATGTTAATATATACGGTTTCCATTATGATATAACTTGATCAAAAAAATAATTCTTTTACGTACACATATAGGACCTTTAATTATTTAAAACATATGAATAGAGTATCCAGCATATAAGAAAATAACATTTGATTAAAGAAAAATCTAGACAAAACTTCAAAAATGGTCCATGTGGTTTTCGAAAATATCAAGTTTAATCCCTAAGTTCAAAAAACCTCACAGATGGTCTCAGTGGTTTCAAAACTTTTAACATTTGGTCCTTCCGGCTCACTCCGTTACCATTTAGCCGTTAAGTAAGGGATATTTTTGTCATTTCACTACCCAGGGACTATTTTTGAAGATTTGTCTTATTTAAAAAAAAAAGAAAAAAAAATATAATTATTTAATATTAATGGGTCCCACCCCTCTCTCTCTCTCTCTCTCTCTCTCTCTCTCCCTATCTCTCTCCCCACCGTTCCTACTTCCTACTACCATCACCATTCTTCTACCCCTTTCTTTAAATCGCCGCCGGATTCCATTCTTTTATTTGATCTGAAACAGATTTCCATGGGCCCTTTTTATTATGAATACAGATTCGATAGGTGATGAGCACTATGGTCGTTCTTTTCTCCTTTCCTAAGTATAATGGTTATAATTCCCAGATCAACACTATACATTGGTTTAGTGTCAAGTATAATAGTGGTGTGGAATGAAGTTGGATATAACAAAGGAAAAGCTGGTGGAACAGGGCAATGTTTTGGTTCTGTTATTTTATCGAACACTTTATGTGCGTAGCTCGGTTGATAATTTATAATGAATGAATGCAAAATGATTCATCCATACCTTAGTATATGAAATCCAGTAGATAATAGGGGAATGTGCAGGGATGAAGGTATGAAATTAAGGAGATTAACAAACAAGCTTTTGTTAATAAGAGAAATGCATAAATGCTTCTATTTTGTAAATAATTGGGTTAGGCTTAAGCTCTTCACAGTTGAAATCTCTGCCGCACTGTAACCCCTTCACTACCCGCTTTAACTCCTCCAACACTTCCACCTTCTTCTTCACCGCTTCCTCCTCATCCTCCTCCTACAACTCCGACATCCTCAGCAACTCTAAAAGCTTGTCAGACTTGTAACTCTTACAGTTGTTATAGCTCTTAATCACATCAGATCTGCATTCGGATCTCTTACTCTCCTCCTTCGGCTTCTCCATCACCGGAGACATAACAGTTTCGCGGTGGCGATACCTGCCTCCACCGCATCTCATTGTAGCAATGATTCTACGACGACATGACGACCAAAACTTGAAATTCCCACAACCAACTCCAGCGGTGGTGGGGTGATGGTCTAGAACAATTGATCCCAAATTGTTTTGATGAAGCTTTCCCATTTGATTTGACACCCTTTACTCTAAACCCATGAAATCAATCGTACATCACCTATGAACACCTTTTTTATAAACACGACCTTTTTATGTGGATTAATACGTAAAACCTTCACACACACAGAGAGAGAGAGATAGAGAGAGAGATGAGAGAACTAGAGAAGTAGCAGAGGAGTAAATGTTGAGAGGTGAAGCTTCTGTGGTCTTGTGTGTGTATGTGTGTGCGTTTGTGAGAGAGAGAGAAAGAGAGAGAGGGTGAGACCTATTAATATTAAATAATTATATTTTTTTTCTTTTTTTTTAAATAAGGCAAATCTTCAAAAATAGTCATTGGGTAGTGAAATGACAAAAATACCCCTTACTTAACGGCTAAATGGTAACGGAGTGAGCCGGAAGGACCAAATGTTAAAAGTTTTGAAACCACAGGGACCATCTGTGAGGTTTTTTGAACTTAGAGATTAAACTTGATATTTTCGAAAACCACAGGGACCATTTTTGATGTTTTGTCTAAAATCTAATATTATGATCTTTACATACATACTTTTATTTATATGAACATAACGGATGGTGTCATGTGTGTGTCATACGCGCGCGTGTTTGACCGGATGTGGAATCCATGGTCAATATATTCCATTCAAAGGAAAACAAAATTATGACGTGAACAATTAATTTGTTTCCATGTTTAATTTTGTGACAGACAATGTAACATTGAATTCGATTTTGATTGTTTTTTTTATTCATAATAAACATTTTAAATAATTGTTGGTTTTAACGAGATCGAGATTTTTAGTTGACTAAATCAAAATTTCCTAGATAACTAAATAATTTTGCAAGGCACGTCTTTATTTTAAATAAAATTTGTATTTACACTGAAATCTACTCTGATAAATGAAATTTTTTTTTGCCACATGTCATACTCTTATTTAAATTGTCAAATGTCATTTCTGTGGTTATTTTGATTTAATTTTTTTTCCACATTTTATTTTATTGGTTTTTTCTATTTTAATAAATTCCACATAATATTTTAATATAATAATTACATTAATATAATATATGTTCGGGTTGTATATACATGTGTTCTCATCGTAGGAATGGGTTTATATATAACTCTATATCTTGTGTTTGTTGTGTTTACATGTATTATTAATTATCATGTGTTACGTCAGGTCTAGCTGACAAGGCTCTGGTCAGTCAGGATATCCGGAGGGCAAGACCATTTGACATATAGCTGTTTTGAAATCTAGCAACCCAAGCGACACATCATTCCTTACACTGCTCCGGTAAGTAGTTCTTCAACAGTATAGTTAACAATACTTATTACTTGTAGGCTTATAGAAATAAACCCGGGTATAGAGTCGTAGGTCTAAAGAAAGAACCTGAGCGTAACGCGTCGTAGGTTTATAGAGGTAAACCTATTTGTAAGATGTTGTAGGTTTAGGAATACCTAGACCTATGAGAGTAATCCCTAGACTATAGTCGTGCTCTCCTAGGAAACTACTTATTCACTATAGTCGTTAACTCTGATACCAATATGTCACACCCCGACAGTCGGCGGAAATGCCGGGTTGCGACGTAAACGTTAGATCATAATTAAACAACATATATTGAATAATACAAACATTACATTCTTGCACAAATTTTGTATGAAGGATTACATTATTTTCGATCTAACAGACGATAAATACTAGAACAAGTTCTACAAACGTAAGTCAAAATGAAACAAAATGCCTAACATATCAGCCAACCATTTAAACAAAAAATGTATTATTCCACGACACATATGGTGTGTCTTTCAACTCATATGTTCCAGAAGATTCATACGTTTGAAAATAATATGTCAACAATAATGTTGGTGTGCTTTACACGTTTTGACTTTGTATGTTTTTATAATCAAAAGTGTGTTTAGACTCCTAAATTATAAAAGTATAAAATGCAACATGTTTGACCCTTGTAAAATACATACAAGTAAAAGAGTTTTTTATAGCTTTGAATCCGAGTGATTTTATAATCAAGAGTTTGATTAGACTAATGAATTATAAAAGTGTAAGCGCAACATATTCTACCCTTGTAAACCTATACAAGTAAAAGAGATTTGCTTGTGGTTATGACTCCGTGTGTTCTTATAATCAAAAGCGTGTTTAGACTAATGAATTATAAATGTGTAAAATGTAACATGTTTTACCCTTGTAAAACTATACAAGTAAAAGAGATTTGCTTGTGGTTTTGACTGCCTGTGTTTTTATAATCAAAAGCGTGTTTAGACTAATGAATTATAAAAGTGTGAAATGTAACACGTTCTACCCTTGTAAACCTACACAAGTAAAAGAGAATTATTTATCGTTCTGACTCCGTGCATTTTTATAATCAAGAGTGTGTTTAGACTAATGAATTATAAAAGTACAAAACGCAACATATTTTACCCTTGTAACCTCATACAAGTAAAAGAGTTTTGTTATCTACATAACTTATTAACCTAAGTTATAATTCGATAGAATGTCGCGTCGAGTTAACGATTTATTTGTTCAATGAAATCAATCTTTGACACTTAACCGTTTGAATAAATCGTTCTCATTTTATTCCTGCACATTCTAGAATGAATTTCTAGGGTTTTATAATGATCCTATAACCGTCACTAAGAATGAAATAGCCTCTATAGAGCACTGTGAATAGAGGTGCCTAGATAATCACTAACGCTTCATCAATGTTGTCAAATAAGTACAGAAAGAACAATTATGTCCGTTTTATCTCGTAAGACAACGGTTGTAGCTAGCAACCACATGCAGGGTTGTCAAACTGTATAGATCTATACCAATATATTCCACGTTCCTCATGGATTAACAGTTCTAGAACAGAGGGATTGTACTAAGTTTTCATGTTCTTAGTGGATGACGAGTATCAATCTCATATAAAGATTCCCATAATTATCAGATCTAGAATTATGTGTGTGCGCTTAAGTCCCTAAACTTTAATGAAAAGTTTATTTGACTAATCTGTTCAAGTTGTTCAAGAAAGTAAATCAAACTTTAAAAAATGAAGTAGTAAAGTTTCGTATACTTTGTGCCTAAGTCCCTAAACTTAGACTTTAAATTGTAGTACAAGTTTTCTAGCGAAAATCAGACATCATAACGGCTGTGTTTTGACTAAAATCTAGATTTCAACCAATGTGAAATCAACCAATAAATACAAAATTTGAAACACAAATATACAAACAAAGTAGTTATTAAACCAAAACCATCATAAACTCACTTTTACTATATTTTATTCCAATTGACGTTAAATAAAATTTGTTCTTGAAAGGGTGTCTTTGGTTCGTTTATATATACACTATATTGTTTTGACATATATATATATATATATATATATATATATATATATATATATATATATATATATGTATGTATGTATGTATGTATGTATGTATGTATGTATGTATGTGTCACACCCCCGAACCAGACGGCGGAAACGTCCGAGGGCTCGCGTGACTTAAATTGAAATATCATCACAATGAATATACATGAAACATAACACATTCATCACCAAACATTACATAGTACAACTGGCATTGTTTAGATCAAGTACATTGTTTACATTACATGATCCTAAAATATAAAGTGTTTGATGATTAGCAACTACAAAAGAAACTTCCAACACACTGGATGCTTCCTCGTTCTAACGGTTACCTGAGAATACAAGTTATTTTGAAAACGGTCCACATATATAATGTTGGTGAGTTCATAAGTATGTTTGATGTAAAATAGTTTGTGTCGTTTGTAAAACCCAGAAAATCCGATATTTTCTGTAATAAGACTTTTCACGAAAATGTTGTGCTGATCCTGTAAGTATATGCGTGAATGATTTCAAAACGTGTATAAATGAGAAGTTTTGCATTATAGTTATTGAAAGTACAAGTGAATAAGATTGGTTTCCCCGGAAAACCCGATGTTCTCCGATAAAATAGTATGACTTTTTTGTATTATTGTATCATCACAGTAAATGAATATGATTTCCCATGATTACTTAGATGGTATTGGATCTCTATGTGAGTCGTTATAACCATGCATGATAATGACTAGTTCGTCTGTCTTGGCATTCTAATGAACGCCAGAATTGATCTTAAGATTTTGTCACCCTAGACTGGCCGAGTCTAACTGTAGCGAACAACTTAGGTGTGGGGGAGTCACCCCCGTATAGATCTATACACAAACTCTCGCTCTCCCTCCAGGAGACTTTGATTATAACTACAGACTACGACCGACACTTATTGGTGTCGCCCGTTATTACTCACTTAATCCAAATGAATTTGATTAACCTTGATTAACGACCTGATTTTGTTTACTTGAATAGAAGGTAAGCCTAACAGACGAGGAGAAGAGGACTACTAGGCCCTACTAATTACGTATGTTATTTAAGGCTGTCGAGTATACGAAAGACGCGTTGGCCCATTTCGCACATGATTTATTTGGACCTTACTAGCAATGTTAATTGGCCACCGAGGCCCAATAGCATGTAAAAGCCATTGAGGGTCCCTTAAGCATGTAATCGGGTCACTGGAGGTCCAATAACATGTATTATTTATGTTAGGCCCAAAAGTTATGTTAATGGGTCACGAAGGCCCAATAAGCATGATTAGAATCTTTCAAGCCCAACAGTTAGAATGTTTACTTGTTTTGTATAGTATTAGTGTTGCGAAATTGTTTAATCGATATGTCGTAATAATCACCAAATTGTTTTATAACGATTCATAGATTTATAAAAATAGATATTTTTCTATTTAAACTCATAAGTTATAAAGTTTTGTATATTTTGACCCAATTATTTTATTATTAACATAATTGACCAAAAATATTAGTTTGACCTATTCAGCCCCCTTATTTTGGTAAAGTTGGCAATTTTTAGCATTTTTTTATGAAAAATGACATATTAGGTTCTTGAACTATTTTTCTTCACATTTTTGGCCTAAAAACTTAATTAAATAATGTTTTAAGTCCAAAATTTTATTTTGGACAGTTTCAGCCCCTTAGTTAAAAGATTTGCATTTAAATCCACACTTTTCTCAATTTTTACAATTTTTACCCAAAATCCAAAATCTTTGCATTTTTAGTCCCTTTTGATAAATAAGGCCATTTTAACCCCTGAAATAGGTTTTTTTTTACGTTTATAGCCCCTTTTTTGAGAAAATTTTCCAATTTAGCCCCCTTAAGTTTGATTTTTCGCATTTTTGGGCCTAAATAGCCGAAAAGCTCAAATTTTAGCCCATTAGGCTAAAATTTACATTTTTAGCCCTTTAAAAAGCGTAATATTTATAAAAACTCTTATTTTAGATGTTTTGACCTTTTGATCCTTGTAGAAACCGTGAGTGACATCTTTTTCCCCATCATTTGTTTATTTATCAAAAATAGTCCAATAACAAATTTTATGTTGTAGTATGTTTATTATAAACTTTGTATGGTAGTTTATCTTGACATGTTAAGTGAAATATATCCTAGATCACATATTTTTCCTTCTTGAACTATAGATCTCGAAATATCTTTCATTTTTAGCACATATTTACCACATAAACACAAGAAATCACACATAACATACAAATACACATAGATCTTCACATTTTACTTGTATTCTCCCCCATAAATCATATGAAAACCGAAAATAGAGGGGTATGAACTCACCTTGATTTTGTGGATTCGGTTTTTGAAGAAGATGTGGAAAGATGAAGTGATATTCGGCCCTAGCAACTCCCTTGAGTAGATCTCGAACTCAAGAAGATTTCTAGGAGTATGATCACCAAACACTTTGTTTAAAAGAGTGATCTATCATGAAGATGGAGTTATGAAACTTGAATGTGTAAAGGCTTACCAAGAATGATGATTATCTTGTGAAGATCCTCTTGAAACCTAAGCAAATCTAAAAAATGTGATGAAAGTGAGGAAATGTTCTTGTAAGATATGAGAGAGTTTGGGGAGAAGATTGAAGAGGGTGGTGGGGGTTTGTGGTCTCGGCCGAGGATAGAAAGGAGAGGGGAGAGAGAGGTAAGTTGACTTGCATGGAGATAGGAGAATGGTGCATTGATATCCTATGTACATTTATGAGGTGGCACCACTAATGTCAACCCTCATTTCATCCTTTTTTTTGTTTTATGCTTGGGCCGAAAACATGGGCTAGAAGAAAAGAGTTGCTTAGTTTGGGCCATTATTTGCCTCATTTCGAAATTCTAAGGCCCAAAGAGTATTTCTCGGCCCATTGGGTCTTTGTGAATGTTCATGGCCCAATGTGATATTAAGGGGATGGATTTATGGCTCATTAGGGCTAATTTGATTAGTTATGGTCCAATAAGGCCCAAGAGAGGTACACCATTCCATTTTAGGCCCATGATGGCCCAACAGGTTAGGTTTCATGAATGTGGGTCCAATTATGGCCCATTTGAAGGTTCTAAGCCCAACAAAGACAAGTTGGAGGCTTTTTGGCCCATTAGGCCCAATAAGAGAATTCTAGTCCATAATGAGCTTAAACCGGGATTTTTAGGGTTTTCAAATTCACTTGATGAATCTAGGTTTGAATTTGTTTCCATAGGTTGAACTTCAAGCATAACATGAATTAGGGTTACAAGTTTACAGTAGATAATGTTTACAAGAGTACAGAATTTCCTAGCTAGAATGCTAGTTGTGACATCATCCCCCCGTTAGAGGGAATTTTGTCCCGAAATTCTTTTTGAAGCTAGAGTTTAAGAATGTGAGAATAAGTGAGGGTACTTCTGTTTCATCTGGTCTTCGCGTTCCCAAGTGAATTCCGGTCCACGCTTTGCGTTCCATCGAACCTTCATTATTGGAATGCGACTTTGCTTAGTACGCTTCACCTCCCTGTCCATGATCTCGACGGGTTCTTCCACGAACCGGAGATTCTCGTTGATTTCGATTTCTTCCAATGGGATGATGAGAGTCTCGTCGGATAAACACTTTTTCAAATTTGAAACATGGAACACGGGGTGTACACTGCTAAGCTCGGTAGGTAGCTGCAGTCTATAAGCCACTGGACTGATTCGGGCAAGAATCTCGAATGGTCCAATGTATCGTGGGTTTAGTTTTCTCTGTTTCCCAAAACGAATCGCCCCTTTCCAGGGAGAGACTTTTAACAACATCCGATCCCCGACTCGGAATTCCAAGGGCCTTCGCCGTTTATCAGCGTAGCTCTTCTGTCGGTCTCGTGATGCTTGAAGTCGAGCTTTGATTTGAACTATCTTCTCTGTCGTTTCGCGTATGATTTCCGGTCCTGTTAATGCATTGCTTGGTGTCTGTTCTCTTGCTAGCTGAGTGTCACCTACCTCAGCGCAACACAACGGTGATCTATATTTACGTCCATATAAGGCTTCAAAAGGAGCAACTTTGATGCTTGAGTGATAACTGTTGTTGTACGAAAACTCAATTAAAGGCAAGTGGGTATCCCACGACCTTCCAAAGTCTATCACGCATGCGCGAAGCATATCTTCAAGCGTTTGAATGGTTCGCTCAGTTTGACCATCGGTTTGTGGGTGGTAGGCAGTGCTCATGTCGAGTTGTGTTCCCATAGCTTTCTGAAGCGATTGCCAAAAGCATGAAGTAAATCTACTATCTCGATCTGAGATGATAGATATTGGTACTCCATGGAGTCTCACAATTTCCTTGATGTATATTCTCGTCAATAGTTCCATCTTGTATGACTCCTTTATTGGCAGGAAATGAGCGAATTTTGTCAATCTGTCGACTATTACCCATATGGCATCCAATCTGTCCGCTGTCTTGGGTAATTTGGTCACGAAATCCATGGTAATCCTCTCCCATTTCCACTCAGGTATTACCGGCTGTTGTAATAGTCCCGAGGGTTTCTGATATTCTACCTTCACTTTAGCACAAGCGAGGCACTTGCTAACGTAAGTGGCAATTTCTGCCTTCATGTTAGGCCACCAATACTGCTGCTTGATATCAAAGTACATTTTATCTGAACCCGGATGGATGGAGTATCGTGTCTTATGGGCTTCATTCATGACTACTTCTCTGAATCCCCCAAGTTTAGGGATCCAAATTCGGTTCATGAAATAATATGCTCCGTCCTCATTGACTTCAAAGTTCTTTTCCATTCCACGTAATGCTTCGCTTGTTCTGTTTTCTATCTTCATGGCATCGAACTGGGCTGCTTTGATTTGAGAGGACAGATGGGATTGAATGGTTATTGAAAGAGTCCTCACACGACGATTTGAGTATTCTTTTCGAATCAAGGCATCAGCTACCACGTTAGCCTTGCCTAGGTGGTACTTGATTTCGCACTCATAATCGTTTAGCAGCTCAAACCATCTTCGCTGCCTCATGTTTAACTCCTTTTGATTTAAAATGTGTTGGAGACTCTTGTAGTCGGTGAAAATGGTGCACTTGGTACCATAAAGGTAGTGCCTCCAAATTTTCAAGGCGAAGACCACAGCTCCCAATTCGAGATCATGGGTGGTATAATTCACCTCATGTGTCTTTAGTTGTTGGGATGCATAAGCTATCACCTTTCCACGTTGCATGAGTACACAGCCTAAACCCTGATTCGAAGCATCGCAGTAAACTACGAAGTCCTCTGTTCCCTCTGGTAGTGATAGTACTGGTGCACTACAGAGAGCTCGCTTCAGAGTTCGGAAAGCAACCTCCTGCTTTTCTGTCCATTCAAATGGCACGCCCTTTTGTGTAAGCATGGTAAGTGGCTTGGCTGTTTTGGAGAAGTTCTGAATGAATCTCATGTAATAGCCTGCGAGACCTAAAAATTGACGAATTTCTATGGGTGTCGTTGGGACCGCCCATCCTTATATGGCTTTGATCTTAGAAGGGTCCACATGTATCCCTTCTTGACTGACAACGTGACCCAAAAAGTTCACACTACGGAGCCAGAACTCACACTTAGAGAGTTTTGCGTATAACTTTTCGGTTTGTAGGATTTCCAAGATTTGCCGGAGATGTCGGCCATGCTCCTCTTCGCTTCGAGAATAGACTAGGATATCGTCGATGAAAACAATGACAAAATTGTCAAGGAATGGTCGGCAGATTCGATTCAGTAGGTCCATGAATGCGGCAGGGGCATTCGTTAGACCGAAGGGCATTACAACAAATTCAAAATGTCCATAGCGAGTTCGGAAAGCGGTTTTGGGGATATCCTCTTTCCGGACTTTGAGTTGGTGGTATCTGGATCGCAGATCTATCTTAGAGAAGTAACTTGCTCCTTGGAGCTGGTCGAATAGATCGTCTATTCGCGGAAGTGGGTAGCGATTTTTGATAGTGAGCTTATTTAGTTCTCTGTAATCAATACACATCCTAAAGGATCCGTCCTTTTTCTTAACAAAGAGGACCGGAGCTCCCCAGGGTGAGAAGCTAGGTCGGATGAATCCTTTGCTCAAGAGTTCGCTAAGTTGGCTTGACAGTTCTTGCATCTCCGCAGGAGCCAACCTATAGGGTGATTTGGCAATGGGCGTAGCTCCCGGTACCAGGTCAATTCGGAACTCGACTTGTATTTCTGGGGGTATCCCCGGAAGATCTTCAGGAAAGACATCCGGGAAGTCGCAAGCCACTGGGATGTCTCGAATATTGACCTCTTCCTTGGACTTATCCACTATGTGAGCCAGAAACGCCAAGTCCTTTTTTTGTAGATACTTATGTGCCTTAATACACGAGATAAGACGAAGGTTCGTACTGGGTTTGTCCCTGTATATAGTTAGGGTTTCATGGTTAGGGAGATGAAGGCGAACGACCTTCTCGCAACACATAATTTCGGCATGATGGAGGCTCAACCAGTCCATGCCGACAATCACATCAAAACTCCTAATAGTTACAGGCATCAAGTTTATTTGAAAGGCGTGATGATTTAAAGTTAGGGTACATCCTACATAGATTTCCCCAGCTGATTCTGTTTTCCCATTAGCCATTTCCACCGTAAAGGTTTCATTAAGCTTTTGGGGTTGTTGTTTTAGCAAGTGTTTGAATTTATTACTCACAAAGCTTAGCTCTGCCCCGGTAGCAAACAGGATGCATGCATATGAGTGGTTAAGGAGAAACGTATCGGTGACAACAGCGGGATCCTGAACCGCTTCTCCTTGACCCATAGTAAGCACTCTTCCTGCTGCTCCTGTCGCCTGGTTGTTTGCATTGGGACAATTTTGCCTGAAATGTCCGGTCTTCCCACACCCATAACAGGTATAACTGGCTCCATCCTTTGTGGTGTTGTTGTTGTTGTTGTTGGGCATCTGGTTTTGTGGAAGCTGGGTCCTACAATACTTTGCTGTATGGCCCTTCCGGTTGCATCTTGTGCACATCATCTCTCTGCATTCCCCGTGGTGATGGTAGTTACATTTGTTACACTTGGGAAGATTCCATGTGTACTGTTTCGGAGCATTCGGCGTGGATGAGGCTGGAGCATGTGGTGCTGTGGTAGCTTGGGTTGCTGCATGGACAGTCACTGTCTGTTGCTTCTTAGATAATTCAGAGTTCTGTTTTCCTCTTCTCTTGTTGTTCTTCCCTTTCTTATTCTATTCTTCCTTCTTAACATCCACTTCCACAATCTTAACACTCTTCTTGCTGCCATGATCATACAGTTTCTTGGCCAATCTTTTGGCGCTATCAAACGTCTCAGGGTTTGCCGCAATGACATTCCCTTGGATAGGTGCAGTCAATCCCCAGATGAACCTCTCAATCTTTTTCCCTTCTGAGGTGATCATACCCGGACACAGAAGGGATAGCTCGCTAAACCTGGATATGTATGCATCAATATTGGAGTTCTGAACTGTCAAGTTCCACAATTCTTGTTCCATCTTTTGTATCTCGCATCTAGGGCAGTACTCTGCCAACATCATTTCCTTCAGTTTTTCCCAGGGCATCGCGTTTGCCACTGGAAGGGTCATGGCTTCGATGTGACCGTTCCACCATGAAAGAGCTTGATCAACAAAGGTACATGCTGCGAACTTGACCTTGCACCCATCTGGACACCCGCAAATTTCAAAGACGGATTCAATTTTCTCAATCCACCTCTTTAGGGCTATGACACCTCCCGTTCCATTAAAGGTTTGTGGCTTGGCGTTGGTAAAGGCTTTGTAAGATCATGTCTTGGTAGGTCCTCGATTTATTCCGTTGTTTGAACTTCCATCCCCCTGCCCGTTTCCTCCGCCATTGTTCCCTTGGTGCATTTGCGCCATGGCTGCTGTGACTGCAACAGATACAGCTGCTTGAAACCCAGCTGAGTCTACTTCCAGTGGTGTCGGTGGTTGGTTATTTCCGCGGTTTGGTCTCTGTGGCATCTTGCTGTCACGGAACATAAAGATGTTGAGTATGTATTGTTTTTAAGTTGGGAATTTCGTGAATCGGTTTGCGCATCTAAGTGTTTCCATAATTTACACTAAGCAATAAGTGTTGGATTAATGTCTAAGTCCATAACTATAATTGGTAAGACTTGACCCGACCCGGCATGGTCCATTTGGGTTGCATGGCATCATGCATTTGGATAGACTAAAATGAGAGAAATAACACTTAAAGTTTATTAATATATTATAAGTTCTAATATATTAATAAGGTTATTTAATTAGTATTGATCAAGAATTAATTTGGAATTAATTAAGTGATCAAAATGAGACTAATTAAATATATGGGTTGATTGTGTAAATCATTCATTCTTATATATGTGGGCTTGTGATCCAAGATTCCTTATGTTGGACTAAGTCCATGGGGTGACCCATGGATACTCCATGGAGGTTAAAATCCATGGAGCTTAAGGAATGGGTAAAGTTATGAGTTACATGGAGTAACCCTAATAGCCACCATATAAAAGAATCCCATGGTTCAAGAAATCGTGCACTATGTGTGAGTGTGAGGGCTAGACGATTTTAAGGAGTGTTCAAGTTTCTCTCAAGTTATTCCAAGTGTATTTGGTGTTGTGTGAACTATTTGAGGTGTCACACTTGGGGCACTAGGCACTCAAGCTTCATGAAGACATTCTACATCAAAGAGGTATGTATTCTATCTTGTTATATTTATTATTTTGTATGCTAGATTAGGATAATACCTTGCATGTTCATAATTGTATGTATAATAGAGAAAACATAGATCCAAGGTATTTAGGGTTGCATGTACACTTAGGAGTGTTAGAATGCTCATAACCCAAGAGTGGTATCAGAGCCTGGTTATTTTTCAATTATACTTTATGCAAGTTGCTGGAAAAAAAAACTGGAAAAAAATCGAATTTTTTTTGGCCTGTTTTGGATTAGAATCATTACCGCAAAGTGTTTTTGTTCATAAAATTTGTTTTTTGATACTATGGTAATGTTTATTCTCATCCAAATAAAGGATAATAATCAAAGTTTCAAGTTTTATACATGTTTATATGATGCTTGAAAAATGTTGATTATGAATGTTCATGTTTATGAGTTTGTTTAGATTAATAGGAAAAATTATGAGATAGTTGTTTTCAATCCAATTTAATCTAAGAGTTGATTCCAAAGTGTGTTTTTGTAACTTGTCCTCAAGTTATATGAAAAGTCACATTTAAGAATCATAAAACTCATAAAAGTTGGCAAAGGTTACAAAATGAAGAGTCTAGTTCTAATTAAATGGTTTTATGACTCCATAACTTGTCCTCAAGTTATGGAGGTTCAAGAGTCTCTTCATTAAATTAAAAAAAAAGGTGTAACCTTAATTAGTTCCATAAGTTACAATAAAAAAAAGTTATTTTTTTTAATTAGTTTAAAGTCTTTCATAACTTGTCCTCAAGTTATGGAACTTGAAGAGTTTTTTTTTAAATTAAAACTACTTTAAATTCATAAGTTATGGAATTAATTAGTTTTGAATAGTTTCAAAACTTGCCCTCAAGTTTTGGAATTTGAAAAGTTTTCACTTATGAATACTTTAATTCCAAGTTAGCCCTTAGAATTTTAAAAGTTAAAATTCAACCCTTATACTTTATAATATTATAAGTTAATAATATTTATATATATGTATAAGAGTAAAGTCAGTCTTACCATTAGTAGGCCTCATTCACGAAGCCGGTCTATAAGGGGGGTATAAGGTTACTGCCTATAAAATGGCAGTTTAATGGGTGTCCACTCTCACCCACCGCTTCCTTGACTGGTGGAGGGTCGTTAGCCGAACGGGTAGGACAAGGACTATAATTCTCCATTCATTAAAAGTATTAATGATAAATACTAAGTAACTAAACTCTTATTAATACCCAATCTTAGTTACTTAGGAAAATGTGAATTTGGTGCTAACCCATGAAATTACACTTTGCACTTTGCTTAAGTCGTTAGTGGAGCGTGTGTGGTTAACCGGCACACTAACCTGGACTTAACAAGGTAGGCAAAGGGTAACTTAATATTTATCATAGTATCGGTGGAGCGTGTGTGGTTAACCGGCACACAGATTAAGGGGTAAATATTAAGGGTACCAAGTATATTTGCATGGTTATTCACACCTTGTTTTGTGATCCTCGGCATCCCAGTCACAAAACCTGAAGGGCACACTCGAGATTGAAACATGCCTTTGAACAGTTCAATGAATCTCAAAGATCTAGGACTTTCAAATCCAATTAAAACCTAATAAATTATTTCGTTTTTCATGGTGGAAATTGGTGAATCGTCATTCACCTACCTTCAAATATTTTATAGCTTGGATTACGGCATCCCTCTTCTAAGTTATAAAATAGTTTGTTGGGCCCTAGCCTTAATATTTCAAATTGGTTGTCATATTAAGGACTTTAAATCAACTATCTTGAATATCTCCCAAAAAGATGTCTGGTCTAGACATTTATGATCTTCCCAAATCTCTTGAAACAAGCTTTCCTAAATGAAGATGATGTCCCATGGATATTATACTTCTTTCACCTCCTCCAATTATTCTCCCTAACCCACAAGTTCCTAAAAAGTTTAAGGTCACTCAAGCCCTATTGGCAAGGCAAGGTCTAGGTGTGATCACATCTTGGAGATGCAGTAACATATTGACAAGTCGGGAGAGTTGGGTGTCAAAGTCTTGAGAAAGTTGGTGGCTCAACTACTTTCTAAGTCACATAGTGAGTTCTTTTGGGAATCCTATGAAACAGACTAAGACAAGACCCTTAATGATCTTATCTATTTGCTAAGATCAACTTCCTAAAAACGCTATGGACATTGACAATGATGACATTGGATATCCAGTAAAGCTCTCTCTTCCCAATGGAAAGGGATCGGCCATAGTCAACTCGGTTGACCCAATGGTAAAGAGAGAGGTGAAGTCTGAGATAGTCCCATTATCAAGGGTCCATAGGTAACTATTGCCAAAGGAAGGGGCATTGGTTGCGAAGCTGCCAAATTTACCTAAGGATGTTAAAGTCAATAAGTTTGGCTCTACTTCAGGTAAAGTCCATTGTCTAACTCTATTAAGTACATGCTGATTCTGATCGCGAAGATGGATTTCAATCGCATGGTTCGGTGATCAGAATTTTGGGCTATTACTTAAGAGTTATAATATTTATATTGGTAAGACTTGACCCGACCCGGCATGGTCCATTTGGGTTGCATGGCATCATGCATTTGGATAGACTAAAATGAGAGAAATAACACTTAAAGTTTATTAATATATTATAAGTTCTAATATATTAATAAGGTTATTTAATTAGTATTGATCAAGAATTACTTTGGAATTAATTAAGGGATCAAAATGAGACTAATTAAATATATGGGTTGATTGTGTAAATCATTCATTCTTATATATGTGGGCTTGTGATCCAAGATTCCTTATGTTGGACTAAGTCCATGGGGTGACCCATGGATACTCCATGGAGGTTAAAATCCATGGAGCTTAAGGAATGGGTAAAGTTATGAGTTACATGGAGTAACCCTAATAGCCACCATATAAAAGAATCCCATGGCTCAAGAAATCGTGCACTATGTGTGAGTGTGAGGGCTAGACGATTTCAAGGAGTGTTCAAGTTTCTCTCAAGTTATTCCAAGTGTATTTGGTGTTGTGTGAACCATTTGAGGTGTCACACTTGGGGCACTAGGCACTCAAGCTTCATGAAGACATTCTACATCAAAGAGGTATGTATTCTATCTTGTTATATTTATTATTTTGTATGCTAGATTAGGATAATACCTTGGATGTTCATAATTGTATGTATAATAGAGAAAACATAGATCCAAGGTATTTAGGGTTGCATCTACACTTAGGAGTGTTAGAATGCTCATAACCCAAGAATAAGAACATAAAACACATAACAGATAACAACATCACAAATAAACACATAATATTTTCCACTAATATTATCCGCACTTTGATACATGAAAAATTGCTCGAAAGAGCATACATAGAGGTACAAAGTTCGACAGCATAACGACTCTATGAGTAGTGTAATCACTTAAACATGGAGTCGGTAGTACATAGCAAACATAAGGGAACATAGCACTAGTAGGGTAAAGCTGGTCCTAACACACTAGGAAGCGCCCAACGGTGGCAGCGAGATCATATACCGAAGTGTTGTGCCAACAACTGGGCCATCTCAGTCATCTCTCCAATGACTTCATCTCTTTCCTGTTCAGCCTGCACCGCTCGTGCTTCCATGGCGAATAGCTGTTGTCGTAGTGCAGCAGCCTCAGCCTCCGGAGAACGATTCTCTCTCACGGGATTTCCTGGTGGGGCAGAGTGGTTCTGTTGTGTCTCGCTGGTTGGTGGTGTGATGGAGGCTTCGTCTGTGCCTCTTTCTTCCTCCATATCGTCATCGGTCCCATCAAACTCGTAGTCTGTGTCCGTGTACTCGTCGGGTCCAATGCTGTGTGCTCCCCCTTGTTCTTCCTCGGGGTCGTCCTCAATCATTCCGTGGGCCACTAAGACCTGATGAAACTGAATGCCCTGATGCTTCTCTTCCATGGTGACTGTGAGGGGGAACACGTAAGGAGGTATATAAATAAACTCTTATTACTCCTAAGATTTGTTATTTATATATAAAAAGTTGGGTTGATGCGCTCTTCTTGTTTAACAATAGGGTATGCCTTAGGCTTACTGACCATCGAGATCATTCCAGGGCATGTGATAGTTGTATTACGAAGAAATGTAGTTGATCAGGCTACATTCATCCCTAATACAACTGTGAACAGTCCTGGCTTAACCGGGATGTCAGGTTCTCCCAATCATCTTATTTGATTTGTTATTATGTTCATTTTTCTAAGTCGCACAAGTAAGAGTGTTTATTAGCACATTTTATTTGTTTTGTTCAGAGTTATTTAGTCCCTTGCTGGGTTTATAGTTGCATATCAATGTGTGGTTAGATATGCCAGTTCACTATAAACAGAGCTCTGATACCAACCTGTCACACCCCCGAACCAGACGGCGGAAACGTACGAGGGCACGCGTGACTTAAATTGAAATATCATCACAATGAATATACATGAAACATAACACATTCATCACCAAACATTACATAGTAAAACAGTCATTGTTTACATCAAGTACATGGTTTACATTACATGATCCCAAAATATAAAGTGTTTGATGATTAGCAACTACAAAAGAAACTTCCAACACACTGGATGCTTCCTCGTTCTAACGGTTACCTGAGAATACAAGTTATTTTGAAAACGGTCAACATATATAATGTTGGTGAGTTCATAAGTATGTTTGATGTAAAATAGTTTGTGTCGTTTGTAAAACCCAGAAAATCCGATATTTTCTGTAATAAGACTTTTCACGAAAATGTTGTGATGATCCTGTAAGTATATGCGTGAATGATTTCAAAACGTGTATAAATGAGAAGTTTTGCATTATAGTTATTGAAAGTACAAGTGAATAAGATTGGTTTCCCCGGAAAACCCGATGTTCTCCGATAAAATAGTATGATTTTTTTGTATTATTGTATCATCACAGCAAATGAATATGATTTCCCATGATTACTTAGATGGTATTGGATCTCTATGTGAGTCGTTATAACCATGCATGATAATGACTAGTTCGTCTGTCTTGGCATTCTAATGAACGCCAGAATTGATCTTAAGATTTTGTCACCCTAGACTGGCCGAGTCTAACTGTAGCGAACAACTTAGGTGTGGGGGAGTCACCCCCGTATAGATCTATACACAAACTCTCGCTCTCCCTCCAGGAGACTTTGATTATAACTACAGACTACGACCGACACTTATTGGTGTCGCCCGTTATTACTCACTTAATCCAAATGAATTTGATTAACCTTGATTAACGACCTGATTTTGTTTACTTGAATAGAAGGTAAGCCTAACAGACGAGGAGAAGAGGACTACTAGGCCCTACTAATTACGTATGTTATTTAAGGCTGTCGAGTATACGAAAGACGTGTTGGCCCATTTCGCACATGATTTATTTGGACCTTACTAGCAATGCTAAAGGGCCACCGAGGCCCAATAGCATGTAAAAGCCATTGAGGGTCCCTTAAGCATATAATCGGGTCACAGGAGACCCAATAACATGTATTATTTATGTTAGGCCCAAAAGTTATGTTAATGGGTCACGAAGGCCCAATAAGCATGATTAGAATCTTTCAAGCCCAACAGTTAGAATGTTTACTTGTTTTGTATAGTATTAGTGTTGCGAAGTTGTTTAATCGATATGTCGTAATAATCACCAAATTGTTTTATAACGATTCATAGATTTATAAAAATAGATATTTTTCTATTTAAACCCATAAGTTATAAAGTTTTGTATATTTTGACCCAATTATTTTATTATTAACATAATTGACCAAAAATATTAGTTTGACCTATTCAGCCCCCTTATTTTGGTAAAGTTGGCAATTTTTAGCCCTTTTTATGAAAAATGACATATTAGGTCCTTGAACTATTTTTCTTGACATTTTTGGCCTAAACACTTAATTAAATAATGTTTTAAGCCCAAAATTTTATTTTGGACAGTTTCAGCCCCTTAGTTAAAATATTTGCATTTAAATCCACACTTTTCGCAATTTTTACAATTCTAACCCAAAATCCAAAATCTTTGCATTTTTAGTCCCTTTTGATAAATAAGGCCATTTTAACCCCTAAAATAGGTTTATTTACGTTTATAGCCCCTGTTTTGAGAAAATTTTCCAATTCAGCCCCTTTAAATTTGATTTTTCGTATTTTTGGGCCTAAATAGCCGAAAAGCCCAAATTTTAGCCCATTAGGCTAAAATTTACATTTTTAGTCCTTTAAAAAGCCTAATATTTATAAAAACTCTTATTTTAGATGTTTTGACCTTTTGATCCTTGTAGAAACCGTGAATGACATCTTTTTCCCCATCTTTTATTTATTTATCAAAAATAGTCCAATAACAAATTTTATGTTGTAGTATGTTTATTATAAACTTTGTATGGTAGTTTTCAACTTCACTTGATGAATCTAGGTTTGAATTTGTTTCCATAGGTTGAACTTCAAGCATAACATGAATTAGGGTTACGAGTTTACAGTAGATAATGTTTACAAGAGTACATAATTTCCTAGCTAGAATGCTAGTTGTGACAGTATGTATGTGTGTATTATGATTTCAAAAATTCAAAAATATATATTTATACAATTACCAATATATAAATATGGGGTCAAATCATTGTTTCATGTATAAAATTTATTTTATGCTAAAATTTGCTAAACACTTTAATATATACATATAGAAAACAATTTAACAAAAATGTGGATATATACATATACATCATTATAGCAAGTGTTAAACAATTAAAATGTTCTATTTTTATATAAAAACTTTTATGAACATAGTTTGTCATTATTTTATATAAAAACTCATGTAAGACATTTATGGACCTTTTTTTGTATAAAACTCATTTTTATATAAAATCATTTGTAACATCCGTCTCTCGAGGTATTGATTAATTATGTAAATTAATATTGGTTTTGGACTACGGTGTGGGCAATGACCCTTGTTGGAATGGACCCTAGAAGATTGGTCCAAGGAGTGGGCTGCCCATAAGTCGTACGCGGGGCGTAGTAATCACATTGGATGGGCGGGACTCGGGGGCGTACGCGCAGCGTACCATGAGGTACGCCCAGCGTACGCAGGTAGATGCCAAACCCTAATTTGTAGGGTTTAAGACATATATAAACCCCATTATAGACACCCCTTTGGCCTCCTCACCTGTCCCGCACTCTTAGAAAACCCTAGTTCGTCCCTTCCTCCATTTCTTTGTGTGCTTGACCTTTTGGAGTTTATTTTGGTGAAGAAGGGGTTGGAAGAAGTGAAGCAAGGTTGAAGGAAGAAGCACTTGAGTATCTTGAGCTCAAGGATCTGGAACAAGTTCACCTTTGGGCACTCAAGGGAGGTATAAAGCTCCTATCTTTCCTTCTTGAATCATAGATCTAGAGTTTTGGAAGATTTGGACCTTTTTAGGTCCAAAGATTGGATCTTGATCATGCAACTTCGACTTTGAGCTTAGGGTTGCCACCCTTGAAGCTCAATGTGTTCCTTTAGCTGTAAAGTTGCAAGCTTTGAGGTTTTTATGAAGCCATGCAAGAGATCTAGCCATTTCCATGATGGTTCTTTGTCATTTTTTAGTGTTGGGATCATTTGGTGGCTTGCAAGCCACCAAGTGATCGACTTTATGGGCTAGGACGAAGTATTGGACTCAGATCTATAGTTTGGACGTTTTGTCTTAAGAGATTAAGTCGTTTTGGAAAGGATGGCTTAACAGGAGAGTACGCTGGGCGTACACGCCAGTACACGCAGCGTACAAGCCATTCAAGCAGTACGCGCAGCGTACAGATGGGTATGCTCAGCGTACGCTCAGTTAGTGGGTTATAAGTTATTGGGCCTCAGTTTGGGCCTAGCAGTAGTTGGGCCGTGATGGGCCTTCAAAAGCCAGTTAAGGGCCCAATAATTGGTTTGGGCTTGGAAGGAAAGCCCATATGAAGAGTTGGGCCCAATTTAGAAAATTGGGCCGTTTGGGGACTTATTGGGCCTAGTGAGGATTAGAAAGGAGTGGGCCTAGGTCATGGCCCAAATTAGATTAAAGGGGTAAAATAATCATTTTACCCACAGTAGAATCCTCATTTCTAACTAAGTGTTTATTTGGTCATGATAGTCGGAGAGCAGCCGGAACAACAGTTAGGGATTCCTCACCGCAAGATTTCACAGTCAGCCTTACAAGGTGAGTTTCCTTCCAGTAGGAACGGGTCTACGGCCACAATGTCGGCCCGTTTAAGTAGTAGAGTATGCCGGGGTGAGCCCGATGCCGGGGTTAGCCCGATGCAGTTTATATGTTTCCGGACTTCGGTCCGATGTCGGGGCGGTCCCGAGAAGTAGTTATGTATGCCTGATGTCTTTGTGATTCATGCATGTTTATGTGTTATGTGTTATGTGTTCCGGGGTAAGCCCGATGTATGTTAATTATTATGCCATGAATTATATGTTCCGGGGCAAGCCCGATGTATGCTAGTTTATGTTGGAATAGTGTCCAAGGTCATTAACTATTGGTCATATTTCTAATAATAGCAGGGTCCTTTTGGGTTGCCCTCAAGACCCAAATTGAGTAGAATAAATAAAGGAGAAATTGGTTTATTAATTATTATAGTTAATAATTAATTAGAAACTAATTGGAAATATATTTTGGGAATTAATTAACAGTTTAATTAATTAAAGGGTTTAATGTTCATTAATCGATAGTTGGTTAATCAGGAATGTTCCAGAACCCTTATGGAATTAGGGTTGGATGAAAATCACCCCATCCCACATGGGAAAGGAGTGAAATTTCGTGGTTAGGCCTCCATCCCACATGGGAAGGAGTACTAAACCCTAGGAGGCATCCAAGGCTATAAATAAGGCCTTAGGGATTTTATTCCTCCTTGCACCTTGGCTTGAAGTTTCGCCAACCCTTCTTCCTCCCCCCTTAGGGACGATTTCTAACCCTCTTTGGGTTTGAGAAACTGACCTATCTCCTAGTTATTTTTATTCCACTCTTTGGTGTCATTGGGTGTGATACCGTTAGAGGGATTTTGGTTTGGATCCTTTCATCCAAGCAACTTCATGGAGGATCAAGATCTCAAGCATGGATATCAAGGGCTACATAAGAGGTATGTTTTCTTACTTATGTTTTAGTTTTTAGGGTTGATGTAATTAGCATGAAGCCATAGATCCATAGGATGCATGTACACTTAGGTATATCGTTGTTTCGATTTTTCCGCTGCCTAGTTTTAGAGTGTATTTGATGCATAGAAAACCCAACAGTGGTATCAAAGCCATTTTTCAAATATGAAGCTTTATAAAAATATGGATAAATACCTAATTTAAATTATTTTTGAATCTGGAAAGTTGATAAATATTATTTAAATGTGTTTATTTGAATTTGAATATTTATTTGATAATGGATAAATATTATTTAAATATGTTTATTTGAATTTGAATATTTATTGATATATATTATTTAAATGTGTTTATTTGAATTTGAATATTTATTTGTTATTTAAATAGTGAATTTAAAATTGTTTATAATATGGATTTATAAATTTGAATATTAACCCGTCATGATTTATTAATTGTTACATTGCGTCCTCGCAATTAATTAGAATTAATAATAGACAACTAAATTTAAAGAGTTTTAAATTTACCCCTTGTATTTATATATATTAGAATTGTGTTTATTATATGTATAAGAAAGTTACAACATGCGCCCTCGCGTGTTTAAATGTTGACATTGTCAGTCTTACCTCGACTAGGCTCACTCGTTCTAATGTAAGGGTTTAAGGAGGTCTCTTTGATTCCTAATGAGGTCGATTTTTAATATGCTTCGCGCTTACCACCCTCACCGCCCTATTGCATTTTGAGAATGGAGTTACCTAAAGGGTTTGATAGTGATAATGGTAAATCTAAAAGTATTCTAAATACAAGTATAAAACAAAATTCCGTTTTATTAATAAAATGTGAGTTTATATTATCCATGAAAATTGCACATTCTCTTTATATACTGTTGGTGGAGCTCGTGTGGTTAACCGGCACATCAATCTAGAATATAGTTGAGAATGATATGGAACTCGCGAATCTCAAGCGTAACTTGAGCCGGGGACCATGCGATTTTGTATGGTTAATTCTCAATCTATTTAATGTGAATCTTATGTTATCCATAAAAGTTGCACATTCTCTTTATAACTTGTTGATGGAGCTCGCGTGGTTAACCGACACGTCAATTTGAGAGTATAGGTAGAGAATGATGTGGAACTCGCGAATCTCAAGCGTAACTTGAGCCGGGGACCATGCGATTTTGTATGGTAGATTCACTATCTGTTCAATGATCCGCGGCGACCCCGTCATTGAATTTGAGATGAACATAATCTGAGATTAACATGCCATTGATAGTCAATGAATCTTAAAGATCTAGGAATTTCGTGGTGATCAAAATTGGCAAAGGGCTTTGCCTACCTAAATAACTTTATGGTGTGTTTACGGCATCCCTTTACACTTCATAGAGCCAAATATGGATCCTAGCCTTCTAAAATAATTTTATTTAGGGTGATTATTTTCTAAGGATAAGTAAAACAAACTATAATGGAATTTGTTATTGAATGATGTCTATAACCTTATCCACTAAAATCTACTGCTATAAAACCTTTGAAAAGATTATATATAAGGATGATCAATCTTGTCAATTTCGTAGTTTGGGAATAGTTCTCATAAACGAAAGGAAAGATCATGCCTTTGTTAAAGCTCTTCCTAGGTTACTTCAAACATTGCATTCTAAATTGTTAGAAAGAGCAATTATCAAATGTACGTTGTAAATTGACATATTGAAGTAAAATGGAATTTCTTTGAGTTAGAAGTTGACTAGGGTTAGTCAACTAGCTGACATGTACATATAATCAATTCATTTTCATTTTGATATGAACAACTTGGAATGACCATGAAGGAGTTGTGTAGCATGTTGAGGTTTCCTTTTGGAATTAACATGGCAATCATAGAAACACATACTTCAAAACACTCCTATATTTTCCTATCATGAATAGTGTCAAGAGAAAGAAAGTCAATTGTCCATGGCTTAAAAGGCGATTAGTTTTGGTATACCTAATCTAGGTCGAAATACCTAGGACAAAGGAAGGCTTATTTTGAGACATGTTTTGATAGCAATTCGTTTCCATAACAAGAAAAGGACTAAGAAGGAAAACTTGCCCAAATGTATATTTGAGGTGAAAGGACTAAACATGAAGAAGTTAAATTTGATCATGGATCACGAGCCCGTGCTACTTTATGATCAAAAGATAATTGGTTCTTCCATGTTTGGTATTCAATCAAATATATGGATTTATAATGCCATGAGAACATTACTTCTAAACCTTAAGTATTTTGTAAAGGTTTAAGTATTGACATTTGCAAGAGTGAGCAATGACTAAAATGAAGTAAGAAGACTGAAACATGGAGAAGATAATTTGATCATGAATGCCAAGCCCTTGCTACATTCATAGGATCAAAAGACAACTCTTTTCAAAATATTTAGTCTATGGTATTATAATTGAAATTGTTTATACTATGATTCATGAGATAGTTCTGACTTATTTAAATGTGGAGCATTCTAACATGTTAAAAGAAAGTCATGAAATCTATGAAACTAGTATAGTAGCAATAGTTCAAAATTGATTCGAACATTTGAATAAGGTGTATTATTGTGAATATCTGTTGATGTTAGTTTAACTAATGGATCGTTCAGATTGACCATAATAAGTACTTATTCAAATACATCCAAATGTTTGGGTGAAATGTATTTGTGGAATCATAGTATTGGATACATAAATGAGAAATGTATTACCAAGTATCCAGTTGGAACAAATTTTGGATATCATTTGACCTCGAGTCTTATGATAAATGCAAATCTTGTTTATCAAGATAGATGATGAATGTGTCACTGGGTGATGTGAGTATCTGTTGGAATTAGTTCACACTAATGGGCCGCTCAGATTAACCATGATACATATTGAGACCAACTTCGTATAAATGTGAGTCTAGAACCTCTCAGGTCTTCAGAGCTCTCATATAGCGAAGTTAAGAATCAATTGGGCAATAGGATGAGACACTCATAGTGAGAATCTCGGTCCAAACTTTATCGATCATCTAAGTGATCGTGAAAGAGTTTCATAATCTATCTCCGCCCAAAACCCTACCACTAGGAAGTGTTAGTTGGATAGAGAAACAAATCGTTCATTGATTTTGTACTAGATGAGTCGCACTGTGTTTGCTAACAATTCGTGGGTTGTACCATGAATAACGTTACAAGAAGTCCTTTGGTCTTGTGCCAACTAAGTAGGTTCTTGAAACACTCTATGGTATGTGAAGTGGGATTCTATCCTCACTGCCATATATGGAAGTCTACGATTATGAGGCTTACGCTTGTCGTAAAGCGCTCGACAATCTAGGACTTTGATTAAAGATGTGTTATCTCGTTGGAGAGCCCATCAAGCATTTTGGATAATTGTTTAACAACCTTCTGAGAATAAAGTGTATGTTGCTCAAAGGGCAGTCTTTCAAGAGAGGGAGCTGATTTCCAAAAGGGCTAGTGGGAGCTACATTGATCTTGATAAGATTCAAGAGTCAACCAACGAAGAGCCTAAAGTTGGACATAGCATTCAATTTGGAATTGAAAGAGCTATTAAGGAAACTGACATATTTCCATTTTTCCTTATAAATCTGATAGAAGACGTCATGGACCTAGTTATATAAGAGTTTATATTGCTAAGGTATTTGAGTCACTGGTAGATAGAAATCAGAGTATACCAGCTATCGGAAGCTATGGTAGGCCCTAAAGGCTACATCATAGAAGGAAGAATTGGAAAGCGAGATTCAATCCATGTATGTTGTAATTTGGTAGATCAAGCACTTGACCTTAACCCTTAGGTGCAAGTGGATCTTCAAGTAGAGACAATCATGGATAGGAACAAACACATAATTAAACCAAGATAGGTTTTGAAGGATGTGTAAGCTTAATAAGTTCAGTTATGGACCGAAATAAGCATCTCTCAAGATGGATCATTATTTCAATGAGAAAGTTCAAAGAGTTTGAATTTCGAAGAAATAAAGATAAGCCATATATATGTCAAAGCTAATGGGATTACTTGGATTCTTTGTTTCAATGAGAATGTTCAAGGAGTTTGAATTTTGAGAAACATAGATAAGCCATATATATGTTAGTGCCAGTGGGAGCACTGTAGTTATCCTTGTATTGTACATAGATAATGTACTATTCATAGGAAACTATATTCTAACTTAGCAAGTGTAAAATCTTGGCTTGGTTGGAGAATTGTTTCGCTATGATATACATGGGAGATAAAGAACACGTACATATAGCAAGGTGATTCATTGGATTAAGCCAACGTACATTGAATGTTGAGGAAACTCGACATGCAGAACTCAAAAAGGAGTTTAGGCTGGCATGACATTGAGCAATGCTAATGTCCTAGTTCTACTATTGAGCTAAAGCAAATGAGTCGTGTCCCACATGCTTCTGCTATGGTATCGATCATAAATGCCATGACATGTACTAGATCTAATGACTCGTATGCCTTGAGCATGACAAGTTTGATTAGATTAATTTGGCAAGAATCAATGAATCAAGATCGAGAACATTCTTAAGTGTCCTTGGAGGACAGAAGAGATGATCTTGATAGTATGGAAGAGATCATTGTAAGAGTTACATTGATGCTAAGTTACATACTAATAAAGACGTTTCCGTTTGCAGTCGAATTTCGTGCTTCTCTGAATGGTGAAGTTTTAGCTTGGAAGAGTACCAAGTATTACACCATAGTGGATTTTGCAAACTTAGAGTATGTTGCGGTTGGTTAAATTGCAAAGTGGACAATGTGACTGAAAGAGATTCATTAGTGACATATTTGTTGAAATTCAATCATTGATGGTCCTTATGAAGTTTCTTGCGACTTTGGGTGAACTTACCTCGAGTATGGATCCCAAGTCACACGAGCTCACATGAAACATACTCAGTAAGTACCAACACATTTGATAGTGATTCAAATGTAAAGACATCATAGTCAATGATTCATATCGAAAGATAATCTTGTCGATCCATTCCATAAGCCGATGTCATTGACCATGTCTGACAGTCAAACAAATTCGAGAGACATTAGATTTGTAAATGAATTGGCTTAAACACTCTTAGTTTGGTTTGTTTTAAAAACCCGAGAACTTTAAGCGGTATAACTTTAATTTGATTTGGCGATTATTAAGTGGTGATCTTAATATATGATGGAGTTCAGTCATTTCAATGAGCTTATCACTGCGTTCTCACTTTTGCATGTTTGGAACCCACTTCCCGAGTATTAATTTACTCAAACGTCCACAGTCGGTCATACTCTTGGAAGTAAGTAGTGATTCAAGACTGTCATGAGTATTGGTGGATTGTCCATATTGATTAGACATAGCATAGTGATTGCGCTAACACTCATGAGTGCTTAATAGAGATTTAAGTATTGGACCAACTCACGCTTAGAGATTACTTCATGGATTCAGTCACGAGTAATTCTAAGACGATACTATCTTCTATTCTTCAAACCTAGATACATGTGGGGTTTTGCTCTATGATTCTGTTATGCATTGGACTACTCCAACGCTAAGCGTAACTGGTAGTTATAAAGGGTATGCCCATGTGTGACATGATGAAATAGACAGAAACTATGTAGTCGAAGTTTATTCGTTCCTTCTGCCTTAATAGGAGAAGCGATATCTATGGGCCCCTCAATGATTTGGTGCTGACATCTAAAGTGCTTGGCCGAGCCCTGGCTGGAATTGATGTGTTCAATTTAGTAGTCAGATGCAGTCGTCACAAATCTATATCGGGAAACATAATCATGAATTCTTGCGATTGACCATTATCCATGTCTCGAATTCATACAAATATCATAGAACGAAGGGATATTTGATCACTTATCTAAGGGCTGGATCTTGATTAGATCAAGAGTTCGGTAGTTGCATTAGATGGATAACTCTCTGTTGATTATTGAGAAATATTGGTCTTCGTATAGTTGATGACTTGTCCAAGTGGGAGACTGTTGGAATAGTGTCCAAGGTCATTAACTATTGGTCATATTTCTAATAATAGCAGGGTACTTTTGGGTTGCCCTCAAGACCCAAATTGAGTAGAATAAATAAAGGAGAAATTGGTTTATTAATTATTATAGTTAATAATTAATTAGAAACTAATTGGAAATATATTTTGGAAATATATTTTGGGAATTAATTAACAGTTTAATTAATTAAAGGGTTGAATGTTCATTAATCGATAGTTGGTTAACCAGGAATGTTCCAGAACCCTTATTGAATTAGGGTTGGATGAAAATCACTCCATCCCACATGGGAAAGGAGTGAAATTTCGTGGTTAGGCCTCCATCCCACATGGGAAGGAGTACTAAACCCTAGGAGGCATCCAAGGCTATAAATAGGGCCTTAGGGATTTCATTCCTCCTTGCACCTTGGCTTGAAGTTTCGCCAACCCTTCTTCCTCCCCCTCTTAGGGACGATTTCTAACCCTCTTTGGGTTTGAGAAATTGACCCTTCTCCTAGTTATTTTTATTCCACTCTTTGGTGTCATTGGGTGTGATACCATTAGAGGGATTCTGGTTTGGATCCTTTCATCCAAGCAACTTCATGGAGGATCAAGATCTCAAGCACGGAGATCAAGGGATACATAAGAGGTATGTTTTCTTACTTATGTTTTAGTTTCTAGGGTTGATATAATTAGCATGAAGCCATAGATCTATAGGATGCATGTACACTTAGGTATATCGTTGTTTCGATTTTTCCGCTGCCTACTTTTAGAGTGTATTTGATGCATAGAAAACCCAACAGTTTATATGTTATGATTATGTGTTCCAGGTTTCGGTCCGATGTCGGGGCAATCCCGATGCAGATTATATGTTTATGATATATTTTTATGTTGTGTATGTGCCGGGGTAAGCCCGATGCCGGGGCAAGCCCGATGCCCGATGCGGTCAGATGCCGGGGTGAGCCCGATGCCAGACAGGAGTTCGATGTCGGGTAAGCTTATGCCGAGATTCATCCCGATGCAGTTGGGAGTAGTCCCCAGAGTTATGTTATTTGTTATACGTGATTTGTATGGTATGTGGTAATTTGTGGGAGCTCACTAAGCTTCGTGCTTACAGTTTCAGTTTTGGTTTCAGGTACTTCAGCTAGGAAGGGAAAGGGCTCGGGATGATGGCATGGCACACACCACAGTTTTTCTTAGCCTGGGAGTTTACTCTGATATTTTATATGAGATTGTGATATGATAACATATTTTATGAGATTTGAGATACACGTTTTATGATTCTATACTTTTGCGATGATATTTATGTTTGTTAAATGATTTTGAAAACGAAATTTTTGGCTAGTATTTTTGGGATGTTACAAGTTGGTATCAGAGCCTTGGTTTGAGGGATTCGGACACACTTTCGGGTGTGTCTGAACTCAAACTAAGGAAGTGGTATGAAAATTTCAAAAGAATATCATTTTTACAAAAGGATTTTGTAAATAGAAAAGAACTTTGAAAAGAGAAAAGGGTGTGGTGCATGCAATCAACTGAGCTCAAGTAAGTACTCCCAGATTACCCATACAAGTTTATGCTATGTTATGATTATCAGCTTTATTAGAACAACATTCTAGATTAGGACTAAGGATCTAGGAAGGATGCCTTATGTGCCTGTTATATGTGTTCACCTTTATGAGAACTGCATGCTAGTACAGATTAGTCAGTATGATAGCTAGAGTAGTAGATGCTTGATTATGTGTACTCGATGCTCGAATGCTTCTTGCTTTGTGCTTTCAGGAGTCTTAGTTATCTTTTACTAAGTAGTAAACGAATATGTTACGTTGCATATTGCAAGGACTAAATAATTTCAGAAGGTTAAGTCTAGCTCTATTTCGCAGCTCTTGTCTGAGCCTAACCGTTGTAGAGTAGGATCTCTCATTTGAAGAATTATCTAGTCTGAGTAATATGTAATAGTATTCGCGAGCTAGTTAGGGAAAGAAAGCAGGGACTTCTTATGCAGCTGATGGCGGAGAGTGCGTTGGTGATTACCCTAGGGCAAGCCTAGGAAGAGCTTAGTATGACATCAGTAGTAGTAGTAGTAGAAGGGACTTGGTGGAGTCGAGGCAATTCTTGAGGAAAGTATGGATAGATGTGTAAGGTAGTATGGGCCCGTACTACTGAAAGCAGAGGATCCGTAATCGAATCAAGGAAGGCTGAGATAAGACCAGGGAACTTGTAGTGTATGTGATCCCTCCAGTTATATTAGTATTCTGACGCTTATTATGATGTGTTTTCAGAATGGTGGTTTTATGCCCTAGACTAGCAGTTGGTAGTTCAGGTGCAGGAGAGGGATTGGGCTCAGGCTCTGGAGCCGGACAGTTAGATGAGCAGACCAGGGAGTTTATCTCCTCGGAGGTCACATGCAACATACTAGACCCGACTCCTGTGATTTTTGGATCGGTTAAGGAGGGTATCTTAGAGTTTCTGGATGAGAAGCTGGGCGCGTTCCGTACTGAGATTGCGGCCATGATGGGATCACGCACATTGACTTTCAGAGAGTTCAAAGCTTGTGGAGCTCCTGACTACCATTGGGCTCGGGACCTCATTGCGAGTACCAGATGGTTGGCAGATGTCGCCAACATGTTCCGTACCAGCAAATGTCCCGAGGGGGACAAGGTCAGATTAGCATCCTGTCTTCTGAAGGACAGGGCACGAGATTGGTGGGAGGAGGTCGGGATAGTCATTGGAGATGACACTGTGTTGGATGCTATGACCTGGAGTGATTTCACGATCAGGTTCAGAGCCGAGTTCGCACCTGTTATTGAGGTGCAACAGCTTACTAGGGAGTTTCAGGACCTCCAGCAGACGATGGAGACTGTGGCGGAGATTACCGCCAAGTTTAGAGAGAGGGCCCTTCTTGTTCCGCAGTATGTGGCGGACGAGGAGATGAAAAAGGCCCGATATCATGAGATGTTCCGGAGTGATATCTGCCAGTTTGTGATCCGATCCAGCTGCAAGACGCTGGAGGATATGATAGCGAGGGCTCGAGAGAGAGAGAGAGAGTTGGATTTAGAGATGGAGAGGAAGAGGAAGCCAGGAGGTTCGGGCAAGAAGCCCAAGATATCAGATCACAGATCTCGGAGCCAGCAGAGCCACGTTCGTTGTGGCAAATGCAGCAGGATGCACGATGGGGCATGCAAGGCAGGGAGTTCGGGCTGCTACAAGTGCGTCCAAACGGGTCACATGAGCCGAGACTGTACAGCTACTACCACCACCACACCAACATCAGACCTGATTTGCTTTCAGTGCAATCAGAGGGGACACAAGCGGTCCCAGTGCCCGAGTTTACCAGCAGCAGGGAAGGTGGCAGTACCTTCTCCTGCCACCTTGAGGATTATAGATGGCCGTCAGGGCCGGGCTAAGGCGCCTACAACGCGGAGCAGGGCTTTTCAGCTTACTGCAGAGGAGGCACGAGCAGCTCCTGACGTGGTGACGGGTATGAATTTTCCTCTTATCTCTGTTTTGATATTGTTTTTTACTCATATTTATGCGTTTGTGTATAGGGTCGTTCTTAGTGAACGACATTTCAGCTATGGTATTATTTGATTCGGGGGCTACCCGATCATTTGTGTCGCTCGCGCTTAGCAAGCGATTTAGCAGAGATCCAAGGGAGCTGGATTGTCTACTCGACGTCGAGATAGCTGATGACAGGACCGTTAGGGTCACGAGAGTTCATAGAGGATGTACATTGCGACTATTAGATGAGCAGTTCTCAGTGGATTTGGTTCCTATTCCCCTGCGACGGAACAAGGTTATAGTAGGTATAGAATGGTTGAGCCCCAATGGGGGCGGTGATAGATTGTTAGCAGCAGTTGGTTAGAGTTCGCACTCTCAGTGGGGGAGAGTTAGTGATTCAGAGCGAGAGGCCACATCACGGACCAGTTTTCTGTTCTGCAGCGAGAGCGAGACGTCACATTCAGCAGGGTTGTGCTGGATATGTCGTGTATGTTATAGATACCCGGGATATGGGTAAGACGACAGTCGATGATGTTCCAGTGGTGCGAGAGTATCCGGACGTATTCCCGGAGGATTTGCCTGGGATACCTCCGGAGAGACAGGTTGAGTTCCGGATTGACCTGGTCCCTGGTACGGCTCCGATAGCCAAGACAACATATCAGTTGGCTCCTCCCGAGATGCATGAGTTGTCTACGCAGCTACAGGAGCTTCTAGACAAGGGTTTTATCAGGTCGAGTAGTTCACCATGGGGATCCCCGATCCTGTTTGTGAAGAAGAAGGACGGGTTGCACCGTATGTGCATTGATTACCGGGAGCTGAATAAGGTAACGGTGAAGAACTGTCACCCACTCCCAAGGATAGATGATTTGTTCGACCAACTTCAGGGAGCATCTTGGTTTCCCAAGATTGATCTACGGTCCGGATATCACCAGATGCGGGTCAGAGATGATGATATGTAGAAGACCGCTTTTAGGACCCGCTATGGTCATTATGAGTTTGTGGTGATGCCGTTTTGGCTCACCAATGCTCCAGCCGCATTCATGGATCTCATGAACCGCATGTGCAGACCGATACTGGATCGGTTTGTGATAGTATTCATTGATGATATCTTGGTTTATTCCAAGACTGAGCAGAAGCGCGAGGAACACCTGAGGGAGGTGCTTGAGACCTTGAGGAGGGAGAGACTTTTCGCAAAGTTCTCCAAATGCGAGTTCTGGTTGCGCGAGGTGTAGTTTCTGGGGCACCTTGTCAACCAGAAGGGTATATTAGTAGATCCGGCCAAGATTGAAGCCGTGATGCAGTGGGATGTCCCGAAGTCTCCATCCGAGATTCGGAACTTCCTGGGTTTGGCAGGGTACTATAGGAGATTCATCCGGGATTTCTCCAAGATAGCGGTTCCGTTGACCTTATTGACCAAGAAGTCGGTGGTGTTTTGTTGGGGTCCTGAGCAGCAGACAGCCTTTGAGACACTTAGGCAGCAACTGTGCAAGGCGCCGATTCTCACCCTGCCAGAGGGAGTAGATGACTTTGTAGTCTACTGTGACGCTTCGATCAAGGGTATGGGAGCGGTATTGATGCAGTGAGGTCATGTGCTAGCTTATGCTTCGAGACAGCTAAAGCCTTACGAGGCTAACTATCCGACACATGATTTGGAGCTGGGGGTTGTAGTGTTCGCCCTCAAGATTTAGCGGCATTACCTCTATGAGGTCCGGTGTACCATTTACACGGACCATAAGAGTTTGAGGTACCTCATGGATCAGCCGAATCTGAACATGAGGCAGCGTCGGTGGTTAGATGTAGTGAAGGATTACGATTGTGAGATCCTTTACCACCCGGGCAAGGCCAACGTAATGGCCGACGCCCTGAGCCGCAAGGCGGTAGCAGCACCGATTCGAGATATCTATCTGAGGATGACAATGATTAATCCATTGTTGGAGAAGATTAGGGAGGCGCAGGTTGAGGGCCTGAAGGAGGAGCGCCAGAAGTGCGAGAGGATAGTGGGCTGAGTAGCTTCGTTTGATTACGATAGTTGAGGATTTTTGACCCTGCATGGGAGGGTCTGGGTACCGTACTGGGGAGGAGTACGGCAGGTGTTGATGGATGAGGCCCATAAGTCTCGGTTCTCCATCCATCCAGGGGCGACGAAGATGTACATGGATTTTTGACCCGATTACTGGTGGCCCTGCATGAAGCGGGACGTAGCTTGGTACGTGGAAAGATGCCTGACCTGTAGGAAGGTTAAGGCAAAGAACTAGAGGCCTCACGACAAGATGCAACCGTTAGACATTCCCGTGTGGAAATGGGAGGATATCACGATGGATTTCATTACTAATCTTCCCAGGACCGCACGTGGGGTTGATTCGATATGGGTCATCATGGATCGGTTGACCAAGAGTGCTCATTTTATACCGATCCAGGAGAGCATCTTGGCTGGGAAATTGGCTGAGATTTATGTGCGAGTGGTAGTGGCACGTCATGGAGTGCCTGTTTCGGTGGTGTTAGACCGATATGTCCGGTTTACTTCCAGGTTTTGGAAGCGGTTTCACGACGAGATGGGTACTCGTCTCCATTTCAGCACCGCTTTCCACCCTCCGACGGACGGACAGAGCGAGAGGACGCTTCAGAATCTCGAGGACATGCTTCGAGGATGTGTGCTAGACTTTGGTGGCAGTTGGGATACGTATCTTCCGTTAGCGGAATTTTCGTATAACAACAGTTATCACTCCAGTATAGACCGACCTCCCTTCGAGATGCTCTACGGGAGGAAGTGCAGGACCCCAATCTGTTGGGGTGAGGTCGGTCAGAGAGTCATGGGGAATACGGAGGTAGTACTCAAGACCACGGAGTGGATTCGGCAAGTCTGGAGCAGGCTCCAGACTGCTCAGAGTCGGCAGTAGAGTTACGCCGACAAGCGGCGTTCGGACTTGGAGTTTCAGGTAGGCGATATGGTCCTCCTGAAGGTATCACCCTGGAAGGGTGTTATCAGGTTTCGGAAGCAGGGCAAGCTGGGCCCCAGGTTCATTGGTCCATTTAGGGTTTTGGACCGAGTGGGTCGGGTTGCCTATCAGTTAGACCTTCCAGCAGAGCTCAGCCAGATCTACAGCACGTTCCATGTTTCTCAGTTTCGGAAGTGCTTAGTGGATATTCAGCAGTGGTATCCATTGAGGATATTCAAGTTAACGATAGCCTGAACTACATCGAGAAGCCAATGGCGATCCTAGATCGCAAGACGAAGGAGCTGAGAAATAAGAGAGTCGAATTAGTGAAGGTTCAGTGGCAGCACAGGAAGGGTTCGGAGTGGACGTGGGAGTCCGATGAGGAGATGAGGGAGCACTACCCGGAGTTGTTTCCAGATTCAGCAACACCAGACTTCGAGGACGAAGTCTGATACAAGTGGGGGTGAATTGTAACATCCGTCTCTCGAGGTATTGATTAATTATGCAAATTAATATTGGGTTTGGACTAAGGTGTGGGCAATGACCCTTGTTGGAATGGACCCTAGAAGATTGGGCCAAGGAGTGGGCTGCCCATAAGCTGTACGCGGGGCGTAGTAATCACATTGGATGCGCGGGACTCGGGGGCGTACGCGCAACATACCATTAGGTACGCCCAGCGTACGCAGGTAGATGCCAAACCCTAATTTTTAGGGTTTAAGACATATATAAACCCCATTATAGCCACCTCTTTGGCCTCCTCACCTGTCCCTCACTCTCAGAAAACCCTAGTTCGTCCCTTACTCCATTTCGTTGTGTGCTTGACCTTTTGGAGTTTATTTTGGTGAAGAAGGGCTTGGAAGAAGTGAAGCAAGGTTGAAGGAAGAATCACTTGAGTATCTTGAGCTCAAGGATCTGGAACAAGTTCACCTTTGGGCACTCAAGGGAGGTATAAAGCTCCTATCTTTCCTTCTTGAATCATAGATCTATAGTTCTGGAAGATTTGGACCTTTTTAGGTCCAAAGATTGGATCTTGATAATGCAACTTCGACTTTGAGCTTAGGGTTTAAACCCTTGAAGCTCAATGTGTTCCTTTAGCTATACAGTTGCAAACTTTGAGGTTTTTATGAAGCCATGAAAGAGATCTAGCCATTTCCATGATGGTTCTTTGTCACTTTTTAGTGTTGGGCTCATTTGGTGGCTTGCAAGCCACCAAGTGATCGACTTTATAGGCTAGGACGAAGTATTAGACTCAGATCTGTAGTTTGGACGTTCTGTCTTAAGAGATTAAGTCATTTTGGAAAGGATGGCTTAACAGGAGAGTACGCTGGGCGTACATGCCAGTACACGCAGCGTACAAGCCATTCAAGCAGTACGTGCAGCGTACAGATGGGTACGCTCAGCGTACGCTCAGTCAGTGGGTTATAAGTTATTGGGCCTCAGTTTGGGCCTAACTTTGGTCATAGCAGTAGTTGGGCCGTGATGGGCCTTCAGAAGGCAGTTAAGGGCCCAAGAATTGGTTTGGGTTTGGAAGGAAAGCCCATATGAAGAGTTGGGCCCAATTTAGAAAATTGGGCTATTTGGGGACTTATTGGGCCTAGTGAGGATTAGAAAGGAGTGGGCCTAGGTCATGGCCCAAATTAGATTAAAGGGGGTAAAATAGTCATTTTACCCACAGTAGAATCCTCATTTCTGACTAAGTGTTTATTTGGTCATGATAGTCGGAGAGCAGCCGTAACAGTAGTCAGGGATTCCTCACCGCAAGATTTCACAGTCAGCCTTACGAGGTAAGTTTCCTTCCAGTAGGAACGGGTCTACGGCCACAATGCCGATCCGTTTAAGTTGTAGAGTATGCCGGGGTGAGCCCGATGCCGGGGGTTAGCCCGATGCAGTTTATATGTTTCCGGACTTCGGTCCGATGCCGGGGCGGTCCCGAGAAGTAGTTATGTATGCCTGATGTCTTTGTGATTCATGCATGTTTATGTGTTATGTGTTATGTGTTCCGGGGTAAGCCCGATGTCGGGGCAAGCCCGATATATGTTAATTATTATGCCATGAATTGGGCAAGCCCGATGTATGCTAGTTTATATGTTATGATTATGTGTTCCGGGCTTCGGTCCGATGCCGGGGCAATTCCGATGCAGGTTATATGTTTATGATATATGTTTACGCTGTGTATGTGTCGGGGTAAGCTCGATGTCGGGGCAAACCCGATGCCGCGGTGAGCCCGATGCCCGATGCGGTCGGATGTCGGGGTGAGCCCGATGCCGGACAGGAGTTCGATGCCGGGATTCGTCCCGATGCAGTTGGGAGTAGTCCCAGAGTTATGTTATTTGTTATACGTGATTTATATGGTATGTGGTAATTTGGGGGAGCTCACTAAGCTTCGCGCTTACAGTTTCAGTTTTGGTTTCAGGTACTTCAGCTAGCAAGGGAAAGGGCTCGAGATGATGACATGGCACACACCACAGTTTTTCTTAGCATGGGAGTTTACTCTGATATTTTATATGAGATTGTGATATGATAACAGATTTTATGAGATTTGAGATACACGTTTTATGATTATATACTTTAGCGATGATATTTATGTTTGTTAAATGATTTTGAAAACGAAATTTTTTGCTAGTATTTTTGGGATGTTACATAATTGCTCTTTTTATATAAAAATCTTATTTTTTCCATTATTGCACAAGTCTTTTATATAAGTATATAAAATACATACTTTTATCAAATGTACATGTATTTACACTCTATACCACATTTGATTTAACCAAACACATTTTAAGTTCACTTTTCATATAAAACTCTAATGAACATATACGCTGTCACTATATGTCTAACATATTTTTTAAAAGCATTTGCATGTTTATAACGTATAAAAACATGTCATTTTGAATAAAAATGATATAAAAGAAAGATATGAACATTTTTAAGCTAGTCATTAAACTAACAAGTTATATTTATTAACATGTTATGAAATAATATACACATAACATGTCACATATTTTGTTTATATATTCTCTTACATGTTTATTTGTATTTTAACATAACTTTTAAGTATGTATGACCAAAAATGATCCAAACAACATTTTAATAGCTGTATCATATAACCATAACATGAAATGAACACAAAATAACATCAAACTTTCATTTAAAATAAGTATGTATCTTCCTTCAAAAATCGTAAAAACTTAAAATGGAGCCATAAAGACTCACCCTCGATGTGTGAATTCGATTTAGGTTCAAATTTGGGTCGTTTAAGGTTTAATGATAAATTGGTTTTGATTCGACAGTTTTCACGACTTTGAATAATTTACGGATTAAAAATATTATGATCATGAAGTCAATTATTAGCCCTATGTATGAATTCAAAAACGTTCTCGGAATTTCCATATGAGGTGTGCAAGTACCTCAACGGATCGATTCAATTTTTCGTTTATTAAGAAAATTAGTATTATATTGATTTGGTTTTTTAAAATGGACGTAACTTTTGCATATGACCTCCATTTTTGACGTTCTTTATATCCACGAAGTCGTGAGAGTAGATTGTATCCAATTGATCATAAATTAGTCATATGTATACTTGATGCAAAAATTTATTTTTATCGTCACAATTATTAATAATTTTTGTGATTTTTGTCTCGATCTTTAACGATATATGGTTTGTTGAGAAATTTGAGACGTTCTGAAATTATGCACAATTGGTCTTTAATATATAGGGTTTCATGGTGGTTCGGCTGACGAACTTTGACCTAAAATTACCAGTTGTTACATATCTATCTGAAGACCACCACCATCGGTGAGGAAAGAGATTAAAAGAGATGATGAATTCAGGGAGTCATCGAGAAGCTACTGTGTTTCTAGGTTTAGGTCGATAGAATGTTTTTATGGCTTTGGGTCGCATGTTGTGTGAGAAGCTGTGGGGAAGGCGATTAAGAGAGACGACGGTGTGAGTTGTGGCACCGATGGGAATAGAAAGGAAAAAAGGGGATGTGTTAATCATTAATACGGTGGGCGGGAGGTGATACGGTGGTGGGGTGTGGTGTCGTTGGAAAATATGAAGGGGATATAGGAATTAAGATTCTAAAGGATGGGTTATGGGGGTGAGTGTGGGATGGAGCCAGCTGTATTAAAATAATTAGACCAAATGGAATGGACCAAAACCGCACACTACAGTGGATGACGTGTCACCACAGGGGTGGGGTGAACACGACACCGCTCAGTTGTGTGGTGTTGGGGTTGGTTTACCGCACGAGAGACTCTTATTGTTGTGGAGTTTGTTCGTTGCTTCCTTCTTGACTGTCACCCAACTGGTATTTTTCATATATATATATATATATATATATATATATATATATATATATATATATATATATATATATATATATATACACACACACACACACACACACACATAATAAAACACATCATGTTTCAAACAACAAAACAAATACCGAACATTTATATTCTTCATCTTTACAGTTCGGAAATGTCTTCATCGTCATCGGCTTCGTCGAATTCGTTGGCCTTGTGAGAATCAAAATTTATTAGGAACGTTATGCGAAGAACGCTCACTTATCTACAAGAAAATGAAGCCGAAATTTCACGTCCAAAAATTAGAAATCCTCCTTTACGGAGAAATCTTGAAGTCGGGCACAACCGCCTTGTGAATAACTACTTTGACTATGATGCAGTCTATGTTGAGAAATTCAGACGTTGTTTATGGATGATGAAAGAATTATTTTTACGCATTGTTGAAGATGTGAAAACGGTTTCCATATTTTCAACAAAAGATTGATGCAAGAGGGCAGAAAGGTTTCTCTACAATTCAAAAATGTACAATTGCTATTCTTCAACTATCATTCAGCATGGGCCCAGACTCATGGGATGAGTATTTATGGATGTCAGAGCGAACGACACCAAAATGTTTATACAAGTTTGCTAAAGTTATGGTTATTCTATATCATGATCGGATTTACACAAGCATACAATTAGCGACGTCCACCAATTATATATGACACATGAAAATAGGCATGGGTTCCTTGGAATGCTTGGTAGTATATATTGTATGAATTGTGGGTGGTCAATGTGCCATAGTGGATGGAATGGCCAATTATGCGAGCACGGTGGGTCCAATGCTTTTTCATGCCCAAGGCGAAAAACGATCATAATGCCCCATTTTTCTGCGTTGAGCTAATTCGACTCTTTACAAGAATTATAATTTAGAAAACAACAATGTAACATAACCTTTTATTTAAAATACATGCATTTACATAAACTAATGGATTCAAACTTCACTTAAGAAATGTCATACCATATTTTTGAAACAAAAATATCAATTATTCTATCATATTCAAAGGCTAAAAATAACTTCCAATACTGAAAATTGTCACAACCTTCAATCTCTCTCAAGTCTTTTATACATCATAGATATCACATATGTAGATCTTTGAAAAATTTCTTCCCAAGGATTCTACAATATCAAAAATATCAAACATGGTAAACAAAATCTTATATACAAACAAACATTTGGATACATATACAACATTCGAAACTTCAACGTGCAAACACTAAAACCCCAACTTTACAAAAGTAAACACAAAATTTGTTAGATTGAAATATGATAACGGCCCATACGGCCATGCTAGGATGCGACGCCTTGGAACTCATGCTGGAGACTAGGCGGGAGCAAACTCGTGCCAACCTACAAAAGAATGACCACAAAAGCAACTTTCCAGCACCCTCTCCTAATCGGGCAACGGCTAGAAAGTCGCCTAGAGATTAAATGATATTAACCAACAACCTTAGTGGTTCACGTATCACTACCAACATCCTCCTTGAACCAATTACAATCCAGGGCAGAGAGTAGACGACATCTCCTCCAATGAGCGTCACTGTCCTGCAGCAAGACTCACACTCATGTCTCGCAAAAGTGGAGTCATCGCCTAGGCCTTGCTATATAAGGCTAACAACAACATTCTCAACGGTACGTTCCTTTTGAATGATACTCTCACTACCTCACTTTAAAATATACTAACTTGATTGTCGCTGCATCCTCCCGAGATTTCCTCCTAGAGTACGACTGATGTGTTTGTCTCTTGTGTTCCAGGGCTCAATCACAGGCGGTAATCCCACCAGAGAACTCCTAGATTGCCACTGTGCATCAACATCGATTAACCAAAAAAGAATAAAAACTAATCAAGAATCACACATGACACACCAATAAACTAGAATCTAAATACAATTAAAATTTGAAATTTACCATTTACCAGTTAAATAATGAGTGATTGAGGATTTTTTTATTGCAAAAAAGGAAGTTGCCCAATTCTAGATATTTATACATAAAACCACAAAATTATAGCCGAAGCAAACCAAAAAAAATCAAAAATCATACCTAAATCAATTCTTGACTTTGAAATCAATATAAAAAATGAAGACTATAAACTATAAAAATTCAGCACAAATTCCAGAAATCAGAAAATCGAAGCTGTGGTCAAACTACTGATTTCGAAATCAAAACAAATAAATATGAGAATATGATAAAAGCAGAAATCAGAAATATGAGAATCTAACAAATGGGGAATAGAAATAGGATAATAGAACTAATATATACATGCTTCAATGAAGGCTTCAAATCGACGAACTTCAAGTCTCGAGCTTCGAACAATCAACTCCCATTAAATCAGAATAGTTATTAAAAATAGGAGAAATCAGAAACACGATATTAACAATCTTAGTTTGAACTCTAACTCCTACAAATATACAAATTAGGAATCGTGAGAATAGGAGAAAACGACAAATGGAAATCAGATTTAAAAATTAGGATTCGTCGATTTAGAGAAGCAATCGACTCCTCAATGTTCTTGATGGGTTTTCTATGTTATAGAACAATTTATTAATGCAACGGAATCATAAAACTATTTTATGTGCACATGAAACCTAGAGATCTATGACTTTTCTCATTATATCAACATACTATGAAAACTATGATCTAATCTAGTTATAATCGAAATTTCAATGATTAGAACACATACCTTTGCTATAAAAGGTCTAAGGTCTTAACAAAACTATTATAATATTAAAGAATAAAAGTAAAGTTCTTTTTAGGTTGCCCTCATAACCAGGAAATAACCTTGATTGATATTAAGAAAGAGAACAAATGATTTATTAATATATTAATTGAGAATAGTAATAATTAATTGAGAATTAATCATAATTAGTTTTGGATTAATTAGAATTAATAAAATATGCAAGGGTTGAACTGCAATTGCTTAATAGTCGAACAAGGAATGCAATTCTAGATCCTTCCATCATATGGACGATTTAGGTGAAGGATAGAAGGGTTCTAGGAGCCTCATAGATCAGATAAGGAAACCAGATTCGAATAGATTTAAAATATTATTATTTTAATATTCAAATCTAGGGTTTCATGGTTATCTAATAGTTATATAAAGGGTGCTACCCTAAGAAAAACCGATCTCTAGCTTCCTCCATAGAGAATTCATAATTCTCCCTCCCCCTCTCTCCTAAATATCGATCTTAGGTTTTCCTAGGGTTTTCGATGTGACACGTTAGAGGCTAACACATTATTCGAGCTTGTCTTTCCAAAGGAGATCTACAAGAGAGTTCCTAACATCAATTTTGTTGTTGCTAAAGGTATGTTTCTTATCCTCCTAGATTTTGATTTTAGTAGTTCAATTGATGTTTCATAAAGTATGTTGCTATAATAGAGAAAATGCCATAGAAGTTCTAGGTTGTATGTGCCCAAAAGAGTTTATGTGTAAAAATTCGTTGTGCAAATCTTTTTCTTGTAACCTAGAAAACCCATCAGTGGTATTAGAGCTTAGGATTTTAGATTATTAGTGCATGTTATGAAATTGGGAAACTAAACCTAAAAATTAAAGTATGTAAGACCATGACGTGGTCAGTCCTCTATCACGTCATGGTGATCTCATGGAATTAAAATTTGGGATTTGCTTGCCATTTTCTAATTGTAGGATAATTATTAGTTAATAAATTATATTTTAAATGGTTAAAATATGATCATTAAAACTAGATAATTAGAAATTCCTCATTTGAAAATTGAGGAAGTTATGAAAGGTATATAATTATCCAATTATAAGATAATTAGATAATGGAATTATCGTTTAAAAGAATAACGTCCCAAAACAGACATAATTTTTTTTAATTCACCAAATCACATAGTATTTATCCAAAAACCCATCATAGTAAAAAAATGTACCATAATCATCAGAGTAAAATAACAGTCACCAATGCGGAAAAATCATTAGGGGATAATGTTGTGCACTCAAGCCGGGCCATTCCCTTTAGAACTGGAAGTACCTGAAATATTCAAACCACAAAACCGTAAGCACAAAGCTTAGTGAGTTCCCTAAAATACCACATATTGTACAAATGGGCCCAGCCCAACATACAATGGCCCCAACCTAGCATACATACAAATAAGCCAAACCCAACATGTAAATGGTCCCAGCCCAACATACAAATGGGCCCAACCCAACATACATGAAAATGAGCCCAACCTAATATATACATGCGCCTAGCCTAACATACATGAAAATGGGTCCAACCGAATATACATAAAAATGGGCCCAACCCAATATACAAATGCAAGAGTCACAAAGACAGCTAGCATCCTACCCAGTACAATGAAAAGACTCACCTGTCTTACGAAATCATATAAGAACACATCTCATTGCCATGTGAACGATGCTATGACCCACCTATTAAATCAAACAAGGTCCCAATCAATGGTCAACTCTTCCATTAGTTGACCCCCACGTCGTGACCAACTCATGGTCACTTTGTTGGAAGCGGACTTGACCAGTTCCTAACTCAGTCACAATTCAAATCAATCTCAGATTAACTCAGTCTCAGTCCAAACCGTCATCACATCGTAATGTACAAGTCATGTAACGTTCTAAATTTTCAAGTAAGAATTTTCATTTTTAAAACCTCACAAAACACAATTTCACATTTATCAAAATAACATTTGTAAGTTGTTCAAAACACAAGACAACAAAATGTCTAACAATATCCCAGAATCCTCAAAACATAATCTCCAGCTGGTGTGTACAATCATGCCGGCGCCTTCCCGCGATCTTGAGAGGTACCTGAAACACATTTCAAACAACACTGTAAGCACGAAGCTTAGCGAGTTCCCCAAAATACCACACACAAATAATTAGCCTCTCATGGCTATATCTCAATAAGGACCCTCTGGTCATGTGTCTCAGTGAAGACCCTCCGGTCTCACAACTCGGGTCGAACCCTCCAGTCTGGTATCTCAGTGAAGACCCTCTGGTCTCACAACTCGGTTTGGACCCTCCGGTCCTAAGTCAATAAGGCACAGAATAATATACACATAAATCACAAAGACAAAATGCATGATATCAAATAACTCAGTATAAGCACATATGACCCTCTGGTCAATAACTCAAATAAGACCCTCCGGTCACACAGTATTACCACTCAGGTAAGTATAATGAGAAGACTCACCTTGCAGAGTAAAGCAATATATCACACACTCAAACTGCTGGTCTAGACTCCGCCCCTCCATAGCCTCCAAAATCCATAGCTTAACCAAAACCCTAAAGTCAATGGAAGTCAACAGTCAAAGTTGACCCAACTCATCGAGTGCAACTCCTGAACTCGTCGAGTTCCTCAGTACTCAGTAATCACGAAAACCCGAGTCAACTCTCTGAGTTGCTTGTCAACTCGTCAAGTCCATGCAGAGTCCAGAAGATCGGGGAAAAACCCTAACCAATCGTCGAGTCATTCCACCAACTCGTCGAGTTACTCTGTGTACAAAACGGGGAAACCCGACTCAACTCGTCGAGTTGGATGCCCAACTCATCGAGTTCTTCAGCCCTTTCTCATTAAACTCATTCCAGTTGATTCCAATGCTCCAAACTCTAGATCTAACCTCCTAGGATGAAGTTATCACGTAAAGTTGCTAACTTTACGATCATGCAAGGCCTCATAAGGCTAAAACACCCAAAAATAAGCTCAAGAAGGGGTTTAGGACATGAAGACGGTTCAAAGCTTCATAAAGCTTGAGGCTTTAAGCCTAAGGGTCCTAGTAGTGTCCAGATCTAAGGTCTCAGCTCCATGGCATGCTCACAACCATTAATGACTCAAGGAGAAACTAGAAGGCGCCATAAACTATCAAATGGAGAGATCTAACAAACAAGTGATCAAGGTAATAACGTTTTACCTTCAAATGACTGCTACCACTGAGATGATGCCGGATCCAAGGACTCCTTCTTGTTCCAAGCCTTCTACTCTTCAAGGAATGCACCAAAACCCATCCTCTATTAGCTCTAAACACTCTCAAATGGAAGATACTCGATTAGGGTTTGTCTCAGGGTGCTAAAGTGATGAGGGAGGCGGGGTAAAGGAGTTAAAGTCCTTTAAATAGGGTGCAAGACCGAATAATTAGGGTTTCATCAAACAGACTCAACTCGTCGAGTCCAGTCCTCCGACTCGATGAGTAGACTTCATATCCCGCGCATCCTGATCAACTCCTACACGACGAGTTGGGACCAACCAACTCGTCGAGTAGGTCCTATAATGTGAATTAAATTCTTTAGTTCCACATCCAGGAAATCAGGGTGTTATAATTCTCCCCCACTTAATTAGATTTCACCCTCAGAATCGCTCTTTATCGACACATAGATTGAAACAACCAATCCGAGAAGCACAACCGCAAAATCTCGTAACATACAACGTTCTCCTTCCCAAGACATTCGAAACCAAAACAGGAACTCCCAACCCGAAAAGGACGGACCCCTTTGCCGTTGCAGTATCAGCTTTGACTCTCCAGAACTCAGTTGGTCTGTCTCCCCGAAAGACCGCCCATGCGAATATCACCCAGTTAATCGCTCATCGAATAACAGGCCTGATAAATCACTTCCAACTCTGATTATCTTGTTGCGACTGATGGGAACAAGTCGTTGACCATAATTGGCTGCTGATCACTCATGACAGACATAGTAGTCGGTCCAGATCATAACTCAAATGGAATGGATGGATCACATCTCACCAAGGATGTGACATCCCCTAATTTCTCGGCCAGAAAAGACCGATTTAATTTATGCTTTTTAAAATAAAATCAGAGAAATCTTTTTAAAAGATGTTGCGGAATTGGTCCCCAAAACAAAATATGATAAAAGTTTGTCAAAACCTTTCTTTAAGAAATATATAATTTCATTTCATATCAAATCCTCGGGATGTCATGTACCGATACAGATCAAAAGCATAAACAAGACATTATAAGCCTTTCAACAGTTATTTACAACTACTGGCCTATAATCCAAAAATCTCTCATCATCCTCCGACTATGCTCGGGGTCCACTACCTGTAACATAAAAAGCTGAGTGGGTCAGGCTTGGGAGCCTGGTGTGTATATAGGGTTTTCAACCCACATTAATAATAAACTTATTAAGTTCATCAATCAACAATAACCCTGATTACCCATTTCCCGTTATCCTCACTTTACGTCCCTAAACACTTATCACAAGGGACCTAGCCTAAAGAATATCATCGGGATGGACACTACTGCTAAGGGGTTTCCTCAGCCATACATGTCCTAAAGGCAACCATGAGGGGGATGGAGTACAGCGAATGAACACCCAAGTTCATTAACACCTACAGGTTGCGGGCCTGCCAGTGTTTCACTGGACTGTCTAGAAAGTCCGTGGTCGTCATCCAAACTCTGCTAGATGACTGGATCACAAATCACATCGAGGCCTCTCATCATTTTGTCTCATCACACATCAACTATCTACCCATGTTTTGCCCAACATATTTGTAGATAAAAATACATATACAGTTTAAAACTTGTATAAAACATCAATTCAACAGTCACCGCAATTAAACAATTAATATAATTACACGTAGCACGTATTTTATATAAAATACTTCATATCTAGGTGTAAGATGAAGGTGACTATACACTCACTTGATTTGATGAAAACCGGGCAGCAATTCGTTTCTTAAAACGTTCATTTCTAATAAAAACGGAAGTTTTATTCAGAAACCGGGATCTGCGAGGATCGGGCTTCGAAACCGAAAAGATAAATTTTCCGGGCTTCTCGGGCTCTTCGTGGCGTATTTCGGGGGTTATAATCGATACCGGGGCTTTGGGGGGTGTTAAGATGAAGAAAATATGAAGAAAGGGGTGAAAGATGGTGATTTTCCAAATGTATCCGAGAAGGCTCGCAAGCCCTCTATTTATAGGAGGTCCGAAGCTGCTGATCCAATGGCTGAGAAGTCTCCACGCGTCAGCAGATCCGAAGGCTCACAGGTGGCTCGCACGTAGCTGCGCATGCGAGGGCCTCAGTGTCACCTCCTGATTGGACCGAGGTCTAGTCCGAGGTAGGGTGGGTTCATGGTATCATGTGAAGGCTCGGACACGAGGAAGAGGACACGCGTCGGATTCTTACTGGACCGCTTCGGATGACTCAGCAGCTCGGATGACTCAGCTATGTTCCTGACACGTGTTGGATGCAAGGCGAGGACACGTGGCCGAAGTCCACGTATGCGAGATTTCTCGGTTTTGGGGATTTTTTCTCGATTATCGCGCCAAAACTTCTAAAATCGATAACTTTCGCATACGAGCTCCGTTTTTGACGTTCTTTATATGCACGCGTAGGTAAAATTACGCTCTACAACTTTCTTTTAGACTTGGTCGGCTAATTTTGAATTTAATTTTTAAATTATTATTTTTAACAGACCGGGACCGGAAATCCGTTAAAAATTCAGAACTTCTTCATCCGACGTCCGTTTTCGTCTGTCTTTTTACCGTTGCACTAATATTGACGAGACCTTCGATTCTCGTTTAGGTCGTGTCGGCTAAAAATCACTCAATCTAAAATTCGAGTTTTTAGCTATCTACTGCTAAGCTGAAACTTCGAAAAATCATAACTTCCTCATACGAAGTCAGATTTGGGCGTTCTTTTTATACATACTCTCGGTTTAACGAACACTACGACTTTCGTTTAGATCACTAAGGCCAAAAATTAGTTTATCAAAAACTCACTTTTTACGACATTCGGCACCGTGCCGGTTTTGTCGCGAAACTTCGACAGGTCATAACTTCTTCGTTATAACTCGGATTTCGGTATTCTTTATATATCCGTAATCCTTGTCACGCCCACTACAAGTTTCTTAATAGATATCGACTTTATCTAATATTTATTTTTGACGCTCATTTTTATTCTTAATTAATTAAACCCTAATAATTAAGCATAAAACACATAATTCACATAATATTCACATAATTCCTTTTCATTTCTTCAAAATGAGTTACAAAGGTTAACCTAGACTATCATATCAATATTTATGCCTAGGCTAGAAACACGGGCATTACAATTCTCTCCCCCTTAGGATGATTCCGTCCCCGGAATCACACATCAGCAAACAAATGCGGGTAGCGACTCATGATGTCACTCTCCGTTTCCCAGGTGAGATTTGGCTCATTCGTATGTTTCCAACGCACCAGCACTAAATCGACCATCTTGCGTCTCAGCTTCTTAGTCTTACGGTCAACGATTGCCTCAGGTTCTTCAATCAACCTCTTGTTTTCATCCAACCTTAATTCAGAAATGGGAATTATGTCGGGCACATCTCCCGTGAACTTTCTCAAATAACACACATGAAAGGTGTTATGAATACCCTCCAGTTCTTCCGGTAATTCTAGCTTGTAAGCTTGATTCCTGATCCTCTGAAGAACTTTAAATGGTCCAATAAACCTTGGACTCAACTTTCCCCTTTTACCAAATCTTATAAGTCCCTTCCACAGCGAGACTTTAAGTAAAACCGAATCTCCAACTTCGAAGGATATCGGTTGTCTTTTCTTGTCAGTATAACTCTTTTGTCGATCTTGAGCAGCTAACATGCTTTCCCTTATCACTTTTAACTTTTCAACAGTTTGATGGACTATTTCAGGTCCCATAAACTGCTTTTCCCCAGCTTCCAGCCAACATGATGGCGTTCGACACTTTTCTCCATACAAAGCGTGATAAGGTGCCATCTTGATGCTTGAGTGGAAACTATTATTATAGGAAAATTCTACTAGAGGTAAATGTTCATCCCAGTTACCTTGGAATTCTAGAGTACATGCTCTCAGCATATCCTCCAATGTTTGAATCGTTCGTTCGCTTTGACCATCAGTTTGCGGATGGTAAGCTGTACTCCAACACAACTTAGTACCCAATTCCTCTTGTAGACTTCTCCAAAACCTTGAGGTAAAACGGCTGTGACGATCGGATACAATCGTTAACGGAACACCGTGAAGCCTCACAATTTCCTTCACATAAGAATTCGCAAGTTTATCCATACACCATTTCTAGTTAGCGGCTATGAAATGCGCACTCTTAGTGAAGCGATCAACGACCACCCAAATCATGTCGTGATCGTTCCTTGTTCTGGGCAGTTTAGTCATAAAATCCATGGTAATATCCTCCCATTTACCCATGGGCACAGGTAAAGGTTCTAAACTCCCATACGGTTTCTGATGTTGTGCCTTAACCCTAGCACATGTTACACACTCGGCCACATACTTAGCAACATTGAGCTTCATTGTCGGCCACCAGTAATAGGGTTTTAGATCCCTATACATTTTCGTACTGCCGGGATGAATCGAGTACATGGTCTTGTGAGCTTCTTCCATCAGAAGATCTCTTACTCCTCCCATCTTAAGTACCCAAATCCTATCTTTGAATACCTTCAGTCCTTGACCGTTTGTATCAAACACCAACGTTTTACCCAAACGTTCCTCCTTCTGGTCATTTTTCTCTAAAGCTTCCTCCTGAGCTTTCTTTATACTTTCCACAATTGTAGAGACAACTTCAATTCTCAACACTCTTGGCCTTCTCTTTTCAAGATTTACCTTCCGACTGAGAGCATCAGCAACAACATTTGCTTTACCAGGGTGGTAAAGTATCTCACAGTCGTAGTCCTTGAGTAGTTCTAGCCAGCGCCGTTGCCTCATGTTCAATTCCTTATGATTAAAGAGATATTGAAGACTCTTATGATCAGTGAAAAGTTTGCATTTTGTACCGTAAAGATAGTGCCTCCATATCTTTAAGGCGAATACTACCGCTGCCAACTCCAGATAATGAGTGGGGTAGTTCTTTTCATGCTCTTTCAATTGCCTCGATGCATACGCTATCACCTTATCCCTTTGGGTCAGAACACATCCTAACCCAACTCCAGAGGCATAACTATAGAGTGCAAAGTCATCAACTCCTTCCGGTAACGAAAGAATCGGTGCGTCACACAATCTTTTCTTTAACTTATCAAAGGCTTCCTTGTGCTTCTCATTCCAAGCATAAGTAGCTCCTTTGTGGGTCAAAGCTGTTAATGGAGTAGCGATCGAAGAAAAGCCTTGGATAAATCGGCGATAATATCCGGCTAATCCTAAAAAGCTTCGAATCTCCGTAGGACTTTTTTGTTGTTCCCACTTCATTACAGCTTCAATCTTTGCTGGGTCAACCATTATTCCTTCTTGGTTAACCACATGACCTAAAAATTGGACTTCTTGAATCCAAAATTCACATTTAGAGAACTTTGCATACAACTTCTCCTTTTTCAAAACTTCTAGCACCTCACACAGGTGCTTTTCGTGCTCCTGTTTGCTTTTCGAATAGATCAAGATATCGTCTATGAATACTATCACGGATTTATCAAGGTATGGTTTACAAACCCTGTTCATCAAATCCATGAAAGCTGCTGGGGCATTGGTTAGTCCGAACGACATAACCAAAAATTCATAGTGTCCATATCTTGTTCTGAACGCAGTATTTTCGATATCCTGCTCTCTCACCTTTAGTTGATGGTATCCCGACCTAAGATCGATCTTCGAGAAATAGCTCGAACCTTGCAGTTGGTCGAACAGGTCATCGATCCTCGGCAACGGATATTTGTTCTTTATCGTCACTTTATTCAGCTCTCTGTAATCAATGCACATTCTCATGCTCCCGTCTTTCTGCTTTAAAAACAACACATGGGCTCCCCAGGGTGATGAACTAGGTCGAATGAAACCTTTGTCCAATAACTCCTGAAGTTGTGTCATAAGTTCTTTCATCTCTGTTGGTGCTAATCCATACGGTGCTTTTGCTATCGGCGTCGTTCCTGGTAACAAGTCGATACAAAATTCTACTTGTCGATCAGGGGGCAATCCGGGAAGATCTTCGGGAAAGACTTCCGGATAATCACACACCACCAGAATATTCTGCACCTCCTTCTTTTCCTTCTGAGCATCGATCACGAACGCTAGATATGATGTACATCCCTTGGCCAAACACTTTCTGGCTTTCATTAGGGAAATGATTCCAAAGTTTACTCTGCGTTTGTCTCCATACACCATAAATGACTCTCTCCCTGGCGGTTTTACTTTTACTATCTTCTTCCTACACATTATTTCGGCATCATTGGCGCTAAGCCAATCCATTCTTAAAACTATGTCGAATCCATTTAACTCGATAGGCAATAATTTCTCGTGGAACTTATTCCCATCCAAGTCAATGAGGATCTTTCTCATACGATGGCTAACAGGTACAAACTTGCCACTAGCAATCTCGACTATTATAGCATTAACTAGTCTATCTACAGGCAAAGCTAGTTTTCTACCAAATTCATGCGAAATAAAGGAGTAATTGGCTCTAGAATCAAACAAAATTTGGGCAGGCAATTCATTTACGAGAAAGGTACCTGAAGTGACATCGACTTCTTCTTTTGCAGCTTCAAGTGTCATCTGAAAGGCTCTCGCCTTCGGCTTTGGTGGAAGATTGGGCTTTGCTGCATCCTTCCTCTTTGGACAGTCTTTAAAAGTATGCCCTTCTTCATGGCACTCAAAACATACCCTCTTGTCGGACGGACACACGTTGACATAATGCCCAGTCTTTCCACATTTGTAGCAAGTCACCCCTCACTACATTTCCCAGAGTGCTTTTTCTTGCACTTCTCACACCATTTCACTTCGCCTCCTCCTCCTCTAAATTTTCTCGAACCATTCTTCGAGAACTTGTTCTTTTTATTGGAACCTGAAGTTCCTTCAAACTTTCTCTTTTCGCCAACTTCTGCGCTCTCCAGACCCTTCTCTCTGACCTGAATCTCAACATTCTTAGCAGCCCAGATGGCGGCTTTCAAAGTGGTTGTTTGCTTAACCATCGGACCAAAGTTCGCTGGTAATCCGAGGGCAAACTTGTTGACCTTAGAAAGTTCAGTTGGAACTAGATGAGGAACGAGCTTCATCTTTTCCGTAAAACTAGCAGCGTATTCAGTGACGCTCATCTTTCCCTTCTTCAAATTCCGGAAGTCATTATTAATTTCCAGAAGATCCTGCTCAGAGCAGTACTGCATTTTCAGTTGTACCACAAAATCTTTCCAAGACATCTTACTAGCTTCTCCCTTGAGCATCGAATCAGCTAGTAACTTCCACCAGCTCAATACACCAGATTTTAACAGAGGAATTGCAAGTGCGGTCTTTTGTTTGTTGCTGCACTCACAACTTTCAAACATCGTCTCCATTTCGGAGATCCAATTCATGACTTCCACCGGTGTCAGACTTCCAGATAGACACGGCGGTTTAGATGCCATGAAATCTTTGTATTTGCATCCGCGTCCATCAACTCCTCCATCCTGGTTGTTTTGTCTAACTATCGGTGGGTTGGCTTGACCAAGAGTCCCACTGTAGTTCCCTCCTACTGATTGCCCTTCATTCAATACGGGCTGTTCAACAGGTATCGTAGTTTCTTCCCTATTATGTTGTAGTAATCGCCTTGTCTCCTCCATCTGGCGATCTAACATCATCTGCATCATTGCTTGTACCCCAGCCATCGTCATTGGCTCAGGCGCAGCTCCTACAATAGGTACTTGCTCAACTACTTGAGGTTGAGGTTGTTGATCCCTGTTTCCATTTGCATTTGCAACTCCACTACGAGTTCTTGCCATTACAATCTATATACCGAATAAGGCGAATTTAGGTCTTTATCCTCGATAGGTATTTAAATTCCCTTATCACTCCGAAACATTTACATGTTAGTTCTAATCTCGTAATCATACGCTTAGAATCCTACACACATAAGGTTTCCAGATCCGGTCGGCAACAGACCATAGATCAGAACAAATAATGGCATATATGGCAAACATATAACATTTAGCACATAAAAGCATTTTAGGTATCTGTCCTAAAATAAACTAGTGCTTGTGTCTAAAATATGGTAGACACTCATCTCACAATCATCACTTAGCATTCTAAGTTTAACTCTAGAAATTCTACAATTTCTTAATTCGCTTAAACTAATGCTCTGATACCAACTGTGACATCCCCTAATTTCTCGGCCAGAAAAGACCGATTTAATTTATGCTTTTTAAAATAAAATCAGAGAAATCTTTTTAAAAGATGTTGCGGAATTGGTCCCCAAAACAAAATATGATAAAATTTTGTCAAAACCTTTCTTTAAGAAATATATAATTTCATTTCATATCAAAACCTCGGGATGTCATGTACCGATACAGATCAAAAGCATAAACAAGACATTATAAGCCTTTCAACAGTTATTTACAACTACTGGCCTATAATCCAAAAATCTCTCATCATCCTCCGACTATGCTCGGGGTCCACTACCTGTAACATAAAAAGCTGAGTGGGTCAGGCTTGGGAGCCTGGTGAGCATATAGGGTTTTCAACCCACAGTAATAATAAACTTATTAAGTTCATCAATCAACAATAACCCTGATTACCCATTTCCCATTATCCTCACTTTACGTCCCTAAACACTTATCACAAGGGACCTAGCCTAAAGAATATCATCGGGATGGACACTACAGCTAAGGGGTTTCCTCAGCCATACATGTCCTAAAGGCAACCATGAGGGGGATGGAGTATAGCGAATGAACACCCAAGTTCATTAACACCTACAGGTTGCGGGCCTGCCAGTGTTCCACTGGACTGTCTAGAAAGTCCGTGGTCGTCATCCAAACTCTGCTAGATGACTCGATCACAAATCACATCGTCGCCTCTCATCATTTTATCTCATCACACATCAACTATCTACCCATGTTTTACCCAACATATTTGTAGATAAAAATACATATACCGTTTAAAACTTGTATAAAACATCAATTCAACAGTCACCTCAATTAAAAAATTAATATAATTACACGTAGCACATATTTTATATAAAATACTTCATATCTAGGTGTAAGATGAAGGTGACTATACACTCACTTGATTTGATGAAAATCAGGCAGCAATTCGTTTCTTAAAACGTTCGTTTCTAATAAAACTGGGAGTTTTATTCAGAATCCGGGCTCTGCGAGGGTCGGGCTTCGAAACCGAAAAGATAAATTTTCCGGGCTTCTTGGGCTCTTCGTGGCGTATTCCGGGGGTTATAATCGATACCGGGGCTTTGGGGGATGTTAAGATGAAGAAAATATGAAGAAAGGGGTGAAAGATGGTGATTTTCCAAATGTATCCGAAAAGGCTCGCAAGCCCTCTATTTATAGGAGGTCCGAAGCTGCTGATCCAATGGCTGAGAAGTCTCCACGCGTCAGCAGATCCGAAGGCTCGCAGGTGGCTCGCACGTGGCTGCGCATGCGAGGGCCTCGGTGTCACCTCCTGATTCGACCGAGGTCTAGTCCGAGGTAGGATGGGTTCGTGGCATCATGCGAAGGCTCAGACACAAGGAAGAGGACACGCGTCGAATTCTCACTAGACCACTTCGGATGACTCAGCAGCTCGGATGACTCAGCAATACTCCAGACGCGTGTTGGATGCGAGGCGAGGACACGTGGCCGAAGTCCACGTATGCGAGATTTCTCGGTTTTGGGGATTTTTCTCGATTTTCGCGCCAAAACTTCTAAAATCCATAACTTTCGCATACGAGCTCCGTTTTTGACGTTCTTTATATGCACGCGTAGGTAAAATTACGATCTACAACTTTCGTTTAGACTTCGTCGGCTAATTTTGAATTTAATTTTTAAATTGTTATTTTTAACAGACCGGGACAGGAAATCCGTTAAAAATTCATAACTTGTTCATCCGACGTCCGTTTTAGTCTGTCTTTTTACCATTGCGCTACTATTGACGAGACCTTCGATTCTCGTTTAAGTCGTGTCGGCTAAAAATCACTCGATCTAAAATTCGAGTTTTTAGCTGTCAACTGCTAAGCTGAAACTTCGAAAAATCATAACTTCCTCATACGAAGTCAGATTTGGGCGTTCTTTTTATACCTACTCTCGGTTTAACGAACACTACGACTTTCGTTTAGATCACTAAGGCCAAAAAGTAGTTTATCAAAAACTCACTTTTTACGACATTCGGCACCGTGTCGGTTTTGTCGCGAAACTTCGACAGGTCATAACTTCTTCGTTATAACTCGGATTTCGGCATTCTTTATATATCCGTAATCCTTGTCACACCCACTACAAGTTTCTTAATAGATATCGGCTTTATCTAATATTTATTTTGACGCTCATTTTTATTCTTAATTAATTAAACCCTAATAATTAAGCATAAAACACATAATTTACATAATATTCAGATAATTCCTTTTCATTTCTTCAAAATGAGTTACAAAGGTTAACCTAGACTATCACATCAGTATTAATGCCTAGGCTAGAAACATGGGCATTACAAAGGACCAACCACCGGTACTGCTATCAGAACCAATATGAAGAATAAATCTCAATACTCTGCTCTCATGCACTAGAAGAATGACCATACCCGATCTGAAATATCCTCTGATTTCTATAACCATAAGCCCAGCTTCCCTTCAAATGTTCCTTCCAACACTGGGTACCAGGTCAGCTCCCGACCCAAAATTTGAATCTCCAAGGCTACCCTAGCCCATCCGTCAATACGACTTCACAGTCGTTCTAGCCAACCGAGTTGTCTCAACCAATCACACTGAACTCCAAAATCATGAAGTTCGCTTTACCCCAAGCGATTACTACAAATGTTTTGAACTCGAACCTCATCTCCGACCTCTGTCATCTACTACTTGCTAATTCATGTGTATCATGGTTCTACTCAAACCAACGAACCGATTCACCCAGGTCTAAAACATCAGATGGGAAACACATTCCACTCAAAATGAAATCCATCTGAAAAAAAATGTGAAATCCCAACCTGCTCGTCCTCCACACAGATAGAGCCAAACTCAAACACAAGAGTCTGGTCCGACACAGAATTGGAACCACTCGTCCCAATCTGATACTCAACTCATGACCCATGTTCCACGAATCTACGCATGCATTACACCTCGATTCTTCCGATTTGCGATAACCCTTCCCTAACTCAAAACATAACGGTTCCCGACCATCGCTGAGACCCCAGTCTCGCCCCTAGTCTGGCCACCAGGTTCCCACAGACTCGATTGGCAACGCTACCCAGGCCTAAGAACCCCTATGCGTCACACTCTGACTAGTGAATTCTACGGCTCCCCGCAGTCTTACAACACCCTCTTACTGACTGATGAGTGCTACGGCTCCCCGTAGTCTTATAACATTCCCTCAATGACTACTGAGTGCTATGGCTCCCTGTAGTCTTAAGATACTCTCTCTTACCGACTCGTGAATGCTACGGCTCCCCGCATTCTTACGATACTCTCTCTCACTGACTCATGGATGCTACAGCTCCATGTAGTATTGCGATACTCTCTCTCACTGACTCATGGATGCTATGGCTCCCCGCGGTCTTGCGATACTCTCTCTCACTAACTCGTGGGTGCTACGTCTTCCCGCAGTCTTACGATACTCTCTCACCGACTCGTGAATGCTACGACTCCCTGTAGTATTACAATACTCTCTCTTACTGACTTGTGAATGCTACGACTGTCTGTAGCTTTACAACACTCTCTCACTGACTCGTGAATGATACGGCTCTCCGTAGTCTTACAACACTCTTTCACTGACTAGTGAATGCTACGACTCTCCGTAGTCTTACAACACTTTCTTACTCGCCGTGGGTTCACCCCACGGTTTTCCCTGACAGTCCTAAGTGATTACTCCCACCTGGATCCACTCACTCTCTTATCACCCCACAATCTCATCATCAAGCTATCACCATACCGCGTTCACTAACTTATGCTCCGCGGCCCAACATAGATAGGTGCGCTCACCTACCCAGATTATGCATCACTACTCTTGACGAAAATTCTCGTAGACAAGGCACTTTCCTTCAGTACAATTTACACCCTTGGACAATCCCCGTCTGACGACAATTAACTGATGGTCTCACATCTGAAAATATAGTCGCTTGGTGTTCCACTTGCTGTATGACAAACCCAAGTCTCATAGTAATCCAACAATTTAGGGCATCGTACTCGGATACCTCGATAAACCATCACAGAATATCACGATGTCTTGCCACAACCACTGATCTTCCACTCACACAATTTGAAGCCTTAAAGTATTCCAACTCACAACTTGAAGCACGGAGGAATCGTCAATGACTAAGAACACGTTGGCGACAATCTAAAACCACATCCTCTACTGATCAAGCCCATGCGAAACTACTCATACCGACTCTGAAGTTGATTGACAAATCAACTGCTGCCTTTCCCGGAGTACATATAACAACCTATACGTCGAGCTATCAATCTCTCAGCAATCAAATCTTGACCTCAGCAACCCAACCGTCTCGAAACTCAAACATTGGCAAACCCGAAGAACACGGGCCACAATCAGATTCCTGTCCAACAGCCACCTTCCATGAAGACACTCATTCTCTATTTGGCATATGCAACATGCATCCTCTTGCTCTGTACGTTGGCTTGATTACCACATGACCCCCGTCTCATATACTCGGACCGCAGATCTCCATAACCTAAACTTCTGTACCATATCAGATTGAGGACCCTCCCGACAGAATACCCAGTTCGAATCATCGTCCATTGACATACCCAACATACCACAGTATAGACTGGCTCATCAGATGTATCATTCCCGACTCATGGAACGTGCCACACAACACTCGATGATCTTCCAGATAATGACCAAATAACTCCAAGTATCCCGTATCTCAAATGAAAACCTCAAAATCCTCCCAATGTGACGACCTCTAGTCACCCAAAATCTCATACCCACACATCACCGGACATCTCGACTGTCCCGAATTAGTTACGACTCTCAACATGAGAATAATGAACTATCACACACACCTCATCTCTGATTCCTCAGCCAACATTCCATCGTGTGAATTATCATAGAAGCAAGAGACCTCACTCTCACAGTCGATATAGAACGTAAACAATGAGGGCCGCCGCCCCAATATACACCTCTTGATTACCTAGAAATACTGCTAAAATATGCGTTACTATACTCAACTAAGGCATATCATTGTCCTCATCCATCTCAGTTCCCACCGATGACTCTCTTATGGTATAAGAAATACCTCGTAGCAGACATACTACAAAATATTCTGGTGAAAATATCGTAACTATATGCTACCCCACGGGGTTCACCTCCAAAATCTAAAACCGGAAGCTTGTTATCTTATTCGCTCCACACGGGAAGCGGAAATAGTGTAATTCTCATCACACAAAGTGACATCTCAACCATCGGCTGATCACTCAACCCAGACCGCAATCCTCCACAAAGGATCATCTCCACTTTTCCTTGAGTCCTGCGACTCCAACTGGAACCTCACCAGTCAAACTCCTCGGGATCTAAACTCAATTTTCCTCGCAAGGTATTGAAGCTCCACCGACATGGCCCTCTGGCCCCACAGTTTACCATATCCATTCTCAGTCTGAACACCCATCATCGGATAACTGGTAAAGACGGAAGCACCCTCTGCTATGAATCATGGTACCTGAACCGTGTTATCTCCCCTCAAGCTGCTATTTAGAACCTCTGGAATTCTCCCTGTTTCAAGTATGGGTCCTCTGCTTTTAGTAGTATGGGCCCATACTACCTGCCACATCTACCCATACTTTCCACACGGATCGTCCCAAATTTCGTAAGTAGCTACTCAACCTTGTCGATCTCCAATCTCATTACACATGTTCGCTCTCTAGGGAATACTCACCTCTAAACAGCGTACTCATCGGACTAAAAATAGTCCCTAGGCTCTCCTAGGTTCTCACACTTCTCTACCATCAGCTGCTGAAGAACTCCTCATTATGCCAGCCATCTACCTCCTGAACATCGTCATATTCACTTAGTATCTGACTCCCATCACTCAAGAGTTCCACAAAGCACAAAGCAAGCAGCATTCAGGCATCGAATAACCTCCACCAACACATAAAACCACTTTAGCATACAACTGCACTTGCTCTATCCACAACTCAAAAAGCATCACCGAACTTAAGCAATCCTACCTCAAATGCACATCTAGGTATCTCTCCTAGATTACTCCGCTACTCAAAGCTCTCTCTAAAAGATTCCTGCTAGGTACTCCTACTCAGCACATACATAGAGAAAATAGCAGATAATATCAATCAATTGCATCCTCTAGGTTAAGGCATCATGAATCAGACAACTCTAGCTCTAAATTCCTGAAATACCTAGCCTATCCTCTAGCATGCAGCTCTAATATCTCATAACTATCTCATAATATAAACATGTAATGGTATTTTAGGAAATCACCGTTCGTGCTCTGGCTGATTGTACACACTGCTTCATGTCGTTTTCACTTAAAGCTCTTACTCGTTTAGAAAAATCATTTCTTTTTAGAAATTTTTCTCAAATCCTCAGTTTGAGTCCAGACATACCCGAGGGTATATCCGAATCCCTCAAACCAAGGCTCTGATACCGACTTGTAACGCTTTAAATTTTCAAGTAAAAATTTCATTTTTAAAACCTCACAAAACACAATTTCACATTTCTCAAAATAACATTTATAAGTTTTTCAAAACACAAGACAAAAAAATGTTTAACAATATCCCAAAATCCTCAAAACCTAATCTCCAGCTGGTATGTACAATCATACCCGTGCCTTCCCACGATCCTGAGAGGTACCTGAAACACATTTCACACAACACTGTAAGCACGAAGCTTAGTGAGTTCCCCAAAATACCACACACATATAATTAGCCACTCATGGCTATATCTTAACAAGGACCCTTCGATTATGTTTCTCAGTGAAGACCCTCCGATCTCACAGCTCGGATCAGACCCTCCAGTCCGGTATCTCAGTGAAGAACCTCCAGTCTCAAACACGGGCATTAACAGCTCGGATCAAACCCTCCGGTCCTAACTCAATAAGGCACAAAATAATATACACATAAATCACAAAGACAAAATGCATGATATCAAATAACTCGGTATAAGCACATATGACCCTCTGGTCAATAACTCAAATAAGACCCTCCGGTCACTCAGTATTACCACTCAGGTAAGTATAATGAGAAAACTCATCTTGCAGAGTAAAGCAATATATCCCACACCCGAATTGCTGGTCTAGACTCCGCCCCTCCATAGCCTCCAAAATCCACAGCTTGACCAAAACCCTAAAGTCAACGGAAGTCAACAGTCAAAGCTGACCCAACTCGTTGAGTGCAACTCATGAACTCGTTGAGTTCCTCAGTACTCTGTAATCACGAAAACCCGAGTCAACTCGCCGAGTTGTTGGCCAACTCATCGAGTCCATGCAGAGTCCAGAAGATCGAGGAAAAACCCTAACCACTCATCGAGTCATTCCACCAACTCGCCGAGTTACTCTGTGTAGAAAACGGGGAAACCTGACTTAACTCGTCGAGTTGGATGCCCAACTCGTCGAGTTCTTCAGCTCTTTCTCATTAAACTCATTCCAGTCGATTACAATGCTCCAAACTCCGTATCCAACCTCCTAGGATGAAGTTACCACGTAAAGTTGCTAAGTTTACGATCATGAAAGGCCTCACAAGGCTAAAACACCCAAAACTAAGCTTAAGAAGGGGTTTAGGACATGAAGACAGTTTAAAGCTTCATAAAGCTTGAGGCTTTAGGCCTAAAGAGCCTAGTAGTGTCCAGATCCGAGGTCTCAGCTCCATGGCATGCTCACAACCATTAATAACTTAAGGAGAAACTAGAAAGGGCCATAAAATCTCAAATGGAGATATCTAACAAACAAGTGATCAAGGTAATAACTTTTTACCTTCAAATGACTGCTACCACTTAGATGATGCCGGATCCAAGGACTCATTCTTGTTCTAAGCCTTTTACTCTTCAATGAATGCACCAAAACCCACCCTCTATTAGCTCTAAACACTCTCAAATGGAAGATACTCGATTAGGGTTTGTCTCAGGGTGCTAAAGTGATGAGGGAGCCGGGGTAAAGGAGTTAAATTCCTTTAAATAGGGTGCAAGACCGAATAATTAGGGTTTCATCAAACAGACTCAACTCGTCGAGTCCAGTCCTCCCACTCGACGAATAGACTTCATATCTCACGCATCCTGATCAACTCTACACGACGAGTTGGGACCAACCAACTCGTCGAGTAGGTCCTATAATTTGAATAAAATTCTCAAGTTCCACATCCAGGAAATCGGGGTGTTACAAGTCATCATGTCGTGATGGAATCAGTCGAAGTTAATCGGGGAAAACGCCAGTCGTTACGTCGTGACAATAAGGGTGTCACTTCGTGAAACTAGTTATCCTAGATTAATGGATTAACCCATTTTCCATCTATTCCATGAGCTCCAAAGCTCATATCTTATTAGTCCCAAGGTCTAATTGGATAAAGTTTCCAACTTTATGCATTAAGGGATCCCTCTAAACCAAGATCTCAAGTCTAAGGTCCTTAATGGCAACTTTAATGCATGGACTCAACCATTAAGCACTTAATTCATAAAGTCTTCAGTTGAAAACTTCCAGGTGAGTTTTAGGGATGCTAATGATCCCTAAAAATGCAAACTGTATGGATATGCATGCCTCATGCATGTCCTTTCCTAACCTTAGTCAGAAGATGCAATACGACCAAAAATCCATGCAAGGCCCCCAAATCACCTCCATATCCTAGATCTATGAAATAACATGCTCTTGGGACACAAATAGATCATAAAGTTACAAAAGTTATCTCTTCTACTCATCCCATCACTACAAATGGAGCCAAAAATGGAATAAAGCTTAGATCTAGAAGGCAACAACAAAAAGATGAAGCATTAAGGACTTATAAAAAGTCCAGAAGCGACACATAAGGATGATGAGAGATTTATTAGAGTAAATAGGCACTAAAACGTCTTCTCCTTCCTTCAAAACCACCAAAGCTTGCAAAAATGAGTTCAAAAGCTTCAAGAGAGCTAGGTTTTGACCACATGGTTGTTTGGAGGAGATGGAGTCTGAGGGTAAAGGAAACCCTAGCCCTTCGCTTCCTTTAAATAAACTCCAAGTCTGAAATTAGAGTTTTGCATCTGATTAGGTGTCACGTCATGACCCATAGAGTGTCACGTCATGACACACAAAAGATCACACCTGAAGAACGCGACCATGCCGTGACGTGACTATGCTTCCCTCATGTCACGACCCACCAAAAACTCACATTTTGCATCATATTTTCATAACTCAAGGATCCAGATGTTACAAAAAGATTTAATACAAAATTAATTAATTGTTTAATTAAAATATAAATATTAAATCTAAATGGTTTAAAAGATTAATTAATTGAAAATTAATTAAGTTAATTAAATTTAAACCTTTTATTTTTCAAAAGTTTTAAAATACACCCTACATATATATAAGAGTTATAATATTTTATGTATAACATAAAGTTAGTCAAATCAAGAGTAGGCCTCATTCACAAAGCCACACTATAAGAGAGGCATAAGGAAACAACCAAAATGACCTTTGAATGGGGGTCCTTTTCACCCACCGCTTCTTTGTATGGTGGATGGTCATTAGCCGAAAAGGTTTGATAGGACAATAATCACATTAAAAGTTTAATGTAAAAGTACTAGAACCTTCTATAAAATCTCACTCTAGTTGCTTTAGGAAAAATGTGAAATTTTATACTAATCCATGAAAATGCACATTTTTTCTTTATGAGTCGTTAGTGGAGCGTGTGTGGTTAACCAACACACTAGTTTGGGACTACAAAGATAAAGCGGTGGTACAAACTCGAAATTTATGGTTGTTGATGGAGCGTGTGTGGTTAACTGGCACGGTAATGTGAGATCATAAACGACCTTGAGGGTGTCATGTAGGTTTGCATGATTATTCACATCTTGTTTTTGATTCTCGACTTCCCAATCACAAATTGAAGAACATAATCTTAGATTAAACATGTCATTGAATAGTTTAATGAATCTCAAAAGATTTAGGAATTTCATAATAGATTGAAATTGTTAAAGTGCTTCCCCTACCTAAAATAAGTTCACAAGTAGTGTAACGCCCCAAATTTCAACCAAAATTTTTTGATTAAACTTTAAGTATTTATTTAATTCAGAACTACAAGATCTTAAAACATTTATCAGAGTATCATTAAAAGTTATCAAGTACATAAGTCCCCCAATGATGCGATGCAATCGAGCCGTGCCCCTCCTTTAATATAAGAAAACCTGAAACATGTAAACCACAAATCGTAAGCACAACGCTTAGTGAGTTCCCCAAAATACCACACACAACACAACACGAATAAACAATTATGGGTTATCAGAAACCCTGGGGACTATTAGCAGTCCCAGTGGGCTAACAGCACGCCCAATGGCTTATCACCAACCCTAGGGACTATCAGCAGTCCCAGTGGGATAACAATACGCCCGGTGGGTTATCAGTAACCCTGGAGACTATCAGCAGTCTTAGTCATATATAAACAACATAACACAATAATAACAGCTAGACCCAGTTGGTCATCACTAATACAACTATTCTACCACACAGGCTCATACAAACATGCAAGAGTCACAAATACAACTAGCATCCTACCAACATAATTTAGTGAGCCGGTATTGGTGCTTTCGACTCACGAGCATTGGGAGAAGACTCACCTGAATCAAAAAACCCTGAGACACTACGACACGATCCCTTTTCTGCACTGCTTTCACCCACAAATCCACTAATACCAAAACCAGATAAAATCTTATTTAATAGCCCAAAACCCTCAAGTTTGAGCGAAGGTCAAACTTGGTCAAAAGTCAACGGTCAACGAAAGTCAAATTCAACAAGTCAAACTACAGGTTGAGTACGCCCAGCGTACTCAGCTCGTACGCATGGCGTACACACCATCTAGGGATGAGATTCTTCACAAGTACGCACAACGTACCCAAAGGTACACCCATCATACTCGACCAAAAGGCACTTTTTCATTAAGTGCTTAATCTTTTAAGCCCTTTCATCCAACACTTAGATCTAGTCCCACAACATCATTCTAAGTCATAAAGTTTCCACCTTTATGACTTTCCATGTCTAGAAATGGTCCAAAAGCCAAAACCTTAACTTATTATTCCATTAAGACATCATGACACTTTCATGGAAGGAATAAAAGGATCAAGATCACATTTTTATGGATCCTAATAGCTCCATAATGGATAAAGTTTCCAACTTTATCCATTAGAATGGTTTAAACCACCAAGATCTAGACTTTAAGTATCAAAGCGACTGAAAAGTGCATCTTTTTCAACTTAATCTATTAAGGCCAAGTCTCCAACCTTCAGATCTGAATCACAATGATGTTTAGATGGATAAAGTTTCCAAATTCATCCATAAGAAGGTCTTAAACTTTCAAAATCTAAAATTTATGCACTAAAATGACCAAAAGCTCATAACATCCCAAAAAGTAGCTAGATCTAACAAATGCATCATCGATTCAAACTTTATACCTTTAGAAGAGAGATCAAGGTGAACAAAATCCAGATCTACAAGCTGCAATGCAAACAAAACTTCTCCAATGAGCCCCTTCTTCTCCAAGATGCACCAAGAACACTTTAAAGCACTCAAAAACACATTATTTTTAGCTCACAAGGCTCAAACTAGGGTTAGGGTTTCATGGGAGGGTGTTGGAGAGGTGGAGGCTGAGAATGGAATGGTTTTAGGGGAGTTAAGGTGCTTAAATAGGGCTCAAACCACGAAAATAAGGTTTGGGCACTGATCGCATACGCCCTGGGTACTCCTGGTACGCCCAACGTACTCAGGATGCCCCGGTACGCCCAACGTACCCCCCCCTTGTATGCCCAGCGCACTTAGCTTAACCCAAAACCGTATAAACTTCAAACAGTCATAACTTCTTCGTTTCAACTCCGATTTCGACTATCTTTATATCCACAGAAAGGTATTGAGGAGATATACAACCCTATCTAATTACTATTGATTTAAAACACATCGAACTAAAATCCATAAATCATAAAGAAGTCTGAAACACTACTTCCTATTTTAGCCTTGGACTCCAAAGCACAAACCGAACTATTGGATCACATATCTACATCACCCACATCCAAATGGGCCTAAACCTCTCTTCTCCAAAGCCTGAAGCCTTATGATACTTGATCTTCGGGTTACGGCCCTGAATTATGAAACGAACCGAAACAGGGTGTCACAATTAGATTATGATATCCCTCTTCGTAATTTCGAACTGTATTTATGGATCCTAGCCTTAGATATTAATTTGGGTTAAAATATTAAGGATTAAATCAACTAAACAAAATCTTATTTCTTATTTTAGATCTTTGGAAATGGTGATATTCTTCCTCCTCCTTCACTCACTCACGACTTCGCTCTATTGTTAATTATGTCAAAGGATTACTGGTCCAAACTATATGGATTTGATGTGGAATTTGAAGACGACACTTCGCTACAAGAACAAAGAGTGTGTTCTCGAGAATCTTGTTCCTGAAATTGATGAAGCAACTGATGGGAATTTTAGGTTACAAAACAAATGTACTTTCGGAATTTCACTTAACACTTAAGAGTACATGCAACCTAAATAGGATCTATGTCTTTTTCACATCTAATAGCAACATATTTATGAAAACACAAACAAAACCCTATGAATTTGATATTCATGGTTAAGAATACATACCTTTTGTAGATCCCAAAGAAGCTAATCAAAATCTTATTGTGTCCTTGGAAAACCTAGCTCCAATAGTGTGCGAGCCTCTAATGGTTCACACCTAAAACTCAAGAAACCTTAGGATTTAAAGAGAGAGTAGAGTGAGGAGGAGAATTTCGTTCTCCCCTTTTATGTATGAGAGAGCAACGAAATCTTGGTGCCCAAGGGTCCTATTTATAGTTTAGGTAACTTAGGGACAAAGCAAGAATTGAATGATTAAATAATAGATTTAATCCCAATCCAAATCATTTCCTTATCTGCTACTATAAGGCTTTTGGAAACCTTAAAAGAGCTCCCAAAACCGTCCATATGTCAGTAGGTTCTAGAATTTCTTCTTATGTTCAACTATTGAAAAGTTACAATTCATGCCTTGTACTTTTAATTAAATCTGAATTAATTCCAGATTAATTTTGATTAATAATTAATCAATTATGACTGTTTTTAATTAACTTATTATTCATATAATAAATTGACAAGTCATCAATTGTTCAATTTATAATGAGTATATTAATCACATAATATATTTACAAATCATTTTAGCTTTCTCCTTTGATCAATCCAGGTGATTTCCTGGTTACGAGGGCAACCCAAAAATGACTTTACTGTTATTCATCAACATTATACCAATTTAGTTAGGACCTTAGACACTTAATCCAAAAACAACAACTACTCCTAAGGAACCTGTTGACTACAAACAACATGACGACAACACCACTAAGGTCGATTGCATTATGATTGCAACCATGGCACCCAATCTTCAAAAGTCCTATGAGGACTATTGTCCATACGAAATGAACTTAGATCTTGATCAAATTTTCCACAAGAAAGCAAGGCAAAAGCATTATGAAGTCGTCAATGGCCTAATAGCATGCAAGTTGAAAGAAGGGGAAATTGTATGTGCTCATGTACAAAATATGCAGAGACACGTAGAAAGATTGGAGAAGCTTAATGTGAATTTGACAAGGAGCTTGCCAATGACTTGGTTCTCAACTCTTTTACAGTTAGTTAAGATAACTTCATCTTAACTTATCATTTAAACAATACTAAAACCACATTGATTTAGCTTCATAATCTGTTTCAAACTGCTAAAGTTGGAAAGAAGAAGTCTCATTCAAATAGTTCTGCAACTAAACCTGTCATGGCTATTCAACAAGGAAAAGGGAAGAAAGGGAAGGCTTATTACTAACCCAAGTGGAAAGGGAAAGCCCATAATGGAGAATCCAATGGTGGGTTAAAGGGAAAAGTCAACTTCGATGCTCCTTATGTCGGTGATCCGAAAGAAGTCGTGTAATTTCATTATGGCCAAAAGGGACATTGGAAGATAAGCTTACCCAAGTACCTACAAGAAGTGAGGGAAACAAAGGGCAAAGTGGTTGGCTCTACATCTGGTATGTATTCTATCGAAATGAATATCACTTATGTTTCAAACTCTTGCATCCTTGATATAGGATGTGGTTTCCAAATATGTTCAGATGTATAGGTTCTAAGGGAAATTGAAGAGGTTGAGCATGTGAAGCTAAACTTGGTCATGGGGAATAGGCGAAATTTGGCTGTTACCAAGATAGGAGTTTATGAGCTTATGTGTGATAATAATTTTAGGGTTGATTTAGACAATTGTTATTATTTGTTAGAAATGATAAGAAACATAATTTCATCTCATGCTTTATTTTGACAAGGTTATAATTATGTGTTTGACAATAATGACGATTCACTTTTGGTTTATAAAAAATGGTGTTTTTATTTTCAAAGCTTATCCGTGTAATGACGTGAATGAAATTGATGAGTGTGTGAATGAACTCGACAATAATGTCTTTAGTATTGATTCTTCTATTGGTTTAGACAAGTCATGCTTATGGCATTGTCATCTTAGGCATATTAACAAGAAACACATCGCCCAACTCCAAAAGGAGGGAGTATTGGAATCGTATGACCTAAAATCAGACGATGAATGCGAATCTTGTTTATTTGGCAAGATGACTAAGTCACTATTCACTAGTACTTATGAAAAAGGTGAAGAATTGTTAAACCTCGTACATAGTGATGTATATGGTCCTTTAAGATCTGCCACAAGGGATGCTAATCGCTACTATGTGACATTTACTGTTGATTATATTAGATATTTCTATATCTATTTAATCAAGCATAAATCAGAAACTTTTGAAATGTTCGTTGAGAATAAATTGGGCAAGAAGATAAAGATTCTACGATTTGAAAGAGGTTGATAATATCTTAGTATTGACTTCAATGACTATCTTAAGGAATATGGAAATTTTTCACAATTGACACCTCCTAGGACATCACAACTTAATGGTGTAGTTGAGAGGGGAAATCGAACATTGATTGACATGGTTCGTTCCATGATGATTCGAGCTTCACTCCCTATATCGTTCTGGGGTTATGCCTTAGACACAACCACCCATATCCTTAATCTTGTTCCTACTAAGAAGGTTTCCAAAATTCATCATGAGAAGTGGAAATCGAAACCTCCCTCACTCGCACATATCAAGGTCTGGGATTGTGGTATTCTGGGGTTAGTCAATTGTGAAACAATTCCACATTCCTTGAGATAGTCGTGGAACTCGATACTAAGATACTCTCCACCTCTGTCAGATCAAAGTATCTTTATCTTCATACCCAATTGATTCTTGACCTCGTGCTTAAACTCTTTGAACATTTCAAAAGTTTTTGATTTATGTTTGATTAAGTAGATATAACCATATCTACGGTAATTATTCATAAACATAACATAATATCAATTTGCATCCTTTGTAGCAGATCTGAAGGGCCCACACACATCTATATGGATAAGGTCCAACAATCCTTCACCTATTTTACATGTTCCGGTGAATTGTAATTTTGTTATCTTGCCCAAAAGACAAGATTCACATTCATCATCTGTCCTTAAGTCAAATGATTCCAACACTCCATTCTTTTGGAGTTGGGCGATGCGTTTCTTGTTAGTGTTCCCAAGACGAAAATGCCATACGCATACTTTGTCTACACCATTAGACGAATCAATATGAAATACATTTTTTTCCTAAGTTATCAACATAAATCATAGTTTCATACACATCATTAAAAGGTAAAGTTTTAAACATAAAAACACCATTTTTATAAGATCAAATTGAACCATTCATATCATCAAACGAATATCGAAAACCTTGTCTGAACAATGCATGAAAAAAAATGTTTCGTGTAATTTCTGACGAATAACAAAAATTAATCAAATCTATCCTAATATCACCACCGAGCACTAGACCGTAAGTTCTAATCTTGGTAATAGGTGAAGATGGTCTATTCCCCATGATCAGATTCATTCTTCCATGCTACACTTCCTCACTTTCTCTTAGCCCCTACAAACCAGAACAAATGTAGAAATCTCATCTTATGTCAAGGACCCAAGAATGAGTAAATTGTGAGTTATTGACTTGAATAGTGTATATACCTGCCAACAATGGTTTGACCTTTCCATCCTTCAAGTCCTACAAGTATTTTAATCAATTTCATTTTCAATGACCTTTGACGTTACAATAGTAGTATGTGGCCTCCTTGGGATCACTAACAACTGGAATATCAAAGTTGGGATTTGTCTTCCACCCACTGCCAGATGTTCCAGCATGGGCCTTGCACATCTAGTTTGATTGAGGATTAGCCTTCCTCTTTTTTCCTCTGTTTTGCCCAATGGCCAGGACAGGAGCACTTGCCACAGAAGGGACCTGATACTTCATCATCCCTGATTCAACAGCTTGCAACAAGTTTTATAGTTGGTCAATGTGGTATGTGTGTTGTTCAAATGATATGTTAAAATAAAATGATCATAACTGGGAGGCAAAGAGTTAAGGACCATGTCTATAACTAACTCCCTATCAAAAGACACATTGAGCTTTTCCAATCGCTCCACATATCTCCGTATTCTTTTCACATGGTTGCACACAGATTCTCCTTCCTTCAACATGCATGCCATTAAGAACTTGACGACCTCATACCTTTCTTGACGTGCTTTCTTATGAAACATTTCATCAAGATCCAAGCACATCTCGTATGACCAGTAGCACTGGTATAACTTTTGCAAGTCATGTACCATGGTTGGAACCATTATGCAAATGTCCTTTGTTGCATAGTCACAGTGTTGTTTGTAAGTGGAAAGCTCCTAAGGAGTAGCAGTTGACTCATCGACTTCAAGTAGAGGTTTTCAAGAACATACTCCATGTTCTTGTATCAAAGAGTCATTTCGAGGTTTTGTTTGGTGTGTTAAACCAACAAATAAAGGGATAAAAGTAATAAAAATCTAACACAAGTCATTGCCACTAAATACTAAAGATAGTGTAGAGTAAGCAGGGTCGGTCCACTGGGATACGAGAATTAACGTTTGACCATGTTCTCACACAAATTAATTACCAGTTTTATAAAGTAAAATGAAATTTAACTTTATAAATAAGCAAAATATAAATTAAAATTCATAAATTAAAAGACATTTCTGATTCCGATTCCTATTCATGTGGTATGTTGAAAGATATAATATGACTATAATTCATGTTCAATTTAGGTTGGTAATCAAGATATTAATATGCTCTAATAACTCAAAGTTGACACAATTTTTTTATTCAAAATATGCTCTTCAGTTAAAACTTCATTTGGTTGATTCAGTTTAAATAAGCTCTTGCATCAAATCATTAAATGACATTAAGTTCTTATAACCATTACCAAAACTATCCAAAACTCCTCATAAGCTTGGGAATATGAACATCTAAGATTTTATTACACTAATTTGATCTACTTGAAACCAATTAAGTGCTTGTTACCAACATCAAATCTTAAAATATATATGAATTTTACAATTTGATTAACTAGAATAATAAGAACCATAATTCCATTGATCAAGTGAAAATGAGTACAAACAAAACATATGATAAAGATCAAATCAAAGATTACTAAATGATAAACATTAAACCTAGTGCAAATTACAATCTAAACAACAAACACATAAGAATCAAGAACCAGAAATGATAGAAAAGTTAGCCACACATGGCTAAATCAAAACATAAATTCAACAATTTTTTATCTTCAAACAAACTTAAAAAATCCAAATAAAAGTGTTTCCAAAGTGCTAAATGATGACATGATATCCTAAAAATCGCCCCTTGAAGTCTATGATCGAAGTTATGTCCGAAATGGCCAAGAAACTCCTTCAAAACGGAATTTGGAAAATCAAGTAAAACTGTCGGCAGTGATTCCTTGCCCTTGGAATGATTCCATGGCCTTATTCCAAGACCTCATTCCACGGCCGTGGAATGGTAAAGGCGTGGCATTCCATAACCGTGGAATGCTCAGAATAATCCTTTACCTCAATTTTTTTTTGTTTTCTTCAATCTTGCTCCGATTCTTCTGAAATTTTGCATAAAGCTTCCCTCGAACATCCTAAGCATGCCCAAATCCTCAAATGCCCTTGAAACATCCAAAAAAATTGGTGAAAAGTAGATTGATCCTCGAAAATGTCCCGAAAATGTAAAATGCATGCAAAGTTATACTAAAATGCAATGTGTTGGTATGAATAAACATGAAATATACATATGAAAAGGTGCAATTTATGCACCTAACATGTTTCACATCCAATCCATGTAGTTTGGACCAACCAGTTTCTCTTTCGATAAGATCGACATAAGAGTGAAGTAGATAGTTTTAGTTAGTTGACACAAATTGTAACATCCCAAAAATACAGGCCAAAAATTTTATTTTTAAATCAATGTTTTGGAAAAACATTAGTGAATAAACATCGCCTGATCATATCATTTCATAAACATATTTCGTGTCTGAAATCCAACATATACATACAACCATAATGTCAGAGTACAAAATCCCAGAATAACTCATGATGCGGAAAACAATGTGTGTGCATGATGTGTCGCTACCGCGTCAGCTCCTTCCCCTTCGATGAAGAGGTACCTGAAGACAAAACTGTAAACTATAAGCACAAAGCTTAGTGAGTTCCCCCATCGTCCACATACCATACAATCATATAGCATACATACTCTCCGGCATTTCTGGGGTGCCCGACCTACCCGGTACGGCCATTCTGGGGTGCCGACCTACCTGTACGGCCATTCTGGGGTGCCGATCTACCCATGCGGCCATTCTGGGGTGCCGTCCTACCCGTGTCAAGCCATTCTGGGGTGCTGACCTACCCTTGTCGAGCCATTCTGGGGTGTTGACTACCCTTCGGTCCTAACAACCGAACCTCAGGGACTATTTCACCCCATACCACTACTATCACATATATCATAGCATAATCTACTGTCAGACATATCTGGGGTGTCCGACCTACCCTTCGGTCCTAACAACCGAATCTCGGGGACTATCCCCCCTCCTACTACCTCTAGCTCATATAACGTATCATGCTAGCTGCTAAACATATCATAACATACTGTTAGGAATATCTGGGGTGCCTAACCTACCCTTCGGTCCTAACAACCGAACTCTATCACTATCACATATCATATCACGCTAGCATATAACATATCAGGTAGTAGCAACACAGATGAATATCACAAAGACAAACATCTAACATACAATCCCTACTGGTGGGTCGGCATTGTGGCCGTAGACCCACCGCTACTGGAAGGTAACTCACCTCGTATAAATAGTCGCTGATAATCTGTGCGGGAAACCTCCGTCCGCTGCTGCTCCGGAAATCCTCCGGCTACAACCCCATAATACTCTGTTACAAACTGATCTCTATACTTAGGGTAAAATGACCATTTTACCCCCAACCAAGTCAAGTCAAAGTCAAAGTCAACTTCCAGTTGACCCGACTCGCCGAGTTGGGCCGTCAACTCGTCGAGTCCCCCACTCTCTACTCGTCCTTATCCGTGCACCTACTCGTCGAGTTGAGCCGTCAACTCGACGAGTTCCTCTCCCATTTGAACTCCACATGAAAGCTCATCCGACACGCCGAGTTGATGAACAACTTGTCGTGTTCACCTTCATCTGATAAACAAGTTCTGTCCTCAACTCGTCGAGTTGATGAACAACTCGCCGAGTTCTAAGGAGATTGCCTTGGACTCACCGAGTACGTTCATGCACTCGCCGAGTCCCATGAATTTCCAGCACAATGGCTTAGTCCAGAACGTTGGGTCACCCCCTGTGACCTTCCTGAAACCTTTCTACACTCAACTGGGTCCTTATGACCCTCAACTGATATGGACAGGACCATGCACTCGCCGAGTCCCGTGAACGGACTCGCCGAGTTGGTCACCACCGTTCACTAAATCTTCGAATTCTGATGTACAGATCTTGATCAAAAGATAGATCTATTCTTCTACAATCGATCTAGCACGTAAAGTTACAACCTTTACGTGCTTGCATGGGACTTTGAGTTCAAAAGGACATAAAACAAGCTCCTAGGGTGCATGGGACCTTTTATGGGTGCAAAAGCCACTCAGATCTGCTTAGGGACTCTTTAAATGATGTGATTTAGAAGCTCAAACCCCCAACCACGTTTGCAAACATGGTTGGCTACCAAAATGGCTCATAAAAGCCCTAAATCTTCCCAAAGAGGGATCTAACAAATGAAAGAGCAAGGTATAGACTTTATACCTTCTGAAGACTGCAAATGATGCTCACAACTGAATCCCTCAAGCCTCCTCTTGATCCTTCAAGCTTTTCCTTCTTCCTTGAACCACAAAATCACCAAGATCACTCCAAATGCCTTAAAATTCCTCAATAACGGCTAGGGTTTGCTATGGGGGTCTTCTGGGAGTAAATGGGACGAAGGAGGCCGAGTTAAGGTGTTTAAATAGGGTGCACACCCCTGGATTAGGGTTTTTGTCCAAACAGGGTCTACTCGCCGAGTCCGGGAACCGACTCGGCGAGTCCATCACTTCAGACCCGCGATCTTTCTCGCTTCTACTCGGCGAGTTAGTCCTTCGACTCGCCGAGTTCAAGGCCAAAAATGCAAATTATTAAAAGATTAAATGAAAGGATACGTACCAAGAACCAGGTGCTACAAATCTCCCCCACTTATTTTAGACTTCGTCCTCGAAGTCTGCTGCTTGCTCTTGAAATAGCTCGGGGTAATGCATCATCATCTCATCCATCGGCTCCCAAGTCAACTCCGACCCCTTCTGGTGCTGCCATTGCACCTTCACGAGTTCCACTCTCTTGTTCCTCATATCCTTCGACTTCCGGTTGAGGATCGCTACAGGCCGCTCGATATAATTCAGGCTGTCATCAACCTGAATGTCCTCCAAAGGCACCACTGCTGTGTCGTCCACCAGGCACTTCCTCAGTTGCGAAACATGGAAATTGCTGTGTATCTGACTGAGCTCGGCTGGCAAATCCAACTTATATGCCACCTTGCCCACTCGGGCTAGTACCCTGAACGGTCCAATGTATCTGGGGCCTAACTTGCCCCGCTTCCTGAATCGGATGACACCTTTCCAAGGCGACACCTTCAGGAGAACCATATCCCCGACCTGGAACTCTAGGTCTGATCGACGCTTGTCGGCATAACTTTTCTGCCGACTCTGAGCAGTCTGAAGCCTGCTTCGGACCTGCTGGATCCTCTCGGTCGTCTTGAGCACCACTTCGGTGCTCCCCATGACCCTCTGGCCTACCTCACCCTAACATATCGGGGTCCTGCACCTCCTCCCGTACAACATCTCGAAGGGAGGACGGTCAATACTCGCGTGGTAGCTGTTGTTGTATGAAAACTCAGCTAGAGGAAGATAGGTATCCCAGCTACCACCGAAGTCTAGCACGCATGCCCGCAACATATCCTCCAGAGTCTGGATGGTCCGCTCACTCTGACCATCGGTCTGCGGGTGAAAAGCGGTGCTAAAATGCAGACGAGTACCCAGCTCGTCATGGAACTTCTTCCAAAACCTGGAAGTAAATCGTACATCTCTGTCTGAAATCACGGAGACTGGCACTCCGTGCCGCGCTACCACCTCTAGGATGTAGATATCGGCCAACTTCTCTGCCGAGATACTCTTCTGGATCGGTATGAAGTGGGCACTCTTGGTCAACCGATCCACGATGACCCATATAGAATCCACTACCCGTGCGGTCCTGGGAAGCTTGGTGATAAAATCCACCGTGATGTCTTCCCATTTCCACAGCGGGATATCCAACGGCTGCATCTTGCCGTGTGGCCTCTGGTGCTCGGCCTTGACCTTCCTGCAGGTCAAGCACCGCTCAACGTACCATGCTACATCCCGCTTCATGCAGGGCCACCAATAGTCCAGACGGAGATGCCTATACATCTTCGTTGCCCCTGGATGAATGGAGAATCGAGATTTGTGCGCCTGCTCCATCAGAACCTGGCGCACGCCTCCAAGGTATGGAACCCACACCCTGCGGTGTAATGTCAATAATCCCCTGCTGTCATAGTCGAAGGAGGAAACCTGACCCACTATACGCTCACTCTTCCGATGTTCCTCCTTCATGGCCTCCTGCTGGGCCTCCCGAATCCGCTCCAGAAGCGGAGTCACCACTGTCATCCGCATGCAGATACCTCTGATCGGCGCCGCCTTGCGGCTAAGCGCATCAGCCACCACGTTGGCCTTCCCCGGATGGTAAAGGATCTCGCAGTCATAATCCTTTACCACATCAAGCCACCGACGCTGCCTCATGTTCAGATTTGGCTGGCCCATGAGATACCTCAAACTCTTGTGGTCCGTGTAAATCATACAACGAACCCCATAGAGGTTATGACGCTAAATCTTGAGGGCGAACACTACAGCCCCCAACTCCAAATCATGCGTTGGGTAATTCGCCTCGTGAGGCTTCAGCTGTCTCGACGCATAGGCGATGACATGCCCTCTCTGCATCAATACCGTGCCCAAATCTGCGATGGATGCATCGCAGTACACAACAAAATCCTCCATGCCCTCTGGCAAGGGCCAAGATTGGCGCCTCGCACAATCTCTGTCTCAGCGTCTCGAATGCGGCCTGCTGCTCAGGCCCCCAGCGATACACCACCGACTTCTTAGTCAGTCGGGTGAGCGGAACTGCTATCTTGGAGAAATCCTGAATGAATCTCCGATAGTAGCCTGCCAATCCTAGAAAGCTCCGAATCTCAGATGGAGACCTCGGAACCTCCCAACTCATCATGGCCTCCACCTTGGCCGGATCTACCGAAATCCCGTTCTGGTTGACAAGGTGCCCCAGAAACTGCACCTCGCGCAACCAGAACTCACACTTGGAGAACTTAGCATACAAGTTCTCCCTCCTCAAAGTCTCTAGAACCTCCCGCAGATGCTCCTCATGCTGCTCTCGCGTCTTGGAGTAAACCAAGATGTCATCAATAAACACTATCACAGACCGGTCTAACATCGGTCTACATACGCGGTTCATGAGGTCCATGAACGCGGCAGGAGCATTGGTGAGCCCGAAAGGCATCACCACAAACTCATAGTGGCCATAACGCATCCGAAACGCAGTCTTCTGCACATCCTCCTCTCTGACCCTCATCTGATGATACCCTGAACGCAAATCAATCTTGGAGAACCAAGATTCTCCCTGTAGCTGGTCAAGGAGGTCATCAATTCTCGGGAGTGGGTAGCGGTTCTTCACCGTTACCTTATTCAGCTCCCGATAATCTATACACATCCGATGCGACCCGTCCTTCTTCTTCACAAACAGAATCGGGGCTCCCCAAGGCGAACTACTCGCCCTGATAAATCCCTTGTCTAGCAGCTCCTGCAGCTGCGTAGACAACTCCTGCATCTCAGGAGGAGCCAACCGATATGGTGCCTTGGCTATCAGAGCCGCACCAGGGACTAGTTCGATCCTAAACTCCACCCGTCGTTCCGGAGGTATCCCAGGCATCTTCTCGGGGAATACGTCCGTGAACTCTCGTACTACGGGCACATCGCCCACCGTCGCCTTACCCGCCTCACGGGTATCCATGACATACGCGACATAACCTGCGTAACCCTGCTGAAGGTAACGCCTAGCTCTCGCTGCTGAACACAAGGCTGGTCCTCGTTGTGGCCTCTCGCCCTGAATCACTAAATCTCCCCCACCTGGGGTCCTGACTCGCACTAGCTGCTGTGCGCAATCTATCACTGCCCCATTAGGGCTGAGCCAATCGATGCCTATAATCACCTTGTTCCCACGCAATGGAATGGGAACCAAGTCTACCAAGTAGCGTTCCTCAAATAACCTCAGCACACAATCTCGGAAGACCTTAGATGCTCGCACTGACTGGTCATCCGCAATCTCGACCTCTAGAGGGCAATCCAACATGCCTGAAGACTTAGAAAACTTCTTGCTAAGCGCAAGAGAAACAAATGATCGGGTAGCACCCGAATCAAACAATACCTGAACTGGGATATCGTTCACATGGAACGATCCTAAACAGAGCACATATCAATATCATAAACATCACATAAATAAATCAGAGGGAAAGAATCGTACCCGTCACCACATCGGGTACGGCGCGTGCTTCCTCGGTCGTCAACTGAAAAGCCCGGCTCCTCATCACTGGAGCCTCTGCCTTGCCCTACCGGCCATATGTAATCCGCAGGGTCGCTGGGGCTGGCGCCTTCACTGGCGCTGCTGCTGTAAACTGGGGGCAATTGGCCTTCTTGTGGCCCCTCTGGTTGCAGTGGAAACACAGCAACTCTGACGTCTGTAACACAGGTGCAGGGGTGGTATAATCCCTGCTGAAGTGCCCCGTCTTGCCGCACTTATAGCAGCCCGACGATCCCAACCTACATGCCCCCTCATGTGGCCAGCCGAATCTCCTACAGCGGCCTGATCCTGACTGGCCTTTCGGCCTACCATCTGATCCCTTGGGCTTCTTCCCCGAAGCCCCAGTCACCTGTCCCTCCTCTACCTTCCTCTTCCGGATGTGCTCCAGATCTATCTCCCTCTCCCTCGCTCTGGTAATCATAGAATCCAGGGTAGGGCAAGCTGAAAAACTGACATGCTCCCGAATGTCGGCTCGCAGCATGTCGTGGTAGCGGGTCCTCCTCATATCCTCGTCACCCGCATACTGGGGCACCAGTAACGCCCTCTCCCGGAACTTGGCGGTGATCTCCGCCACAGTCTCCATCGTCTGTCTCATGTCCAAAAACTTTCTGGCTAACTGCTGGAGCTCCACCGCAGGTGCGAACTCCGCTCTGAACCGGGTCACAAAGTCCGGCCATGTCATAGCCTCCACAGCCGAGGCTCCCAATGAGTCACCAACAGACTCCCACCAATCCCTAGCTCGGTCTCTCAAACATCCTGCTGCATATCTCACCTTCGACCCCTCGGGGCAGAAGCTGGTCAGCTGCGCAGACTCAATGTCTGCGATCCATCGTCTGGCCACAATGGGGTCCTTCGCCCCATGGAAATCCGTCGCACCGCTGCTCCTGAAGTCCTTGAAGGACAGTGTGCGAGATCCTGACTGGCCAGATGCCATGTCACTCCTGAACGCCCTGAGGTGGTCCTCCATCAGTTCAACTATCCCTTCCTTGATCGACCCGAAAATGATGGGGGTCGACTCAAGGATGCCTCTGGTGATCTCCGACGCGATGAACTCGCGTAGCCTCTCATCCACTGGTTCGGAACCTGAACCCGAACCCGATCCCTCTCCCGAACTGCCAACTGCTGGCCTCGAACGAAGTACCACCATTCTGCAATACATAACGACAACTGTCAGTGGTACTGATACATCTAAAGGAATCACATCTACTGCAAGGTTCCTGGTCTCGCCTCAGCCTTCCTCAATTCAAGTACGGATCCTCTGCTTTCAGTAGTACGGGCCCATACTACCTTCCACATCTATCCGTACTTTCCTCAAGAACTGCCTTGACTCCACCAAGTCCCTTCTACTACTACTACTGATCCCATGCTACTCTCGTCCTGAGCTTTCCCTAGGAAATCGCCATCCCACTCTCTGCCATCAGCTGCGTAAGAAGTCCCTGCTTTCTTCCCCTAACTAGCTCGCGAATACTATTACATATTACTCAGACTAGATAATTCTTCGAATGAGAGGTCCTACCCTACAACGGTTGGAGTCAAACAAGAGCTGCGAAATAGGGCTAGACCCAACCTTCTGAAATTATTTAGTCCTTGCAATATGTAACTTAACATATTCATCTACTAGTTAGTGAAAGACAACTAGAACTCCTAAAAGCACATAGCAAGCAGCATTCGAGCATTGAGTCCACATAATCAAGTATATACTACTCTGGCTATCATACTGACTGATCTATACTAGCATACAATGCTAAGCTCATACTATCATGCATAACCTAAACATGCTATCCTACTACTGTCTACTCAGTACTAGCATGCAATTCTCATAAAGCTGAAACACATAAAGCACGCACATAAGGCATCATTCCTAGATCCTTAGTCCTATTCTAGCATGCTGTTCTACTGAAACTGATAATCATAACATAAACTTGTATGGGTACTTTGGGGAAAACTTACTTGAGCTCGGCCGGTCGCGCACATCACACACTTCGTTCTTTCTCAAAACTCTTTTACTTATCCTTTAGAAATTCATTTCTTTATAAAAATCTTTTAATCCCTCGATTTGAGTCCAGACACCCCCAAAGGTGTGTCCGAATCCCTCAAACCAGGGCTCTGATACCAACTTGTAACATCCCAAAAATACAGGCCAAAAATTTTATTTTGAAATCAATGTTTTGGAAAAACATTAGTGAATAAACATCGCCTGATCATATCATTTCATAAACATATTTCGTGTCTGAAATCGAACATATACATACAACCATAATGTCAGAGTACAAAATCCCAGAATAACTCATGATGCGGAAAACAATGTGTGTGCATGATGTGCCGCTACCGCGCCAGCTCCTTCCCCTTCGATGAAGAGGTACCTGAAGACAAAACTGTAAACTGTAAGCACAAAGCTTAGTGAGTTCCCCCATCGTCCACATACCATACAATCATATAGCATACATACTGTCAGGCATTTCTGGGGTGCCCGACCTACCCGGTACGGCCATTCTGGGGTGCCGACCTACCCGTACGGCCATTCTGGGGTGCCGATCTACCCATGCGGCCATTCTGGGGTGCCGTCCTACCCGTGTCAAGCCATTCTGGGGTGCTGACCTACCCGTGTCGAGCCATTCTGGGGTGCTGACTACCCTTCGGTCCTAACAACCGAACCTCGGGGACTATTTCACCCCATACCACTACTATCACATATATCATAGCATAATCTACTGTCAGACATATGTGGGGTGTCCGACCTACCCTTCGGTCCTAACAACCGAATCTCGGGGACTATCCCCCCTCCTACTACCTCTAGCTCATATAACGTATCATGCTAGCTGCTAAACATATCATAACATACTGTTAGGCATATCTGGGGTGCCTAACCTACCCTTCGGGCCTAACAACCGAACTCTATCACTATCACATATCATATCACGCTAGCATATAACATATCAGGTAGTAGCAACACAAATGAATATCACAAAGACAAACATCTAACATACGATCCCTACTGGTGGGCCGGCATTGTGGCCGTAGACCCACCGCTACTGGAAGGTAACTCACCTTGTACAAGTAGTCGCTGATAATCTGTGCGGGAAACCTCCGGCCGCTGCTGCTCCGAAAATCCTCCGGCTACAACCCCACAATACTCAGTTAGAAACTGATCTCTATACTTAGGGTAAAATGACCATTTTACCCCCAACCAAGTCAAGTCAAAGTCAAAGTCAAAGTCAAAGTCAACTTCCAGTTGACCCGACTCGCCGAGTTGGGCCGTCAACTCGTCGAGTCCCCCACTCTCTACTCGTCCTCATCCGTGCACCTACTCGTCGAGTTGAGCCGTCAACTCGACGAGTTCCTCTCCCATTTGAACTCCACATGAAAACTAATCCGACACGCCGAGTTGATGAACAACTCGTCGTGTTCACCTTCATCTGATGAACAAGTTCTGTCCTCAACTCGTCGAGTTGATGAACAACTCGCCGAGTTCTAAGGAGATTGCCTTGGACTCGCCAAGTACGTTCATGCACTCGCCGAGTCCCATGAATTTCTAGCACAATGGCTTAGTCCAGAACGTTGGGTCACCCCCTGTGACCTTCCTGAAACCTTTCCACACTCAACTGGGTCCTTATGACCCTCAACCGATATGGACAACACCATGCACTCGCCGAGTCCCATGAACGGACTCGCCGAGTTGGTTACCACCGTTCACTAAATCTTCAATTTTTGATGTACAGCTCTTGATCAAAAGATAGATCTATGCTTCTACAATCGATCTAGCACGTAAAGTTACAACCTTTACGTGATTGCATGGGACTTTGAGTTCAAAAGGACATAAAACAAGCTCCTAGGGTGCATGGGACCTTTTATGGGTGCAAAAACCACTCACATCTGCTTAGGGACTCTTTAAATGATGTGATTCAGAAGCTCAAACCCCCAACCACGTTTGCAAACATGGTTGGCTACCAAAATGGCTCATAAAAGCCCTAAATCTTCCCAAAGAGGGATCTAACAAATGATAGAGCAAGGTATAGACTTTATACCTTCTGAAGACTGCAAATGATGCTCACAACTGAATCCCTCAAGCCTCCTCTTGATCCTTCAAGCTTTTCCTTCTTCCTTGAACCATAAAATCACCAAGATCACTCCAAATGCCTTAAAATTCCTCAATAACGGCTAGGGTTTGCTATGGGGGTCTTCTGGGAGTAAATGGGACGAAGGAGGCCGAGTTAAGGTGTTTAAATAGGGTACACACCTATGGATTAGGGTTTTTGTCCAGACAGGGTCTACTTGCCGAGTCTGGGAACCGACTCGGCGAGTCAATCACTTCAGACCCGCGATCTTTCTCGCTTCTACTCGGCGAGTTAGTCCTTCGACTCGCCGAGTTCAAGGCCAAAAATGCAAATTATTAAAAGATTAAATGAAAGGATACGTACCAAGAACTAGGTGCTACACAAATCCTTAATATTTAACCGAAAATAAATATTTAAGGCTAGGATCCAAAATACATTTCATAATAAATAAGAGGGATGTCGTAGTCTTATTGCGAATTTAGAAAGGTAGGTAAAACATTTTACCAATTTCAATCTAATATGAAATTCCTAGATGTTTTGAGATTCATTGAATCTTATCAATGGTATGTTTAACCTCAAATTATGCTCTTCTATTGTGTTTGGGATACCGATGATCACAAACAAGATGTGAATAAGCATGTGTAACGGCCGTTTTTCTAGGCTAAGCATTATTATAATGATGTAATAGTTAGGGTCAACAATTGTAACCTATTTTGAAGTAATGAAGAGGAATTATTTGAGTATTATGTGAATTATGTGATTTTATGTGCATTATACTTGCTATTAACGATGTAATAAAATAAGAATAAAAATAAGCATCAAAAATAAAATAATAGATAGACCCAATATCTATGAAGAAAGTTGAAGTAGTCGTAACAAGGATTTCAGGGATATAAGGAATGGTGAAATCCGACTTATAATGAAGAAGTTATGACTCGTCGAAGTTTCGCGACTAAACTGGCATGACGTCGGGAATCGTAAATAGTGAATTTTGGATAAAATAGTTTTTAGCATTAGTAACCTAAACGAAAGTCGTAGTATACGTTAAACCAAGAACGTACATAAAAAGAACGCCCAAGTCTGACTTCGTATGAGTTAGTTATGATTTTTCTAAGATTTAGCATAGAAGTGCACAACCTGGAAATCGAATTTTAGATCGATCGATTTCTAGCCGAAACAACCTAAATGAGAATTGAAGATCTCATTAATAGGAACTCAACAATATAAAGACAGATGAAAACGGACGTCGGATGACAAAGTTATGAATTTTAAACGGACTTTATCTGTCTAAGCCTGTTAAAATATAACTTTAAAAATAAAGTCAAAATTAGCCAACAAGGTCTAAACGAAAGTTGTATATTACATCGTCACCTATGCGTGGATATAAAGAACGTCAAAAACGAAGCTCGTATGCGAAAGTTACAGAATTTAGAACTTAAGAATAGGCTGATGCGAAGACTGACACGTGACCGAATCCTGGCCCTTGATTTCTCCCCACGGCCTCGCATGCGGAGCTGACATCTGGCCCACGTACGCGCAGCGTAGCACTTTGGACTCCCCACATACTGAGTACGCCCAACATACTCTGAAGGTACGCCCCGCGCACTCGCATTCTGCCCTATATAAATAGATACGAGGATTCTCCATATTTCTCACACCTTTCCCATTCTTTCTCTCTCAATTACTTCTCTTAACCCCTCCCCTTCCCTAGTAATTCCAAAGTTTTAGAGGCGAGTCCCGGAGCGATATAAGGCTCGGAGAAGAAGAGCTTTCAGCTCAGAAGTTCTGCCCCCGTAGATCCCGGTTCTTAGCTAAACCTCATTGTAAGTGAGTTATGCTTACCCTACTTTAAGTATAGCTTATGTTTAAGTTCATTATCGTTATTATGAACCTATAAACAATATATGTGCTAAGTATTATAAAATATAAAGTGTTATTATAATATATTTTAACTGCTTGCAGTATGGGAAATCTCATTTTAAGAGCCGCATAGGGTTGTTGGATTTCAGAACAGCTTAAATGTCAAAATGGTCATGCCGTCCGGTGTTTCATGTCTGGCCCCAGTTTGTACATAGTGGTTAAAAAGTATTGTTTAACACTTATATAATACAAGAAAAACAATATTACGTAGAGTAATAATTAGTCGCAATGAATATTAGACTAAGATCTAGTGGTAATGATACTAGGTTTCGTCGAAGGAAAATAAGATTGTTAAAAGGGAAGCGCTGCCCGAGTTTGTAGTCATCACTTTAACAAGTGAGATCATAGTTACTTTCATCTTACACATAGATATGAAGTATTTAATATAAATTATGTGTTATGTGTATATATTATCTGTTTTCTTGATATCTATGCTCGATGAACAAAATATACATATTTTATTTGATTTAAACTGTATATGTATTTTATACCTATAATTATGATGGGTAAAGATGGCTAGATGAAATAGACGATGAAAGAGGAAATAAAATTGTCGAGAGGCCTCGATGTTTGCGATGATCCAGTCATCTAGCGGAGTATAGATGACGATCACAGACTATTCTAGACATTCCAGTGGAACGCTAGCAGACTCGCAACATGTAGGTGTTTATTTGAACTATGTGTTCACCAGGTGTACTCCATACCCCTCATGGATGTTTTTTGACATATATTGTTGAGGAATCCCCTATGCAGTGTTGTCACCCCTATGAAAAATCCTTAGGCTAGGTCCCTTAATTTAGATGCTTTAGGGACAGAAAGTGAGGATAACGGGAACAGGTAATCGGGTTGATTGATTGATGAAATTAATAAACTTAATTATTGTGGGTTGAAAACCCTATGTGCTCACCAGGCTCCGAAGCTTGACCCACTCAGTTTCTTGCATTACAGGTAATGGCAAAGGAGCATAGGAGTGTTGATCTGATGAGATACCTATGGATTATAGGAATTAGAATAATAGATGTTGTAAGGCCTGTACTATTTCTATTTATGCTTATGTATTGTATTGACAATGACATCTAAGTGTTTTTAATATAATGAAAACCCATTCCTTCAGGAATGCTTTGATAATTTACTTATCATATTTTTGGGAACAAATTCTGCAACATATTTCTTCAAAAGTATACTCTGATTTTCAAATAAAGCATATACAAATCGGTCTTTTCTGGCCGTGAAATTGGGGATGTCATAGTTGGTATCAGAGCATTAGTTTAAGCGAACTAGGAATTTGTAGGATTTATATACTTAAACTTCGAATGCTAAGTGGTGATTGTGAGATGAGTGTTTGTTATATTTTAGATGCAAGCACTAGCTTATTTTAGGAAAGATGCCTAAATTGCTTTTATGTGTTGAATGATTTATGTTATAACTATAAAGATGCCTTATATGTTATTATTTGATCAGATCTGTGGTCTATTGCCGAACGGATCTAGAAACTTTATGTGTTCATATTTCTAAACATTCGAGTACGATATTAGAACTGGCATGTAACTTTTCAGAGTGACAATGATGATTTAAACGTCTATTGTAAATAAAGATCTAAAGTCGCCTACTTTGGTGTATAGATCAACATGGCGAGAACCCGAAGCGGATTAGGAAATGCTAATCAGTGGTCTGTGATTAAGCATGCACCGGAAGTAACAGCTGCACCTGAACCAATAACAATGGAAGGAGTCCAAGCAATGATTAGGTCTATGTTGGCCGAACAAAGAGAGAAGATGAGACAGATGTTGCATGATAGGAAACTATAGTCAGAATGTCAGTCAACCTGAGCCATGAGTGGATAGAAAAAACCACCCCAGTGGAGGAAATGATGGATGTGGGTGCAAGTACAAGGATTTCATGGCATCCAAACCACCGAGTCTTTCTGGAAGCCCAACGCCGGTGGAAGTCATGGATTGGATCTCCGAGATGGAGATGATGTTTGAAAGTTGTGACTATAGCAACAAACAGAAAACCGCCCTCGCGGTTACACTGTTAAAGTTAGGAGTACTGAGCTGGTGAAAGCTACTAGCTGATACCATGCCCAAGGGAGAAGCTAGCAAGATTTCTTGGGAAGACTGTTTGGTGCAACTGAAAATGCAGTACTGCTCTGAGCAGGATCTGCTGGAGATCAAAAACGAATTTCAGAATATAAAGAAGGGAAGAATAAGTGTCACCGAGTATTCTGCAAGTTTTACGGAGAAAATGAAGCTTGTTCCTTACATAGTTCCCACTGAACTCTCCAAGGTCAACAAGTTTGCTAATGGATTGACAGTGGACTTTGGTCCGATGGTCAAGCAAGCAACCACTTTGAAAGCTGCCATCTGGGCAGCTAAGAATGTTGAGACCCAGATAAGGGAAAATGGTCTGTAGAGAGCTGAGGTAGGAGAGAAAAGGAATCTTGATGGATCTTCAAGGTCCAACAAGAAAAGAAAATTCTCGAAGTCTGGTTCTAAGAAATTTGGAGGAGGAGGAGGTGAATCAAGATGGTGTGAGAAGTGTAAAAAGAAGCACCTTGGAAAATGTGACGGAGAAGTGACTTGTTACAAGTGTGGGAAGACTGGGCATTTCGCCAATGTGTGTACGTCCATCAAGAGGGTGTGTTATGTGTGTAATGAAGAAGGGCATATTGAAAAGGACTGCCGAAGAGGAAAGAGTCAGCAAGGCCTAATGTTCTGCCAAGGCCAAAGGCGAGAGCATTCCAGATGACCCTGGAAGAAGCAAGGGATAAAGCAGATGTCGCTTATGTTGGGTTTTATGTACTATAACACCACTATGGTGCACATACAACCCTAATGCTTTGGATCTAAGTTTTCTCTAGTTATACACGCAACACAAAAATTATCAAAAGCAAGAAACCTATAACTAGCATACAAATTTAATATTGCAACATAAAAACAAGTTAAGTTATTACCTCTTTCTTGTAGCTTGCAGAGTTTTCGCCTTTCAAGAGCTTAGCACCCCAAGTGTGATGCCTCAAATAGTTCACAAAACACCATGAACAAATGGAGGATAATGAGAGAGAGGCTAGGAACCACCAAAATCGTCTATATCCTTCATAGAATTCTAGCGTATCTGATTTTAGGGTTTAGAGGTTACATATATAGTGTAGAATTCCAAGAGTCACTTGTAAACCTTAATGCTTACACTTAGGCTTATGATCCAACAATTGATTTGGATTAACACTTCATGGACTATCTCATAAACTTATTCCATCACAAATCAATCATGGATCATTAGCCCAAACCATATGTATCACTGATTTACATAATCAGTCCCCGTTTATTTAATAGTCTCTTTTGATCACTAAATTAATTCCAAATTAATTCTTTATCAATACTAATTAAATAAATTGATTTCTCAATTAATATATTATACTTATTATATATTAATAAATCACAAATAACCTCTTTCTCAAATATCCATCCTATCAAATTGTTTTGGTGAATGCAACCCAAAATGGACCATGCTACTCTCGGGTCAAGTACATACCAATTATAGTTATGGGCTTAGACACCTAATCCAACAGTCTCTTACATGGATAAGTCTAGTAACTATAACTAAGAGTACGACTTCAAAAAACCGACTAGCAATCGTAGCTCTCAAAAGCCGTTGTCGAACTCTGACGCGTCCATTAGATAAGGGATCATATATTCCTCCATTCTACAAGATATCGTATGAACTGAGACATGGATTATAATCATTCTCTCTATTCATGTGTTGTTTCCTGATTTCCGATTTATGACGACTGATTAATTGAACAAATGAAATCAGTCCAGGTTTGGCCAAGCGCTTAGGGTGGCATCACTAAATCATCGAGGGGCCCACATATATCACTTTTATCCCTCTTAGAGTAAAAGTAACATATAAACTTCGACTCATATGCTTTCTCTATTTACTCATCAAATCACACACAACAATATGTTTTATAACACCAAGTTACTGGTGTGTTTACATATCATCAATGTACAACCGACTTGTAAACTGCAACTATATGGATTCGTTTAAAGAATATATGATATTATCATCTCACAATCACTCGTGATGAAATCCATGAAGTGATTAAGATGAGCGTGGGTTTAATCCAATACTCAAATCTTATTACAGGAGTACTCATGAACACTGCGACAAACTTGTGCTATGTCTAAACACTTTAGACAATCTACAGACGGAGTCATGACAGTCTTACCTCAATACCTACTTCCAAAGTATGATCGACTGTGGATAGTTTGAATAAACTTATTATTCGGGAAGTCAAAACATGCAAAGTGAAACACAATAATAATCGAATTCAATATGGTCTCAAAGCTTTTGAATATAAATAAAACACCTTTTATTTAATCACCATATTGATTACACATTATTCATTGTATAATATTTCGATTAATCAACTTAATACTTGAATTAAAACAATAGTTATCCCATGCTCCAAGCATGCACACTATGTTTGCCTATGGTCCTTTCTTTGTGAAATAGACACATTTTCAATGAAACTCATTTCACAATTCCAAATCTTTGTCATAAGTGTAAGAGTCTAAACTATAATGCAATGATTCATTTTGCAATGTCATGGTACCAAAGTCACAGAGACTTTGCCAATGATATTACAAAGTATTCAATTGGAGATTGTTGCAAGACAATTCCCCAGAATTGAAGTCTCACATTCAAAGTACATTCATTTGAACATCCTTCTTGCATTACAGTTTCTAACCTACACATAGATTCTCAATATCCAACTCCCAATATGGAAACATTTCCATATTTGCCATGAAAAATTTATTCTTAACAAAATCCAATCTATTCAGAATCATGTCAACATGGTCCATTTATTACTATACTTCTAACTGCCCACAAGAGACCAATCCTTAGCGAACCTTAGATTGTACTTGACAGTTGTTTAACCACTTTAGTCATATCCGGTTCTAGTCTTTTACCTTTTAATGCCCTAGGCATTTGGAAAATTAGAACACATGAATATTATAGCATATGTAATCAATCCTATACCCGTAGCATATGGGATATGATTCATTATGTCTTACATAAATACATGATGCTTGACCAGTCTCTTGCTATAATATTTCCATATATAGAATTTTCAGATATTCATACATACTCATGACTAAGTTTGATTAATACTTCAATCTAAGCTTTTAGATTTGAAATAAAGTATAAGTATTCTCTCTCTTACTATAGTGAAACAACTTTTCAACCTTTGCAACTTTGCAAATTAGAACTTTGTTTCCTATAAATAGCATTGCTAACTCGCAACACTTACCATAATAATTATGCTCCCACTAGCATAATAATTATTATCTTACTAGCATAACACTTATGCTCCCACTAGCTTTGACATGTATCCAGAAATCAGCTGGACTTCCAGAAATCAATATTTATTGAATTTCTTTCCATAGTTCAGATTTATGATACGAGATGCTTCGATAATCCTTTATCTAAGCTCATACACCTTTTATAATAAAGCTCATATGCATGTCTAAAATATTTCAGAACTTACGACAGTAAGTCCCGGATGTTCAAACTATTTGCCATTTCTCACAATTCGAACTATGAAGAGGGATGCCGTAATCATAATCGAATTTGAGAATGCAAATATCACAATTGCTAACTCTTTAAAATCTACTTAGTGAAAGCGTTTCCTCACAATCATTTTCATGAATTGGAGAGAAACGTTACCAATTAGATGTAATGGTGTATATGTTCCTATCCACGTGAATCTGTCATTTCCAACTATTATCATAAGACAAGGTCTATGACAAATTCAAAATCATATGGACTGAACTTGTTCAATTTTAATTTCTTGCCACTTGCCAGCACAAGGGCCTATCATGTTTTCCAAGTTGCTTAGCAGCTCACCCTTACCGATCAATGAACTTTCACTGATCAAGGTGCATTGCTTTATGCAAACAACCGAGAACTCATAGAACTCACATGCATAGTCAACTTCAATTGGAATGGGCATAGAAACAAGAATATGTCAATACGATAGGTTACAAACCTTAAGTCGTGTGCTAGTGATAAACAATGGTTTATTCTTAATTAGTTCCTAAACCTCTTCAAGATCCTTAAGACTCCCACTGACCTCTTGACATATAAGATTCTGTTATCAAAAAACATTCCTCGACAAAACAAATATTCAAGAGTTAGCGCAGATTCTCATCAAGGAAAAACACTTCATACAATTGGTCTTAGTTGGTCTTTTTTTTTATTAAAAAACATCACAACTACCAATTTGAAATGCGCAAGAGTAAGAAAACGTTTTTCTACTCCACATTTCATGATATGTTATAAACCTTCTTAAGATTATGTCACTCAAGTAACAATCTTGCAGTATGACTCTAAGACTTGATTTTGGAATGAAGTATGACTCATCTTCTTTGTTTAACCATTTTAACAATTCACGATTCCTTTTCTAAGCCATACAAATGCACTAATATTTCCTTAAAGGATCAATTATGATATGGTTCCATAATCACTATGATGATCATAAAATACGATACTCAAGTACTCTCCTTTCCTTTCAGATTGGAGAAACTTTTATCTTTCTGCCTAATTTGATTCTTCTTATTCGTTCTGCCATACATTGAAACGTATTCAATGATTCAGAATTACACTTAATGTTGTAAGCATAACCATATTTACTAAACTTTTAGTAAATCATGACGAATAGTCTTATCGTTCTTTGTGGTGGACCTGACCAGTGCACAACCAACTGTACGCAATCCCCTAGTCCTTCACTTGACTCACATATACATGTGAAGAAGGAATTAGTCTTAATTTCCCAAAGACGAAGGTTCTCATTCATCACACAATCCAATTCGCATGATTCCAAGTTTCTATCCAATCGAAACTTGGGTGATGAGAATCTTTCCTTATTTGGTAAATTTTTCACACCACCACAAACGAAAGAATCAAATTCATTTTCCAATAGTGCTAACAATATATATAAACACCAATTTTCATAAATACCATTGCAAGGAAATATGAAACACGATAAAATCAAAATTTTCTTTATTTATAAAATTACGGAAAATCTTTTCCTTACAATGCAATTACAAATGAAAACTATGTTACTACATATTTCTAAGCAATCTATCATAACTCCTAAGTAGCAGCTCACAATTCTGATCATCGAATCATGCGATCGAAATCCATCTCTTCGCGATCAGACTCAACATGGTTTTCCTTAAGCTTCCTTTCTTTTCTTCGATCCTACAAAACATCAAAATGTGATCTCACCACATCATGTATTTAGAATCTTCAAATAGGAACTTAGTAGAGTTAGATAGTGGACTTACCTGAAGTAGACTCAACCACTTTGACATTAGCACCCTTGTAATCCTTCAGGTAAATAAGACAACTTCACAACCAAAGCCCCTTCTCTTGGAAATAGAAACAAACAGACTCTCTTGAAATGGTACACGGGATAATCACAGACTTAGCCTTTCTCTATACCATTTGGTCAAACGGTTTGACCTTGGCCAATCCCTTTCCATTGGGAAGAGAAAGCTTTTCTGGACTTCCAATGTCGCCATTGTCAATGTCCATGGAAGTTTGGGAAGTAGATCTTCCAATCAAGTTTGCTTTACCAGTATTCCAAATCATTGCTGATTCAGCAGCAATAAGCAAATAAGTAAGATCGATAAGGGTCATATCGTGGTCCGTCACATGGTAGTCTTTAAAAAACTCATTATATGACTTAGAAAGTGAATGAAGAACCAAGTCAACAGCCAACTTCCTTGGGAACACGACACCTAACCTTCCCATCCTGTCAATATGCAGCTTTATGTCCAAGACGTGAGCACATACAAACTTTACATCTTCATGTTTGCTTGCCAATAGGGCTTAAGTAATCTTGAACTTTTCAAGTCGACGAACATGTGGGTCAGGGAGAATAATTGGAGGAGGTGGTGGAAGAGAAGTCCCACTACAGCACGAAGAAGGGATTAATCTTTCACCTCGATCATCTTGTTGAATATCATCTTCATAAGGAAAGCCTTTTCCAAAAGGATAAGGTAGACCATATTTGTCAGAACTAGACATCTACAAGGGAGAAATCCAAGTTAGTTGATTTAAGTCCTTAATATAACACCCAAAATGAAATATTAAGGCTAGGTCCCAACATAATATTTTGCAATTCAGAAGAGGGATGCCGTAATCCAATTGCAAAATATTTGAAGGTAGGTAAATGACGATTTACCAATTTCCACCATGAAAAACGAAAATGAATATTAGGTTTTAAATGAATTGAAATTCCTAGATTCTTTTGAGATTCATTGAACTTTTCAATGGTGTTTAATCTCGATTATGCCCTTCAAGTTTCTGACTGGGATACTGAGGATCACAAACACGGTGTGAATAACCATGCAAATTAGCTTGGTACTATCGATGTCATTAATCACCTAATCAATGTGTCGGTTAACCACACACGCTTCATTGATCAATGATAATTTACGAGAAACCCATTTCCATCCTTCATTAGTCCACATTAGTGTGACGGTTAACCACACAGGCTCCACTAACTGACCAATAAGGTGCAATGTGAAATTTCATGGGTTAGCATCAAATTCACATTTTTCCTAAGTAACTAAGATTAGGAATTTATAAAGTGTTTAGTTACTTTGTATTTCATTATACTTTTGATGAGGATTTAAGTGTCCTATCAAACCCGTTCGGCTAACGACCCTCCACTGGTCAAGGGTGCGATGGGTAAGAGTGTATACTCAATGGCGGTCATTTTACAGGCCGCTTCCTTAAACACCCCTTATAGACCAGCTTCGTGAATGAGGCCTACTAACGGTAAGACTGACTTTTAACTTATACATATATAATATATTAGAATTTAAATTTTATATAGTATAAGGGTGTATTTTACACATTTAAAATACTAGGTGGTTTAATCTATTAATAAATTAAACTTTAAATTTAATTAACTTTAAACCATATGATTATGGATTTATTAACTTTCTCTTTTAACTAAACATTTAATCAATTTAATAAAGTCCATAAGAGTGTAATTTGAACTATTCAAAGGAAACATCAAGGTTCTAGATACAAAATTCAAAATTAAAACTATTTAATTGATTTTTTAAGTTACGAACCCAAGAGTTGCACCTTCTCAAATTACTAGGTTTTTTAGAATTCAATGGTTCATAAATGAGACTTTTCAATTTCCAAAACTTGAGGGCAGGTTTTGTAACTCTTGAAAACCTTTTGATTCCAAACTTGATGGCAAGTTTTGTAACTCCTTTAAAAAAAATTTTTAGAGTTCCAAAACTTGATGACAAGTTTTGTAACTCCTTTAAAACATTTAGATCAAATTTTAACCTAATAAAATAATCATAATTTAATTTTTTACCAATTTGACCTAATGCAACTCTTGTAGCAAGATAACTTCAAATCAAAGAATTACAAACAATTAGCTTTTTATATAAACTAGTAATTATCTCAATATTTGACAATTTATCTTTTAATTGGATGAGGTTAATCACTACCATATCAAAAAAACAAATTTTATGATATAAAACAGTTCATGGTAATGATCCTAATCCAATTCTGGCCAAAAAACCCGAAAAACTGCAACCAACCTATCCAACTCGTCGAGTGAGATACTGGACTCATCGAGTTGGCTTGATTTGTGCTTGAATCGTCGAGTCAGATCATAGGACTCGTCGAGTCCACTGTCCAGAGAGCAATGTTTCAATTTTTCTAGCTTTGAACAAATAACCAATGCATCTTTATAACAGAAAACAACCCATGTCTCTGATACCACTGTTGGGTTTTATGTACTATAACGCTCCTATGGTGCACATACAACCCTAATGGTTTGGATCTAAGTTTTCTCTAGTTATACATGCAACAAAAAATTCTCCAAAGCATGAAACCTATAACTAGCATACAAATTTAATATTGCAACATAAAAACAAGTTAAGTTATTACCTCTTTCTTGTAGCTTGTAGAGTTTTGGCATTTCAAGAGCTTAGCACCCCAAGTGTGATGCCTCAAATGGTTCAAAAAACACCATGAACAAATGGAGGATAATGAAAGAGAGGCTAGGAACCACCAAAATCATCTATATCCTTCATTGAATACTAGCGTATCCGATTTTAGGGTTTAGGGGTTACATATATAGTGTAGAATTCCAAGAGTCACTTGTAAAATCTAATTCTTACACTTATGCTTATGATCAAACAATTGATTTGGACTAACACTTCATGGACTATCTCATAAGCTTAGTCCATCACAAATCAATCATGGACCATTTGCCCAAACCATATGTATCATTGATTTACATAATCAGTCCCCGTTTATTTAATAGTCTCTTTTGATCACTAAATTAATTCCAAATTAATTCTCGATCAATACTAATTAAATAATATGATTTCTCAATTAATATATTATATTTATAATATATTAATAAATCACAAATAACCTCTTTATCAAATATCCATCCTATCAAATTGTTTTGGTGAATGCAACCCAAAATGGACCATGCTACTCTCGGGTCAAGTACATACCAATTATAGTTATGGGCTTAGACACCTAATCCAACAGCTTCAGGTACCTTTCTTGTAAATGGATTGTCTGCCAATATATTGTTTGAATCTGGAGCAAATTACTCCTTTATATTGTAAAATTTTGGTGGAACACTAGCACTGCCTGCAGATAAACTTGATAATGCTCTAGTTGTAGAAGTTACGAGTGGCAAATTCATAACTGTTAGCAATTGCATTAAAAACATCGTTATCTACTTGAATGTAAATAAATTCCACGAGGAGTTGTTACCCATTGATTTGAATGGTTTCGACATCGTGCTTGTAATGGATTGGCTTCGTGCAAACGATGCCGAGATACTATGTAGGAAGAAGATGGTGAGAGTAAACCCACCTGGAAAAGAGTCATTTATGGTGTATGGGGACAAACGTAGAGTGAATTATGGAATAATTTCCCTAATGAAATCCAGAAAGTGTTTGTCCAAAGGATGCACATCATACTTGGCATTTGTGATCGATGCAAAGAAGGAGAAGGAGATACAAAGAATACCAGTGGTGTGTGACTATCCGGAAGTTTTTCCTAAAGATCTTCCTGGATTTCCCCCTGATATACAAGTGGAGTTTCGAATAGACTTGTTGCTAGGATCGAAACCAATAGCAAAAGAACCATACCAATTAGCACCGACAAAGATGATGGAGCTCATGATGCAACTTTAGGAGTTGTTGGACAACGGTTTCATTAGTCCAAGTTTATCACCCTGGGGAGCTCCGGTGTTATTCGTAAAGAAGAAGGATGGAAGGATGAGGATGTACATGGACTATATGGAGCTAAACAAGGCAACGATAAAGAACATGTATCCATTGCCAAGGATTGGTGACCTGTTCGATCATGTACAAGGTTCGACCTATTTCTCAAAGATCGATATTAGGTCGGGATATCATCAGCTGAAGGTTAGAGAGCAAGGTATTGAGAAGACCGAATTCAGAACGAGATACAGACACTATGAGTTCTTGGTTATGGCATTTGGGCTAACCAATGCTCCAGCAGCGTCTTTGGATTTGATGAATAGGGTTTGTAAACCATTCCTCAATAAATCAGTGATAGTGTTCATAGATGACATTCTGATTTACTCAAAGTGCCAACAGGAGCATGGCAAGCACCTGCGAGAAGTATTAGAAGTTCTGAAGAAGGAGAAGTTGTATGAAAAGTTCTCCAAATGTGATTTCTGGATTCGAGAAATCCAGTTCTTGGTTCATATGGTTAACCAGGAAGGAATAATGGTTGGCCCAACAAAGATTGAAGTCGTGATGAAATGGGAACGTCCAAAAAGTCCCACCAAGATTCGAAGCTTTCTACGATTAGCTAGATATTACCGAAGGTTTATCCAAGGTTTTTCTTCGATAGCTACTCCATTGACAACTTTGACCCATAAAGGAGCTACCTATACATGCAGTGAGAATCATGAAGAATCATTCGAGAAATTAAAGAACAAAGTTGTGCGAAGCACCAATTTTTTCTTTACCTGACGGAGTTGAAGACTTCGTAGTCTATAGAGATGCATCTGGAGTTAGGTTAGGTTGTGTTATGACCCAGAGAGATAAAGTAATAACATATGCATCTCGACAATTGAAAGAGCACGAGAAGAACTACCCCACTCATGATCTGGAGTTGGTAGCGGTGGTATTTGCATTAAAGATATGGAGGCATTATCTTTATGGCACGAAGTGAAAACTCTTCATTGATCATAAAAAGTCTCCAGTATCTCTTTGATCAAAAGGAATTAAGTATGAGACAACGATACTAGCTAGAGCTACTCAAGGATTACGACTGTGAGATACTTGGAAAGAAAAAGGCCAAGAGCATTAAGAATAGAAGTTGTCTAAAAATTTATGGAATGCATCAAGAAAGCTCAGGGTGAAGCTTTGGAGAAAAACGACCGAAAGGAAGAACGTTTAGGCAAAACGTTGGTATTCAGTGCAAATAGTCAAGGGTTGAAGGTATTCCAAGATAGAATTTGGGTACCTAATATGGGAGGAATGAGAGATCTTCTGATGGAAGAAGCTCACAAGACCATGCACTTGATTCATCCTGGCAACACTAAGATGTATAGGGATCTGAAACCTGACTACTGGCGGCAGACGATGACGCTCGATGTTGCAAAGTACGTGGCAGATTGTGTAACATGTGCGAGAGTTAAAGCACAACATCAGAAACCGTATGGGAGTTTAGAACCTTTACTTGTACCCGTGGGTAAATGGGAAGACATCACCATGGATTTTATGACTAAACTGCCCAAGATGAAGAACGGTCACGATATGATTTGGGTAGTCATGGATCGGTTCACAAATAGTGCACACTTTATAGCAGCCAATGAGAGATGGTCTATGGATAAGCTTGTAAATGCTTACGTGAAGCAGATAGTAAGACTTTCACGGTGTTGCATTAACGATTGTATCGGATCGTGACAGTCATTTCACATCAAGATTTTTGAGGAGTTTACAAGAGGAAATGGGTACGAAGTTGTGTTTAAGTACAGCCTTCCATCCGCAGGCTGATGGTAAGAGTGAAAGAACAATTAAAACACTGGACGAAATGTTAAGAGGGATGAGCATTTACCCCTGGTAGAGTTTTCCTACATGAATAGTTACCACTTAAGCATTAAGATGACACCTTATCAAGCTTTGTACGGTCAGAAGTATCGTACGCCGTCTTGTTGGCTTGAGGCCGAAGAGAAGCAGTTTATGGGCCCCGAAATAGTCCATCAGACGGATGTTAGTGGCTCAAGATCGCCAAAAGAGCTATGCTGACCAGAAGCAACGACCAATGACATTCAAAGTTGGGGATTAGGTATTGCTTAAAGTCTCACCGTGGAAGGGACTTATATGATTTAGAAAGAGAGGAAAGTTGACTCCAAGGTTTATTGGACCATTCAAGGTTTGTAATAGGATTGGGAACTAAGGTTACAAGCTGAAATTGCCAGAAGAACTAGATGGTATTCATAACACTTTCCATGTGTGTTATTTGAGGATGTTTATGGGGGAAGTTCCCGATATAATTCCCCTTTCGGAGTTAAGGATGGATAAAAATAAGAGATTAATCGAAGAGCCTAAAGAGATTGTTAACCGTAAGACAAAGAATTTTCAACGAAAGATAGTCGACTTGGTGCTTGTGTAATGGAAACATACAAATGCGGCAAAACTCACCTGGGAAATAGAGAGTGACATGATGAGTCGTTATCCACATTTATTTGATGATGCATGATTCCGGGACGAAATCATCCTAAGGAGGAGAGAATTGTAACGCCCGTGTTTCTAGGCTATGCTTTATTATAATTATGTAATAGTTAGGGTCAACTATTGTAACCTATTTTGAAGTAATGAAGAGGAATTATTTGAATATTATATGAATTATGTGATTTTAAGTGCATTATACTTGCTATTAACGTTGTAATAAAATAATAATAAAAATAAGCATCAAAAATAAAATAATATATAGACCCAATATCTATGAAGAAAGTTGAAGTAGTCGTAACACAGATATCGGGGATATAAGGAACACTGAAATCCGACTTATAACGAGGAAGTTATGACCTGTCGAAGTTTCGCGACTAAACTGGCATGACGTCGGGAATCGTAAAAAGTGAATTTGTGATAAAATAGTTTTTAGCCTTAGTAACCTAAAAAAAATTCGTAGCATATATTAAACCGATAACGTACATAAAAATAACTCCGAAATCTAACTTCGTATGAGGAAGTTATGATTTTTCTAAAATTTATCATAGCAGTGCACAACCCATAAAATGAATTTTGGATCGATCGATTTCTAGCCGACACAACCTAAATGATAATTGAAGATCTCATAATAGGAACTCAATGATATAAAGACAGATGAAAACGGACGTTGGATGACAAAGTTATAAATTTTTAACGGACTTTATCTGTCTAAGCCTATTAAAATATAACTTTAAAGATAAAGTCAAAATTAGACGGAGTCTAAACGAAAGTTGTATATTACGTCGCCACATATACGTGGATATAAAGAACGTCAAAAACAGAGCTCGTATGCGAAAGTTACAGAATTTAGAAGTTAAGAATAGGCTGATGCGAAGACTGACATGTGGCCGAATCGTGTCCCTTGCTTTCTCCCCATGGCCTCGCATGCGGAGCTAACATCTGGCCCTCGTACGCGCAGCGTAGCACTTCAGACTCCCCGCGTACTGAGTACGCCCAACGTACTCTGAAGGTACGCCCCGCGCACTCGCATTCTGCCCCCTATAAATGGAGGCGAGGATTCTCCATATTTCTCTCACCTTTCCCATTCTTTCTCTCTCAATTACTTCTCTTAACCCCTCCCCTCCCTAGTACTTCCCAAGTGCTAGAAGCGACTACCGTAGCGACAGAAGGCTCCGAGAAGAAGAGCGCTAGGCTCAGAAGTTCTTCCCCCGCAGGGCCCAGTTCCTATCTAAACCTCAATGTAAGTGAGTTATGCTTACCCTACTTTAAGTATAGCTTATGTCTACGTTCCTTATTGTTATTATGAACCTATAAACAATATATTTGCTAAGTATTAAAAAATATATAGTGTTATTATAATACAATTATATCAGCTTGCGGTACGGGGAATCTAGTTTTAAGGGTCGCATAGGGTTGTTGGCTTTCTGAACAGCTTAAAATGCCAAAATGTCCTACCCTCCGGTGTTTCATGTCTAGCCCCTGTCTATGCATAGTGGTTGAAAATTATTGTTTAACACTTATATAATACAAGAAAAACAATATTACTTAGACTAATAATTAGTCGCAATGAATATTAGACTAAGATCTAGTGATAATGATACTAGGTTTTGTCGAAGGAAAGTAAGATTGTTAGAAGTGAAGCGCTGCCCGATTTTGGATTCATCACTTTAACAAGTGAGTGCATAGTTACTTTTATCTTACACATAGATATGAAGTATTTAATATAAATTACGTGCTATGTGTGCATATTATCCGTGTTCTTGATATGTATGTTGGATGAACAAAATATACATGTTTTATTTGATTTAAACTGTATATGTATTTTATACCTATAATGAAGATGGGTAAAGATGGTTAGATGAAATAGACGATGAAAGAGGAAATAAAATTGTCAAGTGGCCTCGATGTTTACGATGATCCAGTCATCCAGCGGAGTATAGATGACGACCATGGACTATTCTAGACAATCCAGTGGAACGCTAGCAGGCTCGCAACCTGTAGGTGTTTATTTGAACTACGTGTTCACCAGGTGTACTCCATCCCCCTCATGGTTGCTTTTTGACATATATTGTTGAGGAATCCCCTACGTAGTGTTGTTACCCCGATGAAAAATCCTTAGACCGGGTCCCTTAATTTAGATGCTTTACGGACATAAAGTGAGGATAAAGGGAACGGGTAACCAGGTTGATTGATTAATTAAATTAATAAACTTAATTATTGTGGGTTGAAAACCCTATGTGCTCACCAGGCTCCCAAGCCTGACCCACTTAGTTTCTTGCATTACATGTAGTGGAAAAAGAGCACAGGAGTGTTGATCTGATGAGAGACTTATGGATTATAGGCCATTAGAATAATAGATGTTATAAGGCCTGTACTATTTCTATTTATGCTTATGAATTGTATTGACAATGACATCCCAGTGTTTTTAATATAATGAAAACCCATTCCTTCGGGAATACTTTGATAATTTACTTGTCAAATTTTTGGGAACAAATTCTACAACATATTTCTTCAAAAGTATACTCTGGTTTTCAAATAAAGCATATACAAATCGGTCTTTTCTGGCCGTGAAATTGGGGATGTCACAGTTGGTATCAGAGCATTAGTTTAAGCGAACTAGGAAATTGTAGGATTTCTAGACTTAAACTTAGAATGTTAAGCGATGATTGTGAGATGAGTGTCTGATATATTTTAGACACGAGCACTAGCTTATTTTAGGAAAGATGCCTAAATTGCTTTTATGTGCCAAATGGTTTATTTAATAACTATAAAGATGCCTTATATGCTATTAACGATGTAATAAAATAATAATAGAAATAAGCATCAAAAATAAAATAATAGATAGACCCAATATCTATGAAGAAAGTTGAAGTAGTCGTTAGAAGGATTTCAGGGATATAAGGAACGCTGAAATCCGACTTATAACGAAGAAGTTATGACCCGTCGAAGTTTCACGATTAAACCAGCACGACGCCGAGAATCGCAAAAAGTGAATTTTTTATAAAATACTTTTTAGCCTTCGCAACCTAAACGAAAGACGTAGTATACGTTAAACCGAGAATGTACATAAAAAGAACACCCAAATCTGACTTCGTATGAGGAAGTTATGATTTTTCTAAGTTTTAGCATACAAGTGCACAGTCCGAAAATTGAATTTTAGATCGATCGATTTCTAGCTGACACAACCTAAATGAGAATTGAATATCTCATTAATAGGAACTCAACGATATAAAGACAAACAAAAAAGTACGGCGAATAACAAAGTTATGTATTTTTAACGGACTTTATCTTTCCAAGCCTGTTAAGAGATAACTTTAAAAATAATTCAAAATTAGCCAACGGAGTCTAAAGGAAAGTTGTAGATTACATCGCCACCTATGCATGGATATAAAGAACGTAAAAAACGGAGCTCGTATGCGAAAGTTACAAAATTTAGAAGTTAAGAATAGGCTAATGTGAAGGCTGACATGTGGCCGAATCCTGGCCCTTGCTTTCTCCCCACGACCTTGCATGCGGAGCTGACATCTAGCCCTCGTACGTGCAGCATAGCACTTCGGACGCCCCGCGTACTGAGTATGCCCAACGTACTCGCATTCTGCCCCATATAAATAGATGCGATGATTATCCATATTTCTCACACCTTTCCCATTCTTTCTCTCTCAATTACTTCTCTTAACCCCTCCCCTTCCCTAGTACTTCCCAAGTCCTAGGGGCGAGTGTCGAAGAACCAGAAGGGTTCGAGAAGAAGAGCTTTCGGCTCAGAAGTTCTTCCCCCGCAGAGCCCGGTTCCAAGCTAAACCTCATTGTAAGTGAGTTATGCTTATTCGACTTTAAGTATAGGTTATAATTGAGTTCATTATCATTATTATGAACCTAGAAACAATATATATGTGCTAAGTACTATAATACATAAAGTGTTATTATAATACATTTTAACTACTCGTGGTACGGGGAATCTGGTTTGAAGGGGCGCATAGGGTTGTTGGATTTCAGAACAGCTTAAATGCCAAAATGGTCCTGCCCTCTGGCGTTTCATGTCTGGCTCCTGTCTGTACATAGTGGTTGAAAAGTATTGTTTAACACTTATATAATACAAGAAAAACAATATTACTTAGACTAATAATTAGTCGCAATGAATATTAGACTAAGATCTAGTGAAAATGATACTAGGTTTCGTCAAAGGAAAATAAGATTGTTAGAAGCGGAGCGCTGCCCGAGTTTGGAGTCATCACTTTAACAAGCGAGTGCATAGTTACTTTCGTCTTAGACATAGATGTGAAGTATTTAATATAAGTTACGTGCTATGTGTGCGTATTATCTGTGTTCTTGATATATATGCTGGATGAACAAAATATACATGTTTTATTTGATTTAAACTGTATATGTATTTTATACCTATAATTATGATAGGTAAAGATGGGTAGATAAAATAGATGATAAAATAGGAAATAAAATTAATGAGAGGCCTCGATGTTTAGGATGATCCAGTCATCTAGCGGGTTTTAGATGACGACCACAGACTATTCTAAATAGTGCAGTGGAACGCTAGCAGGCTCGCAACCTATAGGTGTTTATTTGAACTACATGTTCACCAGGTGTACTCCATCCGCCTCATGGTTTCCTGTTGACATATATTGCTGAGGAATACCCTACGCAGTGTTGTCACCCCGATGAAAAATCCTTAGGCTAGGTCCCTTAATTTTGATGCTTTTGGGACAGAAAGTGAGGACAGAAAGTGAGGATCGATCGATTCCTTAGGCTAGGTCCCTTAATTTTGATGCTTGTGGTTGACAACCCTATGTGCTCACCAGGCTCCCAAGCCTGACCCTCTCAGTTTCTTGCATTACAGGTAGTGGCAAAAGAGCACAAGACTGATGATCTGATGAGAGACCTATGGATTATTTATGTTTATGCTTATGTACCGTATTGACAATGACATCCTAGTGTTTTAAATATAATGAAAACCCATTCATTTGGGAATGCTTTGATGATATACTTATCATATTTTTGGGAGCAAATTCTACAACATATTTCTTGAAAAGTATACTCTGATTTTCAAATAAAGCGTAAACAAATCGGTCTTTTCTGGCCATGAAATTGGGGATGCCACACCATGCAAACCTGCTTGATAATATCGATTTCATTTATCATCTCAAATTGATGTGCCCGTAAACCACATACACTCCATCAACAATGATAATTTACGATTTGTACCATCATTTAGCTTTATAGTCCCAAATTAGTATGCTGGTTAGCTACACACGCTCCACTAACGACTTATAAAGAATGATGTGCGTTTTCATGAATTAGAATACTTTTCATATTTTTCCTAAAGTAACTAGAGTGGGGTTAGTAGTTAGGTCCTATTACTTTTATAGATTATACTTTTAATATGATTATGTCATATCAAACCCGTTCAGATAAGAACCCTCCACCACACAAGTGAGCGGTGAGTGAAAATGACACCCATTCAACTGTCATTTTGTAGGCCGTTTCCTTATACCCTCTTTATAGCATGGCTTCTTGAATGAGACTTACTAGTGATTCGATTTACTTTTCTTATACATGTAGTAATTAAACTTTTAATTTTACATATATATATATATATATATATATATATATATATATATATATATATATATATATATATATATATATATATATATATATATATATATATATATATATATAAGGTGTATTTTAAAACTTTTCAAAATACAAGGTTTGAATATTAATTATCTAAATTAAACTTTTAATGAATTAATATTAACCCAATTATGATTTATCTTTATCTTTTAATTAAACGATTGATTAAACTAATGTAAATCATTTAGGGATTAGATAATTATTTCCAATTATACTATTAATTGAAAATTTCCAAATTAATCCTATAACTGTCTAGTTTTTGAAAATTAAGGGTAATGTAACATCCCGACTTCCAGGTATAAGACTTATCCCTTAAAAGGAAAATTCCCCTTGGAACTCGTCGAGTTGATGGCCTCAACTCGACGTGTTGAAGGCTTTTGGGCCACATGTATTTTTGGACCAACTCGACGAGTTGGTGAGGAAAACTCGACGAGTTGGTGGCAGATTAAGAAACCCTAATGTTTAGGGTGTTGCACCCTATTTAAAGGCCTTATACCCTTTGGGTGGCCTCCTTATCTGTCTCATTTGTCCAGAAAACCCTAGTTTCATGCATCCTCTCCCATATTTGTGTGTGTGAGCTTGAAGAGTGATTTCTTGGTGTTCTTTTAAAGGAGGTTTAAGTTTGAGGTGGCTTGATTGAAAGGAATGCTATAGATCCATAATCTACTCTTTTGTGGAAGTCATTTTGAGGTATAAAGTCGACTCCATGCTTATCTATTGCTTAGATCTCTTTCTTGGAAGTTTATTGTCATATTTGGCTTATTTTTGGGATTGTTCATGGGGTTGAGCATTTCATGAAGTTATCACTTCAGATCTGGACGTTTTGTGGCCTCTTTGGGCTTAAAGTTTCAAGCTTTATCAAGTTCTAGGCCCCCTTCATGCTTTAGGTCCCTTATTAAACCTTCCTTGACTTTTTGGAGCCTCTTTGTGACATGCATGGACGTAAATTTAGCAACTTTACATGGTTTTCTAGCTCTTGGGTATCAGATCTACATTTTGAAGCATTAGACTTGATGAAAAAAGACTGAATGTGTTAAGCTGGGAGAACTCAGTGAGTTGCCCAGCCAACTCGATGAGTTGGTTAGGGTTTTCCCAACTTTCTGGGTACTGAAGGAACTCGACGAGTTGGTAGGTGCACTCGACGAGTTGGGTCAACATGGACTGTTGTCCTTGATTGTTGACTTTGACTTTGACCATGGTTGACCAAGTTTAACTTTGAGGGCATTTTGGGTATTTCGAGGTTTTGATAGAAATGGCCACATGGTGGTTGTAGGCATTTGAGTCTGGAGGTGAGTTTTTGAGTTAGATTTTATCGGTTCAGCACTTCTTGTGAGGTGAGTGTTCCTCACTGTACTTGTTGGGTCGAAGGCACCAAGGCCGACCCTTTTGTATTGCTATCCTGATTATTGCATGATTGAGTATTGTAGTGATCTGTTAGATCTGTATCCTGATAATAGGATGATGTTATGCTTAGTGATCTGGAAGATCTGTCTGTATGTATGATTGAGTGGTTATATGTTCAATTGTTATGTATATGTCAACATCTTATGTGTGATTGGGTTGAGGCGGACCTGCTTTGTGTTGAAGGCCAACATACCCAAGGCGTCCCGGATAGACTGAAGGCCAGTGGGGCGTACGAGTCAGGCCGAAGGCCTGGAGAACGTCCCAGATAGGCTGAAGGCCCGAGGTGGCGTACCAGCCATGTTGTAGGTTCTGTGAGCGTACCAGATAGATTGTACGCCGATGGGGCGTTCCAGTCAGACTGAAGGCTCTGAATGCATGCTATTTCTGATATTATTCTGGTTTTGTATTTGTGTTGGTAGTTTGGGGGAACTCACTAAGCTTCGGGCTTACAGTTTTGGATTATGTTTGAGGTACCTCATAGGATCACGGGAAGGCGAAGACGTGATCGTGCACCTCCTCATAATTTTGTTTCGTGATTTCTCTGATGTCGAACTTATTTTGAAAACAATTTGTACACAAGGATGGTTTTTGGATTTGTGTAAAAGTTTTAGAATTTTCAAACTTTATATGGATGCTACAGATAGGCTTACCAAGTTTCAATTATTCAAAGTTTAAGGTATTTAAAATAATAATTAAGGAAACTAAAAACCCTAGAAAACCCGGCCTAAGGCATTTTTCCCCGAAAATAAAGGGGTGGAGGCTAGGGTTTCAAGAAACCCTAGCTAAGTCGAAACTCTAAGGGCTAGGGTTTATTTGGGATAAATCCTAATTTTTTGATCAATTCAAATTATGCACAATCAACAGAAAACAATGGCTCTCATACAACTGATGGGTTTTATAGGTTATAAAATTACATATAAAGCGAAAATCTTAACCCTTAAGTTCACATGCAACCTATATAGGATCAGTGTTTTCTCTAATTGATAGCAATAAACTATGAGCATCTTGAACCCTAAAGGAACCCTAAAGAAATCGAAATTTATAGGTTAGGGTTTACATACTTATGATTTATTATTGCAAATAAATCCTTGATCCAATTCTTGATCTCTTTCAGAAAACCTAGCACCTAAAGCTTAATGCCTCTAATGTTTTGTACCCAAACCCTAGCAATTAAAAGACTTGAAGAGAGAGGATGAGAGAGAAGAAAATTTACTATTTGCTTGGGAAGAAGGAGTGGATGAAAATCATAGGCCAAGGGTCCTATTTATAGCTGATACAATGAACCCTGTAAACCCTAATTTGAATATAATATTAATATTGCAAATTAGGTAATTATCCAATCCTTAATTATCTATAGAGAATATTATAGATCCATTCTTGGATCCTCTAAAACGTCCATGACCTATGGAAGGTTTTGGGATCCCTCTTGTTCAACTATTGAACAATAACAATTTAAGTCCTTCCACCTTTAATTAATACAATTAATCCCAAAAGTAATACCAAGTAATTTATGATTATTTCTTAATTAAATGTTAATATCTATAATTAATATATTAATCTCTTAATATATTAACAAGTCAATAAATCTATGTCTCTCTCTCACTCTCTCTCTCTCTCCAAATGTCATTTTACACCATTACTAGTTATGAGGGCAACCCAAAAAGGACTTTGCTTTCAATTCAAGTATATACAAATTTAGTTATAATCTTAGACACCTTAATCCAATAGTCTCATACTTGGATAAGTCTATAACTAAAAATTCAGGTACAACTTCTAATCAAACAACAAATTGTGCTTTCCGAAGCATCTGACAAACTCCGATCTAATCAAACATTGGTCCTAACATAAGTGATCAGCTATTCCTTTGTTCTTCAAGATATTGTATGGACACAAGACATAGATTATAATCAATCTTATTGTCCAAGATTATGTTTCTCGATTTCCTGATTTGTAATGATGTCATCATATGAATAATTGAACACATCAATTTAATCATGGCTAGGACCAACACTATAATGTCAACCTAAATCATCAAGGGGCCAAAAGGTATATCTTTTCCCATTAGGGAAAAAGGAATGAATAAACATTGACTATATAACTGTGACCTTTACTTACCAAATCATACATGACACCACGTTTTATAACATCATGTTACTGATGCGTTTTTGCAACCCCATTGTATAACTGATTTGTAAATCACAACTTATATATCTCCATTTAAAGAATATAAGCTATTATCGTCATAGAATTACTCGTGATTGAATCCATGAAGTAATCTCTAAGCGCGGGTTTGTCCAATACTCAAAATCTCCATTTTCTTAGTACTCATGAGTATTATAGAAATCCTATTGCAATGTCTAATCTCTATAGATAGACTAAAATCCAAACATGATGGTCTTGATTCAATACTCACTTCCTAAAGTATGAGCAAGTGTGGAATTATGAATAATCAAATCATTCAAGAAGTAAAACATGCAAAGTGAAACACAAGAATATATATTTGAAGAAGGCAGTACGATACTTATAAATAATTATGTATTATTCATTCGCTAAAAGCAATTACATTTATTTTGTTACAAAGTTTCAAACTATCAACTAACTACTAAAACTAATATGATCTCTCAAGACAATGCTCCTAGCATGCTAGTTTCGATTAACCCTGCTTAAAGCCTTTGTTAAAGGATCTGCAGGATTGTCTTATAATGATACTCGTTTCACCAATAGATTCCCTTCTTCAATCCTATGTTTAATGTAGTGGTACTTTCTGTCGATATGCATGGATCTCCCATGATCATTTGGTTCTTTAGTCAAAGCAACTGTGCCTTCATTATCGTAGAATAGTTTCATTGGCTCTTGATGGTTTGGAGTACTCCGAGATCCACGATGAAATTATTTAACCAATCTGCTTCCTTTGATACCTCACTCATTGCTGTGTAATCTGAATCACAATTAGAGTCAGCCATAGTTGAGTGCTTGAAACTCTTCCAAGTCACTGCTCCACCATTCAGTAAGAAAACCCAGTCAGATTGAGAACAAAAGTTATCACGATCTGTTTGAAAGTTGGCGTCACCGAAACTACTCGCTCTCAATGTTTCATTGCCACGAAGAACTAGTAACATGTGTTTTGTTATTCAAAAATACTTGAGAATGTTCTTGACTATTGTTCAATGGGCTCTACCAAGATTTTCCTAAAAATGACTAACCATGCTCAAAGCATAAGCCACATCAGGGAGAGTACATGTCATAACATACATGATTGATCATATACCCGAAGCATATGGGACTTGACTCATGTTATCTATTTCTTCCTCAGTATGATAAAAAAAGTATGGACTTTGGTTGATCATACACTTGGTCGAAAGAAAGTGAGTTGTAAGTGGATCTTCAAAAAGAATACTGACATGGATGGTAATGTACAAAGCTTCAAGGCTAGGTTGGTTGCAAAGGTTTTACTAAAAAACAAGGGGTTAAATATGATGAAACCTTTTTACCAATTTCCAAGATTAAGCCAATTAGGGTAATGCTTGCCATAGGTACTTATCATGACTATGAAGTATGGTAAATGGATGTTAAAATTGTTGTAACATTCCGTTTGAAATTAAATAAATAATAAAACCTAAACCCCGAGATGTAAATTATATTTTTATTTTATATTATTATAGCCAAAAATCAATAATAACTTAGCAGGGTGTTAGTTTCGGGGAGTTAAGTCATAATTTGGATTTTAGGTGTTAAAGTGTAATTTACGGATTGGTTTTGTAAAGAATTTTGAAGGGTGAGGGTTGTTTGGTAAATTATGGATTTAAGTTGAAAAGAACTAAGAGGGAGGGGTTGGAAGTTTAATTATAAGTTAAGTCTAAATATGGACGGGCATAAACCAGTCACCCTCCTCTTAGCCTCCATTTATAAGGCAACATAAACCCTAACCCTAATCTCATGCAATAGCCGCCACCCTCACCACTACGAGGGAGGATATTGGGTGCCTTTTGGCTTCTGTGTCACGTGTGTGGGTATGCTGGTGTGTGTTGCTTGTTTGTGAATCAAAATAGAAGCCACCACCACCACCGTGAGGTGGTGGCTATCATCTCTAACCACCGCCTGCCGACACAAGGGTGGTTGTGTCGTGTGTGTTTTTGAATGTGGGTGTGTGTACGTGTGCATGTTGCAGTATATGTCATGGTGCAGGTGTTTGTTGGCCGGAAAACCGAAGAAATCCACCATCACCACCGTGAGGTGGTGGCTGCCACCTTCTGCCGCCACCAGCCGCCATGTTAGGTGGTTGTGCTCATAGATTAATGTGTGTGTATTTGTTTTATATATAATAATGTATTGGGTGCTTGTTGTCGTATTTTGACTCGGAAACCACCACCATCGCCGTAAGGTGGTGGCTACCACTGCGGACCACCGTTGACCACCACCGCCCGAGGTGGTAAAGGGTGGTGCCCGACTTATTAAATGCTAATTAACCTTAAAGCCTATCACGGAACCTAGTTGTCACGTATTTGGGTTGGAAACCCAAATTAGGGTTTAGAAAACCCTAATGTCAAGAAACCCTAGTTTTGGAGTTGGTTGGACCCGCGTTAATACCGTTAATTAAATTCTAAATAATACTTAATAATGCCCCTACAATTAACTTAATGCAATATTAGGCTTAATGGATTAAGTCCTTAATGGTTTAAGTGTTTTTACTTAACCCTAATCGTCATTTTATGTGAAAACCCTAATCGTGTTTGGGCATCGGTTTGGGCCTTTCTTTTAGGATTAGGCGTTTAGGTTGTTGTTGGGCCATTTGAGATCAAGTGTATGGACTAGGACGATTGGATGGGCTTTAAGGTAAGGCCCATGTAAGGGGTTTGGGCCCAATTTGGAAAATTGAGCCATAATTGGACCTTGACTGATTATTTGGTTTTTGGGCCTCTAGAGTTAGAGTTTGGGCCTTGGTGTTGGACCAAGCTAGGTTAGGGGTAAAATAGTCTTTTTACCCCAAGTATGGATTGGGTGTTGTTTTGATGTTTGAAAGTTCGGGAATCTGTCAGCCAGCAGCCGGGGTTCTTATGTGTGATTCGACAGTGTGAGGTGAGTCTTCTCAATATATCCATTGGTCGAAGGCACCAATGCCGACCCATAACTTGCATGAAAGACCATGGGGGAGCCCATGACATTTGGATATAAGACCATGGGGGTACCCATAGCATTTGGATATAAGACCAGGGGAGGGAGCCCATGACATTCTTGGTAAAGACCATGGGGGGAGCCCATGGAAACTATATGTATGTGGATGATACTCTGTGAATGATACTCTGTGCATGATATTTTGTGGTTGATATTCTCTGATTGTATGATATGTTGTATTTTGGGGAACTCGCTAAGCTTTGTGCTTACGGTTTTCAATTTATGTTTTAGGTACTCTGGTTTTCAGATGGAAGGGCTCAGGATGATTGTAGAGCATTGACTACATGTTTCCGTTTTCTGTGAATTACTCTGATTCGTCATTGTTTTGTTAAAACTTAATTACTCTGATTGTTATGGGAAAAACATGTATTAACGATTTATTAATCTTAAAAAATTATCATGATTTTGGGGTGTTACAAGTTGATATTAGAGCCTTGGTTTGAGGGATTCAGACATACTCTCGGGTGTGTTTGAACTCAAACTGAATGATTGGTAAAGTTTTCAAAAATAAAAGTATTTTAATAAAAGAGTTTTTTTAAGATAAGAAAAGGTGTGGTGCATGCAATCAGCCGAGCTCAAGTAAGTTTTCCCAAAATACCCATACATGTTATCTGATATGATTTGATTTATGAACCTGTGAATCGCATGTTAGTTAGGGCTAAGAATCTGCTCCGTTTTTGCATGATAAAATGCTAGAAGAGATGCCTTTGTATGTCTATTGTATGAGCTAGTAGACTTATCTGCTAGTGTTGTTTAGTCAATGATAGCTTGGCCTGATATGTAATGCTTTGTAGCCTTGGGGGTATTGGATGCTATGCTGGGATGGGATAATCTATTGGAATCAGTAATTGCTAGGTGTATGCTTTAAAAATTGTATACGGTTAGGATCTTATAGCCCTAGAATAATTGATTTGGCCTTATTTCCTGTTCCTTGTTTGTTTGTGGTTTTAGGGTAGAGTCTGTTAATCGACAGTTTATTTGATCCTGTTTTGTGTATAATTTGCATGCATAAGGTTGGCGACAGTAAGGGTAGAATTTATAGCATAAGTAGTTGTGTGTGGGTTGAATGTTTATGATAGTTTTATGGATTGGAGTGTTAGTGCACGAATGTTGCTTGCTTTTTGCTTTGTGGAACTCCTGGAAGATGGAATTCAGCTACTAAGTCAATAGGAAGGTATTCATGATGTAGATGACTGGCATTATGAAGAGTTCTTCAGCAGCTGATGGCAGAGTGAGGTGGGGAACCTAGGTGAGCATAGGGAGTGTTGCAGTGGTTGTAGTCGCGTTGTTTAGTGAGCTTTAGTGCATCAGTTTAAGATGGTAACTTAGAAGATTCGTGATGATTCTTGAGGAAAGTATGGATAGGTGTGGAAGGTAGTATTGGGCCCGTACTACTGAAAGCACATGATCTATACTTGATTCGAGAAGAGTCTTGAAGAATCTAAGAAGCTTGGGGAAAAGGATTCTTGAGTATGTTAAGACCTTTTGCATGATGGTATTTCAGTTTGGTTATGAGTGCTCAGGGAGTAGGTTCATGTTCTGGTTCCGGCTCAGGTGCAGGTACTAAGCCGACGAGCGAGCAGTTGAGGGAATTCAGTTCTTCGGAGATTACCCACGTTGTTTTGGAGAAGACTCACGTGGTTTTTGGTTCGGTCAAGGAGGGGTTTCTGGCGATTTTGGATGAGCACTTGGGAGCGTTTCATGTTGAGGTTATGATTATCATTGGAGCTCACACTCTATCATTTTGTGAGCGAGAGGTCGATTTGGAACACCTGCGAAAGAGGAGGACAGATCAGGTGCAAGCGAGGAAGGGTCCCAGGAAGAGACCCGAGGCTTTTGATCAGCGATTAAGAGGCCAGTAGGGTCGGGGTCAGTGTAGAACGTGCGGGAAACTACACGATTGAGCTTGACATTCTAGGGGTATGGGTTGTTACAAGTGTAGCAGGGATTATCCTCGGGGGGAAAGCCTGTTATGTTTTCCATGCGACCAAGTGGGCTACAAGAGGGTCGCTTGTCCGATAAGGAAGGGAGGAGCAGTGGGTGCACCTGCTCCGACTACTTTTGCAGATCTCTGATAGTCGTGAGGATAGAGCAGGAGCCCCATCAAAGAGTAGCCATTTATTTCAGTGTAGGAGCGGGAGAGGCCAGTGCTCCAACACGTGATATTGCGGGTATGTTGTCTTTTGCTTTTTTTCGGCTGTTATCAGTTATCTTGTTGCTTGGATTTATATTGATTTGGGTAAGCGTTATCTTCGGGTTATTGCTCTGTTATCATTGGGTTATATCTTCAGGAATTGTTTCATGACTTTTGCATACCTTGAATCATTAGTGGTTCATTGAGGGGTTGTATATCGTGTAGCGGGTTCGAATGTGTTCGGCTGCTATTTTGGTTTTTGGTCAGAATCGGTTCCGGGGTATTGTGTGGAAGGCCTTTAGTCAGGATTCAACGGGTTAGTTCTCCAGTAATCGTCAAGGTTAAGTGGTTTTAGTATTTGTTCGGGTAGGAGCGACATTTGCCTATGGAATAACTGTTGGGTACGAACACTATCGTTGCAAAGTGGAGAGCGGTATCAGGAAGATGGTGGGTCAGTTGCTTGAGTTGTTGGGATGTTGGAATGTCAGGGGAGTTTCATATTTTCTCAGGTTGCAGTCGATTAGGACTCGGGAGGCCTTCGAGAGTGGGAGTTGGGATGAAGATTCGTGTAACATCCTGTTCTGGATTTTTTTTTTGTGATTTAAGGCTTGTTGGCCTTAATCCGAGTATGAGAAGGTTTTGAGACTTTGAAAGAGAAAGGTTAGGCCCTTTTGGGATGTGGGTGAGGTAGGTTGTGTGCTAAAAGAGTTCGGTTTGTGCTTTAGAGCCCAAGTGTATTGTTAAAGGCGATGGCTCGGGCTTTTCATGAATTTTGGATCTGAGTTCGAGTGGGCTTCAGGAGGAATAAAGTTGATAGAGTTCGAGTGGGCTTCAGGAGGAATAAAGTGGGTCGAAGCCACCAATGTCGGCCCACTAGTAAGAGTTATAGTAGAGATGATTGTCTTTGTGATAATTATCTGGTATGTCACTATTTGTTATGTTTTATGTGTTAGTATGCTATGATATTATATGATAGTGGTAGTAGGGGTAGGATAGGCCCCAGTACTGGTCGAAAGAACCGAAGGGGTAGACCAGCACCCTGATAAGCTAGGCAGTATGTGACTTATGTTTTTATGTACTAGGATGTTATATGATAGAAGTAGGGGGTGAAATAGTCCCCGGTACCGGTCGGAAGGACCGAAGGGGTAGGCCAGCATCCTGATATGCTAGGCGAGTTACCGTTCGAAAGGACCGAAGGGATAGGCCAGCACCCTGATATGCTAGGCAAGTTACCGGTTGAAAGAGACCGAAGGGGTAGGCCAGCACCCTGATATGTTAGGCGGTTACCGGTTGAAAGGAACCGAAGGGGTAGTCCAGTACCCAGATATGCCTCACAGTATGTTTAGTTTATGGTATTTGGTATGATGGGGGAACTCACTAAGCTTTGTGCTTACAATTTTTAGTTTTTGTTTCAGGTCCTTCTTCTTCGAAGGGAAAGGAGCCGACACGATAGCAGCGCATCACACCACGATTTTACGCACTATGATGTTCCTGGGATTTGTACTATGACATTATTATCTTATGACATGTTTTGAGACATATGAGTATTAGGTTTTTATGATATGAGATAACTTAATGATGTTTTCGATAACCTGTTTTATGAATTATTAAATTAAAAATGAAATTTTTGGTCTTGGATTTTGGGATGTTACAAGTTGGTATCAGAGCCTTGGTTTGAGGGATTCGGACACACGTTCGGGGGTGTCTGGACTCAAATAGTGGGTTTGAAAGATTTTTACAAGAAAATATTTTTTCTAAAAATTAAAATAAAGAGTTTTGAGGAAGAACAAGGTGTGTGATGTGTGCAATCGGCCGAGCTCAAGTAAGTTTTCCCCAAGATACCCATACATGTTTGTTATGATATATGTTATGATTATGAGAAGTGCATGCTAGATTAGGGATGAGGATCTAGGAAGGATGATTTATATGCCTAATGTATGTGTATGAGAACTGCGTGCTAGATTAGGGCTAAGGATCTATGAAGATTCCTTACGTGCCTGCTGTATGTGCTTATTGAATTACATGCTAAAACTGATTAGTCAGTGATATGATCGCCTGATTAGGATAAGCTTGGTTTGGTTACTCAAAGCCCGAATGCTGCTTGCTTTGTGCTTTTAGGAGTTATAGTTATCTTTAATTAACTAGTAAAAGAATACGTTAAGTTAAATATTACGAGGAATAAATTATTTCAGAAGGTTAGGTCTAGCCCTATTTCGCAGCTTTTGTCTGAGTCCAACCATTGTTGGGTAGGACCTCTCATTCGAAGAATTATCTGGTCTTAGTAATATGTAATGGTATTCGCGAGCTGGTTAGGGAAAGGTAGCAGGGACTCATTATGCAGTTGATGGCGGAGAGTGGGTTGGAGATTACCCTAGGGTAAGCCTAGGATGAGATTAGTACATCGAGCAGTAGTAGTGAAAGGGACTTGGGAGAAGTCAAGGCAATTCTTGAGGAAAGTACGGATAGATGTAGAAGGTAGAACCAGGGAACTTGTAGAGTGTGTGAGACCTCTCGAGGTTATATATAAACCTGAAAATTATGTGTTTTGTTTCAGAATGGTGGTGACGCGTCACGGAGCAGGAGGTTCAGGGTCTGGGTCATGTCCAGGTTCAGGTTTGGGTGCAGCTTCCGAGCCGGTTGATGACGGATTACGCGAGTTCATCGCATCTAAGATTACGAGAGGCATCCTTGAGGCGACCCCAATGATTTTCGGTTCGATCAAGGAAGGGATCATTGAGCTGATGGAGGATCGCCTTAGGGAATTCCGGAGTGACATGGCATCTGGCCAGTCAGGGACGTGCACGCTCTCCTTCAAGGACTTCAGGGGATGTGGTGCGCCAGAATTTCACGGGGTGAAGGACACCATTACGGCCAGGAGATGGATTGCAGACATCGAGTCTGCACAATTGACGAGCTTCTTGTTGGATAAGGTGTCTAAGTCCGTAACTATATTTGGTATGACTTGACCCGACCCGGCATGGTCCATTTGGGTTGCACTTCACCTAACAATTTGTATGGATAAATTTTTGAGAATAAGATGTTTATGATCCATTAATATATTATTTGTTATAATATATTAATATTATTTAATTAGTGTTGATCAAGATTTGATTTATGGAATTAATTCAATGATCAAATGGAACGAATTAAGTATGGACTCTTGCATATATATGGAATGGGCTAAGATTTACTTAGGATGGGCTAAGAGTATATGGAAGTCCATGGATAGTCCATGGAGCTTTTAACCCATGGATTCTAGGTAAATGAAGAGTCATGGGTATTAGGGTGTAACCCTAATCCTCCATACTATATAAAGAGGGCCTTGGTTCTAGAATTGGCACTAGAGTGTGTGAGAAACAAGGGTGGGCCGATTTTAGCAAGCATCATATTCTCTCAAGTATTTCCAAGTTGTTTTGGGTGATTTGTGACACCACTTGAGGCATCCACACTATTGGTGCTAGGCTCTAAAACTCCAAGCAATCAACCACAAAATAAAGGTATGTTATCTACTTAAAGTTTTGTATTACAAGTTCCCCATAACATGCTAGTTAGGTTGTAAACCTTGGAAATCAAATTTGCATGTATTTTAGAGAAAACATAGATCCAAGGTTTCTAGGGTTGCATGTACACCATAGGAGTGTTAGAATGCTCAAAACCCAACAGTGGTATCAGAGCCTAGGCTTGTTTTCTTGATACTTGATGCAAACTTGTTGAAAAACTCAGTTTTCTGCATTCTGAAGCATGAACTCGCCGAGTCCATGGGGGACTCGATGAGTCCATGTGATAATTCATCCTAATCGTCGAGTAGGTTCTTGCACTCGACGAGTAGAATCCACTGAATGCAAATTTTCTAGTTTTGCTGCTGGAAATGGACTAGAAACATTACCCTAAACTGTTTTGGTGTTTTAAAACTTGTTTTAGATGGTGTAATGCTTATGCTAATCCATTTACAATGGCTAATATCAAAATTCCATGTTTTATATGTGTTAATATGATTCTTGAAATTTTGATATGAATGTTCATGTGCTTATGAGTTATGGTTAGATCATAGGAATTATTTGCTGAATTGTTTGATGACTGATTCTTGATCTTAATGCCTAATGATGGAGTCCATAACTTGTCCTCAAGTTATGGATAACCAAAAGTCACTTCTTTAAAATTGTCATTAAAGAATAAGGGGTTACATAAAGTAAAGATTCTTCACTTTAATGGACCATTAAACTCATAAGTTATGAAATGAAAAGTCTTGAATAGTTTCAATACTTGCCCTCAAGTTTGGAATTTGTAGAGTCTCACACAATTAATACTTTAAATTCCAAATTGTACCATAGAATTTTAAAGTTTAAAATTCAACCCTTATACTTCTATAATATTAAAAGTTTAATTATTATGTATATGTATAAGAATAAGTCAGTCTTACCGTTAGTAGGCCTCATTCACGAAGCCGATCTATAAGGGGGTATAAGGTTGTTGCCTATAAAATGGCAGCTTAATGGGTGTCCACTCTCACCCACCGCTTCCTTGACTGGTGGAGGGTCGTTAGCCGAACGGGTAGGATAGGACCTTAATCCTCATTAAAAGTATAATGAAATTATAAAGTAACTAAACCTTTATTAATTCCCAATCTTAGTTACTTTAGGAAAATGTGAAATAGGTGCTAACCCATGAAATTACACTTTGTACCTTACAAAGTCGTTAGTGGAGCGTGTGTGGTTAACCGGCACACTAATAAGGACTAGTAAGAGTGGCAAAGGGTAACTTGATTTTATCATAGATCGGTGGAGCGCGTGTGGTTAACCGACACATCGATTAGGTGATTAAGTTGAGGGTACGAAGTCAATTTGCATGGTTATTCACACCTTGTTTGTGATCCTCGGCATCCCAGTCACAAACTTGAGAGGGCACAATCGAGATTCAAACATGCCATTGAAAGTTCAATGTATCTCAAAAGATCTAGGAGTTTCAAATCCAATTAAAACTTAATAATCTTTTTCATTTTTCATGGTCGAAATTGGTAAATCGTCATTTACCTACCTTCAACTATTTTATAACTTGGATTACGGCATTTTTCTTCCAAGTATAAATAGGTTGTAGGGTCCTAGCCTTAATATGTCATTTGGGTGACTTATTAAGGACTCTTTATCTAATAAAACTTGTCTTTCTTTCTTTCAGATGTCTTCCAACACTGCTACTGGCTCAAACCCTACAGGCTCCTTTCCCCTAATGAACTTGTGTGGGAAAATCACTTTTGATGGTTCAAATTTCAATGAATGGATTAGGAACATCAGAATGATTACTCGCTATGAGGGAAAGGAGTATGTCCTTGACAGAGAACTGAAGGTTGTTGATGAGTCGACTGCTACTCCTGAGGAGGTTGCTGAGTACATTACCCATGAGAAAGATGCCACTAAGGTGTCTTGCATCATGTTGGCCACAATGACAGAAGAACTCCAGAAATCCTATGAATATTTCTACCCTTTTGAGATGCACCAAGATCTGATGGATAGGTACCATCAGAGTGCTCGTTAGGAGAGGTATGAAATCATTTCCTCCATGATAACAGCTAGGATGAAGGAGGGAGAATCCCTCACCGGTCACTTACAGAAAATGCAAAGGTTCGTGGACCGGTTACTGAAACTTAATGTGGACTTCCCTGAGGACATGGCGATTGACATCATTCTCCATTCCTTACCTCCAAGTTATGATCAGTTTCTCATGAGTTATCATATGAACAAGGAGGAAGTCACACTCAGCAAGCTTCAAGGACTTTTAAGGACCGCTGAAAGTGGCCTAAAAAGTGCATCAGCTGTTACTTCTACTCCTACTACTGCCCCTGTTCTGGAAATTGGGCAAGGAAAAGGGAAGAAGAGGAAGACCCCTTCGAAGGGTACCTAGGGAAAGTCCCTTGATGGCTCCTCTTCAAGTGGAACCAAGAAAGGTTCCATTCCTCCTTCTTCAAACCCTAAAGAAGCACAATGCTTCTACTGCCAGGAAAAGGGGCACTGGAAACGAAGTTGCCCCAAATACTTGCAGGATGTAAGGGATGGAAAGTTAAACCCACCCATGCAGGTATTTATACTATATTGTCTAATAACTCATTGCGTTCTAACTCTTGGGGTACTGGATACAGGTTGTGGTATTCACATTTGTACTGATTTGCAGGGTCAAAGAAGAAGTGAAGAAGTGGAGCACGGGAAGATAAACTTAATCATGGGCAATAGGAAAGCATCACCTGTGACCAAGATTGGAGTTTATTCTTTATTGCTTCATAATGGGTTAACTTTAGATTTGAATAAATGTTGTTACTCGTCAAAAATGGCGAGAAATATTATTTCCTTTCATAGTTTGTACAAGGAAGGATTCACATTTTCATTTGATAATAAAAATGGTGCTATTGATGCTTTTTATAATGATGTGTTTTATTTTAAAGCATTACCTTGTGATGGTGTATATGAAACTGTGTCGATTGTAGAAAATTTAGGAAATAATGTATTTCACATCGATTCTTCTATTACTTTGGATAAAGCATCCTTGTGGCATTGTCGTCTTGGACATGTCAACAAGAAGCGCATAGGCCAACTCCAAAAGGCTGGAGTTTTGGAATTATTTGACCTAAAATCAGATGATAGTTGCAAGTCTTGTTTATTTGGAAATATGACAAAGTCACCCTTCACTGGTTCTTGTGAGAGGGGTGAAGGTTTGTTGGACCTCATACACAGAGATGTGTGTGGACCCTTCAAAACCGCCACTAGGGATGCTAATCGCTACTATGTGACTTTTACTGATGATTATAGTAGATATGGATATATCTACTTAATCAAGCATAATTCAGAGACCTTTGAGAAATTCAAAGAGTTCAAGCAGGAAGTGGAGAATCAACTGGGCAGGAACATCAAGATGCTCCGATCCGATCGGGGAGGAGAATATCTCAGTATTGAGTTCCTTGACTATCTTAAGGAATGTGGGATTGTCTCACAATTGACACCTCCTAGGAAACCACAGCTGAATGGTGTAGCTGAGAGGCGCAATCGAACCTTGTTGGACATGGTTCGTTCCATGATGAGTCGAGCTTCGTTACCAATCTTATTCTGGGGGTATGTCTTAGAGACTGCCGCCCATATCCTTAATCTACTCCCCACAAAGAAGGTTCCCAAAACACCTCATGAGATGTGGACCGGAAAAGTTCCCAATCTGGACAACATCAAGATTTGGGGTTGCGAGGCTTTCGTGAGGCGCGAGTCTCACGACAAGCTCGAACCTCGAAGCGAGAGATGTATTTTCATCGGCTACCCACAGAAATCCTTTGGTTACCTCTTCTACAGACCCAGTGAGAATCTGGTCTTTGTGGCAAGGAGAGGAGTCTTTCGTGAGAGAGAATTTATAAGCCAAGGAGATAGTGGGAGGCAAATTGACCTTGAAGAGCTTCAAGAGTCAAGCGGTGAAGGAACCTCAAAAACTAGCGACCAACCTGAGGAGGAAACTCCTGTTGATCTGATAGATAAGCCCATACCTCTGAGGCGTTCCACGAGAGTTAGGAATGCACCTGAGCATTACTATGGTTTCCATATTACTGCGGAAGGTGATACGCTTATCAGTGATAGTACACTGGTAAGTCTGGATGAACCTAACAACTACACGGAAGCCATGGCAGGCCCTGAGGCTGCTAAATGGAAAGAGGCTATGGACAGCGAGATACAATCCATGTATGCCAATCAAGTTTGGAACTTGGTTGACAATGTACCAGGTCGTAAGACAGTTGGGTGCAAATGGATCTTCAAGAAGAAGACCGACATGGATGGTAATGTACACACTTATAAGGCGTGATTGGTTGCAAAGGGTTTTTCTCAAACTTTGGGAGTTGATTATGATGAGACCTTTTCACTAGTGGAAAAGATTAAGTCTATTATAGTTATGCTAGCCATTGCTGCATTTCATGATTATGAAATATGGCAAATGGATGTCAAAACCGCTTTCCTCAATGGAAAATTGGCTGAGGACGTTTACATGGCTCAGCCAGAGGGTTTTGTCGATGCAAAGTACCCTAGTAGAGTGTGTAAGCTTGAGAAATCCATTTATGGATTGAAACAAGCACCTCGCAGATAGAATCTTTTCTTCGATGAGAAAGTCAAAGAGTTTGGCTTTTCGAGGAGCGAGGATGAGTCCTGTGTATATGTTAGGGCTAGTGGGAGTATAGTTAGCTTTTTGGTGTTGTATGTGGATGACATACTACTCATAGGAAATGACATCCCAACTCTACAGGAGGTTAAGTCCTGGCTTGGGAAGTGTTTCGCTATGAAGGACCTTGGAGAAGCTGCCTATATCCTAGGGATAAGGATACTGAGAGACAGGAGTAAAAGACTAATTGGACTTAGTCAGAGTACCTACTTGGATAAAGTGTTGAAGAGGTTCAAGATGGAGAATTCCAAGAAAGGAGAATTACCGATCCAGCACAATGCCAGACTGAGTAAAACTCAGAGTCCGAGTACAGAAGCTTAGATAGCTGAGATGAATCGATTACCATATGCTTCCGTTGTTGGCTCGATCATGTATGGTATGACTTGTACTCGTCCTGATGTAGCCTTTGCTTTGAGCATGGTCAGAAGATATCAGGGAATTCCTGGCAAGGCTCACTGGACTGCGGTAAAGAATATTCTCAAGTACCTACGGAGGACTAAGGACTGGGTTCTTACCCTCGGTGGGAGTGATGACTTGAGAGTAGTAGGGTATAGCGATGCTAGTTTTCAGACTGACAGGGATAATTTCCGCTCTCAGTCAGGCTGGGTCTTTACCCTAAATGGAGGAGCAATTACTTGGAAAAGTTCCAAGCAAGAGACAGTAGCTGATTCTACTTGTGAATCAGAGTACATAGCAGCAAGTGAAGTGACAAAGGAGGCAATATGGCTGAAGAACTTCATTGGAGACCTTGGAGTTGTAGCAGCTATACAGGAGCCTATGGAGATTTTTTGTGACAACAATAGTGCGGTTGCCTTAGCCAAGGAACCACGAGATCATGGCACATCCAGACACATTGACAGAAAATATCACTTCATAAGACACAAGATAGAAGAAGGACTCCTCGTGGCAAAGAGGGTATCGTCAGAAGATAATCACGCAGATCCCCTCACGAAGGGACTGACTAGGGTTAGGCATTTGCAGCATGCAAGGAGCATCGGGCTGAGGGACGATATTAGTTTTAATAATTAGATAGTTTTGAAACTTGTAAAATGTAATTAACATTTGATGATTAAATAAAAGTTGTTATTTATTTATGAGTAAAGTGTTACTATCCTATGTTGATCATTTTCTATTGTTTCAATTTTGCATGTTTTGACTTCCAAAATTATTATATTCAAACTCTCCACAATCGGTCATACGTTGGAAGTAAGTATTGAATTAAGATTGTCATGAATCTGGTTGTAAGATTTGTCTAAGGTGCATTAGAAATAGCAATTGTTGCTACAACATTCATGAGTGCTCATAAGTTCTGAGTATTGGATTAAACCCACGCTCACTTGTATCACTTCATGGAATTTATCTCGAGTGATCGTGAGACGGTAATATCATATATATCTTCAAACCTAGAGATATGAGTTGTTGACTATCAGTTGGTTGTCCATTGATTGCACGAAAACGCATCTGTAACATGATGTCATAAAACGTGCTTTTGTGCATAATTCAGCTAGTAGTTAGTATAAGCATATGAGTCGAAGTTTATCTGTTCCTTCTAGAAATAGAAGCGATATCTGGGCCCCTCGATGATTTGGTTTTGACTTATGTGTCGGGCCCGGTCAGAACCTAATTGATGTGTTCAATTTAGTTCTATGTCAAACAAATCAGATATCGAGAAACAACTGCTGGGCAATAAGTATGACATTGTTCCATGTGTTTGTTCGGCTGATATCTTGAGAACAAAGGATTATATGATCACTTATCTAAAATGGCGCTTCATAGTTCCACAGAGTTCTATAAGAGCTACGATTGCTGGTTGGTTCCTGAAGTTATACTTGCAGCTATAGTTATCAGACTTATCCAAGTGGGAGACTGTTGGATAAGGTGTCTAAGTCTGCAACTATATTTGGTATGACTTGACCCGACCCGACATGGTCCATTTGGGTTGCGCTTCACCCAACAATTTGTATGGATAAATTTTTGAGAATAAGATGTTTATGATCCATTAATATATTATTTCTTATAATATATTAATATTATTTAATTAGTGTTGATCAAGATTTGATTTATGGAATTAATTCAATGATCAAATGGAACTAATTAAGTATGGACTCTTGCATATATATGGAATGGGCTAAGATTTACTTAGGATGGGCTAAGAGTATATGGAAGTCCATGGATAGTCCATGGAGCTTTTAACCCATGGATCCTAGGTAAATGAAGAGTCATGGGTATTAGGGTGTAACCCTAATCCTCCATACTATATAAAGAGGGCCTTGGTTCTAGAATTGGCACTAGAGTGTGTGAGAAACAAGGGTGGGCCAATTTTAGCAAGCATCATATTCTCTCAAGTATTTCCAAGTTGTTTTGGGTGATTTGTGACACCACTTGAGGCATTCACACTATTGGTGATAGGCTCTAAAACTCCAAGCAATCAACCACAAAATAAAGGTATGTTATTCTACTTAAAGTTTTGTATTACAAGTTCCCCATAACATGCTAGTTAGGTTGTAAACCTTGGAAATCAAATTTGCATGTATTTTAGAGAAAACATAGATCCAAGGTTTCTAGGGTTGCATGTACACCATAGGAGTGTTAGAATGCTCAAAACCCAACACTTCTGCCCTGAGGGGTCGAAGGTCCGGTATGCTGCGAGATGTTTGAGAGACAGAGCTAGAGACTGGTGGGAGGCAGTCCGTGATTTGTTGGGAGGCCCAGCCACCGAGGCTATGACCTGATCGGACTTTGTGACCAGGTTTAGGGCTGAGTTTGCACCAGCTGCGGAGATTCAACAACTAGCCAGGGAGTTTCTTGATATGAGACAGACGACTGAGTCAGTGGCGGAGATTACCGTCAAGTTTAGGGAAAGGGCCTTACTGGTGCCTCAGTACGCGGGTGATGAGGAGATGAGGAAGGCCCGGTAGTACGATATCTTGAGAGCTGATATACGGAAACATGTCAGCTACTCGGAATGACCGACTTTGGAGGACATGATAGCCAGGGCGAGAGAGCGGGAGATTGACATAGAGCACATTCGGAAGAGGAAGGCGGAGGCTGGGCAGGTGACTGGGGTTTCGGGGAAGAAATCAAGGGATCTGACTCTAGGTCGAAGGGCCAACAGGTCTGGAGCCGCTGTGGGAAATACAGAAAGACGCATGAGGGAGTTTGTAGATTAGGATCATCGGGCTGCTATAAGTGCGGAAATCTTGGGCACTTTGGCATGGATTGTACTGCCCCTACCCCCTCCTTACGGACATCAGACCTGATTTGCTTTCATTGTAATCAGAAGGGACATAAAAAGGCAAATTGCCCGAGATTGACATCAGGAGCGCCAGTGGCGGCGCCAGCTCCAGCGACCCTGCGGATCATGGATGGTCGACTCTAGTGGTGAGGAGTCGAGCCTTCCAGCTGACCGCCGAGGAGGCACGTGCCACGCCAGATGTGATGACGGGTATGTTTTCTTCTCCCTAACTCTTATTACATGTCGTTTATGATATTTATGTTCTATGTTTTATGTGTTTTGCTTAGGATCGTTCCATGTGAAGGGTATCCCAGTTCAGGTTTTCTTAGTCTCCGGGCATGTTGGATTATCCTTTAGAGGTCGAGATTGCTGACGATCGATCTGTACAGGCATTCGAGGTTTATAGAGATTATGTTGTGTGGATGTATGACGAGCGTTACCTCATGGATTTGGTTCCCGTACCTTTGCATGGGAACGAGGTTATTATAGGCATGGATTGGTTGAGCCCTAATGGGGCAGTGATCGACTGTGAGCAGCAAATGGTGCGTGTCAGGACCCCAAGTGGGGGAGAGTTGGTGATTTAGGGCGAGAGGCCGCAGCGTGGGCCAACTTTGTGTTCAGCAGCGAGGGATAGGCGCTACCTTCAACAGGGTTGTGCAGGTTATGTCGCCTACGTCATGGATACCCGGGAAGCGGGTAAGGCGACTGTGAGTGATGTTCCAGGTATGAGAGAGTATCCGGATGTGTTCCCGGAGGAGTTTCCTGGGATACCAACAGAGAGATAGGTGGAGTTCAGGATCGACCTAGTCCCTGGTGCGGCTCCGATAGCCAAGCCACCATACCGGTTGGCTCCTCCTGAGATGCAGGAGTTGTCTACACAACTGCAGGAGTTGTTAGATAAAGGATTTATCACGTCGAGCAGTTCGCCTTGGGGAGCCCCGATCCTGTTTGTGAAGAAGAAGGACGGGTCGCATCGGATGTGTATAGACTACCGGGAGCTGAACAAGGTAACGGTGAAGAACCGTTACACACTCCCGAGTATTGATGATCTCTTCGACCAGCTACAGGGTACATCTTGGTTTTCCAAGATTGATTTGCGTTCAGGCTATCACCATATGTGAGCTAGAGAGGAGGATGTAAAGAAGACTGATTTCTGGACTCGCTATGGCCACTATGAGTTCGTGGTGATGCACTTTGGGCTCACCAATGCCCCTGCCACGTTCATGGACCTCATGAATTACGTATGCAGACCGATGTTGGATCGGTCTGTGATCGTCTTTATTGATGACATCTTGGTTTACTCCAAGATACAGGAGCAGCACGAGGAGCACTTGCGAGAGGTGTTGGATACCCTGAGGAGGGAGAGCTTGTACACCAAATTATCTAAGTGTGAGTTTTGGTTATGCGAGGTGCAGTTTCTGGGGCACCTTGTCAACCAGAACAGTATTTTGGGTGACCCGGCCAAAGTGGAGGCCGTGATGAGTTGGGAGGTTCCGAAGTCTCCATATGAGATTCAGAGTTTCCTCGGGTTAGCAGGCTATTACCGAAGATTCATACAGGGTTTCTCCAAGATATCAGTACTCTTGACCTGGCTGGCGAAGAAGGTCATTGTATTTCGTTGGGGGCCTGAGCAGCATGTTGCGTTCGAGACATTGAGGAAGAGGTTGTGCGAGGCACCAATCTTAGCTTTTCCAGAAGGCATGGAGGATTTTGTTGTATACTGTGATGCGTCCATTTTGGGTTTGGGCACAATGTTGATGCATTGAGGGCATGTCATTGCCTACGCCTCGAGGCAGCTGAAGCCTCACGATGTGAACTACCCGACGCACGACCCGGAATTGGGGGCGGTTGTTTTCGCCCTCAAGATTTTGCGACACTACCTCTATGGGGTCCATTGTACCACTTATACAGACCACAAGAGCTTGAGGTACCTCATGGATCAGCTAAATCTGGACATGAGGCAACATCGATGGCTATATGTGGTGAAGGATTACGACAGTGAGATCCTCTACCACTCAGGGAAGGCCAATGTTGTAGCCGATGCACTTAACCGCAAGGCATTCGAAGCCCCGATTAGAGATATATGTATGAGGATGACAGTACTGACTCTGCTTCTGGAGAATTTTCGGGACGCCCATCAGGAGGCTATGAAGGAGGAACACCGGAAGAGTGAGCATATCGTGGGCCAGATTTCCTCCTTCGACTATGATAGCCATGGGCTGTTGACACTTCACCGCAGAGTGTGGGTTCCGTACGCAGGTAGTGTGCGCCAGATCCTGATGGAGGAGGTGCACAATTCCAGATTTTCCATCCATCCTGGGGCGACGAAGATGTACAGAGATCTTCGCCCTAATTACTGGTGGCCCTGAATGAAGCGGGATGTAGCCTGGTACGTTGAGAGGTACCTGACCTACAGGAAGGTCAAGGCCGAGCACCAGAGGCCTCATGGAAAGACGTAACCGTTGGATATCCTTGTGTGGAAATGGGAGGATATTAATATGGATTTCATCACAAAGCTTCCCAGGACCGCACAGGGAGTGGATTCGATTTGGGTCATCGTGGATCGGTTGACCAAGAGTGCCCATTTCATACCAATTCAGGAGAGCATTTCGTCCGAGAAGTTGGCCGACATCTACATCAGATAGGTAGTAGCTCGACACGGAGTGCTAGTTTCCATGATTTCTGACCGAGATGTACGATTTACTTCCAAATTCTGGAAGAAATTTCATGACGAGTTGGGTACTCGTCTGCAATTTAGCATGACTTTTCACCCGCAGACAGATGGTCAGAGTGAGCGGACCATCCAGAATTTGGAGGATATGTTGTGGGCGTGTGTCTTAGACTTCGGTGGTAGGTGAGATACCTACCGTCCTCCCTTCGAGATGTTATATGGGAGGAAGTGCAGAACCCCAATATGTTGGACAGAGGGTCATGGGTAGTACTGAAGTGGTACTCAAGATGAAAGAGAGGATCCAGCAGGTCCGGAGTAGACTACAGACGGCCCAGAGTCGGCAGATGAGTTACGCCGACAGACGACGATCGGACCTGGAGTTTCAGGTTGGAGATATGGTCCTCCTGAAGGTGTTACCTTGGAAATGTGTCATCCGGTTAAGGAAGCGATGCAATTTGGGCCCAGATACATCGGACCGTTCAGGGTTATAGCTCGGGTGGGCAAGGTTGCATATCGGCTGGCTCTGCCAGCTGAGCTTAGTCAGATCCATAACACTTTTCATGTATCCCAGCTGCGGAAATTCTTGGTAGATGACTCCGCAGTGGTGCCCCTAGAGGATATTCAGGTGGACGACAGCCTGGACTACATCGAGCGACCAGTAGCCATCCTCGATAGGAAGAAGAAGGATCTGAGGAACAAGAGGGTAGTGTTGGTGAAGGTCCAGTGGCAGCACCGCAAGGGCTTGGAGTGGACATGGGAGCCGGAGGATGAGATGAGGGAGCACTACCCCGAGCTATTTCCAGGCACAACAGACTTCGAGGAAGAAGTGTAAAATAAGTGGGGGATATTCGTAACACCCGATTCCTGGTATGTATTTTAAATAAAATTTATTCACTTTTATTCGAGAACTCGACGAGTTGGAGGCCCCAAACTCGTCAAGTAGGAATTATTTTGGGACGCGGGTTAAGAAACCTACTCGACGAGTTGAGAGCCCCAACTCGAGGAGTAGGGTTGGCAGAGTGAAACCCTAATTTCAGGGTTTTGCACCCTATTTAAACACATTAATCCCTTAAGGCCGACCTCATTTATAGCCTCCAAGTCCCAAAACCATAGCCACGAAACCATAGAGCCTTGTTTGAGATTGTGAGACCTTTTTGAGAGAAAACTTGTGCTTTTGAAGCTTGTGGAAGGAGAGGAAGCTAGAGGACTCAAGAAGAAGAGAGTAGATCCAGAAACTTCACTTCATTTGCTGCATTTTTGGGTAAGCAAGTATCAAACTTGCTCAATGATTTATTATATCTCTTCATTTAACTTTTATGGGGTTTTTGGTCCAACAATGTTAGCTTTTGAGACTTGGACGTCCCAAGTGATTATTCTTCCAGATCTGGGGTTTATTAGGGGTTTCATGGCATAAAGGTGCAAACTTTATGGCCATGGAAGCCCAATGCAAGCTTTAAGGTGTCATTTTGGCCTTTTAAGCTCCAAAAGGCCATGCATGGAAGGAAAGTTAGCAACTTTACGTAAGATATCAACTTTAGGGGACCAGATCTATGGTTTGGAAGCATTAAACTCGTCTGGAAGTGACTGAATGGATTTAGACTAAGGGGGACTCGACGAGTTGTTCATTCAACTCGGCGAGTTGTGTCGTGGTCCCCAAGCTTTTCTGATTACTAAGAAAACTCGGTGAGTCTAGGAGATGAATCAGCGAGTTTGCTAAGGTTTCATGGGATTCGAAGATTGAAGAACTCGACGAGTTCAAGGAAGGACTCAACGAGTTATAGTGAAATATCCCGATTTTGTTATAAGGAAGAACTCGACGAGTCTGAGGGAGGAGTCGACATGTTAGATCACGATTTCAGGATTTATGGTTCATGGAACTCGATGAGTTGATGGACCAACTCGGCGTGTTGAGTAAACAAGAATGTTGAATTTGACTAGGATGTTGACTTTGACTTGGACTTTGACCAAAGTTAACCCTGAGTAGGGTTATGAGTATGAAAGAGTAATTAAAGGAGATTGTTATGTGTAGAATTGGTTCTATTTGTGAAGTACATCGAGATAATTCAAGGCATTATTATTGATTTGGAACTTATGTGCATGTGGGGTTGCCTTCTGCCAAGCATAAGTGTTCAACAACAATGTTTGGTCTGTGATTATGTTTTCTAATGGGAATCCCAGGTATCAAAACTTGAGTAGTCAGTTGGAAAATTAAGTGGAATGGACTCAGAAATGGTTCGGTATGGGCGGTCTGTCAGCGAGACAGACCATCCCGAGACTTCGAATTTTAGTTTGAGTAGTTGTGGTTAATTCGCAAGGGATTATCGTCGGATGATGAAGGGATTTGTTTATCTGTGGGTTAGAGAGCCTTACGAGGGTTGGTTTCGGTTTCCTTGGAAAGATGATGGTATGATCGGGGATGTGGCCATGTTGCTCAAGTTACCGGGTGTGTAAGGAATGGTAAGGAATGATTTCGAGGACAAAATCTAATTTAGTGGGGGAGAATTGTAACATTCCATTTGAAATTAAATAAATAATAAAACCTAAACCCCAATATGTAAATTATATTTTTATTTTATATTATTGTAGCCAAAAATCAATAATAACTTAGCAGGGTGTTGGTTTCGGGGAGTAAAATGTCAGAATTTGGATTTTGGGGGTTAAAGTGTAATTTCCCGATTGGTTTTTTAAAGAATTTTAAAGGCTGAGGTTTGTTTGGTAAATTATGGATTTAAGTTGAAAAGAATTAATAGGGAGGGGCTGGAAGTGTAATTATGAGTTAAGTCTAAATATGGACGGGCATAAACCCGTCTCCCTCCTCTTAGCCTCCATTTATAAGGATACATAAACCCTAAACCTAATCTCATCCAACAGCCACCACCCTTATATCCCCTACATCCGGCCGCCGCCTCCTTGCCTGAAGAAGCCGGAAACCACCGCAACTATCCTACTGCCAGCAACGACTAGCGTCGTTAGGGGGACCTTTCGAGACCGAAGACGACTGTTAGGGACTGCCGCCACCCTTGCTCCGCCACTTCTCCTTCTCTGTCGCCATCCGCAGCCGTCGCCGCCGCTCGATGACTCTCCTTTCGCTGCTCCGGTCAGCGTCACCACTCCGAGGGAGGATATTGGGTGCGTTTTGGCATGTGTGTCGCGTGTATGGGTGTGCTGGTGTGTGTTTCTTGATCGTGAATCAAAAGAGAAGCCACCACCACCATGAGGCGGTGGCTATCATCTCCAACCACCGCCTGCTACCACAAGGGTAGTTGTGTCATGTGTTTTTTTGAATGTGGGTGTGTGGATGTTTGTGTGTTGCAGTATATGTCGTCGTGCGGGTGTTTGTTTGGCCGGAAAACCAAAAAAACCCACCTCCACTACCGTGAGGTGGTGGCTGCCACCTTCTGTCGTGCACAAGCCGCCATGTTGGGTGGCTGTGTGCATAGATTAATGTATGTTTATCTGTTTTCTACATAATAATGTATTGGGTGCTTGTTGTCAGATTTTGACTCGGAAACGACCACCACCGTCGTGAGGTGGTGGCTGCCGCCGTGGACCACCACCGCCCGAGGGGGTAGTGGGTGGTGCTCGGCTTATTAAACGCTAATTAACCTAAAATCCTCACCCGAAACCTAGTTGTCATGTATTTGGGTTAGAAACCCTAATTTGCGTTTAGAAAACCCTAATTTTAAGAAACTCTAGTTTTGGAGTTGGTTGGACCCGCGTTAAAGCCATTAATTAAATTCTAAATAATACTTAATAATAATGCCCCTACAATTAATTTAATGCAATATTGGGCTTAATGGATTAAGTATTTAATGGGTTAAGTGTTTTTACTTAACTGTAATCGTCATTTTATGTGAACACCCTAATCGTGTTTGGGCTTCGGGTTGGGCCTTTCTTTTGGTATTAGGCGTTTGGGTTCTTGTTGGGCCATTAGAGATCAAGTTTTTGGACTAGGAGAATTGGATGGGCTAAAAGGTAAGGCCCATGTAAGGGGTTTGGGCCTAATTTGGAAAATTGGGCCATAATTGGGCCTTGACTGATTATTTGGTTTTTGGGCCTCTAGAGTTTGATTTTGGGCCTATGTGTTGGACCAAGCTAGGTTAGGGGTAAAATAGTCTTTTTACCTTTTTACCCCAAGTATGGATTTATGGTTATGCATTGGCACCCAATTGTTAATTGGGTGTTGTTTTGATGTTTGACAGTTCGAGAATCTGTCAGCCAGCAGACGGCATTCGTCTGTGTGATTCGACAGTGTGAGGTGAGTCTTCTCACTATATCTATGGGTCGAAGGCTCTAATGTCGGCCCATTACTTGTATGTGGAATTCTAGTTGTCTCTGTGATACTTGCATGAATGACCATGGGGGAGCCCATGGCATTTGGATATAAGACCATGGGGGTGCCCATGGCATTTGCATATAAGACCAGGGGAGGGAACCCATGGCATTCCTGGTAAAGATCATGGGAGGAGCCCATGGCAACTATATGTATGTGGATGATATTCAGTGGATGATACTCTGTCAATGATACTCTGTGCATGATGTTTTGTGGATGATATTTTGTGGTTGTATGCTATGTGGTATTTTGGGGAACTCACTAAGCTTTATGCTTACAGTTTTCTCTTTATGTTTTAGGTACTCTGGTTTTCAGATGGAAGGGCTCGGGATGATTACAGAGCACACACTACATGTTTCCGTTTTCTGTGAATTACTCTGATTTGTCACTGTTTTGTTAAAACTTAATTACTCTGGTTGTTATGGGAAAAACATGTATTAACGATTTATTAATCTAAAAAAATCATGATTTTGGGGTGTTACAATTGCTTTCCTTATTGGGAAACTGACTAAGGATGTTTACATGACTCAACCAGAAGGTTTTTAACATGCTAAATTCCCTAATAAGGTGTGAAAGCTAGATAAGTCTATCTATGGACTTAAACAATCATCTTGTAGTAGTAGGGGGAACCGACCCACTAGTTTATGATGCAGTGTGACGATTGTCTTTGTGACAATTTTCAGTTATGTTTGTATTTGCGTGATGACTCTGTGATTTTTGTTATGATCTTATGTGGTAGTAGTAGGGGGTGAAATAGACTCATTATCCGGTTGAAATAGACAGAAGGGGATTGCAAGCACCCAGATATGCTTGACAGTATCTGGTTGAAATAGACCGAAGGGGATTGCAAGCACCCAGATATGCTTGATTGTATCCGGTTGAAATAGACCGAAGGGGTAAGAAAGCACCTATATATGCTTGGTTGTATGTTTGTTTAGTATGTGGTATTTTGGGGGAACTCACTAAGCTTTATGCTTACATTTTTCAGTTTATGTTTTAGGTACTTCCAATTTGAAGGGGAAGGGCTCGGCCTGATCGCACCACAGCACCCTATGGTTACCACATTTAGAGATTTTGGGAATTTGTACTCTGATAACATGTTGCTATGATACACTTTTGACTATTTGATATTAGTATCGTATATTTTGAATGAATTTAAAAACAAAATTTTATCCGTATTTTTGGGTCGTTACTAGTTGGTATCAGAGCCTTGGTTTGAGGGATTCGGGCCTACTCTTAGGTGTGCCTGGACTCAAATCGAGGGTTTGGTAAATTTTTCCATAAAGGGAAACATTTTAATCTAAGGATTTTAATAAAAGAAAAAGGGTGTGATGCGTGCAATCAGCTGAGCTCGAGTAAGTCTTCCCAAAATACTCATACAAGTTATATGTTTTATGCTATGATATGAGAATTGCATGCTAGATTAGGGGCTAAGGATCTGCTTAGAATTTCATGATAGAATGCTAGGAGAGATGCCTTTATGTGCCTATATGTATGACCTTTTAGATTTGCATGCTAGTATCAGATCAGTTACTTATTATAATGGCCTGTATAGGATATGTTTTGATTTGAATTGCTTGATGCTCGAATGCTGCATCCTTTGTGCTTTAGAAAATTTTGTTGGTACTAGCTAATTAGTGGATGAATGCATTGGATTACATATTATTGTGATTGGATAATTTTAGAAGGACAGGTTTAACTCTATTGTGCAACTCTTGTTTGAGTCCAACCGTTGTAGTGTGGGACCTATCATTCTAAGAATTATCTAGTACTAGTAGTATGTAATTGTGTTCATGCAATAGTTAGATAGTATTTGTGGAAGTTTCTTTTGCAGCTGATAGTAGATAGGGGTGAGGAAGGGAGTCTTAGGGAGTCCTTGTGAGATGCTTTGGTGTGTAGGACACCTTATAGTTTGAGGAATGTATCAGTTGGGAAGAGTGACTTGGAGTAGTCGGGGTAGTCCTTGAGGAGGGTATAAATACGTGTGGAAGGTAGTATTGGGCTCGTACTACTGAGAGCACAAGATTTATACCCGAGACCAGAAGACCACGATGAATCTAGGGAACTCGAGAGTGTGAACCTTCTCGCGTGTTTGCTAATCGTTTATGCAGTTATGTTTCAGTATGGTGGTAACCCATCACGGAGCAGGGGGTTTAGGATTTGGATCTGGTTCGGGTACGAGCACCGAACCGATTGATGAGAGGTTACGTGGGTTCATTGCATCTGAGGTTAATAGAGGCATCCTTGATGCGACCCCGATGATGTTCGGGTCGATCAAGGAGGGTATCATCGAGCTGATGGAGGATCGCCTTCGGATCTTCAGGGCTGGTCTGGCGGCTAGCCAGTCGGGGGCCCACACACTCTCCATCAAGGATTTCAAGGGATGTGGGGCACCAGATTTCTTGGGGGTGAAGGACCCCATTGTAGCCAGGCGTTGGATAGCTGACATTGAGTGTGCTCAGATGACGAGCTTTTTCCCCGAGGGGTCGAAGGTGAGGTTCGCTACAGGATGTTTGAGGGAGCGAGCCCGAGACTGGCAAGAGGAGGTCGGCTATGCTTTGGGATCCCCAACCATTGAGGCCATGACCCAGTCAGATTTTGTGACCCAGTGTCGAGCAGAGTTTGCACTAGCAGTTGAGGTGCAGGAGTTAGCTAGGGAGTTTCTTGACATGAGGCAGACGACTGAGACGGTGGCGGAGATCACCGCCAAGTTCAGAGATAGGGCTTTTTTGGTACCCTAGTATGCAAATGACGAGGAGACGAGGAAGACCCGATACCATTATATGTTGAGATCTGACATCAGGGAGTTCATTAGTTTTTCTGCCTGCCCGACTTTGGATGACATGATATTTAGGGTGTGGGAGTGAGAGATTGATTTGGAGCACATAGGGAAGAGGAAGACGGAGCATGGGCATCCGATTGGGTTTTGAAGAAGAAACCCAAGGGGGTCGACTCTAGGACGAAGGGCCAGCAGGGCCGGAGCTGCTGTGGCAAATGCAACAGGTCACATGATGGGGTTTGTAGAGTGGGTGGTTGTGGCTACTACAAGTGCAGCAAGACCGGGCACTTTAGCAATGATTGCATCGATGTTATCACCACCACCCATACGTCAGATCTGATTTGCTTTCATTGCAATCAGAGGGTCCACAATAAGGCCAACTGCCCGAGTTTAGCATCAGGAGGACCAGTGGTAGCACCTGCTCTAGCGACACTACAAATTACTGATAGCTGCCAGGGCAAGGCGGAGACGCCTGTTGTGAGGAGCAGAGCTTTTCATATAACTGTCGAGGAGGCGCGTGTTGCACGAGATGTGATGACAGGTATGTCTCTTCTCCTTAAATCTTTAAGTATGTTGATTTCTATGCGTATATTTGTGTGTTTTGTTTTAGGATCGTTCCTTGTGAACAACATCTGCACTTTGGTATTATTTGATTCGGGGGCTACCCGACCTTTCGTGTCTCTTAAGCTCAACAAAAGGTTTATTAGAGCTCTGGGTGAGCTGGATCATCCATTAGAGGTTGATATTGCAGATGATCGATCTATCCGGGTATACAGGGTTTATCGAGATTGTGTTCTAGAGATGTTTAGCGAGCAATATCAGATCAAATTGGTTCCCATTCCTTTACGCAGAAACAAGGTGATAGTGGGGATGCATTGGCTAAGCCCCAATCGGGAAATGATTGATTTTGAGCGTCAGATGGTGCGTGTTCAGACCCCATGTGGGGGAGAGTTTGTGGTCCAAGGAGAGGGAGCTCAGCGCGGGTCGGTCCTATGCTCAGCCGCTAGGGCTAGACATTATATTCATCAAGGTTGTTCCGGTTTCGTCGCCTATGTTATGGATACCCGAGAGAAGCATAAGGTGTCGGTTGATGAGGTGTTGATTGTGCGGTAGTACCCGGACGTGTTTCTAGAGGATTTGCATGTAGTGCCTCCGGAGAGGCAGGTGAAGTTCTGGATTGACTTGGTTCCTGGTGCGGCTCTGATAGCCAAAGCACCATATTGGTTAGCTCCACTAGAGATGCAGGAGTATTCTACACTGCTGTAGGAGTTGTTAGACAAAGGGTTGATCCGGCCGAGTAGTTCTCCTTGGGGTGTGTCGATCCTATTTGTCAAGAAGAATGATGGGTCACATCAGATGTGTATTGACTACTGTGAGCTGAATAAGCTAATGGTGAAGAACCGTTATCTACTCCCGAAGATTGATGATCTGTTGGACCAGCTTCTGGGTGCATCTTGGTTTTCCAATATTGATCTTCATTCGATTTATCATCAGATGAAGGTCAGAGAGGAAGATGTGCAGAAGACTGCCTTCCGGACTCGTTATGGTCATTACGAGTTCGTGATGATTCCCTTCGGGCTCACCAATGATCCATCCGAGTTCATGGACCTCATGAAGCACGTGTGCCGACTGATGCCCGATCGGTCTGTGATTGTATTCATCAATGACATCATGGTCTATTCCAATACCCAGGAGCTACATGAGGGGCACTTGAGGGAGGTGTTGGAGACCCTGAGGAGGGAGAGACTATATGCGAAGTTCTCCAAGTGTGAGTTTTTAATGCACGAGGTGCAGTTTCAGGGGCCCCTTGTCAGCCAGAATGGTATTCTCGTCGATCCGGCCAATGTTGAGTTCGTGATGAGGTGGGAGGTTCTGAGGTCTCCATCTGCGATTCGGAGTTTCCTTGGGTTGGCAGGTTATTACCGGATATTCATTCAGGATTTCTCCAATATAACGGTTCCCCTGACACGACTGACGAAGAAGAGTGCCACTTTTCGCTAGGGGACTGAGTAGCATGCAACGTCTGAGACCTTGAGGCAGAGATTGTTCGAGGCACCAATTCTAGCCCTGCTGTAGGGTGTCGAGGATTTCGTGGTTTATTGTGACGCGTCTATCATGGGATTCGGTGTGGTATTGATGCAGAGGGGTCATGTTATTTCTTACGATTTGAGGCAGCTGAAGCCCCATGAGGCGAATTACCCGACGCATGATTTGGAGCTGGGGGCTATGGTTTTCGCCCTCACGATTTGGTGACAGTAGCTCTATGGGTTCTGTTGTACTATTTACACAGATCATAAGAGCCTGAGGTACTTGATCAATCAGTCGAATCTGAATATGAGGCAGCGTCGGAGGTTGGATGTGGGGAAGCATTATGATTGTGAGATCCTTTACCATCCGGGGAAGGCCAATGTGGTGGCCGATGCTCTTAGCCGCAAGGCGGTCGCAGCTCCAATCAGGAATATTTGTATGAGGATGACAGTGATTACTCCACTTTTGGAGCAGATTCGGGTGGCTCGGGTCGAGGCTATGAAGGAAGAACACCAAAAGAGTGAGCGCATAGTGGGTCAAGTGGCTTCCTTCGATTATGATAGTCGGGGTTTATTAACTCTCCATCGGAGAGTGTGGGTTCCTTATTGGAGAGTTGTGCATCTGCTTCTGATGGAGGAGGCGCACAAATCGAGATTCTCCATTCATCTCGGGGGGACGAATATGTATAGAAATCTTCGTCCTGATTATTGGTGGCCCTATATGAAGCGATATGTTTCTTAGTATGTGGCGAGATGCTTGACTTGTAGGAAATTTAAAGCCAAACATCATCGGCCTCACGACAAGATGCAGCCGTTAGACATTCCCGTTTCGAAATGGGAAGAGATTACCATGGATTTTATTACAAAGTTTCCTCGGACGACGCACGAAGTGGATTCGATTTGGGTCATTGTGGATTGATTGACCAAGAGTATGCACTTTATTTTGATTCAGGAGAGTATCTCTGCGGAGAAGTTAGCTGAAATTTATATCAGGGAGGTTATGGCACAACATGGGGTGTCGGTTTCGGTGGTATCAGACAGTGATGTCAGGTTTAATTCTAGGGTTTGGAAGAGTTTTCACGAGGATATGGGTACTCTTCTGCATTTCAGCACGACCTTTCACCCGCACATGGATGGTCAGAGCGAGTGGACCATTCGGACATAGGAGGATATGTTGCGGGCGTGTGTTCTGGGTTTCGGCGGTAGCTAGGATACGTATCTTCCTTTAGCGGAATTTTTGTATAACAATAGCTATCATGCCAGCACCGATCAACCCCCTTTTGAGATGCTCTATAGGAGGAAATGTAGGACCCCGATATGCTGGGGGATGCCGGTCAGCGAGTTATGGGGAGTACCGAGGTGGTACTCAAGACTACTGAGTTGATTCAGTAGGTTTGTAGTAGACTTCAAACAGCCCAGAGTCGGCAGATAAGCTATACCTACAAGTGCCGATCAGACTTAGAGTTTCAGGTTGGGGATATGGTTCTCCTGAAGGTGTCACCTTGGAAAGGTGTCATTCGATTCAGGAAGGGGATATGGTTCTCATAAATAATTATCTATTATTCATTCACTAAAAAAATTACATTTATTTTGTTATAAAGTTTCAAACTATCAACTAACTACTAAAGCTAATATGATCTCTCAATCCAATGCTCCTAGCATGCCAGTTGTGATTAACCCTGCTCAAAGCCTTCGTCAAAGGATCTGCAGGATTGTCTTATGATGATACTCGTTTCACCAGTAGATTCCCTTCGTCAATCCTATGTTTGATGTAGCGGTACTTTCTGTCGATATGCTTGGATCTCCCATGATCCTTTGGTTCTTTAGTCAAAGCAACCACACCTTCATTATCGTAGAATAGTTTCATTGGCTCTTGAATGGTTGGGACTACTCCGAGATCTCCGATGACATTATTTAACCAATCCGATTTCTTTGATGCCTCACTCGTTGCGATGTAATCTGACTCACAGTTAGAGTCATCCACAATTGACTGCTTGGAACTCTTCCAAGTCACTCCTCCACTATTCAATAAGAAAACCCAGCTAAATTGAGAACAAAAGTTATCACGACCTATGAAAGGTTTTGGAATCCTAGCTGATACAAGGAACCCTGGAAACCCTAATTTGAATATAATATTAATATTTCAAATTACGTAATTATCCAATCCTTAATTATCTATAGGGTATATTCTAGATCCATTCTTGGATCCTCCAAAACTTCAATGACCTATGGAAGGTTTTGGAATCCCTCTTGTTCAACTATTAAACGATAACAACTTAAGTCCTTCCACCTTTAAACAATAACATCCATGACCTATGGACGGTTTTGGAATCCCTCTTGTTCAACTATTAAACAATAACAACTTAATCTAAAGTAACATCCGTGTTTCTAGGCTAGGCATTAAAGATGATGTAATAGTGTAGGCCAACCTTTGTAATTTGTTTTGAAATAATAAGATGTATTATTTGAGTATTATGTGTTTTATACTTAATTATTATGATTTAATAAGTTAAGGATAAAAATAAGCGTCGAAAATAAATAATAGATGAACCCGATATCTATGAAGAAAGTTGTAGTGGTTGAAACAAGGATTTCGGAGATATAAAGAATACCGAAATTCGAGTTATAACGAAGAAGTTATGACCTGTCAAAGTTTCGCGAAAGAACCGGCACGACGCTGTGTAACGTAAAAAGTGAATTTACAATAAATTGCTTTTTAGCCTTAGCGATCTAAATGAAAGTCGTAGTACACGTTAAACCGAGAGCGTGCATAAAAAGAATGTCCAATTCTGACTTCGTATGAGGACGTTATGAATTTTCTAAGATTTGGCATAGGAGTATGCCACCCGAAACTTCAATTTTAGATCGAGTGATTTTTAGCCGAAACAACCTAAACGAGGATCGAAGATCTTGTTGAGTTCAACGGTAAAAAGACAAACGAAAACGGACGTCGGATGAAAAAGTTATGAATTTTTAACATACTTTTCCTGTCCCGGCGTGTTAAAAATATAACTTTAAAAATAAATTCAAAATTAGCCGACGGATTGTAAACGAAAGTTGTAGAGCATAATTTTACCTACACGTGGATATAAAGAACGTCAAAAACGGAGCTTGTATGCGAAAGTTATGAATTTTTAAAGTTTTGGACACAAACTTCGAGGCTGGTCCGAGGGAGTACGCCCAGCGTACTCGTGTAAGTGATCCGGAGTCCGTCACCTCCCCTACTCCTTCGCATGAGAGAAACGTGTCATAGCCTTGACGCGTCCGAGTTGATCCACTTCGTACGCCCAACGTACGAAGTTATGCCCAGCAAAGAGATTTGCGAGGCAGTACGCCCCGCATACCGAGGAATTACGCCCAGCATAATTAGGTGCTTCGGTCCCCTATAAATAGGATGCGAGGCTGCCCGATTTTTTTTTTACAAATTTTACTTCCTTCTCCGTTTTTCTCTCTTCCAAGCTACACTAAAACCCCCCAAGCCTATAATATCATCCTAGCATCATAAAGCAAGCCCCGGAGAGCCCGAAGATCCCGAGAAAAGAGTTTTTCGAGACGAAACTCTGCCCGCGTGAAGCCCGGTTTTTGAGAAAACATTATGTTTTCATCGAAAAATATTGTTTTAAGGGATGAAGTGCTGTCCAATCATCGTCTTATCAGGTGAGTGTGTAGTCACTTTCATCTTACACATAGATATGAAGTATTTTCTATAAAATACGTGTTATGTGTAATTATATTGTTTGTTTATTTAAGATGGGTGTTGAATAAATGTTTTATACAAGTTTTAAACTGTATATGTATTTTTATCTATAAATATGTTGGGTAAAACATGAGTAGATGAAATAGTTGATGTGTGTTAAAATGATGAGAGGCCTCGATGTTATTGTTGTTTCAATCATCTACATGAGTATAAATGACGACCACGGACCTTTCTAGACAGTCCAGTAGAACGCTAGCAGGCTCACAACCTGTAGGTATTTGTGAACTTAGTGTTCAACGGTATACTCCATCCCCCACATGGTTGCCTTATTTGACATAAATTGTTGAGGAATCCCTAAAGCAGTGTTGTCACCCCGATGAAAATCCTTAGGCTAGGTCCCTTATGATAGGTGTTTAGGGACGTAAAGTGAGGATAACAGGAACGGGTAATCAGGGTTATTGTTGGTTGATGAAATTAATAAATTTATTATTATTTGTGGGTTAAAAACCTTATATGCTCACCAGACTCCCAAGCTGGACCCACTTAGCTTTCTGTATTACACGTAGTGGACCCAGAGCATAATTTGGATGATGACGAGGGATTTTTGGATTATAGGCCAGTAGATGTAAATGTATGTTGTAAGGCTTATAATATACTTTTTATGCTTTTGATCTGTATCGGAACATGACATCCCGAGGTTTTGTTATAAAATGAAAATACATTTCTTTAAGAAATGCTTTGATAAATCTTTTTTTTATCATATTTTGTTTTGGGGACAAATTCTGCAACATCTTTTGGAAGATTACTCTGATTTTATTTAAAAGCATAAACTAAATCGGTCTTTTCTGGACGAGAAATTTGGGGATGTCACAGTTGGTATCAGAGCATTAGTTTAAGCGAACTAGGAATTTGTAGGATTTCTAGACTTAAACTTAGAATCCTAAGTGATAATCGTGAGATGAGTGTCTATCATATTTTAGACACGAGCACTAGTATATTTTAGGAAAGATGCCTAAAAGGCTTTTATGTCGTAAATGCTATATGTTTTCAATATATGATATTATTTGTTCAGATCTATGGTCTGTTGCCGACCAGATTTGGAAACCTTATGTGTTTAGGATTCTAAGCGTACGACTACGATATTAGAACTAGCATGTAATGTTTCAGAGTGATAATGAAGATTTAAACGTTTATCGTGAATAAAGATCTAATCTTGCATAATTTGGTGTATAGATCAAAATGGCAAGAACTCGAAGTGGATATGGAAATGCAAATAGAAATCAGCCACCTCAACCCCAAGTGATGGAACAGGTGCCAATAGTTGAAGTTGCACCAGAACCGATCATAGTGGCTGGAGTACAAGCCATGATTCAGACAATGATGGTTGAATAAAGGGAAGAAATGAGGAAACTATTGCTGAACAACAGGAATGAACCTTCAATGCCTGTTGAACAACCTGAACTAAATGACGGACAGTCAGGGGAAGGAAATTACAGTCGTACTGTCATTCAAGTGGAACCCATAGTGGCAGAAAGGAATAACCCGGAGAGGGAAATCAAAAGAGATGGACGTATGTATAAGAATTTCTTGGGCGCCAAACCGCCAAGTCTTGCTGGAAGCCCAAAACCTGTTGATAATATGGATTAGATCTCCGAAATGGAGATGGTATTTGAAAGCTGCAACTGAAGCAACAAGCTGAAAACTGTTTTTGCGGTCAGACAACTGAAGACCGGAGTTTTAAGTTGATGGAAGCTATTGGCAGACACGATGCGACATGGAGAAGCCCTGAAAATGTCTTGGGAAATGTTCTTGGAGCAGTTAAAGATGCAATACTGCTCAGAGATAGATCTGATAGATCTAAACAATGAATTTCAGAACTTGAAGAAAGGGAAAATGAGCATTGACGACTATGCTACTGTGTTTACTGAAAAGATGAAGTTATTTCCATACTTAGTGCCAACTGAACTCTCAAAAATTAAGAGGTTCGCAAACGGACTGCCAGCCGACTTTGGCCCAATGGTCAAGATGACAGCTACTCTGAAGACAACAGTCCGAGCAGCTAAAAAACGTGGAAACCCAGTTAAAGGAAAGGGGTCAGGAGAGGGCAGAGGTTGGTGAGAAACGAAAGTTTGATGGATCTTCGAGGTCCAACAAGAAGAGTAAATTCTCGAAGTATGATTCGAGGAAATTCGGACGAGGAGCCGAAGCAAAGTGGTGTGACAAGTGTAAGAAGAAACATGTTGGAAAATGTGGCGAGGAGGTCACTTGTTATAAATGTGGAAAGCTAGGGCCCTATGCCAACAAGTACACAACCAACAAAATGGTGTGCTATGGATGCCACGAAGAAGGGAACATTTTGAAGGATTTCCCTAAGAAGAAGGATGTATCAGGGCCTAATCTCCCATCAAAGCCAAAAGCCAGAGCATTCCAGATGACATTCGAAGTCGCAAAGGATGTAGCGGATGTCGCTTCAGATACCTTTCTTGTAAATGGATTGCCTGCCAATTTATTGTTTGATTCCGGAGCGAACTACTCATTTATATCACATAAATTTGGTGAAAGACTAGCATTACCTATAGAAAAACTTGATAATGCCCTAATTGTAGAAGTTGCTAGTGGAAAATTCATACCTGTTAGAGATTGTATTAGGAATATTGTCATCGACTTAAACGGAAACGAATTCCATGAGGATTTGTTACCCATTGAGTTGAATGGTTTCGACATCGTTCTAGGAATGGATTGGCTTAGCGCCAATGATGCCGAGATACTGTGCAAGAATAAGATAGTGAGGGTAAACCCGCCTAGAAAAGAGTCCTTTATGGTATACGGAGACAAGCACATAGTGAATTCTGGAATCATTTCCCAAATGAAAGCTAGAAAATGTTTGTCTAAAAGATGCACCTCATACTTGGCATTCGTGATCGATGCTAAGAAGGAGAAAAAGAATATGCAAAGTATACCAGTGGTGTGTGACTATTCAGAAGTTTTTCCCGAAAATCTTCCTGGATTGCCCCGTGATAGACAAGTGGAGTTTAGAATAGACTTGTTACGAGGAACAACATCGATAGCAAAAGCACCATATCGATTAGCACCGACGAAGATAAAGGAGCTCATGACGCAACTTCAGGAGTTGTTGGACAACGGTTTCATTAGACCTAGTTCATCGCCCTGGGGAGCTCCAGTGTTATTCGTAAAGCAGAAAGATGGGAGCATGAGGATGTGCATAGATTACAGAGAGCTGAACAAGGCAACAATAAAGAATAAATACCCGTTGCCAAGGATTGATGACCTGTTCAATCAGCTGCTAGGTTCAAGCTATTTCTCGAAGATCGATCTTAAGTCAGGATATCATCAGCTAAAGGTGAGAGAGCAGGATATTGAGAAGACTGCGTTTAGAACAAGATATGGACACTATGAGTTATTGGTTATGTCATTTGTACTAACCAATGCTCCAACATCATTCATTGATTTGATGAACAGGGTTTGTAAACCATTCCTTGATAAATCTGTGATAGTGTTCATAGATGATATTTTGATTTATTCAAAAAGCAAGTAGGAGCATGGTAAGCATCTGCGAGAAGTGTTAGAAGTTCTGAAAAGGGAGAAGCTGTATGCAAATTTCTCCAAATGTAATTTTTGGATTCAAGAAGTCCAATTTTTGGGTCATGTGGCTAACCAAGAAGGGATCATGGTTAACCCAGCAAAGATTGAAGTTGTGATGAAGTGGGAACAACCGAAAAGTCCCACGGAGATCCGAAGCTTTCTGGGATTAGCTGGATATTACCGAAGATTTATCCAAGGCTTTTCTTCGATAGCTGCTCCATTGACAGCTTTTACCCAAAAAGGAGCTACTTATACTTGGAGTGAGAAGCATAAGGAATATTTTGAGAAGTTAAAGAAGAAATTTTGTGAAGCACCGATTCTTTCTTTACCTGATGGAGTCGAAGACTTCGCAGTTTATAGCGATGCATCTGGAGTTGGGTTAGGCTGTGTTCTGACCCAAAGGGATAAGGTGATAGCATATGCATCAAGACAATTGAAAGAACATGAAAAGAACTACCCCACTCATGATTTGGAGTTAGCAGCGGTAGTATTCGCCCTAAAGATATGGAGGCATTATCTTTATGGCATAAAATGCAAACTTTTCACTGATCATAAGAGTCTTCAATATCTCTTTAATCAGAAAGAATTGAACATGAGACAATGACGTTGGCTAGAGTTGCTTAAGCATTATGATTGTGAAATCCTTTAACACCCTGGTAAAGAAAATGTTGTAGCTGATGCTTTAAGCCGAAAAGTGAGTCTTGAAAAGAAAAGGCCAAGAGCATTAAGAATCGAAGTTGTCTCAACGATTGTAGAAAGTATCAAGAAAGCTCAAGTAGAAGCTTTAGAGAAAAATGACAGAAAGGAAGAACGTTTGGGCAAAACGTTAGTGTTCGATACAAACGGTCAAGGACTGAAGGTATTCCAAGATAGGATTTGGGTACCTAAGACGGGAGGAATAAGAGATTTTCTGATGGAAGAAGCTCACAAGACAATGTACTCGATTCATGTCACACCCCCAAACCAAACGGCGGAAACGTCCGGGGGTGGAGGACTTCATTTGTAGTATCACAACACATGCATCATAGTAATCAAAGTACAACAACCATTATATTTAAAAAGTATAAGTATTTACATGTGTTCAATCATTGTATATTGAAACCAAAATAGTTATACAAAAGAAGAAGATATGACTCAAAGTAGCTCCATCTTCTCAAAAGCTCGGGGAGTACCTGTTTATTGTTTCCCTGAGAATACAAGTAATTTGAAAAAGGAGTATCAACATAAAGTTGAGTGAGTGCATAAGTGTTTATGTTTAAAAGGGTGTCTCTGTATCTTGCATATGTAAACTGTTCCAAAAAATCATATATTTTCTGTTGTATATGAAAAGTAGTTTTATTTCCATAAAACCGTTCTATTTGTAAACCAATGTTCTGTATTTGTAAAACTTGTAACTGAGAGTGTGCCTGGCTTCACCAGCTGTTATTGAAAACTGTATTGAACCATTGTAGTTTGTATTCTATAAACTGGTACTTTGAAGGTGTACTTTCGTTTAGTTGATTATACAGTAACGTATTGTTAATATCTTTTTAATGAGTTATTATAACCATACTAAGACATGATGGCCTGAAACAAACGCTTTGTGGGCGTTTAAACTGTTGATAACAATTGTCACTCATTGGCGTGTATGCCTGACTGTAGCTAGCAGACTGAGTGCGGGGTTGTCGATCTCGATATAGATCTACACACAACTTGTTTTGATCCCCTGGCTGGAGATTCTGGTTATAATGTTAGGACTTTACCTTGGTTGTCTAAATGAATTAAAGAACCTGAATTGAATGACTCATAAAAAGCATATAAACGTTACATGTATATTAGTCATGAAAACCCAATCATTCTGAAATAAATGATTGACAGTATGTTCTTGAATTAGTATTCCAAACATGTATTTGACAAGTGTAAACCCTTGATTTGTTCTGAATCATAACCCTTGTTTATTGTAAAACAGTGTATTCTAGTATGCTTTAATCATGAATTATTGTTCTATGTATCATAAATTATACCTATTATAATTTATTTGTGCTTTCTGAATCGGTATTTAACTATTTTTGCATGTAACCCCTTGCTCAACATGTTACAAAGGTATTTGGATTGATGAAATAACTTTTATATTTATATACATGCACAAATCTATATATAAGTAAAATTTAAACGACACTCGGACAAATAACCGGTACTATAAGCCCACATCCAAACAAGGAAAAGGACCCAGAATGAGTTATCAGTCCTAAGCCTTTTAAATCTTATTTATATACATATATATACAAATATGAATTTTGGGGAAAAATATAAGTTTATAAAAGAGTTTAATGTTTTGAGTATTTTTGATGATTTAATGTCGTTTTATCATGATTTTATAACACAAAGTGCTTGTGTTATGCTTGTATCCCCCCCCCCCCCCTTAAAACAGTAGAAATTATGAAAATACGGGGGTATGAACTCACTTGATAGGTGGTGATTTGGACAGCGTTTCGTTTCCCGGAAATGAGTTTATTTGACGAAAAATCGGCTTAAATCGAGCAGAGTTTCGACTGGAGAAAGTTATTTTTCTTGGGAATCTAGGGGCTTCGAGGCTTGCTTAGGGTTTTAGACTTGATACCGAGGCTTTAGGGGTTGTAGGTGAGGTTGTGGGAGTGAAATATATGAGAGTGTGTGAAATTTGGGGTGAAAAAGTCTAAAAATCTGGAGAGTCTCGCATGGCGTATATAAGCCGAAGCCTCGGATCCGAAGCTGTGGGAGGCTGCCGCATGTTCGGACAGGTGGCGAAGGAAGAAGCTCGCTTCAGACAGTTGGCTCGGTCGTGTTGGCTTCGGAGTGGACCGAACTTCGGTCCAATGAGGAGGAGGCGTGTGTCCGAGAGGTGTGGTCCTGCGAGGGTGTCGGCTGGCTACTGGACCTCGGCTGCGGTCCAATCAGAATGCGACACGGAGGACTTCGGTCCAATCCGAAGGTGACAGGTGGAGTCCTCGCATGCGAGGTGACGTGGCCGAAGGTACACCATGCGAAATTGCCCGGTTTTCAATATTTCTCGATTTTTGTGCCAAAAACTTGCGAAAATCATAACTTTCGCATACGAGCTCCGTTTTTGACGTTCTTTATATGCACGCGTAGGTAAAATCATACTCTACGACTTTCGTTTAGACTTCGTCGACTAATTTTGATTTTTTTTAATATTATTATTTTTAATAGACCGAGACAGAAAATTCGTTAAAAATTCATAACTTCTTCATCCGACGTCCGTTTTTGTCTGTCTTTTTACCGTTGTACTACTATTGATGAGACCTTCAATTCTCGTTTAGGTTGTGTCGGCTAAAATCACTCGATCTTTATTCCGAGTTTTTAGCTGTACACTACTATACTGAAACTTAGAAAAATCGTAACTTCCTCATACGAAGTCAGATTATGCCGTTCTTTTTATGAAAAATCGTAACATAAACTATAACTTTCATTTAGATTGTTATGGCTAAAAAGCCTTTTATTGAAAATTCAGTTTTTACACTGAATAGTGTTTTGCCGGTTTTGTCGCGGATCTTCGATTGGTCATAACTTCTTCGTTATAACTCGGATTTTAGTGTTCTTTATATTTTTGGAAACCTTGTTGCAATCTCTACCACTTGGTTCATCCCAATCGAGATTGTTTAATAATTTATTTTTTAGGGTCAATTATGTAAATATACAGAGTATGCTAAAATTTCTCTTTATTGTTTTAAAATGAACTACAAATTGACTTACATTATTACATAGGTTTGAAATAACGGTTTGTTACAATTCATCCCGGCAGCACGAAAATGTATAGGGATCTAAAACCCTACTACCGGTGGCCGACGATGAAGCTCAATGTTGCAAAGTATGTAACCGAGTGTGTGACATGTGCGAGGGTTAAGGCATAACATCAGAAACCGTATGGGAGTTTAGAACCTTTACCTGTACCCATGGGTAAATGGGAAGACATCACCATGGATTTTGTGACCAAACTGCCCATAACGAAAAGTAGTCACGACATGATTTGGGTGGTCGTTGATCGGTTTACTAAAAGTGCACACTTCATAGCAGCCAATGAAAAATGGTCAATGGATAAACTTGCAAATGCCTACGTGAAGGAGATAGTGAGACTTCACGGTGTTCCTTTAACGATTGTATCAGATCGTGATAGTCGTTTCACATCATGGTATTGGAGAAGTCTACAAGAGGAATTGGGGACGAAGTTGTGTCTAAGTACAGCCTACCATCCGCAAACTGATGGTCAGAGCGATCGAACAATTCAAACATTAGAGGATATGCTAAGAGCATGTACCCTAGAATACCAAGGTAACTGGGATGAACATTTACCTCTAGTAGAATTTTCCTACAATAATAGTTTCCACTCAAGCATCAAGATGGCACCTTATCACGCTTTGTATGGACAAAAGTGTCGAACGTCATCATGTTGGCTTGAAGCTGGAGAAAAGCAGTTTATGGGACCCGAGATAGTTCATCAAACTGCTGAAAAGCTGAAGTGATTAGGGAAAGGATGTTAGCAGCTCAGGATCGTCAAAAGAGCTATGCTGATAAGAAAAGACAACCGATAACATTCGAAGTTGGAGATTCGGTGTTACTTAAAGTCTCACCGTGGAAGGGAGTCATAAGATTTGGTAAAAGAGGAAAGTTGAGTCCAAGGTTTATTGGACCGTTTAAAGTTCTTCAGAGGATTGGGAACCAAGCTTACAAGCTAGAACTACCAGAAGAACTAGATGGTATTCATAACACTTTCCACGTGTGTTATTTGAGGAAGTTCACGGGAGAAGTTCCCGACATAATTCCAATTTCTGAATTAAGGTTGGATGAAAACAAGAGGTTAATTGAAGAACCAGAGGCAATCATTGACCGTAAGACTAAGAAGTTGCGACGCAAGATGGTCGATTTAGTGCTTGTATGATGGAAACATACGAATGGGTCAAATCTCACCTGGGAAACGGAGAGTGACATGATGAGTCTCTATCCGCATTTGTTCGCTGATGTATGATTCCGGGGACGGAATCGTCCTAAGGGGGGAGAGAATTGTAATGCCCGTGTTTCTAGGCTACGCATTAAAGATGATGTAATAGTCTAGGCAAACCTTTTTAATTAGTTTTGAAATAATAAGATGTATTATTTGAGTATTATGTGTTTTATACTTAATTACTATGATTTAATAAATTAAGGATAAAAATAAGCATCAAAAATAAATAATAGATGAACCTGATATCTATGAAGAAAGTTATAGTGGTTGAAACAAGGATTTCGGGGATATAAAGACTACCTAAATCCGAGTTATAACGAATAAGTTATGACTTGTCGAAGTTTCGCGACAGAACCGGCACGACGCTGTGTGACGTAAAAAGTGAATTTACGATAAAGTGATTTTTAACCTTAGCGGTGTAAATGAAAGTCGTAGTACACGTTAAACCGAGAGCGTGCATAAAAATATTGTCCAAATCTGAGTTCGTATGAGGAAGTTATGAATTTTCTAAGCTTTGGCATAACAGTATGCAGCCCGAAACTCGAAATTTAGATCAAGTGTTTTTTAGCAAAAACAACCTAAACAAGAATCGATGATCTTGTTGATAGTAGTTCAACGGTAAAAAGATAGACGAAAACTGACATCGGGTGAAGAAGTTATGAATTTTTAACGAACTTTTCCTGTCCCGGCCTGTTAAAAATATAACTTTAAAAATAAATTCAAAATTAGCTAACGAAGACTAAACGAAAGTTGTAGAGCATAATATCACCTATGCGTGGATATAAAGAACATAAAAAACGGAGCTCGTATGAAAAAGTTATGAATTTTTGAAGTTTTGGGCACAAACTTCGAGGCTGGTCCGAGGGAGTACGCCCAACGTACCGAAGTATGCCCAGCGTACTCGTGTAAGTGATCCGGATTCTGTCACCACCCCTACTCCTTCGCATGAGAGACACGTGTCATAGCCTTGACGCGTCCGAGCTGATCCACTTCGTACGCCCATCGAAGAGATTTGTGAGGCAGTACGCCCCGCGTACCGAGGAATTACGCCCAACGTAATTAGGTGCTTCGGTCCCCTATAAATAGGATGCGAGGCTGCTCGATTTTTTTTTGAAATTTTACTTCTTTCACCCTTTTTTTCTCTGCCAAGATACACTAAAATCCCCCAAGCCTATAATATCATCCTAGCATCATAAATCAAGCCCCGGAGAGCCCGAAGATCCCAAGAAAAGAGTTTTTCGAGACGAAGCTATGCCCGCGTGAAGCCCGGTTTTCGAGAAAACATCCCGGTTTCATCGAAAAAGATTGTTTTAAGGGACGAAGTGATGTCCAATCACCGTCTTATCAGGTGAGTGTGTAGTCACTATCATCTTACACATAGATATGAAGTATTTTCTATAAAATACATGTTATGTGTAATTATATTGTTTGTTTATTTGAGATGGGTGTTGAATAAATGTTTTATACAAGTTTTAAACCATATATGTATTTTTATCTACAAATATGTTGGGTAAAACATGGGTAGATGAAATAGTTGATGTGTGTTAAAATGATGAGAGGCCTCGATGTTATTGTTGTTTCAGTCATCTAGAGGAGTATAGATGACGACCGCGGATCTTTCTAGACAGCCCAGTGGAACGCTAGTAGGCTCGCAACCTGTAGGTGTTTGTGAACTTAGTGTTCAACGGTATACTCCATCCCCCACATGGTTGCCTTATTTAACATAAATTGTTGAGGAATCCCTAAAGCAGTGTTGTCACCCCGATGAAAATCCTTAGGCTAGGTCCCTTATGATAGGTGTTTAGGGACGTAAAGTGAGGATAACGGGAATGGGTAATCAGGGTTATTGTTGGTTGATGAAATTAATAAATTTATTGTTGGTTGATGAAATTAATAAATTTATTATTATTTGTGGGTTGAAAACCCTATATGCTCACCAGGCTCCCAAGCCTGACCCACTTAGCTTTCTGTATTACAGGTAGTGGACCCAGAGCATAATTTGGATGATGGCGAGGGATTTTTGGATTATAGGCCAGTAGATGTAAATATCTTTTGTAAGGCTTATAATGTATTCTTTATGCTTTTGATCTGTATTGGAACATGACATCCCGAGGTTTTGTTATAAAATGAAAATACATTTCTTTAAGAAATTCTTTGATAAATCTTTTTTTGTCATATTTTGTTTTGGGGACAAATTCCGCAACATCTTTTGGAAGATTACTCTGTTTTTATTTTAAAAGCATAAACTAAAACAGTCTTTTCTGGCCGAGAAATTAGGGGATGTCACATCTAATTAATCCCAAAATTAATACCAATTAATTTCTGATTATTTCTTAATTAAATATTGCTATATCTAATTAATATATTAATCTCATAATATATTAACATATCAATAAATCAACCTCGCTCCCTCTCTCCAAATGTCATTTTACACCATTACTATTTCTGAGGGCAACCCAAAAGGACTTTGTTTTCAATTCAAGTATATACCAATTAGTTATTATCTTAGACACCTTAATCCAATAGTCTCCCACTTGGATAAGTCTATAACTACAATTGCATGTATAACTTCTAATAAAACAGCAAAGTGTGCTTTCCAAAGTATCTGCCAAACTCCGATCTAATCAAACATTGTCCCATAAGATAAGTGATCATCTATTCCTTTGTTCATCAAGATATCGTATGGATACAAGACATACATTATAATCAATATTATTGTCTAAGATTATGTTCCTTGATTTCCCGATTTGTAATGACGTCATCATACTAATAATTGAACACGTCAATTTAATCATGGTTGGGTCCAACACTAGAATGTCAGCCCAAATCATCGAGGGGACCAAAGATATCTCTTTTCCCATTAGGGAAAAAGGAACGAATAAACATTGAATATATTACTATGATCGTTACTTACCAAATCATACATAATACCACATTTTATAACATCATGTTACTGATGCATTTTCGCAACACCAATGTATAACGGATTTGTAAATCACAACTTATATATATCTCCATTTAAAGAATATAAGATATTATCGTTTTAGAATTACTCATGATTGAATCAATAAAGTAATCTCTAAGCGCGGGTTTGTCCGATACTCAAAATCTTCATTTTCTTAGTACCCATGAATATTGTATCAATCCTATTGTAATGTCTAATCTCTATAGACAGACTAAAATCCATTCATGACAGTCTTAATTCACTACCCACTTCGTAAAGTTTGAGTGACAGTGGAATTCTGACTAATCAAATCATTCAGGAAGTAAAACATGGAAAGTGAAACACAAGAATAAATAATTAAAGAAGGCAGTACTTTCTGCCGATATGCTTGGATCTCCCATGATCATTTGGTGTAGTGGTACTTTCTGTCGATATGCTTGGATCTACCATGATCATTTGGTTCTTTAGTCAAAGCAATTGTGCCTTCATTATCATAGAATAGTTTCATTGGCTCTTGAATGGTTGGGACTACTCCAAGATCTACAATGAAATTATTTAACCAATCTGCTTCCTTTGATGCCTCACTCGCTGCTATGTAATCTGACTAACAATTAGAGTCAGCCATAGTTGAATGCTTGGAACTCTTCCAAGTCACTGGTCCACCATTCAGTAAGAAAACCCAACCAGATTGAGAGCAAAAGTTATCACGATTTGTTTGAAAGTTGGTGTCACTGAAACTAATCACTCTCAGCGTTTCGTTGCCACCAAGAATTAGGAACATGTCTTTTGTTCTTTGCAAATACTTGAGAATGTTCTTGACCGCTGTCTTATGGTCTCTGCCAAGATTTTCCTGAAAGCGACTAACCATGCTCAAAGCATAAGCCACATCAGGGAGAGTACATGTCATAACATACATGGTCGATTATATACCCGAAGCATATGGGACTTGACTCATGTTATCTATTTCTTCCTCAGTATGATAACCAATTGTGGACTTTGGTTGATCATACACCTGGTCGAAAGACAGTGAGTTGTAAGTGGATCTTCAAAAAGAATACTGACATGGATGGTAATGTACAAAGCTTCAAGGCGAGGTTGGTTGCAAAGGTTTTACTCAAACCCAAGGGGTTGACTATGATGAAACCTTTTTACCAATTTCCAAGATTAAGTCAATTAGGGTAATGCTTGCCATAACTACTTATCATGACTATGAAGTATGGTAAATGGATGTTAAAATTGTTTTCCTTAATGGGAAACTGACTATTTTTACATGGCTCAAACACAAGGTTTTGAACATGTTAAATTCCCTAATAAGGTGTGCAAGCTAGATAAGTCTATCTATGGACTTAAACAATCATCTCGTAGCTGGAATCTTTGCTTCCATGAAAAGGTCAAAGAGTTTGGATTTTCTAGAAGTGAGGATGAGTCTTGCGTGTATGTCAGAGCTAGTGGGAGTCTAGTGACCTTTCTAGTTTTGTATGTCGATGACATGCTCCTTATAGGAAACAATGTTCCAATTTTGCAAGAGGTAAAGTTTTGGCTTGGGAAATGTTTCACTATGAAGGATCTAGGAGAGGCAACTTACATTCTTGGAATAAGTGTTTACATAGATAGGCAGATGTAGCACCCAAGTCGCCAGGTGTAACGTCCCAAAATTCAAGACCAAATTTTTTTTTTAATTAAGTTATTATATAAAACCATCAGTATAAAAACATTCATATTAATATCTCATGTCAAAACCAAAGTATCAGTAATCAAAACATATTGTCATAGAACCATATCAGAGTGTAATCCCAAAGATCTCATGTGCGGAAAAACATAGTGTGATGTGCCGCGATCAAGCCGACTCCTTTCCTTTGAAAACGAGTACCTGAAACCAAAATTGCAAACCGTAAGCATGAAGCTTAGTGAGTTCCCCCATCATACCACATACCATACTACTAACATACTGTCAGGCATATCTGGGTGCCCGACCTACCCCTTCGGTATCTTTCAACCGGTAACCACCTAGCATATCTGGGTGCTGGCCTCCCATTCGGTCTCTTTCAACCGGTAACCGCCTATCATATCTAGGTGCTGGCCTCCCCTTCGGTCTCTTTCAACCGGTAACCGGGAGCTAACCTCCCCTTCTGTATCTTTCAACCGGTAACCGGGGACTATTTCACCCCCTACCACTACCACATAATAACATAGCATAACATACATGAATATATTGTCAGGCATATCTGGGTGCCCGACCTACCCCTTCGGTATCTTTCAACCGGTATCCGAGGACTATTTCACCCCCTACTACTACCACATAATAGCATATCATGATCATACTGCTAGGCATGCATGGGTACAATCTACCCCTTCGGTACCTTTCAACCGGTAACTAGGGGCTATATCATCCCTACCACTACTAACACATATGTCATAGCATCCTAGCACATAAAGCATATCAGATAACAACACACCAGATACTTATCACAAAGACAATCATCTAACAGCAATTCCTACTAGTGGGCCGGCATTGTGGCCGTAGACCCACTTCTACTGGAAGGTAACTCACCTCACACTGCTGAAGTCCTGAAGACACAACCTCAGCTGCTGGATGATAGAATCCCAATCTGTCAATATCAAAACATCACCCAATTAATAATTGGGTTCCACTACAAAACCATAAGTACATACTTGGGGTCATTACTACATTACCCCAAGCTTGGCTTTATGCAAGCCCAAGGCCCAATCCATAGGCCCAAAGTCAACTAGGAAATCAAAGCCCAACACATGGCCCAAATTTCCAAATTGGGCCCAAGCCTATACATGGTCTTATTCTAAGGCCCAACATCATATAATCATTAAGTCCCAAACTATGGCCCATCTATGGCCTAATTTTCCAAATTGGGCCCAACTCCTCATATGGGCCTTACCTCAAGGCCCATTAATTATTCTAGTCCTTTTGCTTGATCTTGGATGGTCCATTAATAACCCAATCATCAAGGCCCAATAGAAAGGCCCAACAATAAACCCAAATGAAATTAGGGTTTTCACATAAAATGACGATTAGGGTTAAGTGTTTCTCACTTAACCCATTAACGACTTAATCCATTAAGGACTTAATCCATTAAGTCCATCATTCTTCTAAATAAGTCATATGATGTGATTGGGCTTAATCACACAATTCCATTCCAATGGCCCAAAAGTGGGTCCCAATAAGTCCAAGCCCATAAATCCAATATTAGGGTTTTCTAAACCCTAATTAGGGTTTCCAACCCCATCTTAGCCCAATAGGCCCAATTGGCATGTCCTTTTGATCAATTAAGGTTCATTAGACTCATTAAGGTTTCACTAGGCCCATTAGTCATCTGTTTGGGCTTTTAGGTCCATTAAGCTTCATTGGGCCCATTAGGGTTTCTTAGTCCCTTGTCCAAACATCGAAACGAGTCAAAACACCATCAAAGCACACCGCCACCCGACACGGCGGTCGGTGGCGGCAGCCACCACCCTACGGTGGTGGTTTGAGTTTCTTTTCATTATTTTTCTTTTCGGTTACATTTTACAATGCTAAAACCCCAAACAATCACACACACACACACACACACACACACACTAATACAAACACATATAGACAACAACCTAATGTCGGCCGGCGGTGGCGAGTGGTGGCGGTGGGGTGTTCCTTTGAATTTCCAGCCAATAATCGCTTCCAGCAGTCTTATACCATCGCTACAAACGAGCACATACATCATAATACGCACACAGCCACCTTTCACGGTGGCTAGTGGCGGCAGAAAAACATTTCCGGCGACAGAACACTCCATACACACGCAACGATCGGCATGATGCAGCAGTACACGCACTCACACAAACAGGAGCAGGAACACCCGTGAAACACGACTCGACATCCAACAGCTTTCTTCTTCCAATCCCTTGTCATCTCAGCTCCCATCGGCGGTCCTTGACTCCAATAGGAACAGCGCACGATGGTTGTTCGGTGGTGAAAAGCGGTGCACATTCGACCGAGAACAGTGGCGGCGCCACCATGGTCTCGTTTCTCTGGCTTCACAGACGAGGAGGAGGCGGCGGTAGGAGTGGCAACGGACACCCGTGGAAATCACGTCGTTGACTGCACTCACCGGAGGATAGAGACTGTGACGGCTCGGCTGGTCGGAGTCGACAGAAATCGGTGGTGCGACGGTTGTTTGGGGACGTGAGCGGCCGGAGAAACGCAAACCAGTGGCGACGACGGCTGGGAATGCTCACACATGGCAGTTGAGATGCACATGAGAGGTGGTGACGGCTGATTTCCAACATTAGGGTTAGGGTTAGGAGGTAACGGGTTTATATATCCGGATCTTTTATGCTCTTTCCCATAATCGCAGAAATGGTCCCTCTCTCTATTATTCTTTCCAAATAAAGTCTCGAATTTACCATATCTACCCTAATTTCAGAAATTCTTTACAACTCCAATCCAGAATTTACCCAACAGCCCCTAGCTCTCCAGAATCCTTCATAATAAGTCCCAGAAGTTACCATTTAGTCCTTGCCTTCCATAAAACTTACAAATTAAGTCCGTATTTTACACTGTTAACCCCCAATCTCGTAGAGTGTGACAATTAGCTCTACGAGACCATCGTTTGATATATATAATTATTTATTTTAGGGCTTCTATTCGTTCATTAATTTGTTTATTTATTTCATAACTAAACAGGGTGTTACAACTCTCCCCCACTTAAATTAGATTTCGTCCTCGAAATCGTTTCTTACCATTCCTTACTCGCCCAACCACTCTAGTAGCATGGTCACCAACCTGGGAACACCTTAGCCTTCCCAGGGTAGCCATGACCAATCCTCGTAAAGCCCTAAAATCTGCAGGTGAACGAATTCCTCGCAATAAGATCTTGTCTACTCCGTCTGAAGTCTGCTGTCTCGAGATGATCTGAATCCCTAACAGACCACTCATATTGAATCATTATCGTTGAATCTAGTCTGTTTATCCCTCGACTAGCTACTCAACTACTGATAACCTGATGCTCCCACTAGAAAACGGAAATCACAGACATAATTATCTCTGCGGGTCACTTATACTCGGCTAATGCTCAGATAATCCTGCTATTATTGACTTAGCATAACCCAAACAATCTGTTATTACGTCCGAACTTGCAACCCAAAACACAAATACTAATATTGCCCAGACGCTGAAACTGCCCGAACACTGAACTGCCTGAAGCAGTATGCTGCCACATGGCTGCTTCCCAAAAGCTACCGAGACCTCCTGGGTCTCAATTCACTCGCCAATCATCTGAAATATCGGGTTCCGGCCCGGTTGCGGAGCCAAAGGACCCCCACTTAGTCGCCTTACACGACTTCTAAACGAAATCCTTCTCTGGAACTAGTTGCGACTAGTTATCATGCCACTGTGGTTCTAACAACCTCCTGATCTAACTGATCGGGTCCATTCGTCGAATCTTGTCATCATCAAATCCAAGGCTGAAAGTGATTGCTACCTGACCAATGGTAGCCTTATCTCACACGTCCTTAAGCAGTCTGTTGCTTCCCTGATCTCCTCACTGTAGTGACGTTCCTAACGTCTTATCAATGGCTTAACCAGATCTAACTCCTCTGGGGAAATCCATAATCCAATCCGTGAATTTCCATATCCTCACCGTTGCACCCGAACTGGCGGGTACTCCTGTTCTTCCCGCGTCCTAACAACGCGCTCATGCTATCTACCAACCTAGTGAATGTTGCGGCTACACCCACAGTCTTACATCACTCTAGCACTATTTGCTAACCTTGTGAATACTACGGCTACGCCCGCAGACTTACAACACTTCTATGCTACTAACTGCTAGTGAATGCTACGGCTACCCCTGTAGTCTTACAACACTTTCCATACTAACTGACTGCTAGTGAATGCTACGGCTACCCCCGTAGTCTTACAACACTTTCCATACTAACTGACTGCTAGTGAATGCTACGGCTACCCCCGTAGTCTTACAACACTTTCCTTACTACCTGATCGCTAGTGAATGCTACGGCTACCCCCGTAGTCTTACAACACTTTCCATACTACCTGATCGCTAGTGAATGTTACGGCTACCCCCGTAGTCTTACAACACTTTCCATACCGGTCGAACACGCACTCAAAATAACACACAACTGAACTCGAGTCCTAACTGGAGCTCTAACTTGATTCCCGAAACCTGCTGTCTGAGAGTCTCGAAGGTTGCCTGCTGCTCAGGCTCCCAGCGAAAGGCCACCGACTTCTTGGTCAGTCGGGTCAAGGAACTGCAATCTCTGATAAGTCCCGTACAAATCTCCGGTAATAACCTGCTAGACCCAGGAAACTCCGAATCTCGGTTGGAGACCTCGGAATCTCCCACTGCATCATGGGCTCTATCTTTGTCGGATCGACCAGAATACCTTTCTGGTTGACAAGGTGCCCAATAGGTTGCACCTCGCGCAACCAGAACTCTCGATTGGAGAACTATATAAAAAGTCTCTCCCCCACTTAGATTCGACTAAGTCTTCACGGTACGTGCAAATTGAAGGATTCCCAATCCTTCTTACTTCCCAATAGTCCATTGCTGACAACCTGTGCTTACCCATGCTAGCGATCACTTACCAGTTAAACCTTAAGATCGCCCATCTTCTGAAATCTTGAAGATTACTCTTGAATCTGGTACAGTCTGACACCTCAGACCATCTCCCATGCTGTTCACTGAAGACCTTAATCTTCACTCTAGCTGATGAATCCTCATTCCCACTTCCAATCTTGTAGCACCACTGAACTCTGACCGAACATAGCCCACGCGAGAAATTCAATTCTCTTGAACATCCAATGACCAAACACCCATGCGCCTAACACCCGCAACTGACTCCACTATCTTCATGCTACCAGTCCTGTCCCTAGAAACGATGGTGCCTTGAGCTTCCAAAGTTCTTCCATAGACAACTACTGACCATATCTGAACAATGATAGAACCCCTGAACGCTGACTTCACTGGAGAACTATCACTCTAACCCTGACCGAGTATCCTCTAAATAATACTCCTGCATAGATCTCGAAAAAGATCCGGAATGATAACGGTGCACGCAGAACCCACTCCGCAAGATGCATCCCTCTGTGGGTTCATCAAGGACCTTTCGGCATACAGGATGGCATATATGATCCTTGATAACCCAAACACTAGCAGAAAACCGCCCCGAGATCTGACTTGTCCAAACTCACTCACGATCCCAAAGTGATACGTATCCCAACATCCATCTAGTAGCAATAGAATATGACATACCCACAACATCTGGAGGAATATTGATCACCTTCTACTGACATGACCAACCCCGCTACCCTGTAGCAGCCTAAATCCTTGTTGCGACAAACTCCCTTGTGCACTTTCCTGCACGTGCTGCATTGACTTCGGCCCTGCTGGCCTTTCACCCGATGATCAGAAGTGATGGGTCTCTTCCCGCGACCCTTTACTATACACACCTGGCACGAACCTCTCCTTCCATGGTGCTCCAAATCGATCTCGCATCTGCAACTTCTTGGAAATCATATCCTTCAGGGTCTGACACCCTGTCACGATCGCTAGCTCACTTGCCAATGGCCAAGCTGCAACACTGGAACATCCTCTGTCCCCAAACCGGGTCACAAACTTCCCCCCGAAGCTTCTCAGATTCTCCAAGACTCTCACCGATTCGAGTATGGATCCTGTGCTTTAGTAGTACGGGCCCAATACTACCTTCCACACCTATCCATACTTTCCTCAACAATCCTCTCGGATCCTCCAAGTCACTTCCTCAACTGGTACACCCAAGTCTCACTGAGCCTCACTACTAACCCACCAAAACATATTCTAGGCTTTCCTAGGTTCCCGTACCCACCCAGTCCTCAGCTGCTGAAAGATTCCTAGTAATGCAACTGCCTACCTCATGAATATAGCCACATGCAACGGAGAACATATAATCCTTCGAGTAATAAACCCATCCCTAGAACGGTTGGACTCAGACAAGAGCTGCGCAATAGGGTTAAATCTACCACTCTGATATTATCCAGCCTGTGTCACATGTGACTTAGCATATTCACTTAATAGCTAGCTCACATTAATAAGAGTCCCACAAAGCACAAAGCAAGCAACATTCAGACAATGAAAAATCTAACCATCATATTCCAATCAAATCATTCTATCCTCTAATCAGGAATATATATACATGCAATTCAAAGTCCCATACAATCAGGCATAACCTAAACAGGTCATCCTATCACTGACTGATCAGTATTAGCAAGCAAGTCCACAAGCACGTACAATAGGCATATAAGGCATCCTTCCTAGATCCTTAGCCCTAATCTAGCATGTAGTTCTCATAATTATCACATAACATAACATATCATAACATGTATGGGTATCTTGGGGAAAACTTACTTGAGCTCGGCTGATTGCACGCATCACACACTTTGTTCTTTTCAAAGTTCTTTTCTCTTTCAAATTCTTTTCAACTTCTTTTTATAAAATAGTTTTACTTTTGAAAATTTTCATACCAAGTCCTTAGTTTGAGTTCAGACACACTCGGGAGTGTGCCCGAATCCCTCAAACTAAGGCTCTGATACCAACTTGTAACGTCCCAAAATTCAAGACCAAAAATTTCGTTTTAATTAAGTTATTAAATAAAACCATCAGTATAAAAACATCCATATTAATATCTCATGTCAAAACCAAAGTATCAGTAATCAAAACATATTGTCATAGAACCATATCAGAGTGTAATCCCAAAGATCTCATGTGCGGAAAAACATAGTGTGATGCACTGCGATCAAGTCGGCTCCTTTCCTTTGAAAACGAGTACCTGAAACCAAAATTGTAAACCGTAAGCACGACGCTTAGTAAGTTCCCCCATCATACAACATACCATACTACTAACATACTGTCAGGCATATCTGGGTGCCCGACCTACCCCTTCGGTATCTTTTAACCGGTAACCACCTAGCATATCTGGGTGCTGGCCTCCCCTTCGATCTCTATCAACCGGTAACCGCCTAGCATATCTGGATGATGGCCTCCCCTTTGGTTTCTTTCAACCGGTAACCGGGAGCTAACCTCCCCTTCGGTATCTTTCAACCGGTAACCGGGGACTATTTCACCCCCTACCACTACCACATAATAACATAACATAACATACATGAATATATTGTCAGACATATCTGGGTGCCCGACCTACCCCTTCGGTATCTTTCAACCGGTATCCGGGGACTATTTCACCCCTACTACTACCACATAATAACATATCATGATCATACTGCTAGGCATGCATGGGTATTATCTACCCCTTCGGTATCTTTCAACCAGTAACTAGGGGCTATATCACCCCTACCACTACTAACACATATGTCATAGCATCCTAGCACATAAAGAATATCAGATAACAACACACCAGATAATTATCACAAAGACAATCATCTAACAGCAATTCCTACTAGTAGGCCGACATTGTGGCCGTAGACCCACTTCTACTGGAAGGTAACTCATCTCAGACTACTGAAGTCCCGAAGACACAACCTCAGCTGTTGGATGACAGAATCCCGATCTGTCAATATCAAAACATCACCCAATTAATAACTGGGTTCCACTACATAACCATAAGTACATACTTGGGGTCATTACTACATTACCCCAAGCTTGGATTTATGCAAGCCCAAGGCCCAATCCATAGGCCCAAAGTCAACTAGGAAGTCAAAGCCCAACACATGGCCCAATTTTCCAAATTGGGCCCAGACCTATACATGGTCTTATTCTAAGGCCCAACATCATATAATCATTAAGTCCCAAACTATGGCCCATATATGGCCCAATTTTCCAAATTGGGCCCAACTCCTCATATGGGCCTTACCTCAAGGCCCATTAATTATTCTAGTCCATTTGCTTGATCTTGGATGTTCCATTAATAACCCAATCATCAAGGCCTAATAGAAAGGCCCAACAATAAACCCAAGTGAAATTAGGGTTTTCACATAAAATGACGATTAGGGTTAAGTGTTTCTCACATGAGAGGTGGTGACGGCTGCTTTCCAACATTAGGGTTAGGGTTAGGAGGTAACGAGTTTAGATACCCGGATCTTTTATGCTCTTTCCCATAATCGCAGAAATGGTCCCTCTCTCTATTATTCTTTCCAAATAAAGTCTCGAATTTACCATATCTACCCTAATTTCAAAAATTCTTTACAACTCCAATCCAGAATTTACCCAACAGCCCCTAGCTCTCCAAAATCCTTCATAATAAGTCCCAGAAGTTACCATTTAGTCCCTGCCTTCCATAAACCTTACAAATTAAGTCCTGATTTTACACTTTTAACCCCCAATCTCGTAGAGTGTGACAATTAGCTCTACGAGACCATCGTTTGATATATATAATTATTTATTTTAGGGCTTCTATTCGTTCATTAATTAATTTATTTATTTAATAAATAAACAAGATGTTACACCAGGTATGAGTGTAACTTATTATCCTATTTAATTAGAATAAGGGGGAGGGGATCATGAGTATGCTGGGCATACAATAGGTACGAATGGTGTACTCCGTTCATGCGCACCATCGGGGGTGATCCCGACGTACGATGGGCGTACCCATACGTACGTTGGGCGTATTCGAGTCAGGGGGAAACCCTAAATTTTAGGGTTTTCACCCTATTTAAAGTCCTTAAGTCCCTCAAGTCCATTACCCTTTCAACCTCCATTTCCCTTTTAGTGCCAATCTCGAACATGAGAAAAAAGGAAGTTTGGGAAGAAGAAAAAGGAAGTTTGGGAACTACTCCAGGCCATTTGAGATGTCCTTTTTGGAGTATGAGCTACTCCAGGCCATTTGAGATGTCCTTTTTGGACTCTTGGAAGTGTATGGAGTCATAAAAATTGTATCTTGGAGGTTAAGACTCAACGATACATGTGATATTGACCACCTAAGTGAGTTAGAGGGCTTAATTCATCGTTTGAGCCCCAACAAGGCATGAAAAAGCATAAATTTTGCAACTTTATGGCTTAAGACGCTATTATGAGATTGGATCTAGTTTTGGATTTTAAAGCTGAATGGATTAAGACTTGGGAACAAAAATGGGCTGACTGGCCAGTATGCTAGGCGTACTCTAGAGTACGTTGCGCGTACTGGGCCAGTGCCCCGACTTTGTGATCATCAGCGTACGTTGGGCATACGAGCCATATATGTCATGCGTACGCCGTCTATGGGCTTGCGAGACTTTTGGGCTCTTGTTTTGGTTGGGCTTAGGACTTGTTTAGGTTGGGCCTCAGGCTCACCTATTGTAGCAGGAACTTTCTGGGCTTAAGGTCATGTTGGGTGCTCTTGGGCCATATTGGGCCTTAGGGGGCCTTGTAGTTGGGCTTGGAATGCTTTTTAGACTAGATGGATTTGGGCCTTTGTAGGGCAGGACTAATGAGGCAAGGGTTAAGCAACCCTTTCTGCTTTTAAGATAAGAATTAAGGTTTGGACCCTCGGGCTGGAGTATTGGCCCCATTTCTAATTTGGGTGTTGTGTTGGTGCGTTAGGGAGAGGATTTCACAAGTCATCCACTGAGTGCGATTTGATACCTTCAGTCTGAGGTGAGTTTTCCTTTACTGTATCCGTGGGTCGAAGGCACCAATGTCGACCCACTAGTTTATGATGTAGTGTGACGATTGTCTTTGTGACAATTGTCAGTTATGCCTGTATTTGCTTGATGACTTTGATTCTTTTAATGATATTATGTGGTAGTAGTAGGGGGTGAAATAGACCCGGTATCCGGTTGAAATAGACCGAAGGGGATTGCAAGCACCCATATACGCTTGACAATATCCGGTTGAAATAGTCCAAAGGAGATTACAAGCACCCAAATATGTTTGATAGTATCTGATTGAAATAGAACGAAGGGGTAGGCAAGGACCCATATATGCTTTGTTGTAAGTTTGTTTAGTATGTGGTATTTTGGGGGAACTCACTAAGCTTTGTGCTTACAGTTTTCAATTTATGTTTCAGGTACTTCCAGTTCGAAGGGGAAGGGTCCGGCCTAATCGCAGCGCATCACCCTATGATTTTTGCGTTTAGAGATTTTGGGAATTTTTACTCTGATAACATGTTGTTATGATACACTTTCGACTATTTGATATTAGTATTGTATGATTTGAATGAATTTAAAAAAAATTATCTGTATTTTCGGGTCGTTACAGCAGAGACGCTTACTTAGGCTTAGCCAAAGTACTTATTTGGATAAGATATTAAAACTGTTCAATATGGAGAATTCCAAGAAAGGGGATTTACAGATGCATCATACTTTAAAATTGAGCAAGACTTAATGTGACAATAATGCTAAGGAAATAGATGCAATGAGTCGAGTCCCATATGATTCGGCTATAGGATCAATCATGGATGATATGATATGTACTCGGCCTGATTTGGCTTATGATTTGAGCATGGTTAGCAGGAATCAAGGAAACATTGGCGCAACTCATTGGATAGCATTGAAAAACATACTTAAGTATTTGCAAAAAACAAAAGATATGGTCTTAGTTTTGGTGGCAAAGATGAATTCAAACAGATTGGGATAACAGTTATTCGAAATATGGTTGGGTGTTTCTATTGAATGGTGGAGCAGTAACATAGAAGAGTTCCAAGCAGCAGACGATGGCTGATTCTACTTGTGAATCAAAGTACATCACAACAAGAGAGGAAAAAAGGAAGCAACATGGTTAAAGAATTTCATTGGAGATCTTGGAGTTTTTCCATCAATCCAAGAGCCCATTGATATTTTCTGCGACAAAGAAGGTACGGTTGCTTTGACCAAAGAACCAGAGGATCAATGGTAGATCAAGGCACATCGAAAGAAAATACCATTATACCCAACATCAACTTGAAGAAGACAAACTTATGGTGAATCATGTATCATTAGAGGATAATTCTACTGACCTCTCACAAAGGGTTTGAGCAAGATTAAGCACTTCGAGCATGCTAGGAACGTTGGGCTGAGAGATGATATTAGATTCTAGATGTTGGTAGTTAGTTGATAATTTTGAAACAATGTAACAATAATAAATTGTAATTGAATGGTGATTAAGTAATAAAGATTTATTTATGTTCAAAGAGGGTGATACCATAGTCAATTAATTTATTCTTGTGTTTCAATTTGCATGTTTACTTCCTGAATATTAATTTATTCAAAATACCATAGTCTTTCATACTTTAGGGAGTAAATATTGATTTAATACTATCACGTAATATTTGTAGAGTGTCCATAGCGATTAGACATTGCCTTGGCATTGCTGCAATATTCACGAGTACTTAGAAAATGGGGGTTTTGAGTGTTGGTTAAACCAACTCTTAGAGATTACTTCATGGATTTAATCACGAGTGATGGGCCCAACCAAAAATAAATCAATGTGTTTAATTCGTAGTCTAATGACGTCATCACAAATCGGTAAATCGAGAAAAAGAATCTTGGACCATAAGATTGATTCATATCCATATCTCATCTTCATACGATATCTTGAAGAACGAATGGATAGTTGATCACTTAGCTTAGGGCTGCCATTTGATTTGATAAAGTTTGGCAATGTCTTTGGAAACCACACTTTACTGGTTATTCGAAGTTATACTTACAATCGTAGTTGACGGCTTATTTAAGTGGGAGACTGTTGGATTAAGTGTCTAAGGTTTTAACAAAAGTGGCATAATTTTAAAGAATAAAAGTAAAGTCCTTTGTGGGTTTTCCTCATAACCAGGAAATGGATTGATATTAAAAGGGAGAACAAATGATTTATTAATATTTTAAATGAAAATAGTAATAATTAATTGAAAGTTAATCAGAATTAATTGGAATTAATTTTGGATTAATTAGAATTAATAAAAAGGTACAATGATTGAATTGCAATTGTTCAATAGTTGAACAAGGAACACAATTCTAGACCCTTCCATCATATAGACGGTTTTGGTGGAGGATAAAAGGGTTTTGGAAGCCTCCTGAATCAGATAAGGAAACAAGATTTGAATAGGTTTAAATTATTATTATTTTAATATTGAAATCGAGGGATTTAGGGTTCGAGGGTTTTGGAAGCCTCCAAACCCTAATCAAAACTGATCTCTAGCCACATCCATATAGAATTCAAAATTCTCCCTCTCCTCTCCCTCCTAAATATCGATCCTAGGGTTCCTAGGGTTTTGGGTGTGACACACTAGAGGCTACCACAATATCAGAGCTTATCTTTCCACAAGAGATCTATAAGAGAGTTACTAGTATCAATTGTTGTTGCTAAAGGTATGCTTCTTATCCTCTTAAGTTTTGATTTAGTAGGTCAAACTGATGTTTCATAAAATATGTTGCTATAATAATGAAAATTCCATAGAAGTTCTAGGATGCATGTGCGTATAAGAGTTTATGTGTAAAAATTCATTGTGCAAATCTTTTTGTTGTAACCTAGAAAAACCTGTCACTTTAGATATAGCATGCATTTTTGGTGCGACGGGTTCCAACAACGAAATCAATGCTATATACCAATCGTCGATATTCAACATCTACCTTGGGAGATTGTATGATGTGTTGATTCAAGCAAATGACACATCATACAAGCGTTTGTATTATCTTACTGATGGGATTATCTCGAGTTAGCTACATTTGTTAAATCATTCTCATGTCCAAATGATGAGAAGAAAATAAAGTTTAAGCCGGCCTAAGAATTTGCTAGGAAGGATATCGAGTGAGCATTTGGTGTTCTAAAGAGACGTTGTCAGATACTCTCATTACCGACACGATCTTTCGAGCGAAAAAGAATAAGTAGCCTGATATACACATGCATCATATTGCATAATATAGTTATAAAAGATGAGGGAAAGACGATTTGTCACTACAATGAAAATGAGGATTTACCAAAACGTCGAAGGAGTAGGTATTTGTACGTCAGAGTACATGACGAACAGAGGGGAAATATAGGATTGAATTGGGCACCACTACCTTCGCGCTAATTTGGTGGAACATCTCTTCATTGTTCAAGTCAATCCTTGTGAACAATTTTAACGACAAGTTGTTCAACGATACAAATGAAGAATCAGATGTGTTTGTAGATGATTCGAACGAGTATTATGATGACATTATGAACGACGACGATTATGCGTTACATACTATTCTACAATGTTTCGATTATGGTTTTTCTTAATTATGTATATAATTTAGTATGTATTTCTTTTATAATTAATGAATTTTATAATTAATGAAGTAATTTCCCTTAATATAAGTATATTTTATTAAATTACATTTTATTTAATTAAAAAAAATCAAAAGTGTGATGAGTATGTTATTATTTCATATTAGTTTTGTGGGTGAGAGGAATGTGAGAAGAAAATGATGTGACGTTGACGTGACAACTTAAAAATATGATGGGTTGTGGTTCCACACATACCGTTTTTATTGAAGGTATAACTATCACCTTGATTGATAACTCATCGGATAAGACTTGTGTTTCTTATAGGGCAGGTCTCAAGTTCAAATATTGGGAGTTTTAATCATGAGTTGACCAGATGAGGTACTGCAGTGTCGTTTGCGAATGCAAGACAAGACGTCTTTGTATTTTCACCAAGACGGTGAACCACCTCCCGAGGAGTCTATTCTATACAAAATGTTCTTTTAAATATGAATGTTATTTTGATGTTGGAACTTGAAACCTCGTTATCTTATTTATCTTAATATTTTTTGAATCCAATAAGCAAATAATTGTATAAAAATTATTTAAACAGACGCAAATTTATTTGGCACGTATTTAGGTTTTGTATATCTCATCAATCTTTCGCAATTTTCCGTTACACTTTTTAATGAAATTTATTATTCAACCCCCATAACAAGCAATTAATTATAACATATTCTTTATCTTTGACAGACGTAATTGCGTACAACTTTTTTGTCTACAAAATATTTACTTATAAAGTTTGAACAAACAAACCTGCAAAGCAAAAGTCAAAACTTGTTTCCGACTGACATTTGGGGCGGGCCCAAATGGTCCAAGCATGCAAAGTAAAGAAAGGAAGAAGCTTTTCTTTTATGATGATACAAGACACCCCCCTTTTCACAACCTTCAAACTTTAATTTCGATCAATGTGTGAACTAGGATATTTGTTAATTATTTTATGTACTTTTACCTAAAAATATTGAAAGTATTAAACCAAGACAACCTCTGAATATTAGATACGATTTCAAAATAACAGATTCAACGTTTGTCAGGGAGATATGGATATAAGCTTTATCGTCCATATGAAAACACATTACGTCATTAATTAAGACTATTCGTATCGATGGAATGATTTGATATTTCAAATATGTCATGTCATATTTTAGAAATACTTCACGGCTTCACGCACAAATACAATGTTAACACTCTTTTCAAAATTATCTCATTGACATATCTACAACTATTTTATACATACTTCCAATCATTTAAAATTTTAAAATACCCATTCAAAATGAATATCAACATAATAGTTGTTACACAATTAATATTGAAAAAATAGGGGTTTTCTAACTAATGATTTTCAAAAAATGAAAGGAATCTTTTATAATGAAAAATAATAATTAGACAATCATGCCTACAAGTTATCTTTTTTTTTTTTTTTGATTTCATAATTTTATTAAAAACTAATAAATAGTTACATATTATACATTACATAGAAGAAATAGCTAGATAAAAATTTTATACCCATCCAACCAAATTAACCATAATGTTAGAGTTCTATTCGTGATTCGAAAATAAGATCATTTCATAATCTTATAAAAAATAGATTGATTTTTGGTTTTTGAGAACTAACAATCCATTCATTAGACTAGTGGGAATTAACATGATATTATAACATCAAAAAAGTGTCATTTCATTTTAAACGAGAGACCACCTCCATATTATAACAAAATAGTGAGAAAATTGGTAACTATTATAAAACCATATAATTTTCATGTCATCATTTTCTTTGAGTTTTTTTTAAATAATTATAAAAACAAATATAATTTTATATAACATGCTATTTAAATAAAACATAATATTTAAATTAACCATAACATTTAAATTTAAAAGAAAAAAGTTAGAAGACAAAAAAATACGATAAATTTAAAACATAAACTGATAGTCCTAATTGTCCAAATGTTTTTTCCGAATCTTCATCTTCATCACTCGTAGCACTTCCGCGTCTTTGGGCGCCAAACCTTCCTCGCTAGACCTAAGAACCGCCAATTTGTTCGTCATATCTTCTCGCGTCGCTCTTTTTGTAGTAAGTTGTGTTCCTGGAACTTTGTTTCAATTTTCACTATATGTCTAACTTTTTTGTCGTGTCTTATTGGTCGTTGTGGAGAGCAGATCTCTTCAACGTCGTCCGAAATTTCATCGGTGTCAGGGTTAAGGTTGATGTGAGCGTGCATCGGAAACGTCGACCAAAACTCAAATTTAGAGACCTCTTAGATTGAGCCTCTATCAATGTTGGAGTGGTAGTCCATTGTGGATCTCTTCTCAACATATCCCATGATTTATCAAACTCAAACACATAACCCATCTCGACTCGATATTCTTCTTTTGATGATTTTAACAAATCAAAGTCGTTACAACCACTCTGCTTTTCTAAATGAAGCTTGTCGTAGTTCCCATTGAACTTTGTGAACCGCCTATTCATTTGAGTCCATTACTACTAAGCATATCGTAATTGCGGTACAGTTGTTTCTTCAAGATACCGTGAAATTTGGCGAGCACCGCTTCTCAATAAGCACATTTCTTTCTACCATTTTTGCAACTTTCATTTTTCAAAGTCCCACACCACGCTACCGCTAAGTGTACTCCTCCTCCGATGTCTACCATTGTGGAATTTTGTAACACCTGGAAATTTGAGGAGCAACTTTGGGTTTACATCACCTTTTGAGGATTGGACACGGCGTGTTGGAGACACCAACATGGCGTGTCCAGATAAGAAAAGACGCGGGTTTCATTCTGGGAAACACGGCGTGTTGATGGCTGGAATGAAACCCTAATCTTTCGGGGTTTGCTCCATATTTAAAGGAATATGGAGGCTAGGGTTTGTTCACCCTCAGCCCTCATCAGCCCCTGAAGCCCTGAAAGAAACCCTAATCATCTTTCCCTCCCATTTTTGAGCTAGTTTGGTGTTTTTGAAGTTAAAGAAGGAAGAAGGTGGAAGAAGGTGGAAGAAGGAAGAAGGAAGCAAAGATCCAGCAAGCAAAACCTTATTCTTCAGTTTGGCATTCTTCTGTATATTTGTCAGTGTCCAAGACTCGATTTTTATCATTTGAACTTGTTAGATCTTGGGTTTTGTCCCTTTTGCTTCTTGTTCTTGAATGTTGGAATGGTTAGATATCATATAGTTTTCAACTTTATGAATCTCCAGGTCAAGGTGACCTAGTAGTGTCTTGCATCTGGTCTTTAATCATGTTTTGATGCCATGCATAGAGATTAGGTCATAAATCCACATTTTGACCTAATATGGGTTCAATACATACATTGGACATGTATGTCTAAAAAGCACCAACCTTTAGGATGATTTTGGTGTTAAAATCACTTCTGGAAAGGATGGACTTCGGACTTTAAGGATTAAGTGCTTATTGGTTAAGCCATTACATTATTGAGCTTTATGGATTGGGTGTTAGACCTTTTTGGGTAGTCCTAATGGATAAAGTTGGAAACTTTATCCTTATGGATCACATTTCGGACTAGATCTTAGCATTGGAGCTCTTGGAATCAAGGAAAACGGCTTAACGTATTAAGCTGTTGGAACTTCGGCAAACACGGTGTGTTTCTAAGTCAACACGACATGTTGGTTAGGATTTTCCTGACTGTTTGGGTGCAGGCGGAACACGGCGTGTTTCTAAGTCAACACGGCATGTTGGGTCAACATGGACTATTGACCTTGATCGTTGACTTTGACCAAGTTGGAACTTGAGGGTATTTTGGGATTTTGATGGAATTGGTTACTTAGTGGAAACAGGTATCGGTTAGAGAGTTGAGATTCAGAGTCGTACCTCATCAGTTCGGTTCAGTCTGCGAGGTCAGTTTTCCTCACTGTACTTACGGGTCGAAGGCACCAAGGTCATCCCATTGGTTTGATAACATGATAATTGCTGATATGCTGAGTATGGAATAGATATGCAATGATTATGCTAGTTATTGATATGCTAGTCCGGTAGATCGGTAGGACTACATATGATTCTGTCTGCATGATTATCTGTATATGCTGTTATTTGTAGATAAATTGTGTTGGGTTGAGGTTGTACTGCTTCGTGCTGTAGCCAACAAACCCTGGAGCATTCCAGATATGAGCTGAGTGTCGGGTGGGGCATGCCAGACTCATACTAAGGGCTCAGGTGCATTTCAGATACGAGCTGAGGACCGGGTGGTATGCCAGACTTATAATGAGGGCTTAAGGGTATTAGAGCATTCCAGATATAAGCTGAGGGCCTGGTGAGGCATGCTAGACTCATATTGAGGGCTCCGTTGCATTCCAGATACGAGCTGAGGATCGGGTGATATGCTAGATTCGTACTGAGGACTTGAGAGTATTTTAGTCTGATGGTTGATTGGGTCAGAGAGCAAGCCATACATTAGCTGTGGACCTAGGGGCAAGCCATACTTATGTTGTGGGCTCAGGAGCAAGCCAAATATGAGTTGTGGGCCTGATAGGCAAGCCAGACTCATACTATGGGCTCAGGGGTAATCCAGACTTTTAGTTGTGGACCCAGTACATGCCGTTATTTGAATATGTTAATTATTCATGTGTTGGTATTTTGGGGAATTCACTAAGCTTTGTGTTTACACTTTTGGTTTATGGATTTAGGTACTTCAGTGGACCGTGACAAGGCGAAAGCGTGACCGTACACATCCTTGGTTTAGCAACTAATTGGATCTTGGGAGACTCTGATTTTAAATAATTTTGAAACAATGGTTTTGTAACACTTATATTGGACAAAAGGGTTGTTTTGAAAAGTTTTAAAATTTCTTGAAATTTTTGGGATGTTACAAATTTCTTCATTTTCCGTGATGACCGTTTTAGCTTTCAATTTCTTCCTAATAGCCTCCGCTTGCGTTTTGGTAATGATTTCTACCGATGGTTATGTGGGTGGCGGTTAGGTGGCTATTTGTGTTTGGACATTTGGCATCGAAGAAAAATTATAGAAAAGGTTTTGTTGTAAATTTAGGTTTTTGCCATAAAGATTTTGTTGAATGTAGGGTGAGAAAGGAAATTGGATCGGAGGTGAGGTGGGATTGAAATAAGTTCCTTGATATAGTATTTATTGCGAAATTTTATAGTTTAATAGGTTTATATAATTTTCATATCCGACGAATCCGACCAGAGAGGTTGTTCTGGTTGTGGGTTTGGGTTTGGTGGAGGGGTAATGTATCGTTCGTAAGTTAGAGCTAAATGTTTAAGAGATTTTAGTTATGATTATTCATTTTATTGAATAATTAAAATCATTGAATAGGATAATTGTTATGGGTTATATAAATATTTATTTATCGTATATGTGTTACGTGGAAAAATTATGAGTATATAGTATTTGTAGAAAACCTTATTATGAATTTATCATTGAGCGATAAACTAACATTTTTAATGGAAAATTATCCAGGAAAAATAGTCTTAACAAAATTTGCATTGGTCGTGATTACAAACTCATGAGTATGGAGAACACCAAAATTTGACTTTGTATGAGGAAGTAATGGTTTTTTAAAGTTTCGTGTTCAAGTCGATACAACAATCTGTGTCATAAAATGTGAAATGGATATTTGTTGCTTGTTAGCCAAAACAATGTAAAGAGGATATGAATAAAGTCGAAAATAGATCTCATATGGTTGAGATATGATTTTTTGAAGATTTGCGAAATTTACCTGCTAAAGCGACGCCGCTCCACTCAACGACTGCCACATATGACCACCAGAAGCGAGCCTTGCTGCCAAATGCCAAGGCGCAACGCACCCTCCCATCATTCAACCTATAAATAGCCTTATTTCCTCATTCTTTCTTCATCCTTTTTCTCTCTCAAATTTTTCTCTCTAGAAGTCTGACTTTTATGAGTTTTTGGGCTTTTTATCGGGGCGCTACGACGTCGGAAAGCCCGATAGAAAGAAGCACTCAGAGTCAAAGTTTTGCCCGCAACTTTCCGAGTTTTTTTCTAGAAAACCATTGTAACATCTTGATTTCCCGGTATTCCATTTATTCCCTTGGTATGAAAATTGTTTGCAAATTGGTCCTTCGTGGCATTTTTGTAATTTTGGAGACTACATGAGTACGCTGTGTTGGATTAGTGTCTAAGCCCATAACTATAATTGGTATGTATTTGACCCGACTTGGCATGTTCCATTTGGGTTGCACTTCACCGGAACAATTTATATGGATAGTCTTTTGAGAATAGTATTTTATGATTTATATTAATATATTATAAGTTCTAATATATTAATATGGAATCATATTATTTAATTAGTATTGATCAAGAATTAATTTTGAGTTAATTTAGTGATCAAAAAGGACCTAATTAAATATGGACTCTTTTATATATATATGGAATGGGCCAAGTTCATTTAGGTTGGGCTAAGCTTTCATGGATAGTCCATGGAGTGTTTAACCCATGGATCCTATGGAATTGAAAGGTCATGGGTATTAGGGTTTACATGGATGAAACCCTAATCCTCCATACTATATAAAGAGGTCCTTGGCACTTGAAATTTGCACTAGTGTGTGAGGACAAAGGGTGGGCCGATTTTTAGAAGTGCTTTCTATTCTCTCTAGTTTTCCAAGGTGTTTTTGGTGATTTGTGATTCCACTTGAGGCTTCCACACTATTGGGGCTAAGCTCTTAAAGTTCAAGACTAATATATTAATATGGAATCATATTATTTAATTAGTATTAATCAAGAATTAATTTAGAATTAATTTAGTGATCAAAAAGGAACTAACTCTTTTATATATATGGAATGGGCCAAGTTCATTTAGGTTGGGCTAAGCTTTCATGGATAGTCCATGGAGTGTTTAACCCATGGATCCTATGGAAATGAAAGGTCATAGGTATTAGGGTTTACATGGATGAACCCCTAATCCTCCATACTATATAAAGAGGTCCTTGGCACTTGAAATTTGCACTAGTGTGTGAGGACAAAGGGTGGGCCGATTTTTAGAAGTGCTTTCTATTCTCTCTAGTTTTCCAAGGTGTTTTTGGTGATTTGTGATTCCACTTGAGGCTTCCACACTATTGGGGCTAATCTCTTAAAGTTCAAGACTTCAAGCTTCATCAAAAGGTATGTCATCTAACTAGGCTTTTGTAATATAGTTCCTTCATAATATGCTAGTTAGGATAAAACCTTGGAATATTGAATATTTGCATGTATAATAGAGAAAACATAGATCCAAGGTTTATAGGGTTGCATGTACACCATAGGAGTGTTAGAATGCTCAAAACCCATCAGTGGTGTAACATCCCAATTTTCAGGTCCAAAAATTTCTTTTTAATTAACTGACTCATAAAAACATTCATAAGAAAATACTATGAAAACACATCATCTCATAAAACAATGTATCATGTCTGAAAACCCAAGTCATAAAATAATATCATATCAGAGTACAATCCCAGAAAACTCCATGCGGAAATCATGTGTGTGTGTGATGCGATGCTACGCCGCCGGCTCCTTCCCATCAGACGAAGAGGTACCTGAAACCAAAACCGAAACCGTAAGCACAAAGCTTAGTGAGTTCCCCCATCATACCACATACCATACAATATCCTCGGTATCTTCCAACCGGTAATCATCGTCGGTATCTTTCAACCGGTAATCATCGTCGGTATCTTTCAACCGGTAATCATCATCGGTATCTTTCAACCGGTAATCATCATCGGTATCTTTCAACCAGTAATCATCATCGATATCTTTCAACCGATAATCATCATCGATATCTTTCAACCGATAATCATCATCGGTATCTTTCAACTGGTAACTGTCATCGGTATCTTTCAACCGGTAACTGGGGACTATTCCACGCCCTACCACTAGCATACATCAACAAGATATAAACATACAGTCAGGCATATCCGGGTACTGACCTACCCTTCGGTCCTAAGGACCGCTATCAGGGAAACCAATCCCTATCATACACGTAACATATCATACAAATAAAACTCATGACCAAGGCATGTAACCAGACCAAGATAATTATCACAAAGACAATCATCTTCCAAATACTCCTCTTTGGTGGGCCGGCATTATGGCCTTAGACCCACCCCTACTGGAAGGTAACTCACCTCGTACGAGTAGCTGCAGATAATCTGTGCGGGAAACCTCTGTCCGCTGCTGCTCCGGAAATCCTCCGGCTACAATCCCCACAAAACACTCAATCAGAAACTGATATCTACTCTTAGGGTAAAATGACTATTTTACCCCCAACCAAGTCCAAGTCAAAGTCAACTTCCAGTTGACCCGACTCGCCGAGTTGGTCCGTCAACTCGTCGAGTCCCTTCCCTTTACTTGTCCTTATCCACGACTCGACTCGTCGAGTTTGGCAACGACTCGACGAGTTCCCCTTCCTTACGAACATCAATGAACCTTCATCCGACTCGCCGAGTCGGATGAACACTCGTCGAGTTCACCTTCATCTGATGAACAAGTTCTGACCTTGACTCGCCGAGTTGTATGAACAACTCGTCGAGTTCATCTTCAAACATAAGGAGATTGCCTTGGACTCGCCGAGTCTGTTCTAGCACTCGTCGAGTCCCATGAACTCCATGTCTAAAATTAAGTCCAATGCATTAGGTCACTCTTTCTATCCTGCTACAACCCTTCTAACACCCAACTGAGTCCTTTTGACCCTCAACAGATATGGGACTCAAAGCCTTGGACTCGTCGAGTCCCAAGAACGGACTCGTCGAGTGGATAACGTCCACACCTAAATCCTCGATTTCTGATGTACAACACTTGTCCAAATGATAGATCCAAGCCCTTAAACTCGATCTAGCACGTAAAGTTTCGAACTTTACGTGCATGCATGGGACTTTTGAGCTTAAAAGGCTCTAAAATGGCTCTTATGTTGCATGGGGCCTTCCTTGAGTGCAAAAGCAGCCCAAATCTGCCTTGTGACCCCTCCCAAGACATAGATCCGAAGTCTTGACCCCGAACCATGTTTGCAATCATGGGTGGCTACCTCATATGGCTTAAAAAACCCTAAATCTTCCCCAAAAAGGGATCTAACAAACAAGCAAGCAAGGTACATACTTTATACCTTTCAAAGACTGCAAATGATGAACCAAACTCGAATCCTTCAGTATCCTCTTGATCCTTCTATGCTCTTCCTTCTTCCTTGAGGTCAAACCCACAAAAATCACTCAAAAGCCTTAGATCTTGCACCAAAACACTTAGGGTTTGCTATGGAGGGTTTCTGGGAGCATAAAAGGGCGATGGAGGCTGTATAAGGTTGTTTAAATAGGGTGCAAACCCTCAGATTAGGGTTTTGTCCAGTCCGAGCCTACTTGTCGAGTCCGAGACCCGACTCGACGAGTCCATCACTTAAATCCCGCGTCTCATCCCGCTTCTACTCGGCGAGTTGGTCCTTCAACTCGCCGAGTCCAAGGCCAAAAGTGCAAAATATTTAAATAAAAATACATACCAAGAACTAGGTGCTACAAATCTCCTCCACTTATTTTAGACTTCGTCCTCGAAGTCTGCTGCTCGATCCTGGAATAGCTCTGGGTAGTGCTCCATCATCTCATCCACCGACTCCTAAGTCCACTCCGATCCCTTCCGGTGCTGCCATTGCACCTTCACTAGTTCCACCTTCTTGTTCCTCAGATCCTTCGACTTTCGGTCGAGGATCGCCACTGGCCGCTCAATATAATTCAGGCTGTCATCGACCTGAATATCCTCTAAGGGTACCACTGCTGAGTCGTCCACCAAGCACTTCCGCAACTGGGAGACGTGGAAGGTGATGTGGATCTGGCTGAGTTCGGCTGACAGATCCTACCTATACGCTACCTTGCCCACCCGGGCTATAACCCTAAATGGTCCAATGTACCTGGGGCCCAACTTGCCCCGTTTCCTGAATCGAATGACGCCCTTCCATGGCGACACCTTCAGAAGAACCATATCCCCGACCTAAAACTCCAGGTCCGATCGATGCTTGTCAATATAACTTTTCTGCCGACTATGAGCAGTCTGAAGTCTGCTCCGAACCTGCTGAATCCTCTCTGTCGTCTTGAGCACCACTTTGGTGCTCCCCATGACCCTCTGGCCGACCTCACCCCAACATATCGGGGTTCTGCATTTCCTCCCGTATAACATCTCGAAGGGAGGACGGTCGATACTCGCATGATAGCTATTATTATACGAGAATTCCGCCAACGGAAGGTAGGTATCCCATCTACCTCCGAAGTCTAAAACACATGCCCGCAACATATCCTCTAACGTCTGGATGGTCCGCTCGCTCTGACCATCCGTCTGCGGGTGAAAGGCGGTGCTAAAATGCAGACGAGTACCCAGCTCGTCATGAAACTTATTCCAAAACCTGGAAGTGAACCGCACATCCCTGTCGGAAATCACAGAAACTGGCACTCCGTGCCGAGCTACCACCTCTCGGATATAAATGTCGGCTAACTTCTCGGCCGAGATACTCTCCTGGATCGGTATGAAATGGGCACTCTTGGTCAACCGATCCACGATTACCCAAATCGAATCCATTCCCCGTGCAGTCTTGGGAAGTTTGGTGATGAAATCCATGGTAATATCTTCCCATTTCCACATGGGAATATCTAACGGCTGCATCTTGCCGTGTGGCCTCTGGTGCTCGGCTTTGACCTTCCTGCAGGTCAAGCACTGCTCCACATACCATGCTACGTCCCGCTTCATGCAGGGCCACCAATAATCAGGACAAAGATCTCTATACATCTTCGTCGCTCCGGGATGGATAGAAAATTTGGATTTGTGTGCCTCCTCCATCAGGATCTGGCGCACGCCTCCGTGATAAGGGACCCACACCCTATGGTGAAGAGTCAATAACCCTCGGCTATCATAGTCGAAGAAGGAAACATGCCCCACAATCCGCTCGCTATTCCGATGTTCCTCCTTCATGGCCTCCTGCTGGGCCTCCCGAATCTGCTCCAACAGCGGAGTCACCACTGTCATCGTCAGACAGATATCCCTGATCGACACTGCCTTGTGGCTAAACGCATCGGCCACGACATTGGCCTTCCCCGGGTGGTAGAGGATCTCGCAATCATAATCCTTCACCACATCCAACCACCGACGCTGCCTCATGTGTAGATTCGGCTGATCCATGAGGTACCTCAAACTCTTGTGGTCCGTGTAGATGGTACAACGGACCCCATAGAGGTAATGACGCCAAATCTTGAGGGCGAACACAACAGCCCCCACCTCCAAATCATGCGTCGGGTAATTCCCCTCGTGAGGCTTCAGCTACCTCGAAGCGTATGCAATAACATGCCCTCTCTGCATCAGCACCCCGCCCAAACCTGAGATGGACACATCACAATATACCACAAAATCCTCCATGCCCTCTGGCAGGGCTAACATTGGCGCCTTGCACAATCTCTGTCTCAGTGTCTCGAATGCGGCCTGCTACTCAGGCCCCCAGCGAAAGACCACGACTTTCCTTGTCAGCCTGGTCAGGGGCACAACTATCATGGAGAAGTCCTGAATGAATCTCCGATAGTAGCCTGCCAATCCCAGAAAGCTCCGAATCTCAGATGGAGACCTCGGGACTTCCCACCTCATCACGGCCTCAACCTTGGCCGGGTCCACCGATATCCCGTTCTAGTTGACAAGGTGCCCGAGAAACTGCACCTCGTGCAACCAGAACTCACACTTGGAGAACTTAGCATACAAGCTCTCCCTTCCCAAAGTCTCCAGAACCTCTCGCAGATGCTCCTCATGCTGCTCTCGCGTCTTGGAGTAAACCAAGATATCATCGATCAAAACTATCACAGACCGATCCAGCATCGGCCTGCACACACGGTTCATGAGTTCCATGAACGCGACAGGAGCGTTGGTGAGCCCGAAAGGCATCACCACAAACTCATAGTGGCCATAACGCGTCCGAAACGCAGTCTTCTATACATCATCCTCTCTGACCCTCATCTGATGATACCCTGATCGCAAATCAATCTTGGAGAACCAAGATGATCCCTGTAGCTGGTCAAAGAGGTCATCAATCCTCGGGAGTGGGTAACGGTTCTTCACCGTTACCTTGTTCAGCTCCCTATAATGTATACACATCCGATGCGACCCGTCTTTCTTCTTTACAAACTGAATCGGGGCTCCCCAGGGTGAACTGCTCGATCTAATGAACCCTTTGTCTAACAGCTCCTGTAGCTGTGTAGACAACTCCTGCATCTCAGGAGGAGCCAACCGATACGGTGCCTTGGCTATCGGAGCCGCACCAGGGACTAGCTCGATCCTGAACTCCACCTGTCGCTCCGGAGATATCCCAGGAAACTCCTAGGGGAATACGTCCGCAAACTCTCGCACCACGGGCGCATCGCCCACCGTCACCCTACACGCCTCCCGGGTATCCATAACATAGGCGACATAACCTGCGCAACCCTGCTGGAGGTAGCGCCTAGCCCTCGCTGCCGAACATAAAGCTGGTCCTCGCTGTGGCCTTTCGCCCTGAACCACCAGCTCTCCCGCACTTGGGGTCCTAATCCGCACCAACTGCTCCGCACAGTCAATCACTGCCCCATTGGGGCTTAGCCAATCCATACCGATAATAACCTTGTTCCCCCACAAAGGTATGGGAACCAGATCTACCAGATAACGCTCCTCAAACAGTCGCAGGACACAATCTCGGTAGACCTCTGAAGCTCTCACTGACCGGTCGTCTGCAATCTCGACCTCTAGAGGGCAATCCAACGTGCCCGACAACTCAGGAAACTTCTTGCTAAGCGCAAGAGAGACAAACGATCGGGTAGCACCCGAATCAAAAACTACCTGAACTGGGATACTGTTCACATGGAACGATCCTAAACAGTGCACATACATAACATATCCAAATCACAGCAGCATATCATAAAAGCATAATCACGAAGTCATACCCGTCACCACATCGGGTGCAGCGTGTGCCTCCTCGGCTGTCAACTGAAATGCCCGGCTCCGCACCACTGGAGCCTCTGTTTTGGCCTTCCGACCATCTGCAACCCGCGTTGTCGCTGAAACCGGCGTCGCTGCTGGCGCTGCTGCTGACGTTGCTGTCAACCTCGGGCAACTGGCCCTTTTGTGGCCCCTCTGATTGCAATGGAAGCAAATCAGGTCTGTCATCTGTACTGTGGGGGCAGGGTCAGTACAATCCCTGCCAAAATGCCCAGCCTTGCCACACTTATAGCAGCCTGAACCCGGCCCAGTGCGACAAGCTCGCTCGTGTGACCGACCGCATTTCCCACAGTGGTCCCACCCTGATTGGCCTTTCGGCCTACCATCGGATCCCTTGGGCTTCTTCCCCGAAGCCCCCGTCGTCAGCCCTTCCGCTGCCTTCCTCTTCCGGATGTGCTCCAGATCAATCTCCCTCTCCCTAGCCCTGGCAATCATGGAATCCAGGGTAGGGTAAGATGAGAAACTAACATGCTCCCGAATGTCAGCTCGTAGCATGTCATGGTAGCGGGTCCTCCTCATGTCCTCATCTCCCGCATACTGGGGCACCAGAAATGCCCTCTCCCGGAACTTGGCGGTGATCTCCGCCACAGTCTCCGTAGTCTGTCTCATGTCCAAGAAATCCCTGGCCAGCTGCTGAAGCTCTACAGCCGGCGCAAACTCAGCTCTGAATCTGGTCACGAAATCTAACCACGTCATAGCCTCGACGGCTGGGGCTCCCAATGAGTCACCAACCGACTCCTACCAATCTCTGGCCCTATCTATCAAGCATCCTGCTGCATACCTCACCTTCGACCCCTCGGGGCAGAAGCTAGTCAACTGTGCAAACTCAATGTCTGCAACCCATCGTCTGGCAGCAATGGGGTCCTTCGCCCCATGGAAATCCGACACACCGCTCGCTCGGAAGTCCTTGAAGGACAGTGTGAGCGTACCCGCCTGGCTAGACGCCATATCACTCCTGAATACTCGGAGGCGATCCTCCATCAGCTCAACAATCCCTTCCTTGATCGACCCGAAAATGATAGGGGTCGACTCAAGAATGCCTCTTGTGATCTCAGACGCGATGAACTCGAGCAGCCCGTCATCAACCTGCTCGGATCCTGCACCCGAGCCCGATCCTGATCCTGATCCGGAACCTCCTGCTCCATGACGCGTGGTCACCATGCTGAAAATACCCGTATAAATGTCAGGATCATATATGCTCTCGAGAGGTCTAACACACTCTCCAAGGTTCCCTATTCTGTCCCAACCTCCTTGATTCGAGTACGGATCCTCTGCTTCCAGTAGTAGGTGCCCATACTACCTTCCATATCTATCCGTACTTTCCTCAAGGACTGTCTCGACTTCACCGGGTCCCTTAACCAATATCCTTTTCCACTGATCTCATCCTAGGCTTCCCTAGGGCACTCTCCGACCTACCCTCCGCCATCAGCTGCACTAGGAGTCCCTACCACTTCCCCCTAACTAACTTGCAGATACTGTTACATATCCGTTCCTTAGCTAGTTGAAGATGGCCAGAACCCCCATAACACAAAGCAGCAGCATTCGTGCATTTGGTAACCAAACCAGGCATAACCTACATAGGCCATCCTACTGCTGACTAAACAGTCCTAGCATACAGCTCATACAACAGGCATATAAGGCATCCTCCTAGATCCTTAGCCCTAACTAGCATGCAAATCTCAGAATCATATATCAGGCACACAAGGCATCCTCCTAGATCCTTAGTCCTATTCTAGCATGCAGTTTTCTGAATCAATACCATATAGCATAACATATCAAGTATGCGTATCTTGGGGAAAACTTACTTGAGCCCGGCCGGTCGCATGCATCACACATTTCGTCTTTCTAAAAATCGTTCCATTTAGATTTTAGAAAACCATTTTTCCTTGTAAAAACCTTTTAGCCCATCAGTTTGAGTCCAGACACCCCCGAGGGTGTGTCCGAATCCCTTAAACCAGGGCTCTGATACCAACTTGTAACATCCCAATTTTCAGGTCCAAAAATTTCTTTTTAATTAACTGACTCATAAAAACATTCATAAGAAAATACTGTGAAAACACATCATCTAATAAAACAATGTATCATGTCTGAAAACCCAAGTCATAAAATAATATCATATCAGAGTACAATCCAAGAAAACACCATGCGGAAATCATGTATGTGTGTGATGCGATGCTACACCGCCGGCTCCTTCCCCTTAGACGAAGAGGTACCTGAAACCAAAACCGAAACCGTAAGCACAAAGCTTAGTGAGTTCCCCCATCATACCACATACCATACAATATCCTCGGTATCTTCCAACCAGTAATCATCGTCGGTATCTTTCAACCGGTAATCATCGTCGGTATCTTTCAACCGGTAATCATCATCGGTATCTTTCAACCGGTAATCATCATCGGTATCTTTCAACCGGTAATCATCATCGTTAGTGAGTTCCCCCATCATACCACATACCATACAATATCCTCGGTATCTTCCAACCAGTAATCATCGTCGGTATCTTTCAACCGGTAATCATCGTCGGTATCGTTCAACCGGTAATCATCGTCGGTATCTTTCAACCGGTAATCATCATCGGTATCTTTCAACCGGTAATCATCATCGGTATCTTTCAACCGGTAATCATCATCGTTATCTTTCAACCGGTAATCATCATCGGTATCTTTCAACCGGTAACTGGGGACTATTCCACCCCTACCACTAGCATACAACAACAAGATATAAACATACAGTCAGGCATATCCGGGTACTGACCTACCCTTCGGTCCTAAGGACCGCTATCAGGGAAACCAATCCCTATCATACACGTAACATATCATACAAATAAAACTCATGACCAAGGCATGTAACCAGACCAAGATAATTATCACAAAGACAATCATCTTCTAAATACTCCTCTTTGGTGGGCCGGCATTGTGTCCTTAGACCCACCCCTACTGGAAGGTAACTCACCTCGTACGAGTAGCTGTTGATAATCTGTGCGGGAAACCTCTGTCCGCTGCTGCTCCGGAAATCCTCCGGCTACAATCCCCACAAAACACTCAATCAGAAACTGATATCTATTCTTAGGGTAAAATGACTATTTTACCTCCAACCAAGTCCAAGTCAAAGTCAACTTCCAGTTGACCCGACTTGCCAAGTTGGTCCGTTAACTCGTCGAGTCCCTTCCCTTTACTCGTCCTTATCCATGACTCGACTCGTCGAGTTTGGCAACGACTCGACGAGTTCCCCTTCCTTACGAACATCAATGAACCTTCATCCAACTCGCCGAGTCGGATGAACACTTGTCGAGTTCACCTTCATCTGATGAACAAGTCCTGACCTTGACTCGCCGAGTTGTATGAACAACTCGTCGAGTTCATCTTCAAACATAAGGAGATTGCCTTGGACTCGCCGAGTCTGTTCTAGCATTCGTCGAGTCCCATGTACTCCAGGTATAAAATTAAGTCCAATGCGTTGGGTCACTCTTTCTGTCCTGCTACAGCCCTTCTAACACCTAACTGAGTCCTTTTGACCCTCAACAGATATGGGACTCAAAGCCTTGGACTCGTCGAGTCCCAAGAACGGACTCGCCGAGTCGATAACGTCCACACCTAAATCCTCGATTTCTGATGTACAACACTTGTCCAAATGATAGATCCAAGCCCTTAAACTCGATCTAGCACGTAAAGTTTTGAACTTTACGTGCATGCATGGGACTTTTGAGCTTAAAAGGCTCTAAAATGGCTCTTATGTTGCATGGGGCCTTCCTTGAGTGCAAAAGCAGCCCAAATGTGCCTGGTGACCCCTCCCAAGACTTAGATCCGAAGTCTTGACCCCCAACCATGTTTGCAATCATGGTTGGCTACCTCATATGGCTTAAAAAGCCCTAAATCTTCCCCAAAAAGGGATCTAACAAACAAGCAAGCAAGGTACATACTTTATACCTTTCAAAGACTGCAAATGATGAACCAAACTCGAATCCTTCACTATCCTCTTGATCCTTCTATTCTCTTCCTTCTTCCTTGAGGTCAAAACCCACAAAAATCACTCAAAAGCCTTACATCTTGCACCAAAACACTTAGGGTTTGCTATGGAGGGTTTCTGGGAGCATAAAAGGGCGATGAAGGCTGTATAAGGTTGTTTAAATAGGGTGCAAACCCTCAGATTAGGGTTTTTTCCAGTCAGAGCCTACTCGTCGAGTCCGAGACCCGACTCGACGAGTCCATCACTTAAATCTCGCATCTCATCCCGCTTCTACTCGGCGAGTTGGTCCTTCAACGCGCCGAGTCCAAGGCCAAAAGTGCAAAATATTTAAATAAAAATACATACCAAGAACCAGGTACTACAAATCTCCTCCACTTATTTTAGACTTCGTCCTCGAAGTCTGCTACTCGATCCTGGAATAGCTCTGGGTAGTGCTCCATCATCTCATCCACCGGCTCCCAAGTCCACTCCGATCCCTTCCGGTGCTGCCATTGCACCTTCACTAGTTCCACCTTCTTGTTCCTCAGATCCTTCGACTTCCGGTCGAGGATCACCACTGGCCGCTCAATATAATTCAGGCAGTCATCGACCTGAATATCCTCTAAGGGTACCACTGCTGAGTCGTCCACCAAGCACTTCCGCAACTGGGAGACGTGGAAGGTGCTGTGGATCTGGCTGAGTTCGGCTGGCAGATCCAACCTATACGCCACCTTGCCCACCCGGGCTATAACCCTGAATGGTCCAATGTACCTATGGGCGCAACTTGCCCCGTTTCCTGAATCGCATGACGCCCTTCCATGGTGACACCTTCAGAAGAACCATATCCCCGACCTGAAACTCCAGGTCCGATCGGCGCTTGTCGGCATAACTTTTCTGCCGACTCTGAGCAGTCTGAAGTCTGCTCCGAACCTGCTGAATCCTCTCTGTCGTCTTGAGCACCACTTCGGTGCTCCCCATGACCCTCTGGCCGACCTCACCCCAACATATCGGGGTTCTGCACTTCCTCCCGTATAACATCTCGAAGGGAGGACGGTTGATACTCGCATGATAGCTATTATTATACGAGAATTCCGCCAACGGAAGGTAGGTATCCCAGCTACCTCCGAAGTCTAAAACACATGCCCGCAGCATATCCTCTAACGTCTGGATGGTCCGCTCGCTCTGACCATCCGTCTGCGGGTGAAAGGTGGTGCTAAAATGCAGACGAGTACCCAGCTCATCATGAAACTTCTTCCAAAACTTGGAAGAGAACCGCACATCCCTGTCGGAAATCACTGAAACTGGCACTCCGTGCCGAGCTACCACCTCTCGGATATAGATGTCGGCCAACTTCTCGGCCAAGATACTCTCCTGGATTGGTATGAAATGGGCACTCTTGGTCAACCGATCCACGATTACCCAAATCAAATCCATTCCTCGTGCAGTCTTGGGAAGTTTGGTGATGAAATCCATGGTAATATCTTCCCATTTCCACATGGGAATATCTAACGGCTGCATCTTGCCGTGTGGCCTCTAGTGCTCGACTTTGACCTTCCTGCATGTCAAGCACCGCTCCACATACCATGCTACGTCCCGCTTCATGCAGGGCCACCAATAATCAGGACGAAGATCTCTATACACCTTCGTTGCTCCGGGATGGATCGAAAATCTGGATTTGTGTGCCTCCTCCATCAGGATCTAGCGCACGCCTCCGTGATAAGGGACCCACACCCTATGGTGAAGAGTCAATAACCCTCGGCTATCATAGTTGAAGGAGGAAACATGCCCCACAATCCGCTCGCTCTTCCCTTGGTCCTCATTCATGGCCTCCTGATGGGCCTCCCGAATATGCTCCAACAACGGAGTCACCACTGTCATCCTCAGACATATATCCCTGATCGGTGCTGCCTTGCGGCTAAGCGCATCGGCCACGACATTGGCCTTCCCTGGGTGGTAGAGGATCTCGCAATCATAATCCTTCACCACATCCAACCATCGACGCTGCCTCATGTTTAGATTCGGCTGATCCATGAGGTACCTCAAACTCTTGTGGTCCGTGTAGATGGTATAACGGACCCCATAGAGGTAATGACACCAAATCTTGAGGGCGAACACAACAGCCCCCAACTCCAAATCATGCATCAGTTAATTCGCCTCGTGAGGCTTCAGTTGCCTCGAAGCATATGCAGTAACATGCCCTCTCTGCATCAGCACCGCGCCCAATCCTGAGATGGACGCATCACAATATACCACAAAATCCTCCATGCCCTCTGGCAGGGCTAAGATTAGCGCCTTGCACAATCTCTGTCTCAGTGTCTCGAATGCGGCCTGCTACTCAGGCCCCCAGCGAAAGACCACGGCTTTCCTCGTCAGCCTGGTCAGGGGCACGACTATCTTGGAGAAGTCCTGAATGAATCTCCGATAGTAGCCTGCCAATCCCAGAAAGCTCCGAATCTCAGATGGAGACCTCGGGACTTCCCACCTCATCACGGCCTCAACCTTGGCCGGGTCCATCGATATCCCGTTCTGGTTGACAAGGTGCCCGAGAAACTGCACCTTGTGCAACCAGAACTCACACTTGGAGAACTTAGCATACAAGCTCTCCCTTCTCAAAGTCTCCAGAACCTCTCGCAGATGCTCCTCATGATGCTCTCGTGTCTTGGAGTAAACCAAGATATCATCGATGAAAACTATCACAGACCGATCCAGCATCGGCCTGCACACACGGTTCATGAGATCCATGAACATGGCAGGAGGGTTGGTGAGCCCGAAAGGAATCACCACAAACTCATAGTGGCCATAGCGCGTCTGAAACGCAGTCTTCTGTACATCCTCCTCTCTGAGCCTCATCTGATGATACCCTGATCGCAAATCAATCTTGGAGAACCAAGATGCTCCCTGTAGCTGGTCAAAGAGGTCATCAATCCTCGGGAGTGGGTAACGGTTCTTCACCGTTACCTTGTTCAGCTCCCTATAATGTATACACATCCGATGCGACCGGTCTTTCTTCTTTACAAATTGAATCGGGGCTCCCCAGGGTGAACTGCTCGATCTAATGAACCCTTTGTCTAACAGCTCCTGTAGCTGTGTAGACAACCCCTGCATCTCAGGAGGAGCCAACCGATACGGTGCCTTGGCTATCGGAGCCGCACCAGGGACTAGGTCGATCCTGAACTCCACCTGTCGCTCCGGAGGTATCCCAGGCAACTCCTCGGGGAATACGTCCGCAAACTCTCCCACCACGGGCACATCGCCCACCGTCACCCTACACGCCTCCCGGGTATCCATAACATAGGCGACATAACTTGTGCAACCCTGCTGGAGGTAGCGCTTAGCCCTCGCTGCCGAACATAAAGCTGGTCCTCGCTGTGGCCTTTCGCCCTGAACCACCAGCTCTCCCCCACTTGGGGTCCTGATCCGCACCAACTGCTGCGCACAGTCAATCACTGCCCCATTGGGGCTTAGCCAATCCATACCGATAATAACCTTGTTCCCCCGCAAAGGTATGGGAACCAGATCTACCAGATAACGCTCCTCAAACAGTCGCAGGATGCAATCTCGGTAGACCTCTGATGCTCTCACTGACCGGTCATCTGCAATCTCGACCTCTAGAGGGCAATCCAACGTGCCCGACAACTCAGGAAACTTCTTGCTAAGCGCAAGAGAGACAAACGATCGGGTAGCACCCGAATCAAACAATACCTGAACTGGGATACCGTTCACATGGAACGATCCTAAACAGTGCACATACATAACATATCAAAATCACAGCAACATATCATAAAAGCATAATCACGAAGTCATACCCGTCACCACATCGGGTGCAGCGCGTGCCTCCTCAGCTGTCAACTGAAATGCCCAGCTCCGCACCACTGGAGCCTCTGTCTTGACCTTCCGACCATCTGCAACGCGCGTTGTCGCTGAAACCGGCACTGCTGCTGACGCTGTTGTCAACCTCGGGCAACTGGCCCTTTTGTGGCCCCTCTGATTGCAATGGAAGCAAATCAGATCTGTCAACTGTACTGTGGGGGCGGGGGCAGTACAATCCCTGCCAAAATGCCCAACCTTGCCACACTTATAGCAGCCTGAACCCGGCCCAGTGCGACAAGCTCCCTCGTGTGACCGACCGCATTTCCCACAGCGGTCCCGCCCTGATTGGCCTTTCGGCCTACCATCGGATCCCTTGGGCTTGTTCCCCGAAGCCCCCGTCGTCAGCCCTTCCGCTGCCTTCCTCTTCCGGATGTGCTCCAGATCAATCTCCCTCTCCCTAGCCCTGGCAATCATGGAATCCAGGGTAGGGCAAGTTGAGAAAGTAACATGCTCCCGAATGTCAGCTCGTAGCATGTCATGGTAGCGGGTCCTCCTCATGTCCTCATCTCCCGCATACTGGGGCACCAGAAATGCCCTCTCCTGGAACTTGGCGGTGATCTCCGCCACAGTCTCCGTAGTCTGTCTCATGTCCAAGAAATCCCTGGCCAGCTGCTGAAGCTCTACAGCCGGCGCAAACTCAGCTCTGAATCTGGTCACGAAATCTGACCACGTCATAGCCTCGACGGCTGGGGCTCCTAATGAGTCACCAACCGACTCCTACAAATCTCTGGCCCTGTCTCTCAAGCATCCTGCTGCATACCTCACCTTCGACCCCTCGGGGCAGAAGCTAGTCAACTGTGCAGACTCAATGTCTGCAATCCATCGTCTGGCAGCAATGGGGTCCTTCGCCCCTTGGAAATCCGGTGCACCGCTCCCTCGGAAGTCCTTGAAGGACAGTGTGCGCGTACCCGCCTGGCGATCCTCCATCAGCTCAACAATCCCTTCCTTGATCGACCCGAAAATAACAGGGGTCGACTCAAGAATGCCTCTCGTGATCTTAGACGCGATGAACTCGCGCAGCCCGTCATCAACCTGCTCAGATCCTGCACCCGAGCCCGATCCTGATCCTGATCCGGAACCTCCTTCTCCATGACGCGTGGTCACCATACTGAAAATACCCGCATAAATGTCAGGATCATATATGCTCTCGAGAGGTCTAACACACTCTCCAAGGTTCCCGATTATCTCTCAACCTTCCTTGATTCGAGTACGGATCCTCTGTTTCCAGTAATACGCGCCCATACTACCTTCCACATCTATCCGTACTTTCCTCAAGGACTGTCTCGACTTCACCAGGTCCCTTAACCAATATCCTTTTCCACTGATCTCATCCTAGGCTTCCCTAGGGCACTCTCCGACCTATCCTCCGCCATCAGCTGCACTAGGAGTCCCCACCACTTCCCCCTAACTAACTTGCAGATACTATTACATATCCGTTCCTTAGCTAGTTGAAGATGGCCAGAACCCCCATAGTGCAAAGCAGCAGCAGTCGTGCATTGGGTAACCAAACCAGGCATAACCTACACAGGCCATCCTACTGCTGACTAAACAGTCCTAGCATACAGCTCATACAACAGGCATATAAGGCATCCTCCTAGATCCTTAGCCCTAACTAGCATGCAAATCTCAGAATCATATATCAGGCACACAAGGCATCCTCCTAGATCCTTAGTCCTATTCTAGCATGCAGTTTTCTGAATCAAAACCATATAGCATAACATATCAAGTATGGGTATCTTGGGGAAAACTTACTTGAGCCCGGTCGGTCGCATGCATCACACACTTCGTCTTTCTAAAAATCCTTCCATTTAGATTTTAGAAAACCATTTTTCCTTGTAAAAACCTTTTAGCCCCTCAGTTTGAGTCCAGACACCCCCGTGGGTGTGTCCGAATCCCTTCAACCAGGGCTCTGATACCAACTTGTAACATCCCAATTTTCAGGTCCAAAAATTTCTTTTTAATTAACTGACTCATAAAAACATTCATAAGAAAATACTGTGAAAACACATCATCTCATAAAACAATGTATCATGTCTGAAAACCCAAGTCATAAAATAATATCATATCAGAGTACAATCGCAGAAAACTCCATGCGGAAATCATGTGTGTGTGTGATGCGATGCTACGCCGCCGGCTCCTTCCCCTTAGACGAAGAGGTACCTGAAACCAAAACCGAAACCGTAATCACAAAGCTTAGTGAGTTCCCCCATCATACCACGTACCATACAATATCCTCGGTATCTTCCAACCGGTAATCATCGTCGGTATCTTTCAACCGGTAATCATCGTCGGTATCTTTCAATCGGTAATCATCGTCGATATCTTTCAACCGGTAATCATCATCGGTATCTTTCAACCGGTAATCATCATCGGTATCTTTCAACCGGTAATCATCATCCGTATCTTTCAACCGGTAATCATCATCCGTATCTTTCAACCGATAATCATCATCGGTATCTTTCAACCGGTAACTGTCATCGGTATCTTTCAACCGGTAACTGGGGACTATTCCACCCCCTACCACTAGCATACAACAACAAGATATAAACATACAGTCAGGCATATCCGGGTACTGACCTACCCTTCGGTCCTAAGGACCGCTATCAGGGAAACCAATCCCTATCATACACGTAACATATCATACAAATAAAACTCATGACCAAGGCATGTAACCAGACCAAGATAATTATCACAAAGACAATCATCTTCTAAATACTCCTCTTTGGTGGGCTGGCATTGTGTCCTTAGACCCACCCCTACTGGAAGGTAACTCACCTTGTACGAGTAGCTGTTGATAATCTATGCGGGAAACCTCTGTCCGCTGCTGCTCCGGAAATCCTCCGGCTACAATCCCCACAAAACACTCAATCAGAAACTGATATCTATTCTTAGGGTAAAATGACTATTTTACCCCTAACCAAGTCCAAGTAAAAGTCAACTTCCAGTTGACCCGACTCGCCGAGTTGGTCCGTCAACTCGTCGAGTCCCTTCCCTTTACTCGTCCTTATCTACGACTCGACTCGTCGAGTTTGGCAATGACTCGACGAGTTCCCCTTCCTTACGAACATCAATGAACCTTCATCCGACTCGCCGAGACAGATGAACACTCGTCGAGTTTACCTTCATCTGATGAACAAGTCCTGACCTTCACTCGCCGAGTTATATGAACAACTCGTCGAGTTCATCTTCAAACATAAGGAGATTGCCTTGGACTCGCCGAGTCTGTTCTAGCACTCGTCGAGTCCCATGAACTCCAGGTCTAAAATTAAGTCCAGTGCGTTGGGTCACTCTTTCTGTCTTGCTACAACCCTTCTAACACCCAACTGAGTCCTTTTGACCCTCAACAGATATGGGACTCAAAGCCTTGGACTCGTCGAGTCCCAAGAACGGACTCGCCGAGTCGATAACGTCCACACCCTAAATCCTCGATTTCTGATGTACAACACTTGTCCAAATGATAGATCCAAGCCCCTAAACTCGATCTAGCACGTAAAGTTTTGAACTTTACGTGCATGCATGGGACTTTTGAGCTTAAAAGGCTCTAAAATGGCTCTTATGTTGCATGGGGCCTTCCTTGAGTGCAAAAGCAGCCCAAATGTGCCTGGTGACCCCTCCCAATACTTAGATCCGAAGTCTTGACCCCCAACCATGTTTGCAATCATGGTTGGCTACCTCATATGGCTTAAAAAGCCCTAAATCTTCCCCAAAAAGGGATCTAACAAACAAGCAAGCAAGGTACAGACTTTATACCTTTCAAAGACTGCAAATGATGAACCAAACTCAAATCTTTCAGTATCCTCTTGATCCTTCTATGCTCTTCCTTCTTCCTTGAAGTCAAAACCCACAAAAATCACTCAAAAGCCTTAGATCTTGCACCAAAACACTTAGGGTTTGCTATGGAGGGTTTCTGGGAGCATAAAGGGGCGATGGAGGCTGTATAAGGTTGTTTAAATAGGGTGCAAACCCTCAGATTAGGGTTTTGTCCAGTCAGAGCCTACTCGTCGAGTCCGAGACCCGACTCGACGAGTCCATCACTTAAATCCCGAATCTCATCCCGCTTCTACTCGGTGAGTTGGTCCTTCAACTCGCCGAGTCTAAGGCCAAAAGTGCAAAATATTTAAATAAAAATACATACCAAGAACCAGGTGCTACAAGTGGTATCAGAGCCTTGGCTTGTTTTCTTTTATACTTGATGCAAATTGCTGAAAATCGAAGTTTGTATGTTGTCTGGTCATATGACTCGCCGAGTCCATTAAGGGACTCGACAAGTTCGTGCCTAAATTCATCCAACTCGATGAGTTGGTTCATGCACTCGACGAGTTGGACCCCCTGACAGCATATCTTCGAGTTTTAAGGCAGAAATTGGTCTAGAGTCATTACCTTAAACTGTTTTGGACTTATAAAACCTGTTTTTGATGTGGTAATGATTATGGTAAACCAATTTCAAAGTTATTATCAAAATTTCAAGCTTTACGTGTGTTTATGTAATTCTTGAAATTGTTGATATGATTGTTCATACACTTATGAGTTTTGGTAGATCATAAGAATTATTTGGAAAAATTGTTTGTTAGTTAATTCTTGATCTAAATGTGTTTTAATGGAGTCCATAATTTGTCCTCAAGTTATGGATTACCAAAAGACATTTCTTTTAAAGATTCATTAAAATGCATAGGTTACAAAATTGAAGAGTTTTTTTGTTTTATGAACTCCATAACTTGTCCTCAAGTTATGGATGTTCAAGAGTCTCTTCATTAAAGTTTTTTAAAACCTTAATTAAACTCATAAGTTATGAAAATCCAAAAGTTTTTGAATAGTTCAAAACTTGCCCTCAAGTTTTGGAATTTGTAAAGTCTCACACACACTTTAATCACAAACCCTAGAGTTTTAAAAGTTAAAATTCAACCCTTATACTTTATAGTATTATAAGTTAATAATATATATGTATAAGAGCAAGTCAGTGTTACCGTTAGTAGGCCTCATTCACGAAGCCGGTCTATAAAGGGGGGTATAAGGTTGTTGCCTATAAAATGGCAGCTTAATGGGTGTTCACTCTCACCCACCGCTTCCTTGACTGGCGGAGGGTCGTTAGCCGAACGGGTAGGACAAGGACTATAATTCTCATTATAAGTATAATGATAAATATAAAGTAACTAAACCTTTTATAAATTCCCAATCTTAGTTACTTTAGGAAAATGTGAATTTGGTGCTAACCCATGAAATTACACTTTGCACCTTGCTTAAGTCGTTAGTGGAGCGCGTGTGGTTAACCGACACGCTAACCTGGATTTAACAAGGTAGGCAAAGGGTAACTTAATGTTTATCATAGGATCGGTGGAGCGCGTGTGGTTAACCGGCACATCGATTTAGTGATAAATATTAAGGGTACCAAGTATATTTTCATGGTTATTCACACCTTGTTTTCTGATCCTTGGCATCCCAGTCACAAAACTTGAGAGGGCACAATCGAGATTGAAACATGCCATTGAAAAGTTCAATGAATCTCAAAAGATCTAGGAGTTTCAAATCCAAGTAAAACCTATAAATTATTTTGTTTTTCAAATATGTTATAGCTTGGATTATGACATCCCTCTTCCAAGTTATAAAGTATTGTGTTGGGTCCTAGCCTTAATATTTCATATTGGGTGTTATATTAAGGACTTAAATCAACTAACTTGAATATCTCCCATTGTAGATGTCTGGTTCAGACAACTATGATCTTCCCAAATCTCTTGGAACAAGCTTTCTTAATGAAGATGATGTTCCGTGGTTGGCTCATGGAAATCATACTTCACTTCCTCCACATCCTCCAATTATTCTCCCTAACTCACAAGTTCTTGAATAGTTCAAGGTCACTCAAGCCCTATTGGCAAGTAAGGTCTATGTGTGCTCACATCTCGAAGATGAAGTCACATATTGACAAGCCAGGAGAGTTGGGCGTCAAAGTCTTGAGAAAGTTAGTTGTTCAATCACTTTCTAAGTCACATAGTGAATTTCCTTTGGGACTACTATGAAACAGACTATGACATGAACCTTAATGATCTTATCTATTTGCTAGGTGATGCTGAATCAGCAATGATTTGGAGCACTGGTAAAGCAAATTTAATTAGAAACTTCCCAAACTTCCATGGACATTGACAATGGTAACATTGAAAATCCAGAAAAGCTTTCTCTTCCCAATGGAAAGGGGTCGGCCATAGTCAACTCGGTTGACCAAATGGTAAAGAGAAAAGCTAAGTCTGAGACATTCTCGTGTACCATTCCCAAAGAGTCCATATGCTTATAATGCCAAAGGAATGGGCATTGGTTGCATAGCTGCCGTATTTACCTGAAAGATCATAAGGTTGGTCAAGTCAAAAAGTTTGACTCTACTTCAGGTAAGTCCACTATCTAACTCTATTAAGTTCCTATTTGGAGATTCTTATTACATGATGTGACTGGGTCTCATGTTGAAGTTTTGAGAATCAAAGAAAGGAGAGGAAGCTTAAAGAAGAGTAAGCTGATTCTGATCGCGAAGATGGATTTCGATCGCATGGTTCGGTGATCAGAATTTTTGAGCTGCTGCTTAAGAGTTGTGATAGATTGCTTAGGAATAGATAACAACATAGTTTTTCATATGCATTGTAAGGATAAGTTTTTCCGCAAGTTTTAAATAAAAGAAAAGTTTCGGTTTTATTTATTTTAAATATCCTTACAGTGGCATTTGTGAAAAAATTGTTGTTTATATGATTCCATTGATAGCAACATTGGAAAATGGATTTGATTCTTTCGTTTGTGGTAGTGTCATAATTTACCAAATAAGGAAAGATTCTCATCACCCGAGTTTCAATTGGACCGAAACTTGGAATCATGCAAGTTGTATAGTATGATGAATGAAAATCTTCACCTTTGGAAAATTAAGACTAATTCCTTGTTCACATGTATATGTGAGTCAAGTGAAGGACTAAGGGATCGAGTACACATTCTTGTGCACTGGTCAAGTCCACCACAAAAGATCGATAAGACTATTCGTCATGATTTACTAAAGTTTAGTAAATATGGTTATACTTACAAGTTTAAGTATAATTCTGAAGCATTAGAAAAGTTTCGATGTATGGCAGAACGAATAAGAAGAATCAAATTTGGCAGAAAGATAAAAGTTTCTCAAGTCTGAAAAGATGGGAGAGTACTTTAGTATCATGTTTTATGATCATCTTAATGATTATGAAACCATATCACAATTGATTCTCTAAGGACATCTTAGTGCATTTGTTTGACTAAGAAGAGGAATCATGAATTGTTGAATTGGTTAAATCAAAAGATGAATCATACTTAGTTCCAAAAACAAGTCTTAGAGTCATACTCCAAGATTGTAATTTGAGTGACACATCTTCAAGAAGGTTTATTAACACTTATCAAATGTAAGAGTAAAATGTGTTTTACTCTTGTACATTTGAAATTGGTAAGTTGTGATGTTTTGGATAAAACAAAGACCAACTTAGGCCAATTGTGTGAAGTGTTTGTCTTGATAAGAATCCGCACTATCTCTTGAATATTTGTTTGTCAAGAATGGGTCTTGGCAAGAGAGTCTTATATGTCAAGAGGACAGTGGGAGACTAAAAGATTCTGAAAGAGTCTAATCAAGAATAAAACCTGTATTTATCACTAGCACACGACTTGAGGTTTATAACCTTTCGCGTTGACATATTCCTATTTCTGTGCCCATTCTAGTTAAAGTTGGCTTTGCATATGAGTTCTGAGAGTTCTCAATTGATTTCATAACAACTTGGAAGCAATGGCAGGCCCTTGTGCTGCCAGGTGGCAAGAAGTTAAGGCTGCACAAGTTCAGTCCATATGAGTTTGGATTTGTCACTAACCTTGTCTTGTGATTATGGTTTTGACAAATTCACATGGATAGGAACACATACACCATAAAAATCTAAGTGTCATAAGGTTTCTCTCCGATTCATGAAAATGATGGTGAGGAAACACTTTCACTAATTAGATTTTAAGTAGATAGCAATTGTGATATTTGCATTCTCAAAGTTGTTAGTGGAGCGTGTGTGGTTAACCAGCATATAAACATGGACTTGTGAGAAATGGCAAAGGTCTAAACAGTAGACACTATGATTACGACATCCCTTTTCATAGTTCTGAAATTGTTTAGACACACATGTGAGCTATCTAAGGAAAGGTGTATGATTTTGATAAAGTTTTATCAAAGCATCTCGTATCAGAAATTTGAACTTTGGTAAGAAAGTCAATAAAGTATTGATTTCTAGAAGTCCAGCTGATTTCTGAGTACATGTCAAAGCTAGTGGGAGCATAAGTGTTATGCTAATAATCATCATGTTATTGGGAGCATGATAATTATAATAAGTGTTGCAAGTTAGCAATGTTAATTATAGAAAACAAAAGTTTCAATTGGGAAAAAAGTTGTTTTGCTATAATTAAGGGAGAGGAAATTATACTTCATTTCAATCTAAAAGCTTAGATCGTGAGATTTTAATCAAATTTAGTCAAGTATATATATGAATGTTATGTTGGAATGGTTCAACATAAGGAAATTCTATATATGGGAACATTATTTGCGTTCTAAAATTCGATTATGATTACGACATCCCTTTCATAATCTAAATTATGAGAACATGGAAAATAGAAATATTATAGCAAAAAGACTGGTCTAGTATCATGTCTTTATGTGAGACATCATGAATCGTATCCCATATGCTTCGGATATAGGATCGATTACATGTGTTGTAATATTCATGCTTTCTAAATTTTCCAAATGCTCAGGACATTAAGAGGGGAAAAGTCTAGAATTCGATATGAATAAAATGATTAAGCAATTGTGGAGGACAATCTAAGGTTTCCCAAAGATTGGTTGCTCATGGACAGTTGAAAGTATTTTGTTAATTTTGGAAGGACCATATTGACATATTCTGAAAATAGGCAACTCTTGTTCAGAAGTGATAGTCAAAATGGGAATATGGGAATGTTTTCCATAGGTGGAAACTATTCAATATGTGTAAGATTAGAAAACTTAATGCAAGAAGGATGTTTAAAGCAATGTACTTTGAATATGAGACTTCGTTTCCATGGAGTTGATCTCCATTGGAATACTCTATAATGTCTGTTGACAAGTCTTTGTGACTTTGTGCATAATCATTACAGAGGATCAGTGCATATAAGTTTAAAATCTAACAGATTTCGGTAAATGGCAGGAATTTGGAATTCTTGCATTTGTGGTAAGGATTTGGGATTGTGAAATGAGAATCATTGGAATTATGTTCAATCGATCTATTTCACAAAGTAAAGATCATAGACAAACCTAGTGTGCATACTTGGTGTATGGCATAACTAATGTTTAGACAAACATAGTATGCATACTTGGTGTATGGCATGACTATTGTTTAGAAAACATAGTCTACATGCTTGGAGCATGGGACAACTATTTTTTTAATTCAAGTATAAAGTTGATAAATTTGAAAAAGTATACAATGAATGATGTGTAATCAATATGGTGATAAATAAAACGTGTTCTATTTATATTCACAAGTTCTGAGACCATATTGGATTCGATTATTCTTGTGTTTCACTTTGCATGTTTTGACTTCCAGAATAACTAGGTCATTCTTTCCGAATGACTAAGTTATTCAAACCATCCACAGTCGATAATACGTTGAAAGTAGGTATTAGGGCAAGACTGTCATGAAGCTGGCTTGTAGATGTCTAAGGTATTGGACATAGCAAGAGTTGCTACAACATTCATGAGTTCTCATAAGTTCTGAGTATTGGATTAAACCCACGCTCATTGTACTCACTTCATGGATTTTATCACGAGTGATCATGAGACGATAATATCTTATATTCTTCAAACCTAGAGATATGAGTTGTTGCCTATGAGTTGGTTATACATTGATTGTACGAAAACTCATTGGTAACTCGATGTTATAAAACGTGCCTTTGTGTATGATTCAAAAAGTTGTAGAACAAGCATATGAGTCTAAGTTTGTCCACTCCTTTTACCCTTGTTGGGATGAAAGCGATATCTGTGGGCCCCTCGATGATTTAGTGATGACACCCCGAAGTGCTTGGCCAAGCCTGGATTGATTTGATTTGTTCAATTAGTCGGTCATCATAAATCGGAAATCGGGAAACAACAAATGGACAGAGAGAATGATTATAATCCATGTCTTGGTCCATATGATATGTAGATTGGAGGAATATGATCCCTTATCTAATGGACACGTCATTGATTTTTTCAGAGTTCGACAGTGGCTTTAAGAGCTACGATTGCTAGTCGGGTTTTGGAGTCATACGCAATAATAGTTTTAGACTTATCCAAGTGGGAGACTGTTGGATTAGTGTCTAAGCCCATTACTATAATTAGTATGTACTTGACCCGACTTGGCATGGTCCATTTGGGTTGCACCTCACCGGAACAATTTATATGGATAGTCTTTTGAGAATAGTATGTTTATGATTTATATTAATACATTATAAGTTCTAATATATTAATATGGAATCATATTATTTAATTAGTATTGATCAAGAATTAATTTAGAATTAATTTATTGATAAAAAAAGGAACTAATTAAATATGGACTCTTTTATGTATATGGAATGGGCCAAGTTCATTTAGGTTAGGCTAAGCTTTCATGGATAGTCCATGGAGTGTTTAACCCATGGATCCTATGGAAATGAAAGGTCATGGGTATTAGGGTTTACATGGATGAAAGCCTAATCCTCCATACTATATAAAGAGGTCCTTGGCACTTGAAATTTGCACTAGTGTGTGAGGACAAAGCGTGGGCTGATTTTTAGAAGTGCTTTCTATTCTCTCTAGTTTTCGAAGGTGTTTTTGGTGATTTGTGATTCCACTTGAGGCTTACACACTATTGGGGATAAGATCTTAAAGTTCAAGACTTCAAGCTTCATCAAAAGGTATGTCATCTAACTAGGCTTTTGTAGTATAGTTGCTTCATAATATGCTAGTTAGGATAAAACCTTGGAATATTGAATATTTGCATGTATAATAGAGAAAACATAGATCCAAGGTTTATAGGGTTGCATGTACACCATAGGAGTGTTAGAATGCTCAAAACCCATCACGCTGGGCGTACACTGGGCGTACGTGGCAGAGTCTCAAACCCTAATATTTAGAGTTTGGACCCTATTTAAACATCCTTACCTCTCAAGGCTCCCTTTTTTCATCAGACTCTAGTCCCATTTCGACCCTTTCAAACCCTAATCTCTAGAGTGAAGCAATCTTGACCTTGAGTGTGCATTTTGGTGTTTTTGAAGGAGGAATAAGGAAGAGGAAACCATCTTAGAAGAGTGGATCACTTTGGATCCAGAATCACATCATCATTTGACACCATTTGGAGGTAAAAATCTTTGATCTTGATGAAGTTTTACTTAGATCTTGTTTAGCCATGGATTTATGATCTTTTTGGTCCCATAAGCTTAGTATTATGAGTATGTGTTACTCTAATTCATATAACCTATCCTTTAAGACATTTTGGAGTGTTTAGAAGCATAAAAATGTAATCTTGGTCATTAGTTTCCTTCCATGCATGAACTAGGATGCCTTAATAAGTTAAGAAGTTAGGGTTTTTGGTATTGAGCACTTAATAGCCATGCAAGACCATAAAGTTGGAAACTTTATGGTTAAGGACATGATTTGAGGACTAGATCTAGAATTTGGATGGGAGAGCTTAAGGAATTAAGCTCTTAATAGAAGGGAAAGGAAGTAGTTGTATACGCTAGGCGTACCTGGGGTATGTTGCGCGTACGAGGTCAATCAACCCGTTTTTGGTCAAGGCCTGAGTACGCTAAGCATACAAGCTGAGTACACTGGGCGTACTCAGCTGAGTTGACTCGGTTGAATTTTTGACTTTTTGAATTTGACCAGGATTTGACCAAGTTTAACCTAAGGGTATTTTTGGTATTTTGAGTTGTAGTTGAGATTTGTCACTATTTGATGTATAGGTGACTGGTAGAGCTGATATTAAGAGCAGTTACCTATTCTGCTATCTATTTAAACCGAGAGGTGAGTTTCCTAAATGTACTTGTGGATCGAAGGCACCACTACGGGCTCAGTAGATTATATATCATGGCATAGAGGATGATGCTATATTGTAGTGATGTGTTAGATCTGCCTGTTTGTCGGTTGACTGGTTATATGATTATTTGTGTTGGATGTCTGTTGTTTGTTATGTATATGTCAACATGGTATGGTGGGGTTGAGACTGTACTACTTTGTGTTGTCAGTTAACAAACCGGGGCATTCTAACCGGAAGGTTGTGGGTCATGAGTAATCCAACCAAGAGGTTGTGGACCCAACCTGTATTAGGAAATCCAACCAAAAAGTGGTGGACCGGGGATTTCCAACCGGAAGGTTGTGGGCCAGGGGTAATCCACTTAGGAGGTTGTGGACCCAGTATCTGTTTGGTTATATGTTTTTGTGGTAGTACTTTGGGGGAACTCACTAAGCTTTGGCTTACAGTTTCAGTTTATTGTTTCGGGTAATTCAGATGATCGTGACAAGGAGAAGGCGTAATCGCGCACATCCTTTAGATTTTATGTTATTAGATTTTAGGATACTCTGGTTTATGAATTATACTTTTGAAACAATGTTTTTGTATATACTTATTGTCTTGGGGTTGTTTTAGCAAAATGAAAATTTTACTCTGATTTTTGGGATGTTACACCACGACACGGTGGGCAAAGTGCGTTGCTATGCAAATTAGTCGCCACAACGTGGAGAAATGGAAAAATGCACACTCATTTAACCCACCGCAGTGCAGTGTGGTCTTGTCTGCAACGTGATTTTGAACATATTTAAATCCGAGGATTAGGGGTCATTTGTTCATAATCGGCTTCACTTCTTCTCGAGATCTTCTCTAGCGATTTCATGGTGAAAGAGAGTTCAAGTGATGATTTTTCTTGCTAGAGGCAATGTAAGAGCATCTTAAACATTTGTAGTAGGTAGTTTCTTCAGTTTCAAGCATTTGAAGGTTTTAATGGTGAAGTTCGAGTTTAGGATTTTGATGCTAGATTCTTCCAAGTAAACTTGATGTTAATGTTTGATTAAGTGTTAGAAAATTAATCCATGTTTTATATGAAGTTTTAATAGTTGAAATCATGATTTGATTCTAGGGTTTTGAAACCCTGGAAATGGAAATGACGAAGATGATGATTATATGGTATAATCTAGCAAGATAAGTGTTTATTAGCTTGATTGATGTAGTTTGGTAAGTATTTTAGCAAAGGATAATCAAGTTAAGGTTTTTCTCCAAAACATGATTTTTATTTGGCTAAAATCACAAGTGATGTCTTAATGGATTAAGACCTGTATGATGTTATTAATGTATGTAAATTTTCTAGGTGTTAGAAAGGAAAGATTTGGAGACTCTCAAGATAAGCTTTAGAAGAGTTGGAAGTAGGTTGCAATTATTCAACATTAGGTGAGTTATACTTTCCCTTTAGAGTATTATTACGTTTTATAGAGCATGTGTAAGCATGTGAATGTATGTATGTAATTGTTAATTACATCATTGTCATATTTTGTTATGATACATAACTTATGTTATGGTTTACGATATGTATGTTATGCATGAAAAAAGTTATATTAAGGGATCACTAGGAAGAGTATGTTACATTATGCATGGAAACAGAGATGATGATAATTGGTGGTTCACCATGCGGTATATGTGTAGATGTTTAGTTACTTATATGACAAGCCAGATATGTTATGTATGATTATGTTATAACTCACCAGGCTTATAGTCTGATATATATTGTTTCCATGTATTTAGCAGGTTCTGGTAGCAAGCATTAGAGAGTGAGGACTTAGAAGCATCAAGGACTATGGACTAGACTTTTGTTTTCCAAATTTATCCTTGTTTGCTTAGTTATGGTTATGATATGAGTTTGGTAACACCCGTGAATGTGTAATGCCCACAAGATAGGGCTAGATGATTAAAGAATAATAGGATAATTATTCATCATGACAATAAATAGATGTTTTTGATAAAAGATTATTTAGGATAAATAATCAAAACGAAAGTCGTAGTAGCCGTAAAAGCGAACTCGTGCATATATAGAATGTCCAAATCTGACTTCATATGAGGAAGTTATAACTTTTCGAAGTTTCAGTGCAGCAGTGCAGACACAGAAACCAAAATAGAAATCGGTTGATTGTTAGCCAAAAAATATAAATGAAAAGCAAAGATCTCATAGATCCAATTCCGTCGATTTAAAGACAGCTGAGAACGGATGTTGTATGGAAGAGTTATGATTTTTACACAGACTTTAATAGTCTAATCCTATTAAAAATAAAGCAAGAACGAGCCGATGGAGTCTAAATGAAAGTTGCAGATCTCGTCGATAGCTACGCGTAGATACAAAGAACGTTGAAAACATAGATGGATGAAGAAGATATGATTTTTCAATTTTTTTAAAAATCGAGCGCTCCTGATCATACACAGCGCACACTGACAAACGCCCATGAACCAGTAGAAAGATGACACGTGTCGCAAATCGGGAGGATCGTAGTGTCTGGAGTGCACGGTTCGCACCTCTAAAGGCGCGACATGCAAGGTCGAGATTCAGCCTATAAATACCCCCTCAGCCCTCATTTCTCCTCACATCACATCAGAACCTTTCATCTGGAGTATTCAACCTTTGGTCCAATTTCTCTTTAGATTCTAGGGTATTTTAGCTATCGGGAGTCTTTGAGAACCTAGCGAATAGAAGCTCTCGGGTCGAATTTCTGCCAGTTCAATTTTCGAACTTCTATCAGGAAAATCTCTATAAGTTAAGCTACACTTGTATCGCTTTCATTGTAACTTATATTTAAATTCATAGTAGTCGTTTTGAATTTATAAATAAGATTTATCAGTAATTCCAAGTCATAATAGTGATTGATCTACTTATGAGAGTGATATCTAGGCTGAATTTAGTGAGGTGTTTAAAGTGGGATTTCCAAACAGTATACTCTGTATACCTGATAGTTTCATTTTATTTACTTCTTTTTATAGTTTATTTTAGCACATTCCATCTCATTTTAGTTAATCTTCATGCATATTTTCTCTTATTATTATTTTTTCTCCTTTACCGGGTGCTTTCCAGTCTTTTGAGCTTATTTGCAGGATTTTTCGAAGACTAATTGTTATTGGAGATAGGGAAGGAGTGCAGGACTTTGGAGGCTAGCGGTTTGCTTGTGGACTTGAAGTGGTGCGATTGAGCTTGGTGTCAGCATAAACAAGAAATCAAGTTGGACTTAATTTTCGAGTGAGAATGATGATGAGGCGACACGGACTCGAGCTATGGAAGATTGAAGGAGCATTGGACCAATTATTGGAGACTTTGGAATTACACAATTGGGCTCTCAAGAGTTATACATGTGGGCTGAAGTGTGAATGAGAAGATTGGGCTAGGTTTTATTTTAAATGGCCCAAGTCCCACAATCAGCGAGACCCACGCGGTCCGCATAGACCCACACGCGGTCCGCGTGAATTGTGCTGACTTGATCCCGAGTTTTGACTTGTTGACTCTACTTGTGGAAAGTTGGTGGGTAGCTTTTGTGCAACCTTTTGAATCCGGAAATGAGCCTTATCTGCTGGAGTTTTGGAGCATTTTTCATTATCACCTCTTGGAGAAAACCACTCTTTTGCTCTCAAGAACATTGGAGAAGAAGTTGAAGAATTGAAGATTGGTGTTATTCTCTTTCCATCTTGCAACTAGAACAATGTTTGGTATCACTAAACTATATTGCATTTCTTTTACTTTGGCCATGCTTGGCTAGATTTTCACTTGGTTGATTAGGGTTTAATCCCATGGATGATTGGTTGTTTTGAAGACTATTATTATCTTATGTTTGAAGTTTATCGAAATGTTTTCTAGTTAAACATCTTGTTGTGTTTATTTATCTTTGATCACGAGCTTAGATGAATGAATGCTTATTTTTGTTGACTAATTTCTTGGTTAAGTAATGGACCCTCAAATTAGTAAGCAACAAATGGTTTATATGTTTGTTTTCATTTCATTTAGACCATGGAAATGTTTCCTCCATAATGAAAATGTAAGCATTTGATTATCTTTTGGACCTGGTAACTCTTAGAAATTAAAGCTAATTGATTTTCACAAAATTATATGCTTCATTGATTTTGTGACTTTAATTAAGGAAATGTGTTAAGAGCTCCTCTAGCCATTTTAATAACAATGAAGGGTTGAGGTAATTTGTGCTTATGGATTGCTATAGCCAAGTTAAATTAATTCACAAGTGTTGTTCTATTTAGTCTAATGATAAGTCAACCATGTCATCCATGTGGTGTACCCAAAATCAACCAATTTCACTTCATTGAATTTAATCAAATCTTCTACTTGTTTACTTGTCATATTAACATTCTAGCTAGTTTTAATTTTGTCAAACTGTCAAAAAGAACTAAACCCCCCATTTCACTTTTACTTTTGTTTTACAAGTGCTTGAACAAGTGATTTACATAGAGATTTAAATTGAACCAATCTGCGTGGATACGATCCCTTTACTACTATACACTATTTTAGTGTGTAATATTTAGGGTATTAATTTTGTTGGCCTCGACAACCACCAAATTTTGGCGCCCTTGCCGGGGATTGGTTTATTTTTAATCAATTTGTTTCTCTATGCCCAGATCTCAGCGTACAGGTGACTTGATTTACAACCCAAAAATTGAAAGAGAAGCAAGGCGTTTGGCGTAGGAAAAGCGAGTTGAACGTGGTCAAACTTCCAACCCTCACGGGGACCCGGAAGTTGAAAGCGCTTCATCAAGTGAAACAGAACCCGATTCTAGTCCCGACCCTCACCAAGAAATTCCCGAAACACTACCCCTACAACAAAATCCACCCTTTATTGAACCAATTGCAATGGCGGACGGAGGAGAAGTTCCCGAAAGAACTTTGAGGCAAATGATGGAAACCGATGTTACACAAACTCCAACCGGTATCAATTACCCGGTTTTGGAAGGAGGCTCGGAATTGAAGTCAAGTTTAGTCTATCACCTCCCAACTTTTCATGGATTGGAGAATGAATACCCTCATAAGCATTTGAAGATGTTCCACATTATTTGCACTAGTATGAAGCCACAAGGGTAAACCGATGACCAAATCAAGCTAAGGGCATTCCCCTTTTCATTGGCCGATAGAGCAAAAGATTGGTTATTCTATCTTCCCCCGGGGTCGATCAACTCATGGACCGATATGGCAAGAGCTTTTCTTGAAAAGTTCTATCCCGCTTCAAGAGTCTCAAGTCTCAGAAATGAGATTTGTGGAATCCGCCAAGGTCAAAATGAGACTTTTCATGATTATTGGGAGAGGTTCAACAACTTATGCTATAGTTGCCCACAACACCAAATTCCGGAACAACTCCTCATTCAACACTTCTATGAGGGATTGTTACCGATGGAGAGAAGACTAGTTGATGCCTCAAGTGGTGGTGATGTCTTTAGTAAAACTCCACAACAAACAAGACAACTTTTCAACACCATAGCCGTGAATTTTCAACATTTTGTCCCGCACCAAGATATGAAGAGAGAGACACAACACAAAGTCAATGAAGTGGGATCATCAAATCTCGAGTTTCAAATCAAAGATTTAACCTCAGTTGTCCAAAATTTAGCCATGGGACAAACTCCACAAGTGATGGTTTGTGGGATATGTGCAACAATGGGACATCCTATGGATATGTGTCCCATTCTTCAAGAAGATGCGGAACATGTAAATGCCATGGGAGAGTTCCAAAATTACCACAACAAGCCATCCGGTTACCAAAATGCTTACAATTCAAGTTGGAAGCCAAATCCCAACATGAGCTACAACCCAAGACCATTGCCTCAAAATGTATTGGTTAGACCTTCCTATCCACCACCACAACCTCATTACCAACATCCACAACCACACTATCAATCCAAACCACACCCTCCACATCACTAACAACCTCCTCAATCCCAACCAAGTAGCTCCGGAATGTCCCTTGAAGACATTTTCAAATCCCTAGCCACTAGTACCTAACAATTCCAAAAAGAGACAAGAACTAGTATCTCTAACCTTATAGCACAAATGGGAGATATAGTTACATCCATAAGCAAGTTGGAGTCCCGTGGTAAACTCCTTTCTCAAACCGAGAAGAACCCAAATGTCAATGTGGTGACCTTGAGAAGTGGCAAACAAGCCGGACAAAGTAGTTCAAAGAAGAAACCAAGGGATGAAGAGGAAGAAATAGAAGTCATTCCCATTGAAGAACCTATGGTCAAGAACGACGCACAAGCCGGAGTTCCAAAGAAGACTACCCCTCTAGTAGCTCCAATAGCCACTCAACCGCCGTTACCCTCTCGACTTGCAACTTCAAAGAAGAAAATGGAGGAGAAAGAGATTTTGGACACCTTTCGAAAGGTGGAAGTAAATATCCCTCTACTTGATGCAATCAAGCAAATCCCTAGGTACGCAAAGTTTTTGAAAGAGCTTTTTACCAACAAAAGGAAGTTGAAAGGAAATGAGAAAATCTCAATGAACGAAAATGCATCCGCAGTTTTACAAAGGAAGCTTCCACCTAAGTGTAAAGATCTGGTAATGTTTACGGTTCCTTGCAAGATAGGAGATGTCACTTTTAGTAGTGCCATGATTGACCTTGGTGCTTCTATTAATGTCATGCCCTATTTGGTGTATGAATCATTGAATGTTGGTCCTTTAAGTGAAACCGGTGTCATAATCTCTCTTGCGGATAAATCAAGTGTCTTTCCAAGAGGTGTTTTGGAGGATGTCCTAGTGCAAGTAAACCAATTGGTCTTCCCGACAGATTTCTATGTGATTGATCTAGATGAACAAGTGTCCTCAAAGTCGGGTATAATTTTACTTGGGAGACCATTTTTGAAGACGGCTAGAACTAAGATTGATGTGTATGCGGGAAGCTTAACAATGAAGTTTGATGGTGAAACAATAAGTTTTAACATTTATGATGATATGAGATATCCAAGTGATGTTTCATCCTTGTGCTTTGTTGATGTTGTTGAACCATTAACCCAAGAGTTGTTCGAGTTGTCTAATGGTGACATGTTGGAGATGGTTTTGAGCAAAGGGTTTGATTGTGGAAAATTAGCCAAGAAGTTGAAGCTCTACTCACTAGACCCCGAAGTTGAAAGATTGGTTAACAATTTGGAGATCAAGAAGACCACTCAATTTAGTGTGAAGCAAATTGAATTACCTCAAAATCACACAAGATTGCCACCCTCCCTTGTTCAACCACCAGAATTAGAATTGAAGGTCCTTCCTCAACATTTGAAGTATGCATACTTGGGCAAAAATGAGACGCTTCCGGTCATCATTTCAACTCACTTAACCGAACTTGAAGAAGAGCAACTCCTCAAGGTGTTGAAGGAGCATAAAGAAGCCATGGGTTGGACGATTGCGGATATCAAAGGGTTGAGTCCCTCCACTTGTATGCACAAGATCTTAATGGAGGATGAATGCAGTCCAAGTAGAGACGCGCAAAGAAGGTTGAATCCGCCAATGATGGAAGTAGTCAAGAAAGAGATTTTGAAGCTCTTAGATGCGGGAATGATCTATCCAATCTCGGATAGCAAGTGGTTAAGCCCGGTGCAAGTCGTTCCAAAGAAGCCGGGAATCACGGTAGTTGAAAACAACAAAGGTATGATGGTCCCCACCCGCGTGCAAAACGGGTGGAGAGTATGTATTGACTACCGAAAACTCAATGCAAGCACAAGAAAAGATCACTTCCCATTACCTTTCATTGACCAAATGCTAGAAAGGTTGGCCGGGAAATCCCATTATTGTTGTCTAGACGGGTACTCCGGTTTTCACCAAATCCCGGTGGCACCGGAAGACCAAGAAAAAACAACATTTACATGTCCATTTGGCACTTTTGCATACCGGAGAATGCCATTCGGATTATGTAACGCCCCGACCACTTTCCAACGTTGCATGGTTAGTATCTTTTCGGAATATGTTGAAAATATAATTGAAGTTTTCATGGACGATTTTACGGTATATGGAAACTCCTTTCAAGAGTGTTTGACCAATCTCAATTTTTTTTGAAAAGATGTATTGAAACAAATTTGGTTTTAAACTTTGAAAAATGTCATTTTATGGTGAGTCAAGGTCTTATTTTGGGTCACAGTGTGTCAAAGAAAGGAATTGAGGTAGATAAGGCCAAGATAGATGTTATTCAAAGCTTACCTTACCCGACTTGTGTTCGGGAAGTTCGTTCTTTTTTGGGCCATGCAGGTTTCTACGGGAGATTCATCAAGGACTTTTCAAAGATAACAAGACCAATGTGCCAACTCTTGCAAAAGGATGTTGATTTCGAGTTCAATGAGGCGAGCAAAGAAGCTTTCGACAAGCTCAAAGAGTTGCTTACATCCGCTCCCATCATGCAAGCACCAAATTGGGATCTCCCCTTTGAGATCATGTGTGATGCAAGCAACTATGCAATAGGCGTCGTTTTGGGTCAAAAGAATGGACGAGCCTCCCATGTGATCTACTATGCATCGAGAACACTAGACAATGCTCAAAGCAACTACTCTACTACGGAGAAGGAGCTATTGGCCATAGTGTTCGCCTTGGAGAAATTTAGACAATACCTACTTGGTACCAAGGTCATTGCGTATTCGGATCACGCAGCTCTTAAGTACTTGATGATGAAGAAAGATGTAAAGCCTAGACTCATCCGTTGGATTTTATTGTTACAAGAATTTGATTTGGAAATACGGGACAAGAGTGGATGTGAGAATCTCGTTTCCGATCACATAAGCCAGATCACTTCAAATGAAACTCCTCTCCCTTTGCGGGACGAGTTTCCGGATGAGCATCTCTTTTCCCTTACTCAATCTACTCCTTGGTATGCTGATATCATTAACTTTTTGGTCACGAAAAGGTATCCCGACATATTCACACGTTCTCAAAAAGATAAATTGAAAAGTGATGCAAAATACTATGTGTGGGATGAACCTTATTTGTGGAAACATTATCCCGATCAAATTGTTAGGCGATGTGTGCCCCAACAAGAGCATCATTCCATTGTACAATTTTGTCATGAACTTGCTTGTGGGGGACACTTCGGACCTAGCCGGACCTTGAGAAAGGTCCTTGAGTGTGGACTATTTTGGCCAACCATGTCACACAATTGTTACTTGTTTTGCAAAAGTTGTGAACGGTGCCAAAGGACGGGAAACATTTCACATAAAAATCAGATGCCACAAAATCCAATCATTGTTTGTGAAGTTTTTGACGTATAGGGGATTGATTTCATGGGTCCATTTCCCGTTTCATTTGGCAACGTTTACATCTTGCTCGCGGTTGACTATGTTTCTAAGTGGGTTGAAGCCAAAGCTACACGATCGGATGATGCCAAAACGGTTATCGAGTTTTTGAAGTCTAATGTTTTTATGAGATTTGGTTTGCCTAGGGCCTTGATCAGTGATAGGGGTACGCACTTTTGCAACAAGATGATGGAGGCTTTATTGAAGAAGTACAACGTGACCCATTGTGTCTCAACCGCCTACCACCCCCAAACGAATGGTCAAGCGGAAGTTTCAAATCGCGACGTGAAGAGTATTCTTGAGAAAACCGTGAATCCTTCAAGAAAAGATTGGAGTTCTAGGATTGATGATGCCTTGTGGACCTATCGGACCGCGTATAAGACCCCGATAGGAATGTCTCCATTTAGGTTGGTTTTTGGCAAACCATGCCACCTCCCTGTGGAATTGGAACACCGTGCATTCTGGGCGGTCAAGCAATGCAACTTCAACATTGATGAGGCGGGAAGGCAAAGGAAGCTTCAACTTCAAGAGTTGGAGGAATTGAGAAATGAATCCTATGAAAACTCAAGAATTTACAAGGAGAGAACAAAGCTTTTCCATGACAAGTCCATTAGCCGCAAGCATTTCGAGTCGGGACATAGGGTTTTGCTTTACCACTCGAGATTGAAATTATTTCCCGGAAAGTTGAGATCAAGGTGGATTGGGCCTTTTGTTGTAATAAAAACCTTCGAGCACAAAGCGGTTGAAATACAAAGTGAAGAAACGGGGCAAATTTTCAAAGTCAACGGGCATCGTTTGAAGCCATTTTATGAAGGTTTTAATGCGAATGCCCTTGAAATCATCCATTTGGATGTCCCAAGATGTTAAACCAATGCTAGAAGGACGTATCACCAAAGACGCTAAAGAAGGGCATTTTTGGAAAACTTAAAGTTTTCATCGTTTTCTAGTTCCGAATAAAAGTCGTAGATAGATCCTTTTTGCACTTCACACTTCTTCTTCTTCTTTCTTGCATTAAGAGAGTGTCGGATTTCAAAGCCCGGTTTTCGTTTTGGTCAAGAGCAAAAATTGAGAAAGATTGCAACAGAACTCACGCGGACCTTGTGTACTCGAGGTCCTGTCCGCGTTAATAAACAAATGGTCCGCGTGTGGTTGCCAAAAGTGTCCGCGTCCATTTTCAGAAAACAGAAGTATTTCAGGCTTATTCACGTGGACCGCGTGTACTCGCAAGTCCGTCCGCGTGGTTTATTAAAACGGACCGCGTACCACCTCCCAGTTCGTCCGCGTGTAAATAGTGCAAGACAGAATAGTTCGAGGTTTATTCACGCGGACCGTATGTACTCACGTCCGCGTTACGTGTGTGTTGTTGACCAGCATTGACCCACTTTTGACCAGGTTTGACTGCGACTTATGGCTAATAACCCTCCAGCCGGCCCTTCTTCCTTCCCATTTCTTCTTCTTCCTTTCCCTTAACCTCCATTAGAGCACCTCCACCTCCATCACTAAAACTCAGTTTCCCGTCAAACCGCCGGACGGAATTTCGTGAGACCACCGCCATTCTTCACCAATTTCCGAGCTCTACAAACCCCACCCAAAATCCGGTCCGATCTGTGGCCGGAATCCTAAGCGCCACTACCACTCCACCACCACTTTCCGGCCGTTTTCCAGTCAACTCCGGCCACCTCTCGCGATTCCGACACCACCATTGTGCTCCTCTTGGACAAGGCTACAAACCCCATTAAAAATATCTCTCAAAGCTCGCCGGAAAATTTCACCGGAATCTCAAGCCGTTACTGGATTCCTCGGGTTTTCACGGTAAAGTTTTTCTCACGGGATATTGAACAAAGCTTAAAGCTTGGGGTGGAGAGTTGCAAGATCTTCAAATACCGAATTTTCGCGCGCAAATTTTGAACTTTCAAGAAAAAAAACAGGTATTTTCTTTCCTTTATTTTAATTGATCAATAGGCATGTCTCAGAACAACAATTCATATGCTATTGCATCAAATGAGTCTAGGAATTATTTCTTGCTTTGATTTTTGAACTGCTTTAGAAGTCCTTAGGGAGTTGGTTAGTGATTTGGATTGAAATATCATTTGTTGGGATTGTGGTTCGTGTAGTGGTTATTTTTCGTGCAGGTAGACCATGTCCATATCTAGGAAGCGCCCGACTACCGCCTGAAGCAAGGCCCCCGCCAGAGCTCAAAACGATGCACCCGACATTCCAAGATTTCGGGATGCCAAGGCGGCCGAAAATTACATGAAGAGCTTGCCTAGAAAGGTTGCATCCACCAAATTTGTGTGCAAACCCACGCTTATCTCATTAGGGGTTCTTGAGGGGGTCACCCAATTGTTCTGTAACATCGGGTGGGAAAACCTTCTCAATCTCATGGCACACACTTATGAGCTCCCTACCAGAGAGTTTCTTGCCGATTGCGGGTACGATAGCGAAAAGAAAAAAGCTGCATTCCAACTTATGGGGGACCGAAGGTATATTTATTTCGCAATAATAAACGACATCTTGGGCTTTCCTTCTTCGAGCACATCCACGGTTTTCGACATCCTGCCTGCCGAGTTCAACCATGAGACCTTTTGGACGGAGATCACCGGGGGTATCTTTTCATGTGCCGGTCGGGATAAAGCAACCTCCATCATTCACCCGTGCCTCCGTATTGCCCATCGCATCTTGGTGTGCACTGTCTTTGCCCGAAAAGAAGCTGGTCAGGTCACAAAAAATGAGCTTTTCTTCCTTTGGTGCATGACACAACGTGAAAACCCACCAATCCCGGACTTTGCTTCGTTCTTTTTCCATAAATGCGCACTCATGAGAACCAAAGTGTCCGGTGATATTTGCATTGGTGGATTTGTCACCCTTTTAGCCCGCGGTCTTCACATCGAGCTCCCAGACGAATACCAACCTGTTGACAATAAAACTCTTTTGGATGAGCATGTTCTCACAAACATACATCACATCCATCGTAGGAACAGGAGCAGTTTCACATGGTATTGTCCTCAAGGGGTCGGATATCTCATTCTTCCCGACCCTCGAGTCACCAACTTCACCTTCCACGATCGCACTCAGTGGAGACTCGCGAGGACCATCACTCAGTCAGTCAATGAGGATGCGCTCCAGGATCAAGATGATGACGAGATGCATGTGGATGACGAGCCCGGCAATGAGCCCACCCATGGTCCACAGCACACCCAGCCCCAAGCACCTCCCGGATATTACCCGCTTCCCCCCCAATTTTGCCGAATGGTTTGAGACTCTTTGCGTCTCCAACCAAATCATGTCCCAGCAGATGCACCATATGTGGGGGTGGCACCAATCCCAAAACCATTTCCAGAACGTCCCACTTCCTCCTCCCTATCCATACCCACCACCCACCCACCCTTATCCACCTCCACCATACCCTTACCCCTACCCCCAATACCCATATCCTCCTCCCGATCCCCCGGTCTAGGTACTTTCACCTTGCCCCAAGCATTGAGGACAATGCTTATTTCTAAGCTTGGGGTGGGGTATTCCCTTTTTCTTTTTGATTTCCCGTGCATTGTAATTAGGTTGCATAGCATTTTAGCCTTAAAATGCATTCATTTTTTCTCTTTATAAAAAAAATTCCAAAAAGATTTTATTTTCTTCTTTTTCACTTTTTATTTCTGCATGGCATTTAGCTTAGGACATAAACATTCATGCATTTTTGTTACCTCTTTATTCTCATCTCCGAACATCTTTACTTGAAAGACACGACGCACCTTAAATACAATTCTTTTGGAAATTCTCATAACAAATAAGAATCGCTCTTAGGGACTTTCAGTTGTTGCTTCTTCTTTTATATATACGTGGGGAGAGAGTGCAAGTAGTTATGCATATGAATCGACTCATGTTAAGTGTGGCATAAGTAGGGGGACAACTTAGCCTCGAGCCGACTAGTCCCTCACTTGCATTTTTCTCACAAGCCACAATAAAACCCCAAAGAAAGGAATAAAACCTAAATTATGCTATTTTGAGATCCTTAGTGTCTAACAGCTACAGTTCATAACATATCTCATTACTTTATGATTTAGACACATTTTTCCCACTTGATCTCGAATTACCCTTAGTGTAGTTGTGCTCGTTTGGCCTCTTGTTTGGGTTAGACTTAGATTCTACTTATAGTTGTATATAGTTTTGTATTTTTACTTTCAGGCTATTCTTGTAAAACTCTTGTGGTAAACCAAAAAAGTGATTCTAAAAAAAATAATAAAAAAATAGAGAGAGACAACTACCCCCTTTTTCCAGTTTTGTTTTGTTTTTTTGAGTCAAAAGTAAATTGTTTCAAAAGTGTCGTTCGAAAAGTTTTGCGTCAATTTACTAAAAATAATTAAAATAATAATGATAATAATAATAATAATAATAATAATAATAATAATAATAATAATAATAATAATAATAATAATTCAATAAAGTCTAGTATTTAGTTTGTGCACTTGAAATTTCATATGTAACCAATTTGTTTGGAGAAGTCAAACTTTTGATATTTTGTGGAATTTGAACCTTATGTTTGTTGGTTCTAGTTTTTAGAAGTCTAGTTTAAAAAAAATGGTTTTGAAAAGTCGAATATTATTGCAATCATAAAATGCGAGTGTAGCTATATATTTCTAGTGTTTTCCTCTTTGTGTCTTAAGTATTTGTATTTGTATTTGTAACATGTCTTTGGGGTTTTGTTGTCCAAAAAACAAAAAAAACAAAAAAGGGTGCCGGGCCACGGAGTTGTATCCATTTGTTTGCTTTTGTAAATGTTTAGTTTTTCAGATTCTAGCTCATGTAATTAGTTTCTAGTTTGATGTTTTTCTAGTTAGATATCATTTTTTGTTGGCAACTACGATGGCGCCCTTCACTCATCACGTGCTCGACTCTTTGCTCTACATGGATCATATTTTGGTGGAAGCACTTACTCTTCTAGATGATTGTAGTTTTCCAACTTTTGTACATAGCTCGCTTCTTGCAATTTTTGGCCCAAGTTATCTTTTTTCTAGGTTTTATTTCTTGACATGGGGTTGAAGTTGTGAGGAGCGAGGAACATTCTGACCGAGGGACACTTTCTTATGGCTAGTGGACTAGATCGGACCACGAAACAATGTCACATAAACCATACTAGTGAAGTATGCATGCTCGTTTTGCATCTTGATCAACATGTATCCCTTCCTAGAAAGGTAACAAAGCCTCGTCCCTCAAAGTGATTCTTACCCCTAAAAATGGATTATATGTTTTTATTTTAAGGGCGTGTTGTGAATTTCCACCTAAGATGTTCATTCTTTTATTTTCTTTCTAGGATAGTTCATCCCAAGTTCATTTTTGTCTTGTCTTACTTGAGGACAAGTAAGGTTTAAGCTTGGGGTAATTTGATAGTTTCATTTTATTTAATTCTTCTTATAGTTTATTTTAGCACATTCCATCTCATTTTAGTTAATCTTCATGCATATTTTTTCTTTTTATTATTTTTTCTCCTTTACCAGGTGCTTTCCAGTCTTTTGAGCTTATTTGCAGGATTTTTCGAAGACTAATTGTTATTGGAGATATGGAAGGAGTGCGGGACTTTGGAGGCTAGCGGTTTGCTTGTGGACTTGAAGTGGTACGATTGAACTTGGTGTCAGCATAAACAAGAAATCAAGTTAGACTTAATTTTCAAGCGAGAATGATGATGAGGCGACACAGACTCGAGCTATGGAAGATTGAAGGAGCATTGGACCAATTATTGGAGGCTATGGAATGGCACAATTGGGCTCTCAAGAGTTATACATGTGGGCTGAAGTGTGAATGAGAAGATTGGGCAAGGTTGTATTTTAAATGGCCCAAGTCCCATAATCAGCGAGACCCACGCGGTCCGCATCGACCCATACGCGGTCCGCGTGAATTGTGCTGACTTGATCCCGAGTTTTGACTTGTTGACTCTACTTGTGGAAAGTTGGTGGGTAGCTTTTGTGCAACTTTTTGAATCCGGAAATGAGCCTTATCTGCTGGAGTTTTGGAGCATTTTTCATTATCACCTCTTGGAGAAAACCACTCTTTTGCTCTCAAGAACATTGGAGAAGAAGTTGAAGAATTGAAGATTGGTGTTATTCTCTTTCCATCTTGCAACTAGAACAATGTTTGGTATCACTAAACTATATTGCATTTCTTTTACTTTGGCCATGCTTGGCTAGATTTTCACTTGGTTGATTAGGGTTTAATCCCATGGATGATTGGTTGTTTTGAAGACTATTATTATCTTATGTTTGAAGTTTATCGAAATATTTTCTAGTTAAACATCTTGTTGTGTTTATTTATCTTTGATCACGAGCTTAGATGAATGAATGCTTATTTTTGTTGACTAATTTCTTGGTTAAGTAATGGACCCTCAAATTAGTAAGCAACAAATGGTTTATATGTTTGTTTTCATTTCATTTTAGACCATGGAAATGTTTCCTCCATAATGATAATGTAAGCATTTGATTATCTTTTGGACCTGGTAACTCTTAGAAATTAAAGCTAATTGATTTTCACAAAATTATATGCTTCATTGATTTTGTGACTTTAATTAAGGAAATGTGTTAAGAGCTCCTCTAGCCATTTTAATAACAATGAAGGGTTGAGGTAATTTGTGCTTATGGATTGCTATAGCCAAGTTAAATTAATTCACAAGTGTTGTTCTATTTAGTCTAATGATAAGTCAACCATGTCATCCATGTGGTGTACCCAAAATCAACCAATTTCACTTCATTGAATTTAATCAAATTTTTTAGTTGTTTACTTGTCATATTTACAGTCTAGCTAGTTTTAATTTTGTCAAACTATCAAAAAGAACTAAACCCCCCATTTCACTTTTACTTTTGTTTTACAAGTGCTTGAACAAGTGATTTACATAGAGATTTAAATTGAACCAATCTGCGTGGATACGATCCCTTTACCACTATACACTATTTTAGTGTGTAATATTTAGGGTATTAATTTTGTTGGCCTCCACAACCACCAATACCAAACGGAACCAACCTCTAATATGATCATACCTTGCTGTTCTTTACTTGATCGATCTTGATGTCGACATTGGGATTAGTGAGGAATCTAAACTATCATTAATTGCCAGGAATATAAGACTAAGACTTAGTGATATGAACCTAAGTTACATCAAAGGAAAAGTTCATTGCTGGAACGAAGTGCTGTCCAACCTTCCAGTCATCTACTATTAACAAGTGAGTCCATAGTTACTTTCATCTTACACATATATATGAAGTATTTATATAATTGAATGTTATATGTGCTTATGTGCAAATATGGTATGTGTTAGATGAAATGTTATATGTGCTTATGTGAAAAGATGGTATGCGTTGGGTGGTTCCGAAAAACGCATTTGAGATTCAAAGCTTTTTGGGTCTTGCAGGGTATTACCGGAGATTTATTTAGGACTTCTCCAAGATTGCGGTGCCACTAACCCGGCTGACCAAGAAGAAGGTAACCTTTCAGTGGGTTCCGGATCAGCAGTTGGCCTTCGAGACTCTGAGTTAGAGGTTGTGCGAGGCCCTAATTCTCGCGGTACCCTAGGGTTTGGATGATTTTGTGGTTTACTATGACGCTTCTATTTAAGGATTAGGAGTTGTCCTTATGCAGAGAGGGCATGTGATTGTATGCGCCTCGAGCAAACTGAAGCCTCATGAGGCAAATTACCCCACACATGATTTGGAATTGGGGGCGGTGGTGTTTGCCCTTAATATATGTAGGCACTATTTGTAAGGGGTTTGATGCAAAATTTACACCGATCATAAGAGTTTGAATTATTTGATGGATCAGCCGAACTTAAATATGCAGCAGCGGAGGTGGTTGGATGTGGTAAAAGACTATGATTGTGAGATTTTGTACCACCCTAGTAAGGCCAATGTGGTGGTCGATGCGTTGAGCCGTAAGACGATGTGCTCATCGATCTGAGATATTTGTATAAGGATGATTGTCACTTCACCCTTGATGGATTTGATCAAGGAGGCTCGGGCGGAAGGATTGAAAAAGGAAAATTGGAAGAATGAGCGGATTAGAGGGCTGATTCATTTAGTCGGGGGTTATTGACTCAGTGTGGAAGGGTCTGGGTTCCAGCATCCGGTGGGATTAGATAGACGATTTTGGAGGAGGCACATAAATCCAAGTTTTCTATCCATCTGAGGGCCACGAAGATGTACCGAGACTTGAGATTGAGCTACTGGTGGCCCTGCATAAAGAGGGAATTTGCTTGGTTTGTTGAGCGGTGTTTGACTTGTAGGAAGGTCAAAGCCGAACATCAGAGACCTCACGGAAAGGTTGAGTCGTTGCCCATCCCTATGTGGAAATGGGAGGAGATAACTATGGATTTCATCACCAAATTGCCCAGGACGGCGCAGGGTGTTAATTCGATATGGGTTGTTATGGACAGACTGACCAAGAGTGCACATTTTATTCGGATTGCCAAGAGTATATCCGCAGAAAAGCTAGCTCATATATATATATATATATATATATATATATATATATATATATATATATATCCGAGAGGTGGTGGTTAGGCATGGGGTGCCCGTGTCAGTGGTCTTAGATCGAGATGTCCGTTTCACCTCCATATTTTGGAGGCAGTTCCACGAGGAATTGGGAACTCAGCTTCATTTTAGTACAACATACCACCACAGACCGACAGACAGAGCGAACGAACGATCCAGACACTCGAGGATATGCTTCGGGCTTGCGTGTTGGATTTTGGATAGAGTTGGGATACTTACCTTCCACTGGAAGAGTTCTCCTACAACAAAATTTATCATGCTATTATTGATTGGCCACCATTCGAGATGTTGTATGGAAGGAGGTGTAGGACCCCAGTTTGTTGGGGGGAGGTCGGACATCTGGTCATGGGGAGCACTGAGGTGGTGCTTAAGACCACCGAGTTGATTCATCAGGTGCTGAAAGGTTGTGGGTCGCATAGAGTCGCCGGAAGAGTTATGCTGACCGACGCTGTTCAGACCTTGAGTTTTAGGTGGGAGACTTTGTGTTGCTGGAAGTGTCACCTTGGAAAGGTGTCATCTGATTTTGGAAGCAGGGTAAGTTGGGTCCCCGATTCATTGGTCCTTTCAGGATTACTGCTTGAGTGGGCAGAGTTGCATACCAGATGGGTCTTCCTGATGATCTCAGACAGATCTATAACACTTTCGATGTGTCCCAGTTGCGAAAATATGTAGCTGATGATTCAACAATGATCTCGTTGGATGATATTCAGGTGGATGAGCGCCTGACTTAAGTGGAGAATCCGGTTGTGATTCTTGACAGGAAAACTAAAACTCTGTGTAACAAGGTGGTGACCTAGTAAAGGTGTAATGGCAGCACCGTAAGGGCTCTAAGTAGACATGGGAGCCGGAGGATGAGATGAGAGAGCACTACCCAGAATTATTCGCATCAGCAGACTTCGAGGACGAAGTCTAGTTCAAATGGGGGAGATTTGTAACACTTGGACCCAGGTATTTTCCCTTTTTAACCTTGAAGCAAAAATTTATTTTCGAAAGGAGTCCCCACGTACGATGGCCGTATGTTTGTGTACGCTTAGCGTACATGGGTATGTGGAAGCGGGATCCTAAGCCATTTATGCGGGGCATGCGGGGCGTACGTGGCCAATGCTAAAACCCTAGTTTTAGGGCATGAGCCCTATTTAAGCTCACTTATGACTCTTGGACCCTCACCCTTATCAGCCTCTACTGCTTGTTATCGTCCCATAAACCCTAGTTTGCTAGTGAGATTGATCATTGAGCTTGAAAGTAACTTTGGTGACCTTTTTGGTGTGTTTGCAAGAAAAAGAACTTGGTGTGCAAGCCTTGGACGTGGTTGAGCTTCAAGATCCTGAATCTACTTCATCTTAGGAAGCTTTTGAAGTGTGGGATTTCCCGGATCAGTAGCCGACCAGTTAGTATTTACCAGCAGACCGAGGTGAGTCTCCTCCCAGTATCCATGGGTCAAAGGCACCAATGTCGGCCCATTATTTGGTTATGTAGCATGCTAGTTGTTGTGTGATATATATTGTGTTTGCATGATTGTGTTGAAATATACCTAGTGCGGGCCCAATATGGCATTTCGGGTTGAAATATACCCTAGGGCAGGGCCCATTATGGTATGTTCGGGTTGAAATATACCATAGGGCGGGGCCCACTATCATACGATCGAGTTGAAATATACCTCAAGGCGGGACCCATACTTGCTTATTGGGTTGGAATATACCCCAGGGCTTGGCCCAACTGTATGTTTGGTATGTGGTACTTTGGGAAAACTCATTAAGCTTTTTCTTACAGTTTGTATTGTGGTTTCAGGTACTTCTGGTACTAAGGGGAAGGGCCCGGCTTGATGGTGCTGATGGGTTTTTGAGCATTCTAACACTTCCTAAGTGTACATGCAACCCTAATAACCTTTAATCTATGTTTTCTCTATATACATGCAAATTTCTTTTTCAAGGTTATTTCCTAACTAGCATGGCATGGGGATTACATAAAACATAAAAACTAGTAGAAATACATACCTTGTTGTTGCTTGGATTCCTTCAAGACTTTGTGAGCCTAGCACCCCAAATATTGTGCCTCAAATGCTTCACACAACACCACAAGACTTGGAATAACTTGAGAGAATACTTCTAGCACTCAAAATCGGTTATGCCCTCTCTAGTAACACTAGGTCACGATTTTGCTAGCCATAGGGTTCCTTTTATAGTGTTGTCACAATTAGGGTTTACACATGAATGCCCTTAATTGTCATGACTCTTGATTTCTCATGACCAATGGGTTTGTAACTCCCATAGACTATCCATGGCGCTCCATATGGTTATAACCAAACCCATAAACCATGGATCATTAATCCACCATAAAAGAATTGATGATTGTCATAATCAACCCTATATATTTAATTAGTCTCACTTTGATCACTAGATTAATACTAGATTAATACTTGATCAATACTAATTAAATAATACTATTATTAATATATTAGAACTTATAATATATTAATAATCATAAGTGCCTTATTCTCTCATTTAGTCTATCCAAGTATTGCAATGCCATGCAACCCAAATGGACCATGCCGGGTCGGGTCAAGTACATACCAAATAAAGTTATGGACTTAGACACTATATCCAACAGTCTCCCACTTGGATAAGTCTAATAACTATATTTGCAAATATGACTTCAAAATCCGACTAGCAATCGTAGCTCTTTCAAAGTCTCTCGGAACTGAGATGATGATGATACGCCATTTAAGATAAGTGATCATATAATCCTCTGTTCTCATGATATCAGCCAGACAAACACATGGAACATGGTCTTACTTATTGTCGAGCATTTGTTTCTCGATCTCTGATTTGTTTCGACATGGAACTAAATTGAACACATCAATTAGGTTCTGATCGGGCCCGGTACATAGGTCAAAACCAAATCATCGAGGGGCCCAGATATCGCTTCTATTTCTAGAAGGAACAGATAAACTTCGACTGATATGCTTGTACTAACTACTTGTTGAATTATTCACAAAGGCACGTTTTATGACATCGAGTTACCAATGCGTTTTTGTGCAATCAATGAATAACCAACTCATAGTCAACAACTCATATCTCTAGGTTTGAAGATTTATATGATATTACCGTCTCACGATCACTCGAGATAAATTCCATGAAGTGATGCAAGTGAGCGTGGGTTGGATCCAATACTCAGCCCTTATGAGTACTCATGAATGTTGTAGCAACCATTGCATTGTCCAAAGCACTTTTAGACAAATCATACAAGCCAAATTCATGACAGTCCTAAATATATACTAACTTCCAAAGTTTGACTGACTGTGGATGGTTTGAATAATAACATAATTATTCTGGAAGTAAAAACATGCAAAATTGAAACATAGTAAACAATCAACACAAGATAGTAACACCTTACTCATAAATAAATAACAACTTTTATTTATCATCAAATGTCAATTACATTTTACAAGTTTCAGGAATCTAATTATTGAAACTAATATCATCCTTCAGCCCAATGCGCCTCGCATGCTGTAAATGCTTAACCCTGCTCAGTCCCTTCGTGAGGGGATCTGCCGGGTTCTCATCTGATGATACCCTCTTAGCCACGAGGAGTCCTTCTTCTATTCGATGTCTGATGAAATGGTATTTTCTCTCAATGTGCCTAGATCTTCCGTGATCTCTTGGTTCCTTAGCCAAAGCAACCGCACTTTCGCTGTCACAGAAAATTTCCATTGGCTCTTTTATAGCTGGTACAACTCCAAGGTCTCCGATGAAGTTCTTTAGCCATATCGCCTCCTTAGCTGCTTCACTTGCTGCTATGTACTCTGATTCACAAGTAGAATCAGCTACTGTCTCCTGCTTGGAACTTTTCCAAGTAATTGCCCCTCCATTTAGGATAAAGACCCAACCTGACTGAGAGCGGAAATTATCCCTATCAGTCTGGAAGCTAGCATCGCTATATCCTTCCACTCTCAAGTCATCACTGCCTCCGAGGGTAAGGACCCAATCCTTAGTCCTCCGCAGAGACTTGAGAATGTTCTTTACCGCTGTCCAGTGTGCTTTGCCAGGGTTCCCTTGATATCTACTGACCATGCTCAAAGCAAAGGCCACATCAGGGCGAGTACAAGTCATAGCATACATGATCGAGCCCACAGCGGAAGCATATGGTATATGACTCATTTCAGCTATCTCAGCCTCTGTACTCGGACTTTGAGTTTTACTCAGCTTGGCATTACTCTGGATTGGTAATTCTCCTTTCTTGGAATCTTGCATACTGAACCTCTTCAGCACCTTATCCAAGTAAGTACTTTGACTAAGTCCAATTAGTCTCTTACTCCTATCTCTCAATATCCTTATCCCTAGGATATAGGCAGCTTCCCCAAGGTCCTTCATAGCGAAACACTTCCCAAGCCAGTACTTAACCTCCTGCAAGGTTGGGACGTCGTTTCCTATGAGAAGTATGTCATCCACATACAACACCAAGAAGCTAACTATGCTCCCACTAGCCCTGACATACACACAAGACTCATCCTCACTCCTAGAAAAGCCAAACTCTTTGACTTTCTCATCAAAGCAAAGATTCCATCTGCGAGATGCTTGTTTCAATCCATAAATGGATTTATCAAGCTTACACACTCTATTAGGGTATCTTTTATTGACAAAACCCTCTGGTTGAGCCATGTAAACATCCTCAGCCAACTTTCCATTATGGAAAGCGGTTTTGACATCCATTTGCCATATTTCATAATCATGAAATGTAGCTATGGCTAACAATACTCTAATAGACTTAATCTTAGCTACTGGTGAGAAGGTCTCATCATAGTCAACTCCCGGAGTTTGAGTAAAGCCCTTCGCAACCAGTCGCGCTTTGTAAGTATGTACCTTCCCATCCATGTCGGTCTTCTACTTGAAGATCCATTTGCACCCAACTGTCTTACGACCTGGTACATTGTCAACCAAGTTCCAAACTTGATTGTCATACATGGACTGAATCTCGCTGTCCATAGCCTCCTTCCATTTAGCAGACTCAGGGCCTGCCATGGCTTCCCTGTAATTATTAGGTTCATCCAAATCTATTAGTGTACTATCACTAATAAATGTATCACCTTCAGTGGTGATGTGATAACCATAATAAAAATCAGGTGTGTTCCTCACCCTAGTGGAACGTCTTGGAGGTACAGACTCATCTATCGGATCAACATGAGTTTCCTCCTCAGGTTGGTCGATAGCATTTGAGGTTCCTTCACCACTTGACTCTTGAAGCTCTTCAAGGTCAATTTGCCTCCCACTGTCCCCTTGGCTTATGAATTCTCTCTCACGAAAGACTCCTCTTCTTGCTACAAAGACCACATTATCAATGGGTCTGTAGAAGAGGTAACCAAAGGATCTCTGTGGGTAGCCGATGAAAATACACCTCTCACTTCGAGGTTCAAGCTTATCATGAGTCTCACGCCTCACGAAAGCTTCACAACTCCAAATCTTGATGTGGTCCAAATTGGGAACTTTCCCAGTCCACATCTCGTGAGGTGTTTTGGCAACCTTTTTAGTAGGGACTAGATTAAGGATATGGGCGGCAGTCTCTAAGGCATACCCCCAGAAAGAGATTGGTAACGAAGCTCGACTCATCATGGAACGAACCATATCCAACAAGGTTCGATTGCGCCTCTCAGCTACACCATTCAACTGTGGTGTTCTGGGAGGTGTCAATTGTGAGACAATCCCACATTCCTTAAGATAGTCAAGGAACTCAATGCTAAGATACTCTCCTCCCCGGTCGGATCAGAGCATCTTGATGTTCCTGCCCAATTGATTCTCCACTTCCTGCTTAAACTCTTTGAACTTTTCAAAGGTTTATGACTTATGCTTGATTAAGTAAATATATCCATATCTACTGTAATCATCAGTGAAAGTCACATAATAGTGATTAGCATCCCTTGTAGCAACTCTGAAGGGCCCACACACATCCGTGTGTACAAGGTCCAACAAACCTTCACCCCTATCACAAGTACCTGTGAAGGGTGACTTTGTCATTTTTCCAAGCAAACAAGACTCGCAACTATCATCTGACTTGAGGTCAAATGATTCCAAGACTCCAACCTTTTGGAGTTGGCCTATGCGCTTCTTGTTAACATGTCCAAGACGACAATGCCACAAGGATGCTTTATCCAAGCTATCTGAAGAATCAATATACAACACATTATTTCCTAGATTGTCTACAACATTCACAGCTTCATATACACCATCACAAGGTAATGCTTTAAAGTAAAATACATCATTGTAATAAACATTAATAGCACCATTTTTATTATCAAATGAAAATGAAAAACCTTGTTTGTATAAGCTATGAAAAGAAATAATATTTCTCGCCATTTCGGGCGAGTAACAACACTTATTCAAATCTAACATTAACCCATTATTAAGCAATAAAGAATAAACTCCTATCTTGGTAACAGGTGATGCTTTCCTGTTGCCCATGACTAAGTTTATCTTCCCGTGCTCCACTTGCTCACTTCTTCTTAGTGCCTGCAAATCAGTACAGATGTGAATACCACAACCTGTATCAAGCACCCAAGAATTAGCATTAGATGAGTTATTAGACAATATTGTGTAAATACGTGCATGGGTGGGTTTAATCTTCCCATCCTTTACATCTTGCAGATATTTAGGGCAGCTTCGCTTGAAGTGTCCCTTATCCTGGCAATAGAAGCACTGTGCTTCCTTTGGGTTTGAAGAAGGAGTAATGGGACCTTTCTTTGTCCCACTTGAAGAGGAACCATCAAGAGTCTTACCCTTGGTACCCTTCGAAGGGCTTTTCCTCTTCTTACCCTTTCCCTTCCCAATAGCCAGAACAGGGGCTGTTGAAGGAGTAGAAGTAGCAACCGCTTTACCCTTAAGGCCATTTTCAGCTGTCCTTAAGAGTCCTTGAAGTTTGCTAAGTGTGACTTCCTCCTTGTTCATATGATAAGTCATACGAAACTGATCATAACTTGGAGGTAAGGAATGGAGAATGATGTCAATCGCCATTTCCTCAAGAAAGTCAACATTTAGCTTCAGCAACCGGTCAACGAACCTTTGCATCTTCTGCAAGTGACCGGTGATGGGTTCACCATCCTTCATCCTTGCGGTTATCATGGAGGAGATGATTTCATACCTCTCCTGACGCGCGCTCTGATGGTACCTTTCCATCAGATCCAGGTGCATCTCATAGGGGTAGAAATCTTCATAGGATTTTTGAAGTTCAGGAGTCATGGTGGCCATCATGATGCATGCTACTTTAGTAGCATCCTTTTCATGTGCAACAAACTCCGCAAACTCTTCAGGAGTAGCAGTGGCTTCACTCACAACCTTAAGCTCCCTATCGAGGACATATTCTTTGTCCTCATAGCGGGTAATCATTCTGATGTTTCTGATCCACTCATTGAAATTTGATCCATCAAAGATGACCTTACCACACAAGTTCATAAGGTAAAAGGAGCCTGTTGGGTTTGAGCCAGAAACATTGTTGGAAGACATCTGAAAGGAAAGAAAGACAAGTTTCATTAGATTAGGAATCCTTAATAATTCACCCAAATGAAATATTAAGGCTAGGATCCAACAAACTATTGATAGTTGGAAGAGGGATGCCGTAATCCATACTATAAAATATTTGAAGGTAGGTAAATGACGATTTACCAATTTCCACCATAAGAACGAAATATTTTATTATTAGGTTTTATTGGTTTTGAAACTCCTAGATCTTTTGAGATACATTGAACTTTTCAATGACATGTTTGAATCTCGATTGTGCCCTCTCAAGTTTGTGACTGGGATGCCGAGGATCACAAACAAGGTGTGAATAACCATACAAATTGACTTGGTACCCTCAACAATATTACCTAATCGATGTGCCGGTTAACCACACACGCTCCACCGATCTATAATAAAGTCAAGTTACCCTTTGCGACTCTTACTAGTCCATGTTAGTGTGCCGGTTAACTACACACGCTCCACTAACGACTTGGTAAGGTACAAAGTGTAATTTTATGGGCTAGCACCAATTTCACATTTTCCTAAAGTAACTAAGATTGGGAATTTATAATGTATAGTTACTTTATAATTCATTATACTTTTAACGAGTATTTAAAGTCGTATCCTACCCGTTCGGCTAACGACCCTCCACCGATCAAGGAAGCGGTGGGTGAGAGTGGACACCCATTAAGTCACCATTTTATAGGCAACAACCTTATACCCCCCTTATAGACCGGCTTCGTGAATGAGGCCTACTAACGGTAAGAATGACATATTCTTATACATATCTATATAAAAAAATTATAATAATAGTATAAGTGTTGATTTTTAAACTTTTTAAAAATCTAAGGTTTAATTTGGAATTAAAGTATTAAAGTGTAAGACTTTTCAAATTCCAAAACTTGAGGGCAAGATTTGAAACTATTCCAAGTCTCTTCAATTTGTAACTTATGAGTTTTAATGATTCATAAAAATGAAGACTCTTCATTTTATGAAACCTCTTTAGTTCTTTAATCATAATTAAAAGAAGTGACTCTTGGTTATCCATAACTTGAGGACAAGTTATGGACACCATCATTTCCATTAAGATCATGAATTAAACATACATGGAGGTTACATATAATTCCTATGATCTTCTAAAAACTCATAGGAACACAAATTCATGTCAAGCAATTTCAAGAAATCATATAACTATATACAATACTTGAAAATTGATAAAAGCCATGTAAAATGGGTTAACATAATCATTATCATTTTGAAAAACAGATTTTACAAGTCCAAAACAGATTGGGATAATGATCTTAATCCATTTCCAGCAACAAAACTCGAAAAAACTGCCCAGCACGCTCCTACTCGCCGAGTGCATTATTCTACTCGGCGAGTAGAATGAATTTGTTCATGGACTCGGCGAGTCCTCCCCATGGACTCGGCGAGTCCAGTCGTCAGAATGCAGAATTTTCGATTTTTAAGCAGTTTTGCATCAAGTATACAGAAAACAAACCTGGCTCTGATACCACTGATGGGTTTTTGAGCATTCTAACACTTCCTAAGTGTACATGCAACCCTAATAACCTTTAATCTATGTTTTCTCTATATACATGCAAATTTCTTTTTCAAGGTTATTTCCTAACTAGCATGGCATGGGGATTACATAAAACATAAAAACTAGTAGAAATACATATCTTGTTGTTGCTTGGATTCCTTCAAGACTTTGTGAGCCTAGCACCCCAAATGTTGTGCCTCAAATGCTTCACACAACACCACAAGACTTGGAATAACTTGAGAGAATACTTCTAGCACTCAAAATCGGTTATGCCCTCTCTAGTAACACTAGGTCACGATTTTGCTAGCCATAGGGTTCCTTTTATAGTGTTGTCACAATTAGGGTTTACACATGAATGCCCTTAATTGTCATGACTCTTGATTTCTCATGACCTATGGGTTTGTAACTCCCATAGACTATCCATGGAGCTCCATATGGTTATAACCAAACCCATAAACCATGGATCATTAATCCACCATAAAAGAATTGATGATTGTCATAATCAACCCTATATATTTAATTAGTCTCACTTTGATCACTAGATTAATACTAGATTAATACTTGATCAATACTAATTAAATAATACTATTATTAATATATTAGAACTTATAATATATTAATAATCATAAGTGCCTTATTCTCTCATTTAGTCTATCCAAGTATTGCAATGCCATGCAACCCAAATGGACCATGCCGGGTCGGGTCAAGTACATACCAAATAAAGTTATGGACTTAGACACTATATCCAACAGGCGCAACATTCACTCCCCACCATTTCCCACATTTATTGATATTATCCCTCTGATGATTTGATATGATGATTATGTAATGGATTTTAGAATCAAACTTGTTATTGTAAACCTTAATTAAAAATGAAAAATTTTCTCCTGGTTTTTGGGCTATTACAAGTTAGTATCAGAGCCTTGGTTTGAGGGATTCGGACACAATCTCGGGTGTGTCAGAACTCAAACTGAGGAAATGATAATCTTTTCAAAAGAAAAAGAATCGAATTTTTTTGAAAAATGTTTTCTTAAGTAAAAAGGGCAATGCGTGCAATCGGCCGAGCTCAAGTAAGTGTATCCCAAAACTACACATGATTATGTATTCCGATTAGTATGATTGATAAGTGAAGTGCATGCTACAGTAGGGCTAAGGATACCTTCAAGAATTATGTGATATAATTTCCTGATTTGTCTGATGGCTTATAGCCTATGAAAATTAGATGCCATATATTTCTTGGAATCGATGTTGACTCTGTATTTGCTAAGTGTATGCTTTCAAAGTTATATACGATTAGGATTATATAGCCTTAGATGATGAAGTTTTCCTCATTTCCTGTTCCTTGTTTGGTTGTGGACTTAGGGTAGAAATATTATTTGACAGTCTATATGATTCTATTTATGTATAACTTGCATGCACAAGGAAACCATCGATGTTGATTGAGATCTCTGATTCTGTGAGAGTTGAGAAATTCTAGAAGAGTCTAGTATGTGTGTGATGTGTAGTATGAGTTATGTTTCTAAGTATAGTATGGTGGATTGGAGGAATCAGGCCTGACCTTGAGGAAGGTATAGGTAGGTGTGGAAGGTAGTATTCAGCTTGTACTACTGGAAGCACAGAACCTGTACCCGAGATGAGTGCAGACCTGGAAACTCCAAGGAGACCAATGAGGAGAAGCCCCTCGAAACTCTTTATCAATTGTTTTCTATGTTGTATTTTCAGTTTGAGGATGGTGATAGCTTTGCGAGGAGGTTCAGGTTCAAGATAGGGCTCTGGCTCGGGTTCAGGTTCAGGTGTTGAGCAGATTGATGAGAGGCTGCGCGTGCTTAGCATAGTCGAGGTTACTCACGGCATCCGTGACGCTACCCCAATGATTTTCAGTACCGTCAAAGAGGGGATTACGAAGATCATGTAGGAGCATCTCAGGTCATTTCGAGCTGAGATTGATGCAAGACAGATTGGATAACTCCATCGTTCTGGTCGTTCAAGGCGTACGGAGCACCTGAGTTCTTTGGGGCTAAGGACCCCATCGCTAGTCGCCGCTGGATTGCTGACATGGAGAATGCTCAGTGCACAAGCTTTTTCCCCGAGGCGGAAAAGGTAGGATTGGTGTCCTGCTTGCTGAGGGACCAAGCGCGAGACTGGTGGGAAGAGGATACCCGAGCGGTTGGTATGGTGGCTGGTAGAGTGATGACTTGGGAGTTGTCCCAGCTAGGAATTCTAATGCTTTTGTAAACATTAACAATGATAACATTTGTGACTAAAACTTGAAAGTATGCATGATGTTTATTCAATAACACCAAAGTTCCATCAATCACCCTATGCAAACACTTCAAATAGTCAACAAAAGATTGGAAACCTTAAAAATCCCGGTTTAAGTCCATTATGGACTAGGATTTCCTTATTGGGCCTAATGGACCAATAATTTTCCAATTTGACTAGTTTGGGCTTAGAACCCTTAATTGGGCTCTAATTCAAACCACCTTCATGAGATTGGACATTTTTGGGCCTTATTGCGCCATAACTAGCCTAATTAACCTTGTTGGGCCATAACTAATCTAATTAGCCCTAATGGGCCACAAACCTAATATTTTATGCTAATTGGGCCGTGAACCACCCTAAGGGCCCAATGGGCCGAAAACTTCTTTATCGACCTCATGATTTCAAGTAAGGATCAAGAATTGGGCCAAAATGAATCCTCTTCCCTTCTTAATGCAATTCTCGGCCCATTTAAAAAGAAAGAAAAGATTAGAAGAAGAATTAAGATAAAATAGATTAAGGAGGAAAATTGTGAGCATGCCACCTCCTTATTGCATGGTGGACATCCATGCAATGTCACCTCACCCTCTCTCCCCTCTTCTTCTTCTTCTACTCTCGGCTGAGAGCATCAACACACACACACTTAATTCACTTCCAAATACTTCCAAATCCTCTCAAGAACATCTTCATTCTTCCATAAAAATTTCGAGATTTGCAAGCATTCCAAAAAGGTTCTTCACTCATATCACAAATCCTTGGTAAGTTTTTACTTAGATCCATGGATTAACTTCTATATCTTATCAAAAGTCTTCTCTTAATTCATTCAAATTCATGATCATGCTTCTTAGAACCCATCTAAGCCCAAAGATTTCTCAAAAAGCTTGCTAGGGCCGAGAATCACCTCAACCCCTTCCATTTCTTCTTCAAAACCGTGAGCAACAAAGCAAGGTGAGTTCATACCCCCTTCTTTTCGGTTTTTACTTGTTTTTGGGGGAGAATACAAGTACTATGTGTTGATCTATGTGTGTATGCTTGTTATATGTGATTTCTTTGGTTTATGTTGTGAAAATATGATATTATTTGCTAAATATTGAAATCTATGGCTAAAGTGTGAAGAATACATAAACAATGTACATAATAAACAACTTACTTCAAAGATCTAAGGATCTTTAGGCTTAAGAAGTGAAAACAAAGTCAAAATCCTTATAAGTGTCACTTTTGCAAAAATAATCAAAGTTTGGGTAAAATATGATATTTTCGGTTTTATAAGGACAAAATAGTATTATTTACATAGAAATCTAACTATTATGAATATAACACTTGTCAAGGGGTCAAATACATAAATTTTAGCTTAATGGGCTTTAAATTTGGGCCTTACGAGTTTTGGGCCCAAAGTTGCAAAAAATGTAGTATTTGAGGGGCTGAAATGGAAAAGTTAACAAACTATGAGTTTAAAACGTGAATAAAACTGTTTTAAGGGCTGAAAATGACTTTGATGTAAAAATTGGACTAAAAATGCAAAGTTTTCGACTTTGGGGTCAAAATTGTAAAACTTACTGAAATTGAGCCAAAAATGTAAACTTTTTTTTTCAACTAAAGGCTGAAAATGGCAAATACAATAGTTTTGGGCTGAATTTATTATTTCAAATAAAGTTTGGGTCTAAAACGTCAAGAAAAACGGTTTAAGGACCAAAAATGTCAATTTTCATAAAAGGCGACTAAAAGTGCCATTTTTATAGATAAAGGGGCTGAAATGGTCAAACTAATTGTTTTTGGGCCAATTAGACGAATATTAAATTATTGGGTTAAATATATATATATATATATATATATATATATATATATATATATATATATATATATATACACACACGTATAACCAAAGCTTCGTTATAAATCAAACGTCAGAGTATTTTAATACTTCGAATAAACATTTCGTTTACAACAAATAGCTACATTACGAACTTAAGATCAATAAATTATAAATGATTCAATGGTTGGGCTCAAATATCTTCTATTCGTGCTATTGGGCCTTTATGACCCAATATCATGATTATTGGGCCCAATATAATCACACATGTTTATTGGGCTTCCGGTGACCCAATTACATACCCAGTGGGCCTTTATCAGCTTTAATATGCTATTAGGCCTTAATAGTCCATTTGCATTGCTAATAAGACCCTAAACATTCATAATATGCGTAATGGGCTATAACGTGTCCGTAGCATACTCGACAGCCTGTAATAACATACAAAGTTAGTGGGCCTCCGTAGTCCTCTTCTTTTCGTCTGTTAGACTTACCTTTATTTAAGTAAACATAAATCGGGTTGTAAAACAATGTTATTCAATTTCTTTTGGATTTAGTGAGAAATAACGGGTGACACCAATAAGTGTCGGTCGTAGTCTGTAGTTATAATCAAAGTCTCCTGGAGGGGGAGCTGGAGTTTGTGTATAGATCTATACGGGGGTGACTCCCCCATACCTAAGTTGTTCGCTACAGTTCGACTAGGCCAGTCTAGGGTGACAAAATCTTAATTCAAGACCGGCATTCGATAAAATGCCAAGACAGGCGAATTATTCATTAATATGCATGGTTATAACGACTCACATAGAGATCCATTACCATCTAAGTAATCATTGGGAAATCATGTTCATATGCTGTGACGATACAATAATACAAAACTATCATCCTATTGATATCGGAAAACATCGCGTTTTCCTGGGCAACAACATTATTCACTTTTACTTACAACAACTATAATACAAGAAACTATTATGAAAAACATTTCACTTTTACATGTTTTGAAATCATTCACACGTATACTTATGGATCATCACACCTTTTTCGTAAACAATTTATGTTTCAGAAAATATCGGATTTTCTGGGTTTTACAAACAATACAATACATTTTCATATGAAACCTGCTTATGAACTCACCAACATTATATATGTTGACCATTTTCAAATAACTTGTGTTCTCAGGTAACCGTTAGAATGAAGAATTATCAAGCGTGTGTCTGAATGTATTTTGTGTGATGTCATTTGATAAACAATTTATGTTTGGGATTATGTAATGTAAACAATGTACTTGATGTGAACAATGACGGTTGTAATGTGTTAATGCATGGTGATGTTTATGTTAAGTTTCATGTATATTCATTGTGATGATATTTCAATTTAAGTCACACGAGCCCTCGGACGTTTCCGTCGTCTGGTTCGGGGTGTGACAGGAGTAGTTTTTGCAGAGGTTTGATCGAGAGTTTGCACCAGCCAGTGAGGTGTAACAGCTGGTGAGGGAGTTCCAAGACCTTCACCAGACTACAAAGACTGTGGCGGAGATCACCGCCAAGTTCAGAGAGTGTTTGGTGGTCAAACCAACAAATAATGGGATAAAATAATAACAATAAAATGCAAATCACTGTTACTACTTACACTAAAGATAGTATGGAGTAAGCAGGGTCGGTCCACAGGAATACAAGACTTTTTGTTTAGCCATATTCTCACACATCATACAATCAATATTAAAATGGGGGGTTATGTTTGAATTCAAATTAAACTTCATAAACAAACAAGATTAACACTAAAATTCAATAAGAAAAATACATTTCCGATTCTGATTCCTATACAAGTGTTGTTTAGCCATATTCCACCCTTCCCTGACCTCTCTTAATCAGTTTGACCAAACCCTAAGGTCAACTGAATTCAACTCCGGTCAACAGTCCAATATTGACCAGACTCGCCGAGTGCACTCGTGTGACTCGGCTAGTTCATGCGTATCCTCTGGATTCCCCTTAAGGCCTCACATGACTCGTCGAGTTAACCTCCAACTCGACGGGTAATCACTGGGTCACGAATCGTGGGGCAAATCCGACCCGACTCGTCGAGTCATCTCATGGACTCGGCGAGTCGTCTGCATTGCATCACTCATATGGCCTTCTGAAGTTAGATCCGAAACTCTAACTCATAGATTTGGCCCTCTAGTACCCAAAAGTTACGTAAAGGTCTGAACTTGGGGTTCATGCATGGTATATATGATGGGATTTTTGAGCATTCTAACACTTCCTAAGTGTACATGCAACCCTAATAACCTTGAATCTATGTTTTCTCTATATACATGCAAATTTCTATTTCAAGGTTATTTCCTAACTAGCATGGCATGGGGAATATATGAAACATAAAAACTAGTAGAAATACATACCTTGTTGTTGCTTGGATTCCTTCAAGACTTTGTGAGCCTAGCACCCCAAATGTTGTGCCTCAAATGCTTCACACAACACCACAAAACTTGGAATAACTTGAAAGAATACTTCTTGCACTCAAAATCGGTTATGCCCTCTCTAGTAACACTAGGTCACGATTTTGCTAGCCATAGGGTTCCTTTTATAGTGTTGTCACAATTAGGGTTTACACATGAATGCCCTTAATTGTCATGACTCTTGATTTCTCATGACCCATGGGTTTGTAACTCCCATGGACTATCCATGGAGCTCCATATGGTTATAACCAAACCCATAAACCATGGATCATTAATCCACCATAAAAGAATTGATGATTGTCATAATCAACCCTATATATTTAATTAGTCTCACTTTGATCACTAGATTAATACTAGATTAATACTTGATCAATACTAATTAAATAATACTATTATTAATATATTAGAACTTATAATATATTAATAATCATAAGTGCCTTATTCTCTCATTTAGTCTATCCAAGTATTGCAATGCCATGCAACCCAAATGGACCATGCCGGGTCGGGTCAAGTACATACCAAATAAAGTTATGGACTTAGACACTATATCCAACAGTCTCCCACTTGGATAAGTCTAATAACTATATTTGCAAATATGACTTCAAAATCCGACTAGCAATCGTAGCTCTTTCAAAGTCTCTCGGAACTGAGATGATGATGATACGCCATTTAAGATAAGTGATCATACAATCCTCTGTTCTCATGATATCAGCCGGACAAACACATGGAACATGGTCTTACTTATTGTCCAGCATTTGTTTCTCGATCTCTGATTTGTTTCGACATAGAACTAAATTGAACACATCAATTAGGTTCTGACCGGGCCCGGTACATAAGTCAAAACCAAATCATCGAGGGGCCCAGATATCACTTCTATTTCTAGAAGGAACAGATAAACTTCGACTGATATGCTTGTACTAACTACTTGTTGAGTTATTCACAAAGGCACGTTTTATAACATCGAGTTACCAATGCGTTTTCGTACAATCAATGAATAACCAACTCATAGTCAACAACTCATATCTCTAGGTTTGAAGATTTATATGATATTACCGTCTCACGATCACTCGAGATAAATTCCGTGAAGTGATGCAAGTGAGCGTGGGTTGAATCCAATACTCAGCCCTTATGAGTACTCATGAATGTTGTAGCAACCATTGCATTGTCTAAAGCACTTTAGACAAATCATACAAGCCAAATTCATGACAGTCTTGATTCATATCTACTTCCAACATATGACTGACTGTGGATGGTTTGAATAATATGATATATACCATAACATAATTATTCTGGAAGTCAAAACATGCAAAGTGAAACATAAGAATAATACTAATCTTATATGGCCCCAACACTTTGAGTGTAAATAAACACACCTTTTATTTACGCACCATATTGATTACTCATTATTTAAGTTTCGATTAATCAACTTTATGCTTGAATTAAAACATTAGTTGTCCCATGCTCCAAGCATGTATACTATGTTTTTCCAAACAACAATTATGCCATACTCCAAGTATGCATACTATGTTTACATATGGTCCTCTCTTTGTGAAATAGATCAATTGACAATATTCCAATGATGCTTATTTCACAATTCCAATCCTCGTTGTAAATGAAAGAATACCAAACTCTTGCCATCTACTGTAATCTGTTAGATTCTAAACTTATATGCAATGATCCCCTTGTAATGACTATGCACAGAAGTCACAAAGACTTGGCAACAGAAATTACAAAGTATTCCAATGGAAAACAATTCCATGGAAATGAAGTCTCAAATTCAAAGTACATTCCTTTGAACATCCTTCTTAGCATTAAGTTCTTTAATCTTACATAGATTCAAAGAATAACTTCCACCTATGGAGACAATTCCATATTACCATTTTGACCATCACTTCTGAACAAGAGTTGCCTCTTTTCAAAATATGTCAATATGGTCCTTACTCTATACCTCTAATTGTCCATGAGCAACCAATCTTTGGTAAACCTCAGATTGTCCTCGACAACTTTGCTTAATCATTTTAGTCATTTCCATTTCTATTCCTTTTTCCATCTTAATGCCCTAGGCATTTGGAAAATTTAGAATGGATGAATATTATAGCACATGTAATCAAACCTATACCCAAAGCATATGGGACATGATTTATGCTATAAAAATTTTTATTTGCCATGTTTTCATAATTCGAACTATGAAGAGGGATGCCGTAATCATAATTGAATTTTGAGAACGCAACATATATAGAATTTCCTTATGTTAAACCATTCCAACATAACATTCATATATATTCTTGACTAAAGTAGATTAAATTCTCAATCTAAGCTTGTAGAATTGGAGTGAAGTATAAAATCCTCTCCCTTAATTATAGCAAAACAACTTTTTCAAGGCGAATTGAAACTTTTGTTTTCTATAATTAACATTGCTAACCTGCAATATTTAACATAATCGTCATGCTCCCACTAGCATAATGATTACCAGCATAACACTTTATGCTCCCACTAGCTTTGACATGTACTCAGAAATCTACTGGACTTCTAGAAATCAATACTTTATTGACTTTCTTACCAAAGTTCATATTTCTGATACTAGATTGCTTTGATAAGACTTTATCAAAAACATACACCTTTCCTTAGATAGCTCACATGTTTGTCTAGACCTTTTGCAATTCTCACTAGTTAGTGTGCCGGTTAACCACACACGCTCCACTAACTATATGAGAATGCAAATATCACAACCGCTATCTACTTAAAATCTTCTTAGTGGAAGCGTTTCCTCACCATCATTTTCATGAATCGAAGAGAAACCTTATGACACTTAGATTTTGTGGTGTATGTGTTCCTATCCATGTGAATTTGTCATAACCATAATCACAGGACTAGGTTAGTGACACTTCCAAATTCATAGGGACTGAACTTGTGCAATCTTAATTTCTTGCCACCTGGTAGCATAATGCCCACCATTGCTTCCGGGTTGTTATGCAAACAATTGAGAACTCATAGAACTCACAAGCATAATCAACTTTCAACTGGAACAGACACATAAACAAGAATATGTCAACACAATAGGTTACAAACCTCAAGTCGTGGGCTACTGATTAACAAAACTCTTGATTTAGTTCTTGAAACTATTTCAGAATCATTTAGACCCCCACTATCCTCTTGACATATAAGACTTCTCTTTGTCAAGAACCATTCCTTGACAAAACAAATATTCAAGATCTAGTGCGGAATCTTATCAAGTTAAACACTTCTCACTATTGGTCTTAGCTGGTCTTTGTTTTATCCAAAACATCACAACTTACCAATCTCAAATGTACAAGAATAGGAAACATCTTACTCTACATTTGACAAGTGTTATGAACTTTCTAAAGACTATGTCATTCAAGTTACAATCTTGGAGTATAACTCCAGGATTTGTTTTTGGCACGAAGTATGAATTATCTTTTGATTTAACCATTTCAACAATTCACGATTCCTCTCCTCAGGCAACAAACACACTAAGGTGTCCTTAGAGGATCAATTGTGATATGGTTCCATAATCACTAAGATAATCATAAAACAAAATACACAAGTACTCTCCCTTCTCTTCAGATTGGAGAAACTTTTATCTTTCTGCCTTATTTGATTCTTCTTATTCATTCTGCCATACATTGAAACTTTTCCAATGTTTCAGAATTACACTTAAACTCGTAAGCATAACCATATTTACTAAACTTTAGTAAATCATAACGAATAATCTTATCTATCTTTGTGGTGGACCTGACCAGCACACAACCAAGTGTACCCAATCTTTTAGTCCTTCACTTGACTCACATGTACATGTGAACAAGGAATTAGTCTTAATTTCCCAAGGACGAAAACTTCTCATTCATCATACAATACAAGTTGCATGATTCCAAGTTTCTATCTAACTGAAACTTGGGCGATGAGAATCTTTCCTTATTTGATAAATTATGATACTACCACAAATGAAAGAATCAAATCCATTTTCAAATATTGCTATTAATGGAAACATATAATCAACAATTTTTCACAAATGCCATTGTAAGGATACTTAAAATAAATAAAATCAAAACTTTTCTTTATTTTAAAACTTTGCGGAAAACTTATCCTTACAACCCATATGAAAACCTTATTGTTATCTATTCCTAAGCAATATGTCTCAACTCTTAAGTAATAGCTCAAAATTCTGATCACCGAACCATGTGATCAAAATCCCTCTTCGCGATCAGAATCAGCATATACTTCCTTTAAGTTTCTTCACTTTTCTTTGATTCTTAAAACATCAACATGTGACCCGGTCACATCATGCAATAAGAATCTTAGAATAGAAACTTAATAGAGTTAGACAATGGACTTTACCTGAAGTAGAGTCAAACATTTGACTTTACTATCCTTATGGAATTTTAGGTAAATTTGGCAGCTTCGCAACCAATGCCCTTCCTTTGGCAACAGAAACATATGGACTCTTTGGAAACGGTACACGGGACTATCACAGACTTAGCCTTTCTCTTTACCATTTGGTCAACCGAGTTGACTATGGCCAATCCCTTTCAATTGGGAAGAGAAAGTTTTTCTGGACTTCCAATGTTACCATTGTCAATGTCCATGGAAGTTTGGGAAGTTGATCTTCCAATCAAATTTTGCTTTACCAATGCTCCAAATCATTGCTGATTCAGCATCATCAAGCAAATAGGTAAGATCATTAAGGGTCATGTCGTGATCTGTTATCAGGGAGTGACCAAGTCAACAGCCAGCTACCTTGAGACTTCGACACCCTACTCTCCCGGCTTGTCAATATGTGACTTAATCTCCAAGACCTAAGCACATATAGACTTTGTTTGCCAATAGGGATTGAGTGACTTAGAACTTATCATGTCTTGAAACTTGTGGGATAAGGAGATTTATTGGAGGAGGTGGAGGAAGTGAAGTATGATTTCCAGTCCCACTAATGCACAACAAAGGGATTGATCTTTCACCTTGGTTGCCATTTGGGATATCATCTTCATGAGGAAGCTTGTTCCTAAAGATTTGGGAAGACCATAGCTGTCTAAACTAGACATCTATAATGGGAGAAATTCAAGTTAGTTGATTTAAAGTCCTTAATATAACACCCAATATGAAATATTAAGGCTAGGACCCAACAACCTATTTATAACTGGAAGAGGGATGCCGTAATCCAAATTATAAAATAGTTGAAGGTAGGTAAACGACGATTTACCAATTTCCTACCATAAAAACGAAATATAATTAAGTTTTTAATGGGATTTGAAACTCCTAGATCTTTTGAGATACATTGAACTTTCAATGGCATGTTTGAATCTCGATTGTGCCCTCTCAAGTTTGTGACTGGGATGCCGAGGATCAAAAACAAGGTGTGAATAACCATACAAATTGACTTGGTACCCTCAACAATATTACCTAATCGATGTGTCGGTTAACCATACACGCTCCACCGATCTATAATAAAGTCAAGTTACCCTTTGCCACTCTTACTAGTCCATGTTAGTGTGCCGGTTAACCACACACGCTCCACTAACGACTTGGTAAGGTACAAAGTGTAATTTTATGGGCTAGCACCAATTTCACATTTTGCTAAAGTAACTAAGATTTGGAATTTATAATGTATAGTTACTTTATAATTCATTATACTTTTAACGAGTATTTAAAGTCGTATCCTACCCGTTCGGCTAACGACCCTCCACCGATCAAGGAAGCGGTGGGTGAGAGTGGACACCCATTAAGTCACCATTTTATAGGCAACAACCTTATACCCCCCTTATAGACCGGCTTCGTGAATGAGGCCTACTAACGGTAAGAATGACATATTCTTATACATATCTATATAATTAAAATTATAATAATAGTATAAGGGTGTATTTTAAACATTTAAAATACTTGGTGGTTTAATCTATTAATTAAACTCTACTTAATTTAATTAAACTTAAACCATGTCTTTATGGAATTATTAACTCTTTTAATTAAACACTTTAATTAATTTGGAATTAAAGTGTAAGGCTTTTCAAATTCCAAAACTTGAGGGCAAGAATTGAAACTATTCCAAGTCTCTTCAATTTGTAACTTATGAGTTTTAATGGTTCATAAAATGAAGACTCTTCATTTTATGAAACCTCTTTAGTTCTTTAATCATAATTAAAAGAAGTGACTTTTGGTTATCCATAACTTGAGGACAAGTTATGGACACCATCATTAGCATTAAGATCATGAATTAAACAAGCATGTAAGTTACACAAAATTCCTATGATCTTCTAAAAAACTCATAAGAACAAATATTCATATCAAACAATTTCAAGAAAATCATATAAACATATACAATACTTGAAAATTGATAAAAGTCATGTAAAATGGGTTAACATAATCATTATCATTTTGAAAAATAGATTTTACAAGTCCAAAACAGATTGGGATAATGATCTTAATCCATTTCCAGCAACAAAACTCGAAAAAACTGCCCAGCACGCTCCTACTCGCCGAGTGCATTATTCTACTCGTCGAGTAGGATGAATTTGTTCATGGACTCGGCGAGTACTCCCCATGGACTCGGCGAGTCCAGTCGTCAGAGTGCAGAATTTTTGATTTTTAAGCAGTTTTGCATCAAGTATACAGAAAACAATCCTAGGCTCTGATACCACTGATGGGATTTTTGAGCATTCTAACACTTCCTAAGTGTACATGCAACCCTAATAACCTTGAATCTATGTTTTCTCTATATACATGCAAATTTCTATTTCAAGGTTATTTCCTAACTAGCATGGCATGAGGAATATATGAAACATAAAAACTAGTAGAAATACATACCTTGTTGTTGCTTGGATTCCTTCAAGACTTTGTGAGCCTAGCACCCCAAATGTTGTGCCTCAAATGCTTCACACAACACCACAAAACTTGGAATAACTTGAAAGAATACTTCTTGCACTCAAAATCGGTTATGCCTTCTCTAGTAACACTAGGTCACGATTTTGCTAGCCATAGGGTTCCTTTTATAGTGTTGTCACAATTAAGGTTTACACATGAATGCCCTTAATTGTCATGACTCTTGATTTCTCATGACCCATGGGTTTGTAACTCCCATGGACTATCCATGGAGCTCCATATGGTTATAACCAAACCCATAAACCATGGATCATTAATCCACCATAAAAGAATTGATGATTGTCATAATCAACCCTATATATTTAATTAGTCTCACTTTGATCACTAGATTAATACTTGATCAATACTAATTAAATAATACTATTATTAATATATTAGAACTTATAATATATTAATAATCATAAGTGCCTTATTCTCTCATTTAGTCTATCCAAGTATTGCAATGCCATGCAACCCAAATGGACCATGCCGGGTCGGGTCAAGTACATACCAAATAAAGTTATGGACTTAGACACTATATCCAACAATATATTGCTCCATATACCATTTTGGCCCTCTAAAAGCCTCATAGCTTCAAAACCCCAACGTTATCCAGACATGGCTAGCTACTTTCTGGTTCTCTGGACCTCACAAGGTCCAGATAAAGAATAACTCGAGAAAGGGTTTGGATGCACCCAAAACCCCATCAAAATGGTGATACAAGCCCTAATATACAACGAAGGGAAAATTTATCCAAACACAAGGAATGTAAGAGCCTATACCTGCTCTGAAGCTTGAAGTGAAGATGAAACTGATCCCCCCAACTCTCCTCTAAGATTCTTGCAACACCCTTGATCCTCTTCTCAAAGAAACGACCTCAAATTAGCCTCTTTCCTCTCTAGCTCACAAATGACTCTAGGGTTTCTCTCAAGGGACGAAGATACTGATGGGAAGGGGCCAAGGAGGCCATAAGTGCCTTTAAATAGGCCCAAGCCCGGGAAAATTAGGGTTTTCGCGTCGAACGCTGACTCGTCGAGTCGGCTCTCTGACTCGTCGAGTCCATTCATTTTCCACGTCACCAAGTCGCGATCCTACTCGACGAGTTGAGGCGCCAACTCGTCGAGCCACTCCTCGTATCTTAAAATAAATACTAAATTTATCATACCTGGAAATCCGGATGCTACAATTCTCCCCCACTAAGATTAGACTTCACCCCCGAAGTCATGCTCCTCAAATAGCTCTGGATGCTGCTCTCGCATCTCGGACTCCGGCTCCCAAGTCATCTCGGACCTTTTCCGATGTTGCCACTGAACCTGAACCATGGGCACTTCTTTATTTCTCAAAACCTTCACCTTTCGATCCATAATCGTGATTGGTCTCTCAATATAATTCAGGTTTGCATCAACCTGAATATCCTCCAATGGCACGACTGTTGTCTCATCAACTACACACTTTCTAAGCTGGGACACGTGGAAAGTATCGTGGATTTGGCTCAACTCAGCAGGTAGCTCTAAACGATATGCTACCTTACCCACTCTAGCGGTCACCCTGAAAGGACCGATGTATCGGGGCCCCAGCTTGCCCCTCTTCCTGAATCGTATTACCCCTTTCCATGGGGATACCTTCAGGAGAACGAGATCTCCAACCTGAAACTCAAGTTCGGATCGTCGCCTGTCCGCATAACTCTTCTGGCGACTTTGAGCCGTCAGTAATCTCTGTCTGACCTGGTAAATCTACTCAGTCGTCTTGAGCATTATCTCAGTGCCACCCATCACTCGCTGGCCCACCTCTCCCCAACAGATGGGGGTCCGACACCTCCTCCCATAGAGAAGCTCAAACGGAGGCATGCCGATACTGGAGTGGTGGCTGTTGTTGTAAGAAAACTCCGCCAAGGGCAGGTATGTGTCCCAACTTCCACCAAAGTCCATAACACACGCTCGAAGCATATCCTCGAGCGTCTGAATCGTCCGCTCACTCTGTCCGTCTGTGTGTGGGTGGTAGGCTGTGCTGAAATGCAATCGCGTTCCCAATTCCTCATGAAACTTCTTCCAGAACCTGGAAGTGAAATGCACATCCCGATCGGACACTATAGATGTCGCCACCCCATGCCGAGCCACCACCTCCCTCACATATATCTCTGCCAGCCTCTCAGCAGAAGAGCTCTCTCCGATAGCAAGAAAGTGAGCGCTCTTCGTCAACCGGTCCACAATCACCCAAATCGCGTCGACACCCCGCGTGGTCCTCGGCAACTTGGTGATAAAATCCATAGAAATTTGTTCCCATTTCAACTGGGGAACCTCCAGTGGCTGCAACTTTCCATGAGGACGCTGGTGCTCGGCCTTAACCTGACGACTGGTCAAGCACCTCTCGACTACCCACGCAACATCTCTCTTCATGCAGGGCCACCAATAATCCTTCTTCAGGTCCAAGTACATCTTAGTGTCCCCAGGGTGGATAGAGAATCTCGATCTATGCGCATCCTCCATCAGCGTACGCCGCGCTCCGCCTGTATAGGGCACCCAAATCCTTCCTTGGAAGGTCAAAAGTCCTCTGCTGTCCGTCACAAACTTGGACACCTGCCCAATCACCCGCTCCCTCTTGCGGTTCTCCAGTCTCACGGCCTCCACCTGGGCCTCTCGAATGATATCTAAAACTGGAGTCATCACTGTCATCCTCATACACACGTCTCGGATCGGAGCACTCTCTGCTCTACGGCTCAGGGAGTCGGCTACCACATTAGCCTTGCCCGAATGGTACAAGATCTCGCAGTCGTAATCCTTCACCACATCCAACCATCTCCTTTGTCTCATGTTAAGGTTGGGCTGATCCATAAGATACTTCAAATCTTCTTGTCCGTGTATATGGTACACCGAACCCCATACAGATAGTGACGCCAAATCGTGAAGGAAAACACTACTGCCCCCAGCTCCAGATCGTGGGTGGGATATCTCGTCTAATGAGGCTTCAATTGCCTCGATGCATATGCTATTACATGCCCTCTCTGCATCAGTACCGCACCCATGCCCGTAATAGATGCATCGCAATAAACCACAAAATCCTCCATTCCCTCCGGAAGGGCCAACACGGGAGCCTCGCACAATCTCTGGCGAAGGGTCTCAAATGAGGTCTGCTGCTCAGGACCGCAAGTAAACGCAACGCCCTTCCAGGTCAAACTGGTGAGAGGGACAACAATCTTGGAGAAATCTCTGATAAATCTCCGATAGTATCCGGCCAGTCCCAGAAAACTCCTGATCTCGGTGGGGGATCTCGGTGCTTCCCATCTCATAACTGCCTCGATCTTAGACGGATCGACCAAAATACCATTCTGGTTAACGAGGTGTCCTAGGAACTGGACCTCTCGTAACCATAAATCATACTTGGAGAATTTGGCATAAAGCCTCTTCGATCTCAATACTCTAAGGACCTCTCTCAAATGCTCCTCATGTTGCTCTCTAGACCTCGAATACACCAAAATATCGTCGATGAACACAATCACCGAACGATCCAACATGGGTCTACATACCCGGTTCATGAGGTCCATGACCGCTGCCGGTGCGTTGGTGAGCCCGAAAGGCATCACCACAAACTCATAGTGCCCATAACGTGTCCTGAAGGCCTTCTTCTGAACATCCTCCTCGCGGACTCTCATCTGATGATACCCGGACCTCAGGTCGATCGACGCCCCCCTGCAACTGATCGAACAAATCATCGATCCTCGGAAGTGGGTAACGGTTCTTGACCGTCAACTTTTTCAACTCCCGGTAGTCGATGCACATCCGGTGTGAACCATCCTTTTTCTTGACAAAAAGGATCGGGGCTCCCCACGGTGAGCTACTCGGGCTGATAAACCCCTTCCCCAGCAGCTCCTGCAGCTGCGAGGATAACTCCTGCATCTCTGGAGGAGCAAGGCGATAAGGTGCCTTGGCAATAGGCGCCGCTCCTGGCACCAAATCGAACCGAAACTCTACCTGCCTCTCAGGAGGTACTCCCGGCAACTCCTCGGGAAAAACATCTGGAAACTCGCATACTATCGGGACCTCGGAGATAGAACTCGATCTCTCTGCAGTAGCCAGCGTATCCATCATATACGCCAAAATCCCATACATCCCTGCTGTAGACTCTGCCTCGCTCTGGCGGCCGAACAAAATTCCGACCCTGATCGGGTACCCTCGCCATATACTAAAAGCACTCCTCCACTAGGGTCTCGGATGGTCACCAGCTGACGCTCACAGTCGATCACAGCTCCAAATCGACTCAACCAGTCCATGCCCACGATGACACAGACATTCCCCATCGCGATCGGTACCAGATCTATCGGAAACTTAACTCCGAAGATCTCAAGCTCACATCCACGAATCACATCAGACGCAAACACCGCATGGTCATCGGCTATGGAAACTCTCAGAGGTCGACTCAACGTCTCTCACCGGATACTGATGTGACGACTAAATGCTAATGATACAAAGGATCGACTCGCACCCGAGTCAAATAACACCAAAGCAGGCACAAAACACACAAGAAAAGTACTTATATATAATCAAAATATAAGCACATAATATCTCAAAAGAATATAATAAGAACACGTACCAACCACTACATCAGGTGCTGCGCGGACCTCCTCCGCTGTCAGCTGAAAGGCTCTCCCACGAACCCTCAGTGTCTCGACCTTCGTTGGCTGAATCTCAGTAGCAACCACAGAAGTAGGTGCAGATCCCTGGGCTGAACCCTGCACGAGCTGAGGGCACTCGGCCTTCCGGTGGCCAGTCTGGTTGCAATGAAAGCAAACCGAAAATCCCTTGGGGCAATCCTTCGCCATGTGCCCCTCCTTGCCGCATTTGTAGCAAATCCCCGAACGGAAAGAACCCTCGTGACTCTTACCGCACTTGCCACAAGTGCAGCCCTTCTGGCCCCAAACTCTGGAATCAGCGGGCTTGGCCCGCTTCGTCGCCGGCTGCGACTGAACTGGTCTCCGGTCCCTCCCCCGAGACTCCTCCTCCTCCTCCCTAGTCTGCAACTCGAGCTCAATCTCCATCCTCCTGGCATTAGCCTGAAGCTCGGCCAATGTCCTGTACGATGAGTTCGCCACGAACTATCGTATGTCCCTCCTCAGTATTCTCAGATATCGGCTCACACGTGCCTGCTCAGTGGACACGTGTTCACGGCAGAACATCGACCTCTCATGGAACATCCTCGAAATCTCAGTCACTAATTTCGTGTTCTGCTTGAGAGACAGAAACTCCTGTGCCAAACGTTCCCTCTCCACCGGGGGAACATACTCGTGTCGAAACATCTGAACAAACATCTCCCATGATATAGTCGCATGATCTGTGGGGGTAAAACCGGCTGTCACAAATTTCCACTAGTCCTTCGCTCCCAAGCGAAGCTGGTTCATCGCGAACCGAACTCTCAAGTGGTCGGGGCATGAACACGTGTAAAAACACCCCCTCTACATCGGAGATCCACCTCATCGCAGCAATCGGGTCATGAGTCCCATCAAACTCTGGTGGCTTTGTGTTGCTGAACTCCCGGAATAGTAACGCGTCACCTCCCTGAGGCCTAGCAGTGGCGACGGCTGCAGTGGCTGCGGCAGCAGCAGCCTCAGTGATAGCAGTGTATCGCTCATCGAACGTCTGAATCAAGGTGGTATTGATAGACCCAAACATCTCTGGAATCTCTGCTCGGATAGCTGCAGCCACCTCCTCGCGGATCATCCTCCGTGTCTCCTCATCACTACTCCCACTGCCTCCAGGGTTGTGGCGTGTCCCCACCATGATGTCTCTAAAACACAACACAAACTCATCATTGACTCGCTCGAGCATACTCACACTCGACCACCTGCCCCTACTTGTTCCTTAGCATCTAAAGGATTCTTACTTGGACTGCTCACTGATCCGGTGTTTCCAGTAGTACGGGCCCAATACTACCTTCCACACCACATCCGTGTTCACCCCAAGTCCTCCTCCTCGGATCCCAATAGCAAGTACTCTATACCTCTCAAGCTACTCTCATAGTAGTCCTCTCATGGGCTCGCTCCTGCTAAGTACTCATACTCAAAACAAGTCACTGATAGCAGAAAACCCTAGGCTAAAGCATCACAAATCAGGCCACCCTAGTCCTATTATATGAATTGTCTAGCCTATTCTCTAGCATGCATATATCTCATAAAATATTTCATACAAAAAAATGAGGGTATTTTGGGAAATCACCGCTCGGCTCTGGCTAATTGTACACACTGCTCCGGTTCATCTTCTCTTAAACTCTTTCTCGTTTTTAGAAAAAATTATCTCTTTTGAAAATCTTCCTCAAATCCTCAGTTTGAGTCCAAACACACCCGAGGGTGCATCTGAATCCCTCAAACCAAGGATCTGATACCAACTTGTAACAACCCAAAAACCAGGAGAAAATTTTTCATTTTTCATTAAGGTTTACAATCTTCAAGCTGGGGCCGACGTGCCAAGTGAGGCAAGCCGTACAATGGAGCATGTCGATCTGTGGGCTCCAGATGTTTCGGTTGTGGTCAAGCAGGTCACATGAGTAAGGACTGCCCAAGAGGGCTTTGATTTGTTTTCACTGCAACCATACCGGCCATAAAAAGGCGTATTATTTGAGATTGTCTGGGGGAGCAGTGGTGGCGCCTGCACCAGCCACCTTGAGGAACACTGATGGGTGCCAGGGCAAAGCGGAGGCTCCTGCGGTGAAGATCAGGGCTTTTCAGTTGACCACCGATGAGGCCCATGCAGCGTCGGATGGCGCAACATTCACTCCCTACCGATGAGGCCCTAACCTTTTCCTTATAGTTAATATTGTGCTTTCAGGTACTTCTGGTACTAAGGGGAAGGGCCCGGCTTGATGGCGCAACATTCACTCCCTACCATTTCCGCATTTATTGATATTGTCACCCTGATGATTTAATATGATGATTATGTAATGAATTTTGGAATCAAACTTATGATTGTAAACCTTAATGAAAAATGAAAAATTTTCTCCTGGTTTTTGGGTTGTTACAAGTTGGTATCAGAGCCTTAGTTTGAGGGATTCGAGCACACTCTCGGGTGTGTCAGAACTCAAACCGAGGAAATGATAATCTTTTCAAAAGAAAAAGAATCGAATTTTTTTGAAAAATGTTTTCTTAAGTAAAAAGGGAGAGTGTAATGCTTGTGATCGGCCGAGCTCAAGTAAGTGTTTCCCAAAATTACACATGCTTATGTATTGCGATTAGTGTGATTAATAAGTGAAATGCATGCTATAGTAGGGCTAAGCATACCTTCAGGAATTATGTGATAGAATTGCCTGATTTCTGTGATGCCTTATAGCCTAGGAAAATTGGATGCCATATATTTCTTGGAATCGATGTTGACCCTGTATTTGCTAAGTGTATACTTTCAAAGTTATATACGATTAGGATTGCATGACCCTAGAATGATGAATTCTGCCTCATTTCATGTTTCTTGTTTGGTTGTGGACTTAGGGTAGAAACGTTATTTGACAGTCTATATGATTCTATTTGTGTATAACTTGCATGCATAAGGAAACCAACGATGTTGATTGAGATCACTGATTCTGTGAGGGTTGAGAAATTCTAGAAGAGTCTAGTATGTGTGTGATGTGTTGTATTAGCTATGTTTCTAAGTATAGTATGGTAGATTGGAGGAATCAGGTCTGACCTTGAGGAAGGTACAGGTAGGTGTGGAATTTAATATTTGGCCCGTACTACTGAAAGCACAGGACCTGTACCCAAGATAACTGCAGACCTGGAAACTCCAAGGAGACCAGTGAGGAGAAGCCCCTCGAACCACTTTATCAATTGTTTTCTATGTTGTATTTTCAGTTTGAGGATGGTGATGGCTACACGAGGAGGTTCAGGTTCAGGATTCGACTCTGCTTCGGGTTCAGGTTCAGGTGTTGAGCCAATTGATGAGAGGTTGCGCAAGCGTATCGCAGCCGAGGTTACTCGCGACATCCTTGACGTTACCCTAGTGATTTTCGGTACCGTCAAGGACGGGATTATGAAGATCATGGCGGAGCGGCTGAGGTCATTTCGAGCCAAGATTGCCGCATGACAGATTGGGTTAATTATTTGATATGAAATAGATAATTAAGAAAATTGACTATATTATTGTGGGTTGAAAACCCTATGTACTCACCAGATTTCTCAACCTGACCCACTCAATTTTAATGATGTTTGAACCTGATGAGAGAAATATAAGTATTTTCCTTTATATGTGAATTAAATGTCTATTATCTAGAATATGTGTTAACTGTATATTTGATAATACTACATAACACTCTCACAGAGTCATATATGATCATATAAGTGCTAAAAGTATTTTTGGTTATACCACGTGACAATCTTATTACAAGTATTATTACTTAAAAAGATTTAAGGTATGGTGAATGCTTACCAATTGAATTTTGTGCTAAATATAAATACATGTAGGATGGACAGTGCTCATAAAAAGGTTTTGGAAGTTGATTACATGCATCATAGTCTTGTCTAGTGATAAAGTAAGACTTATAAAAAATGTTTAATTCGAAGTAAGTTGAATAACCATAGTTCTTAATTATTTTCTACGAAATGGTAAAAATAATAAAATTTTGATTTTAACTAACGAAATCGCTGGTCAACATGTGATTACGTGGGTCATTTACGATTTCGTGGCCCGTCTGTGATTTCGTGGCACATCCTGAAACATTTAAACATTATATTTTTTTATCATTATTTTGTTTAGAAAGAGAACTTCCCTAACGAGGATTTCCGGGTCAGCTTTCGCGCACTGACTAATCCTCCACTGTGAACATGAGACTATATCTCATGTCTCGGAGTCATTGCAGGCGAACCTCCATGAACATAGGGGCTAAGTAGTGCCAGAATTTAAATATGGGTCAATAGGTTATCCACCATATCTTCCACATTTCTTAGCAAATCACCACAACCCAAATAGTTAAAAAAAATTATTCACATTCAATGCTTAGAAATTCTGTATATGATAGTTAAAAACGGATTTTCTAATAACAATGTTGCAAAACACTCTTATTACTAGCTTTTTTGTTTGTAATTTATCGTATTAGCTTAAACATAGTAGTAATATATAGTTAAGTTGTCTGATTTATGAAAAAAACAAAATAGAAGATGGACCGATCTCTCGATCTACTTACAATCGTAGATGATCATGTCATCTACGATTTTGTCTCTTAAAACACTTAAACTGTCTGCGCATTAGAACCTTCTAGCGCATAACACTTTATGTAGTAATGACATAAAAACAAGAAAAACTGATTAGATGAAATCGTTGATGAGTAGAGAGGAAATCATAATGTCATCTGTGATTCGTGAGTTTGAGCAAATGACCAAATTCCAAAGAAAAAAAAAACCAAACTATATCCAACCTGAAATCGTAGCAACTTAACGAAATTGCCGGCGCCTTTCCCTCATCTACGATATCACTAGCTGAACTTGAATACTTCTTAAATTTGAAGTATTTTATAAAAAAACATTAAGAAATATAAGTATTTTCCTTTTCTCTTACTAAAATATGACCTCATATTTAAAAATGCTAATCTTGATTTGCATCAGCATGTGCATCTGGCCGTCTTGACTATTTCCAAACTGGGACCTGGGTCGTCATTACAAAAAATAAGCAGCCATACAAAATGGTATCTTTTTCTAAATTATTGTATTAATAAGTTATGATAAATATAGATGAGAGGGGATGACAAAAACCATACAATTACATGACGTAAACGATAAATAGAAGACAAAGTTGGTTTGACATTTCATTTTAAATGTCTAAACGCTTATCCTTGTTTAATCATACGTCCTTTTTCTTTATCATATGTAAAACATAATGTAAATTAAATTTCCGATTATATAATGTAAAACAGTAAAACATAAAAGGGTTTGTAATAAAAACTAAATCTCAATGTATAAAAAAAAAAAAAAAAAAAAAAAAAAAAAAAAGTAACATGGTTAGTGTCATAGGAAGAAGGATCAATCTACAACCAAATAAAACTCATAGAACCATATAAAAAAACATATATTCATTTCTGAATATTTTGTATATTCAAAACTGAATGTTCATATGTTCCGTTATAAACATTGATAATTTTTATATGATTCATTTCTTGTATGAGTTATTTTGGTTCTATATTGAAGACACCTCAATGCCATAATTAGTAACCGATATCTAACGGATAAAGACGCAAAATTTATTTTTGTACATGATAGAAACTTTCAAGAAACTAATTAGGTAGAAATATTCATTTTAGCATTCAGATTAGTGTCTAAAACAAACATTTACCCTATTTAGTGTAATATATAACAATTACCTATTCAAGTTTTGACAGCAATTATTTGAATTAATTTATTATTAAGATGGTCTGGTACTCTGGTATAGATCATTTAAGATTTAAAAATAATAATAATAAACATAAATTGTTATATATAACAAAAAATTATTATACATGTATCAATTTTCACACTAACATACGTTTAAATCCATAAGTTTAACCGTAGGTTGAAAAATGTTATTTTTGTTTTATTAAACTTTTCTTAAAACAAGTATATAAATCTTTAACACAATTTTAATTATTTAAAGGGAGCTGCAAAATAGACGGATGAGGTGCCGTTGGACAAGACAACATGCTTAAGCGTGTCGTTTATGAGTGCGGACAAAACGGATTGGGTGACATATGAATATTTATTTATTAATAACTTTGTACAAATTTTTAATATATAAAATATTAGATTATGACACGCGTAAAACATGGGGAACATATAAAAAAATATATATAAAAGTATAAAAAGTTGGCACAATAATTAAAAAGAAAATAACAGAAATAGAATTAGCTTTATTGGTAACATTGAAAAAAACAATGAAATGCTTGAATATCTATAATCGATGAAAGACCTATTTGTAAACAACGTTTTTTGTTTTATTATTTGGACGACCTTCATTGTCACATATGAGTACCTTCAAGACTATATATTTTTAATTTATACTCTTCTTAGGTTCGGGAACCAATATCAGTTGTCTTTTTTCTTTTTTGTTGATGTATCAATGAATGCAATACAAATTGGTGCTACAGTTGGAGCTTTTAGTGCTATTAGTCGATTTGTTAATGATCTTCCAGTAAGTTCATGTTTTTTTCTAAAAAATTACAACTTTTTATATTTTCTTCGAGTTAATGTTTTATTATTGATTTGTAATAATAATAATAATAATAATAATAATAATAATAATAATAATAATAATAATAATAATATGATTGGTGTAGGAGGGTCGTCAAACACTTGTGGGAATACTCCTATAATGCAAAAGTTAAAAGATTTTACAAAAAATGAGAATAAAACGCCCTAAAAAGAAGTGTAAAAGGGCCATTTACCAAACTTTAGATGTCTTCAAAAAAGAAACACTTTTTGTTCATACTTACTTCACATCACACAGATATCATTTTAATAATGCAAATGTCAATTTACCTATAAGGAAATTAAAAATAAATAAATAAGCCAAACTTGAGATCCTTTTTGACAACATATGCATCCGACTTAACTATATTGGATCTTGGAAAGCAAATGTATTGGTTAATGCAAGTGAAGGATATGGAATTGATTTTTCAACATCCATTTTTGGGTAACATCCACTTTCATATCCCTTTTACACATATTTCTGTTCTCATCATGTGCGATTCTTGCTTCTATTAAAAAAATACAAAGTTATACAACCATATAAATCAGATAAGAATTGCACTTTTAGAAAGCATGCATATTATGGAATAAGGTTAGAACATGTTTGGTCTTCAAATGTAAGAATCTTAAGAATGACCTAACTACAAAGATTCCCAAGTATAGTGTCCCACGGTTGGTTTTTTATTCCAGTGAAGGGGATTGTATCCCATTACCTTGATGGTATATTATCTAAGAAAGTAAGAAATAAGGCTAAATGGAACTTGATGGCAAAACGCCATTCTTTCGTTGGTTATATTGAAAAATATATAAATTTTATAAGTTCTTGGAAGTGGAAATCTTCCCAATGATAAACTTTGATAGTACACAGTCATTAATTTTTTTTGTCTCAATAGCTTAAGCATCTAATAACGTCTTAAGGATATGAATATAAACTAAAGAACTACATACAACACATACCTAATAACCTCAGATGCTCCATAGCTTCAAATATTCTTCTCACACTTCTTCTCTCAACTTTTACATATTGACGGCATGTCTCCAATGGGCTGAAGCGCTTCAAGACTTATGAAATTGTTCATAATCTGTAATGATAACAAAATACTTTTTAATCTTAATCCAAATATAAATTCTATTCGAGTACCTAAAAAACTACATTATGGTGTCCCTGCTTTATAGTATTAGAAAAAATTCATAAATTGTATGAAAAGATCTATAAATCTTTTTCTAGTCAAGGATTTAATCTCCCTCATCATACCAAAATCATAGCATATTAATGATTCATGATTCATGATCCATCCGAGCCAATTGCCAGGTTTCTAGGATGAGGATCAACATTAAAGAAACTAGTTGGTATCTACATAAAATAGGAAAAATATATTAAAAATTCAGTAAAAAATAAAAGCATATTTTATTTTTTTAACGAACGTGTTCATCTGAGTGTTGGGGGTCTTATTTTGGGAGTTTTTCTAAGTTTTGTGCCCCAAGATACTCTTTTTTAGTCCAAAAGAAAAGTTTCATTTTATTTTAGAGGCAAAATTATAAAATTATTTGACCACTTCTATTTTTTACGATCATACAGATAAATATTGACCATTTTTTATATTATTTTACCAACTACTCAATCAATCTGAACTCTGGAACTAATAACTCACCTAATATCTTTTGACGACAACTTCTTGTTTATTCTATCGTTTTCTACGACTAAAAGCAAATACAAAAAAGAGATATATTTAACTATCATATTACTTGTTCCATCACTAACAACAAAAAAAATCTAGCAAGAAACATATTTGAAGATTGAATTGCTACCTGATACAAATCGACTCCTCTTTTTTATTCCCTTTTTTGTTTATCTTCATCTGACGATACCATCACAAAAATGGTATTTGCAAGATGGTGTTAGATGTTCTTGAGGTACTGAGTGAATGCGTTGACATCAAGAACACATATCATAATTGTGTTCAACAAAAAGCCAAAATCAACATCAAGATAGCCCTGAAGAAAAATGTAAGTACACAAAAGCTATATAAAAAAAACAGAAAAAAAATGAGGGAAAAGAAGAAAGCAGTAACAAAAATCGTATAAAAAGCAAAACAAGAGGTTGGGGTGGTGTAGAAAACAAACCTATGAATAAATCAAAAAGATGAATGCATTAATTGTGTGTGTATGCCGTCTTTCTAGTTTCTGCAACAGATAGAAAGAGGGAGGCGGAGAAGGAGCGACGATTCCCTTAATTCCTGAAAGCAAGTGTAGAAATTAGGTTTTTTTCATCAAAATTGAGAAATAAACACCAGAAATCGAAACATAACAAATCAAACCGTTGTGCGGAGACAAAAATAATTGACTGGAAGAAGGAGAGCCCCAAGGTGAAACGCAAGAAATATGAAGAAAGGGAAGGAGACGAAATAGATGAGTGTTTGCGGTTGTGATCATAAGATGAAAGGGATTCGAGGTTACACAAGGAGGAATCAAAGAGATAAGATTATGGATTGTTTGCGCATAGAGACATGGGAAGAGAAATTGTATCTGGATTCGAGGTCGTAGAAGGGAGAATCGATTGAATCGTTGTGAAAGAAAACGTACGCATCATTGAAATTAGTAGGAGAATCTTTCTTATGTATCTTCCAGCACCATTGATCTTCATATCTTCTTCCCTGCAATAAATTGAAAAGAAAATAATGCCTCTATTAGTGATTTTCAAACCAGAACAAAAGAAACGGGTAATGAGGGGTGGGGTTGACCAAATGAGGATGTCATTGATAGATTTCCTAATTTTAAAAGTAATTTTATTTTTGGTGAGATTTAATTGTCATTAATAGATTTGCTAATTTTAAAATTAGTTTTATTTTTGGTGAGATTTAATTGTCATTAATAGATTTCCTAATGTTAAAAGTAATTGTCATTAATAGATTTCATAAAATTGGTGGACCAAAAAAAAGGGTTGACCAAATGATGATGTCAGCATAACGATCTAAAGGTAGAAAAGATAGGAATGAAACACAATCAATGACCCTGATTATTGAAAGTAATGTCACAAAGTTTCTCTTTTAATAATATTTAAAGATGAGATATTTTCAACAAAAGATTCAAATTATACTAGATAACTATACAACCACATTAAAATAACTAACGTTAACATATACCATTGCAATGCTTATAAATATGAACATCTCCGGTTACGTATAATTGAATATGAATTATTTTCGCATGATTTTATGGTTAGGTAGTTGAACATATACGTATAAAATATAATTACAAAAATATAGATTATATAAACAATAAGGGGGCTCTTTATGGTCCTATGGTAGATGTTCTTTCTTGACTCCTTTTAACTCTTAGGGACTTGGAATGATTTAATTTAGTGTTGAAGACATTTGAGGGATTGAGGTTTGGATCTGAGAGAGTTTTCTCACATTCGTATAGGGTGTGGGGAGTGGGAGTCCACAAGATTCTAGCACGGTCCTTGGATTAGAGATCACCCGCTTACAACTTTATTTCATAGGGTTTATTTTCTAAATCAATATAAGGAGATTTTGGCTAGGGGTCGTATGGAGTTGGGTTGGGATCCAAGTCTTCTAAGACATTGCCCGAAGGAGGGGGGGGGGCGAGGAGGAGCAGTAGCCGTGTTTTTTTGGTCTGTGGTTCAAGACGTTTCTCTTGAACACAAACCATATATATTAGGGAGGGATGAGTGTAGGCGGGTACCAACCCTGATTATCGAGAACCGGAATCGATACCGACGGTTCCTAAAATGTTGAAACGAAAACCGGAACCAGCGGGAAGCAGTTCCAATACTGGGTGTCCGGTTCGTTAAAATTGCTGAATTTTTAAAACTTACAAAAGTATATCTATTGCACACTTTAAAGAAGTTATTGATAACATTGATATGTAATCGGCTACGAATTAAAAGTGAGAATTATAAAATATTAGTAGTTTGAATAACATGACGAAAAAAAATATTTGCATGTTTATTAAATCTATAAAGGTTCAAAACAAATTACTCAAAATTCTAGAATTTTAAATGATGTTATTCGAACTACATTATATAATATGTGATGATATATATATATATATATATATATATATATATATATATATATATATATATATATATATATATATATATATATATATATATATATATATATATAAGGCAGTGGGTAGCAGTTCCATAAAAATAAGAACCATAACTGGAACCGCCTCGATTCCGGAACCAACAATTCCAAGGAGGTTTTGGTTCCAAAATCGGGTACCCAGTTCCATTGTTCATCCCTAAGATTAGGTTAGCGATTAGATGTCTCGAATGAGTTTTCAGTTTCTTTTGCTAACACGTTTCTGCACTCCCATACATTGGAGGGAGGTACGGTGGCTACGAGATGGAATAATTAGGTTCATATCAAGCTGAATATTTTGAAGTGGCGCGTTGGTCTAGAGTGCATTCTGACGAAGGAAAGGCTTTCCTCTAGAGGTATCAAAGTGGATTCTACTATTTCTTCTAGCTGTTCGATTGGTGTCAAGATAGCGGCTCATGTTTTTATAGAGCGCCCTTGTTTATTTTGATCTTTGGATTCAAGTTGTAGTCTAGTGGGGGATAGAGCCGATTTCCCATGTATCCCTCCATTATCTTCCTATATGGTCGGATTATCTTCGTTTGACTTCAAGACAACAAAATGGGTTTGATGTACTGGTTATTACTTCCTTTTGGTTGACGTGGAGGTTTCACAACTAGTACATTTTCAGTTTTGTTTCGCCTAAGAGGTCTCTTATTTTTTATTATGTTGTCGATCTGTCTTTTTTTGGATTTCCAACAGGTGTAGGAAATCTAACATTAAATGGACTGATGTAACATCCCAAAAATCATAGGTAAAAATTTTCATTTTTAATTCAAGCCAAACCAACAAATATTCATGTCAAAACATCCAAGAGTATGTCATAGTAAACTAGTCATCATACTACAATTCCTAAAATCATAAAAGTGTGGAAAACATGGGTGGATGCGATGCGATCACTTCAGAACCTTCCCTTTTGAAATGGAAGCACCTGAAACCATAAACATAAACTATAAGCACAAAGCTTAGTGAGTTTCCCCAAAATACCCCATACTATACATACCTAACAGTCAAAACATAATTGAGTCTATTTCACCCTCTTCGGTCTCTTTCAACCAGTGTTGAGTCTATTTCACCCCCTTCGGTCTCTTTCAACCGGTACTGGTTCTATTTCACCCACTTCACTCTCTTATAACCGGTATCGGGTCTATTTGACCCATACAGCTAAGCATACAATCATATAAGCAAGAGTCACAGATACAACAAGCACATATAGTCATAACAGTAAGTGTCACAAAGACAACTATCATCCTACACACATAATTCAGTGGGTCGGCATTGGTGCCTTCGACCAATTAGTACAGTGAAGGAACTCACCTCGATCCACTGATAAAAAATAACACTTGGGCTACTGAACTGGAAAATCCCCGCACTAAATCACAAATATTAAAACCCTAATTAACAATTAGGCTATAAACCATAACCGATAAATCCTTAATCCCGACTCCTAGGGTAAAAGAGCATTTTACCCTTTCCTTACTGGGCTTAACTAATCATGGCCCAAAACCCAAAATGGCCCAAGGCCCAGAAATAACCCAAAGCCAAAAATACCTAAGGTAAGGACTTATGGCCCAACATTGGCCCAAACTAGATCAAGTCCTAAAAGCCCAGCTTGTGAGTACGTCGTGCGTAACACCAGATTACGCCCAACGTACTAGACCAACAACGGGGAAGAAACGGGGCTCAAACCCAGTACGCCCATCATACTCAGAAATACATACAACATACTAGTCAATGAATTTTTCTCATCCATATGACTTAATCCCTTAAGATCTTAACGTCCAAACCTCAGATCTACTTATAAATAAGGTCTTAATCCATAAAGTCGGAAGCTTTAAGCCTTTGCATGGCTCCAAGAGGTCCAAATTCTAGATCTAACATTATTTCTTCATAAAATGACCATAAATTGTTGCATGGTTGGTCCACAACCATCACGATGCAGAGTTTATCATCAAGGAACCTCAGAAACATCAAAAGAACAACTCAAAACATCTGGAGTAGCATTTACTCACAAGAATCATCTTATGGGACCAAAAAGCATAAGATTTTACCTACCTACAAGATCTACACTATAGAATCATAAAGTTTAAAGCTTTATACCTTCTGAGGCTTGCAAAGATTTTGAATATTTTGGATATTCAAGCTCCAACTTAACCAATGCTTCACCACCAAGCTTCTTCTTCTTCAAGGTCTCCAAAAAACACAACAAGATCACAACAAAGGCTCAAGAATACTCAAATGGAGGCTAGGGTTTTGTGGGGATCTTTTTAGGGAAATGAGGTTGATGAGGGGGCAACCTCAAGGTCCATAATGTTGCTTAAATAGGGGCTAAACCCTCAAAATTAGGGTTTGTGGTCTGAGTGAGTACGCCCAACGTACTAAAGGATCCACGTGTCCGACTTAAAAAGAGTAAGCCATACGTACTCCAAATTACGCCCAATGTAACAAGAACCAAAATGCAAACTTATAAAATTTTATGACCAAACTGAAAGATACCTAATAATCGAGTGTTACAACTGAATGGTTGAAAACTCCTCTGATGGCTTGTACTTGTTTTTAATTGTTTTGTTTCTAACTTCTTGCTAGTATTTTTTTATAAAATTCCATCGTTCCAAAAAAAAACAATATAAGTTTATTATTAATAAAACAATAAAATCTAAATGTAATTTAGATGCATTATTAACATATTCGTTTTTTCTGTTATATGTATTTTTTATTTCATCTGTCACATATAAAATATTATGTTAATTAACTTTTACTTTTTAAACACATAGATCAAATCAAACATATTTGAATTAGTTTTTTTTTGAACAATGAAGATAACATTGCAAAAAGCTAGCAGTAAAAGATAAATAACAACCAAATAATGACATACACAGATACAAGAGAGAGTGAAACAATATACTACAATGCAACAAAATAACAAAAAAAAAATATGACCAAAGAAGAGGTTGCATAACAACCAACAAAGCCACCCCTTTATATTAGGTGTTACCATTGTGTATATTCTATATTTGGTGTTGTTTTGTTGGGTGCTAATGTTCAAGGGCTGAAACCTAATATAAACTGACAGTCAACAATCTAACAATAGAAAAAGGCAGTTGAGTGTAGACACAACACCAACTACTAGAAAACCACCAATTTGAGCAAAAATTTTTTTTGAGACTATACAAGAACTGTCTCCTAGCTTAACCCAACATGAAATCCATGCACACAAGCATCATCACATGATAGCAGACTCAAAACATCCTATTTCATCCCTATATAAAAAGCAATTGTAAAACCAATAACAGAAAAGTCCAACCATAGATATGTTATAAAGCGAAACATAGTGAGATGATATCTAGAATAATTGGACACCTCCAAAGTATCACATACCACAAACTACTTCAATTCATGATTAATACCACAAATAAGAACACATGCCAATGACCCATCCAATCAATGTCATTAAAATCGAGATCTTACCTAAGATCATTTTACATTTTGTAAGATCATAATCGTAAGATCGGATTGGGTCGAAAGATTCTACCAAAATGAACTCATATTCAAATTTGCTCGCAAGATAGTGTAATCAATTTTAACTTCTTAAGCATCACCATATTTTTTGTTGCTACAAACTATAAACATTAAGAATAAAATATCTTATTTAGAAATAAGATCATTTTGATCATGTACAAGTAACACATAAGATCACAAAGCGATTATTATGGGTGTGTTCTGCCTAACTCGAGATAAATTGATAAAATGATGATTCTCTAAAAGAATTCTTGCAAATTATGACGTTTGATTTCAAGTTGAATAGCTAATTTTTGTATATTCAACTATATAATAAAACTAAAGATGTGAGACCGGGATGGTAGTGTGATCGAAATTGTTTTACACTTGTAGGATCTTAAAATCGTAAGATCAAAATCAATATTTTAACAACCTTGCATCCAATGACCACTTCACGAAAGAAATATAAACACAAAAAAGGTATTGCAAAAGATAACCAACGTAAATGATGTCTACCCAACGAAACAAAACATACACCAAACAAACACAATTAGGATGTATGAGTTATGACCTAAAATATTACTTTAATTATCTTTACTTACCACTGACATATTTATTTCCCTCAGATGGATAATTGTCAATTGTTTTGATGGTTAAATCATAAAATGACTTTCAGTAATAGTGAATTTGTTCATTTAATTCTTCTACTTTTTACTGGTGTTTAGTCAAGTTATATTATTTTTGAAGTTTCCGTTACATATAAATCATCCAACATTTAATTGTGTTTAATAAGATAATATACTATTTTTGGATTTTCTGTTACATCATTAAACCATTTTCATACTGGGTGAATAGGTTGATGATCTGACTTTACTAGGGGCGGATTTAATATATGCCAAGGTTGGTCCTCTGACCTTCCTAAAATTTTAAAATTTCCCATACATTGTTTACAAAATATATTAGAACATGCCTTAAAAATCTAAAGGACTTACCTTAAATAAGGAACCATATGATTTTTTTATCGATTTGACTTAAATAGGAAACCACGTGGTTTTATGCTTTGGGGAACCCTTGGAAATACAAGTCAATAAAGGCAACCATGAGGAGGATAAAGTGTAAACACCTACGGGAATGGACACCTGTTATGTTATAAAAATACATATGTAGGTTATAAATCCACATTAACAACGTAATTCATGGGACTTTCTAGATTAGTCCAGTGTTGTCATCTTACTCTAGCAGATGACTAGACCTACCTAACCGGTTGCCTAATATGGACCCACCATTTCTGGTTGTCTAAAAAGAGGAGGAATACTAGTGTAGTACTCCGGTATGTAACCCGTACCTTGACATGCAACAGTGTCATAGAGCATATCTCTACTCTCCATTCCAATCTCACACACACCCTTGGTATAAAACTAACCAAAAATCCAGATTAATTGAACTAAGCATTCATTGAAGTCTTAGTTTGTAACTAGACATGGTTACTAAACCCATAATCCATCTTTGTAACACCGTAAAATTTCAAACAAATTTTTTATTTTTAAATCACATAAAACTCATTATCACATTTTATCAAAACCCCAATGTATCAATTGTCAAAAACACAAATCAAGAAAACAACTGTTAATATCCCAGAATCCTCAAACATAAATCCCGAACAGGTGTGTACAATCAAGCCGGCGCCTTCCCGTGATCCTGAGAGGTACCTGAAACACATATCACACAACACAATAAGCATGAAGCTTAGCGAGTTTCCCAAAATACCACACACAAATATTTAGCCTCTCATGGCTATATCTCTAATAAGACCCTTTGGTCCGTGTGTCTCAGTGAGGACCCTCCGATCTCACAACTCGGGTTGGACCCTCTCGTCCTAACCAATAAAGCACAGAATAATATACATCATAAATCACAAATACACATGCATAATATCATATAACTCAACATAAGCATATAAGACCCTCCGGTCACAATGTGTCACCACTCGGGTAAGTATAGTGAGAAGACTCACCTCGTAAGTAAAGCAAGTATGTCTCGTACTCGAACGACCGGTCTAGCCTCCGCCTAACACTTATCGTAATTAAATCTAATTAATAAACAATCCCTAAGGATGTTAGGCTAAACCCTCTACTAATTCTTAGAAGGATAAAAGACCATTTTACCCTTCCATGGCCTCCAAAGTCCACAGTTTGACCAAACCCTAAAGTCAACAAAAGTCAACACCATCACGTACACTGAGCGCACTACTTCACCATGCATGCATCGGTAAATTTCGATGCTATGTTGCGTGTATCTAGGAGTACGCTCAGCGTACGTCTCATACTTATTTTTCCCACTCTCCTGGTCTTAATTCGTTAAGACCATAGCTATAATCTTAGATCTGGACTCCGTAAAGGCTAATACTCCATAAAGTTTGTGACTTTAAGCCTTAGCATGGCTGAGCAAGTCTAAAACTCATAAACTCTCACTCCTTACTCACAAAAGTTCTCATATATCATGCATGGGGAGATCTTGACGTCCAAGATCCCATTTTTATGAGTCCACTCAACTAGAGACACTTAAAGGGACAAGTATAATGATCTGGATTTCAACAAACTCATAAAGCTTGAAGCTTTGGGACATAAACCCTAAAATGAACCACAATATGCACAAATCAAAACAATGAGAAAGCTTTAAGCTTGATACCTTCAAACGATGCACCAACCACATGGAAACTCAGATCTAAAGCTTGGACTCCAACTATACTCTATTCAAATCTCCTTCTTCACCCAAAGAATCCACAAACATCACTCAAAAGCTTCAAATGGCCACTCAAGCTAGGAAAACGGAAGTTAGGGTTTTGAGGGGAGTTGAAGTCTTGAAATGGTGGCTGGAAATGAGGCCATCATGTTCCTTAAATAGGGACACACCACACAATTAGGGTTTTCACTCTGAGCCTAGTACGCCCAGCGTACTAGGTGGCCTCCGTGTCCATAATACACACATGAGCACGCTGAGCGTACACACGCGTACGCCCCATGTACTCATTTTCCACCTTTTGTCAATCAAGGGCTAGCTTTGACAATTCAATAAAGAGTAAGGGTTATTGATACATACCTTATTTCGGGGTGTTACAATTCTCCCCCACTAGGATTAGACTTCTCCCTCGAAGTCATCCTCTGGAAACAACTCTGGATACTACTCTTGCATCTCGGACTTCGGCTCCCAAGTCCACTCGGATCCCTTCCGATGTTGCCACTGAACCTGAACCAGAGGCACCTATTTATTCCTCAAGACGTTCACCTTCTTATCCAAGATCACTATCGGCTTCTCAATGTAGTTCATGTGATCGTCAATCTGAATGTCCTCTAAAGGCACCACTACCGTCTCATCGGCTACACACTTCCTCAGCTGGGACACATGGAAGGTGTTATGAATCTGGCTCAACTCTGCAGGAAGCTCCAACCGATAAGCTACCTTACCCACTCGAGCGATTACCCTAAAAGGAACAATATATCTAGGGCCCAGCTTGCCCTGCTTCCTGAATCGGATCACCCCTTTCCATAGGGATACCTTCAGGAGGACAAAATCTCCGACCTGAAACTCTAACTTTGTACGTCGCCGGTCTGTGCAACTGTTTTGGCGACTCTAGGCCGTCAGTAGCCTATGTCTGACCTGCTGGATCTGCTTTTTCGTCTTGAGCATTATCTTAGTGCCCCCATCACTCTCTGTCCTACCTCTCCCAACCAGATGGGAGTCCGACACCTCCTCCCATATAAGAGTTCAAAGGGAGGCATACCGATACTGGAATGACGACTGTTGTTGTATGAAAACTCAGCCAAGGGCAAGTAAGTGTCCTACGTAGCATATATTCGAGCGTCTGAATCGTCCTCTCGCTCTGCCTGTCTGTATGTGGGTGATATGCGGTACTGAAATGTAACCGGGTACCCAGCTCCTTATGAAATCGCTCACAGAACCTAGAAGTAAAACGCACATCTCGATCTGACACTATCGATGTCGGCGCCCCATGCCGTGCCACCACCTCTCGAACGTAGATCTCGGCTAACTTCTCTACAGAAGAGCTCTCACTGATAGCCAGAAAGTGAGCACTCTTCGTCAACCGATCTACATGTTGGGTTTTAAGCATTCTAACACTTCCTAAGTGTACATGCAACCCTATGAAACCTTGGATCTATGTTTGTCTAAGATACATGCAAAATATTATTTTCCAAGGTTTATAACCTATCTAGCATGGCATGGGGTACTTTTAAACATAAAAGAACTAGATGAGTTACATACCTTTTGTTGATTGTTGATTCCTTGGAGTTTGAGAGCCAAGCACCAATAATGTGAATGCCTCAAATGGAAATCACAAATCACCACAAACTTGGAAAATGTATGAGAGAGTATACTAACTCTTGATTTTGGCCACCACACTTACACACACCTTAGTGTCTTTTTCATGCAACATAAGCTTGTTTATATAGTGTGCATGGTTAGGGTGAAACCCTAATAACCCATGTCTTTTCCTCTTCCAAGGATCCATGGGTTAAAAGCTCCATGGATCATCCATGCACTTCCATATAAGCTTAGCCCATTAACAAATGAGCATTAGACCACACCATATAAATACAATAGCCCATGATTTAATTAGTCTTCCTTTTAATCACTAAATCAATTCATAATTAATTCAAGATTAAATCTAATTAAATAACATGACTTTATATTAATATATTATAACTTATAATATATTAATAAATCGTAAGTATACAATTCTCATAAAATTATCCATAAACAGTTTGGGTGAAGTGCAACCCAAATGGACCATGCCGGGTCGGGTCAAGTATATACCAAATAAGTTATGGACTTAGACACCTTATCTAACAGTCTCCCACTTGGATAAGTCTAATAACTGTATTTGCGTATGTTACTTCAGGAACCAACCAGCAATCGTAGCTCTCGAAAACTCTATTGAACTATGAAGCGCCATTTTAGATAAGTGATCATATAATCCTCTGTTCTCATGATATCAGCCGGACAAATACATGGAACAACGTCGTACTTATTGTCCAGAAGTTTGTTTCCCGATTTCCGATTTGTTTGACAAAGAACTAAATTGAACACATCAATTAGGTTCTGACCGGGCCCGGTACATAGGTCAAAACAAAATCATCGAGGGGCCCAGATATCGCTTCTAATCCTCCAAGGACTAGAAGGAACAGATAAACTTCGACTCATATACTTGTTTCTACTACTTGTTGAATTATACACAAAGGCACGTTTTATAACATCAAGTTACTGATGCGTTTACGTGCAATCAATGCACAACCAACTCATAGGTAACAACTCATATCTCTAGGTTTGAAGACTTATATGATATTACCGTCTCACGATCACTCGAGATAAATTCCATGAAGTGATACAAGTGAGCGTGGGTTGTATCCAATACTCATAACTTATGAGCACTCATGAGTGTTGTAGCCATGTCCAACATCCTAGACCTCTACAACCAACTCACGACAGTCTTGATTCATATCTACTTCCAACATATGACCGACTGTGGATGGTTTGAATAACTTAATCATTCGAAAGAATAACCTAGTTATTATGGAAGTCAAAACATGCAAAGTGAAACACAATAATAATCGAATCCAATATGGTCTCAGAACCCTTTTGAATATAAATAAAACCACCTTTTATTTATCACCATATTGATTACACATTATTCATTGTATAATGTTTCAAATAATCAACTTAATACTTGAACAAAAACAACAGTCGTCCCATGCTCCTAGCACGTACACTTTGTTTTTCTAAACAATAGTTATGCCATACTCCAAGTATGCACACTATGTTTGTCTATGATCTTTACTTTGTGAAATAGATCAATTGAACATGATTCCAATGATGCTCATTTCACAATCCCAAATCCTTATTGTAAATGTAAGAATTCCTAATTCCTACCATTTACCAAAAAAACTGTTAGATTTTAAACTTGTATGCACTGATCCTCTCGTAATGATTATGCACAAGGTCACCAAAACCTTCTCATCAGTCATTACAGAGGATTCCAAAGGAGATCAACTCTATGGATACGAACTCTCATATTCAAAGTGCATTGCTTTGAACATCCTTCTTGCATAAAAGTTTCTAACTTTCTCATAGATTCTTAATATCCAACTCCCAATATGGAAAATTTCCATATTCCTATTTTGATTATCATATCTGAACAAGAGCTACCTCTTTTCAGAATATATCCATATGGTCCTTCCAAAATTTAACACTATACTTCCAACTGTCCCTGAGCAACCAATCTTTGGAGAACCTTAGATTGTCCTCGACAATTGCTTAATCATTTTAGTCATATCCGGTTCTATTCCTTTTTCCCTCTAAATGCTTTAAGCATTTCGAAAAATTTAGAACGGATAAATATTATAGCACATGTGACCGATCCTATATCCGAAGCATATGGGACACGGTTCATGATGTCTCACATAAAGACCTGATACTAGATCAGTCTTTTGCTACAATATTTTTATTTGCCATATTTTCAAAAATCGACTATGAAGAGGGATGCCGTAATCATAATCGAATTTGAGAACGCAATATATATAGAATTTCCTTATGTTGAACCATTCCAACATAAAATTCATATATATATCCTTGACTAAAGATGATTAAAAACTCAATCTAAGCTTTTAGTATTGAAATGAAGTATAATTTCCTCTCCCTTAATTATAGCAAAACAACTTTTTCAACCCCTACAACATTACGAATTGAAACTTTTTTTTTTCTATAATTAACATTGCTAACTTGCAACACTAAACATAATAATCATGCTCCCACTAACATGATGATTATCAGCATAACACTTATGCTCCCACTAGCTCTGACATATTTCCAGAAATCAGCTGGACTTCTGAAATTTAGATTCGTACACCCTTTCTTAGATAGCTCACATGTGTGTCTAAACAATTTCCAGAACTATGAAAAGGGATGCCGTAATCATAGTCTTAATTGTTTAGACCTTTGCTATTTCTCACAAGTCCATGTTAGTGTGCCGGTTAACCACACACGCTCCACTAACGACTTTGAGAATGCAAACATCACAATTGCTATCTACTTAAAATCTTCTTACTGAAAGCATTTCCTCACCATCATTTTCATGAATCGGAGAGAAACCTTATGACACTTAGATTTTATGGTGTATGAGTTCCTATCCATGTGAATTTGTCAAAACCATAATCATAAGACAAGGTTAGTAACAAATTCAGCCTTACATGGATTGAACTTGTTCAATCTTAGTTTCTTGTCATCTGGTAGCACAAGGCCCACCAATGCTTCCAAGCTGTTATGCACACAGTTTAGAACTAACAGAACTCATATGCATAGTCAACTTAATAGGAACAGACACAGAAACAAGAATTATGTCAACTTAATAGGCTTCAAACCTTAAGTCGTGTGCTAGTGATAAAACTCAGGTTTTACTCTTGATTAAATCTTGAAATCCTTTCAGGATCTTAAAGACTCCCACTGTCCTCTTGACATATAAGTTTCCCTAGTCAAGAACCATTCCTTGACAAAACAAATATTCAAGGGATAGTGCAGATTCTTATCAAGATAAACACTTCACACAATTGGTCTTAGTTGGTCTTTGTCTTATCCAAGACATCATAACTTACCAATTTCAAATGTACAGGAGTAGAAAACATTTTACACTACATTTGATAAGTGTTTTAAACCTTACTTTATGTCACTCAATGTTACAATCTTGGATTATGACTCTAAGAGTTGTTTTGGAACGAAGTATGATCCATCTTCTTGATTTTAACCATTCCAACAATTCATGACCCCTCATCTTAGTCATAACAATGCACTAAGATGTCCTTAGAGTATGAATTTGTGATATGGTTTCATAATCATTAAGATGATCATAAAACCATGTATGATCCATCTTCTTGATTTTAACCATTCCAACAATTCATGACCCCTCATCTTAGTCATAACAATGCACTAAGATGTCCTTAGAGTATGAATTTGTGATATGGTTTCATAATCATTAAGATGATCATAAAACATGATACTAAAGTACTCTCCCATCTTTTCAGATCCGAGAAACTTTTATCTTTCTGCCAAATTTGATTCATCTCATCCGTTCTGCCATACATTGAAACTTTTCCAATGTTATAGAATTATACTTAACCTTATAAGTATAACCATATTTACTAATCTCTAGTAAATCATGACGAATTGATCTTTGTTGTGGACCTTGACCAGCACACACCCAGTGTACCTAATTCCTTAGTCCTTCAATTGACTCACATATGCATGTGATCAATGAATTAGTCTCAATTTTACAAAGATGAAAATTCTCATTCATCATACAATACAACTTGTATGATTCCAAGTTTCTATCTAACTGAAGCTTGGGTGATGAGAACCTTTCCTCATTTGGTAAATTCAGACACTACCACATATGAGAGAATTAAACTCATATTTCCAATATTGCTAGAAACATACAAACATCAATTTCCATAAATGCCATTGTAAGGGGATATAATATAAAATAAACTAAACAAAACTTTTATTTCTTTATTAAAATGCGGAAAAATATTCCTTACAATGCATCTTAAAATGAAAACTATGATATTACATATTTCCTAGCAATCTATCATAACTTATAAGTAGTAGCTCAAAAATCCGATCCTCGAACCATGCGATAGAAATCCATCTTCGTGATCAGATTCAGCACACTCTTATTTTAATCTTCCTTTTGCTCGATCCTGCTTAACATCAAGATGCAACCTAGTCACATCATGTAATAAGAATCAACAATTAGGAATTTTAACAAAGTTAGATAGTGGACTTACCTGAAGCCGAGTCAAACATTTTGTCTCTACTTGCTTTCAAACATTTCAGGTATTCAGGGCAGCTTCGCTTCCAATGTCCCTTCTCATGACAATAAAAACATATAGACTCTTTGGGAATGGTACACGAGACAATCACAGACTTAGCCTTTCCCTTTACCTTTTGGTCAACCGGGTTCACCAAGGCCGATCCCTTTTCATTGGGAAGAGAAAGCTTTTCTGGACTTCCAATGTTACCATTGTCCATGTCCATGGAAGTTTGAGAATTAGACCTTCCATCAATATTTTCTTGACCATTGCGCCAAATCATTGCTGATTCAACAGCAACAAGCAAATAAGAAAGATCTATTAGGGTTATGTCAGGATCTGTCATATGGTAGTCTTTAACAAACTCACTATATGACTCAGGAAGTGACTGAAGAACCCAGTCAACAGCGAACTTCCTTGAAATAACAGCACCCAACATTCTCAACCTGTCTATGTGTAACTTCATTCCTAAGACATGAGTGCACACAGGTCTTCCATCTTTATGTTTCATTTCTAGTAGAGCTTGAGTGACCTTGAACCTTTCAAGTCTTCGGGCTTGTGGGCCAGGGATAATAAATGAAGGAGGTGGGGGGAGTGAAGCATGATGTTGAGGGACATCATCTTCAGGAGGAAAGCTTGTTTCAAGCGATTTAGGAAGATCATAGTTGTCTGAACCAGACATCTATAATGGGAGAAAATCAAGTTAGTTGATTTAAGTCCTTAATATAACACCCAATATGAAATATTAAGGCTAGGACCCAACACAATATTTTATAACTTGGAAGAGGGATGCCGTAATCCAAGCTATAAAATATTTGAAGGTAGGCGAATGACGATTCACCAATTTCCACCATGAAAAACGAAATAATTAGTTAGGTTTTAATTGGATTTGAAACTCCTAGATCTTTTGAGATTCATTGAACTTTTCAATGGCATGTTTCAATCTCGATTGTGCCCTCTCAAGTTTTGTGATTGGGATGCCGAGGATCACAAAACAAGGTGTGAATAACCATGCAAACTCACTTGGTACCCTTAATATTATCACCTAATCGATGTGCCGGTTAACCACACACGCTCCACCGATCTATGATAAACATTAAGTCACCCTTCGTGATCCTTACTAGTCCAAGTTAGTGTGTCGGTTAACCACACACGCTCCACCAATGACTTGGTAAGGTACAAAGTGTGAATTTCATGGGTTAGCACCATATTCACATTTTCCTAAAGTAACTAAGATTGGGAATTTATAAAAGGTTTAGTTACTTTATAATATTCATTATACTTTTAATGAGAATTCAAAGTCATTGTCCTACCCGTTCGGCTAACGACCTCCACCGATCAAGGAAGCGGTGGGTGAGAATGGACACCCATTAAGTTGCCATTTTATAGGCAACAACCTTATACCCCCCTTATAGACTGGCTTCGTGAATGAGGCCTACTAACGGTAAAACGACTTGATCTTATACATATATATAATAATTAACCATTAATGTTATAAATAGTATAAGGGTTGAATTTTAACTTTTAAAACTCTAAGGGTTTGGAATTAAAGTTTATTAAAGTGTGTGAAACTTTACAAATTCCAAAACTTGAGGGCAAGTTTTGTAACTATCCAAAACTTTTCATTTCATAACTTATGAATTAAAGGTTCATAAAAATGAAGACTCTTCATTTTATGTAACTTATGTGTTTTAAGTGTGTGTTTAAAAGAAGTGACCTTTGGATATCCATAACTTGAGGACAAATTATGGACTCCATTAAAACACATAAATGATCAAGAATTAATCCTAAACAATTCAGCAAATAATTCCTATTATCTTCTAAATTCATAAGAACATGAACATGATCATCAAAGTTTCAAGAATTATATGAACACATACAAAGCATGAAATTTTGATATAAGCTATTGTAAATGGATTAGAACTACCATTACACCAACTAAAACAAGTTTTAAAACACCAAAACAGTTTAGGGTAATGTTTCTAGTCCATTTCCAGCAGCAAAAGTCGAAAATCTGCATTCTGAGGCTCCTACTCGCTGAGTGCACGAACCTACTCGGCGAGTAGGATGAGTTTACACATGAACTCGGCGAGTCCCCCCATGGACTCGGCGAGTTCATCAGTCAGACAGCAAAAAAACGACTTTTTATCACTATTTTGCATCAAGTATCAAACAAACAAACCTAGGCTCTGATACCACTGTTGGGTTTTGAGCATTCTAACACTTCCTAAGTGTACATGCAACCCTATGAAACCTTGGATCTATGTTTGTCTAAGATACATGCAAAATATTATTTTCCAAGGTTTATAACCTATCTAGCATGGCGTGGGGTACTTTTAAACATAAAAGAACTAGATGAGTTACATACCTTTTGTTGATTGTTGATTCCTTGGAGTTTGAGAGCCAAGCACCAATAATGTGAATGCCTCAAATGGAAATCACAAATCACCACAAACTTGGAAAATGTATGAGAGAGTATACTAACTCTTGATTTTGGCCACCACACTTACACACACCTTAGTGTCTTTTTTCATGCAACATAAGCTTGTTTATATAGTGTGCATTGTTAGGGTGAAACCCTAATAACCCATGTCTTTTCCTCTTCCAAGGATCCATGGGTTAAAAGCTCCATGGATCATCCATGGACTTCCATATAAGCTTAGCCCATTAACAAATGAGCATTAGCCCACACCATATAAATATAATAGCCCATGATTTAATTAGTCTTCCTTTTAATCACTAAATCAATTCATAATTAATTCAAGATTAAAACTAATTAAATAACATGACTTTATATTAATATATTATAACTTATAATATATTAATAAATCGTAAGTATACAATTCTCATAAAATTATCCATAAACAGTTTGGGTGAAGTGCAACCCAAATGGACCATGCCGGGTTGGGTCAAGTATATACCAAATAAGTTATGGACTTAGACACCTTATCCAACACTACAACCACCCATATTGCATCGACACCTCGCGCGGTCCTCGGTAATTTGGTTATAAAATCCATGGAAATCTGTTTCCAGTTCCACTGGGGAATCTCTAAAGGCTGCAACGGGCCATGCAGACGCTGGTGATCCACCTTGACCTAACGACAGGTCAAGTATCTCTCGACTACCAATGTCACATCTCTCTTCATAAAGGGCCACCAATAATCCCTTTTTAGGTCCAAATACATCTTGGTGGCTCCCGGATGGATCGAGAATCTCGACCTACGGGCCTCCTCCATCAAAATACGCTGAGCTCCACCCGTATATGACACCTATATCCGCCTACAGAAGGTCATAAGCCCCCGACTATCCGTCCCAAACTCATAAATCTACCCGATCACCCGCTCTATTTTACGGTTCTCGGGTCTCAGGACCACCACCTGGGCCTCTCGGATGGTATCTAAGACTGGAGTCATCATTTTTATCCTCATGCACACGTCTCAGATCAGAGCACTCACTGCTCTGCGACTCAGGGCATCGGCTACCACATTAGCCTTGCCAAGGTGATACAAAATCTCATAGTCATAGTCTTGCACTACATCCAACCATCTCCTCTATCTCATATTCAGGTTGGGCTGATCCATAAGGTACTTCAGGCTCTTATGGTTCGTGTAGATGGTACACCGGACACCATAAATGTAGTGACGCCAAATCTTGAGGGCGAACACCACCACCCCCAACTCCAAATCATGGGTGGGATACCTCATCTCATGAGGCTTCAACCGCCTTGATGCATATGCAATCACGTGTCCCCTCTGCATAAACATGACACACATCCCAGATATAGATGCATCACAGTAGACTACGAAGTCCTCCACTCCCTTAGGATGGGCTAACACTAGAGCTTTGCACAATCTCTGGCAAAGAGTCTCGAATAAGGCCTGCTGCTCGGGCCCCCAAGGAAAAGTAACACCCTTCCTGGTGAATCTGGTAAGAGGAACGACAATCTTGGAGAAATGTCTGATAAATCTTCGGTAGTTGCCTGCCAGGCCAAGAAAACTCATGATCTCGGATGGGGACCTCGACACCTCCCATCGCACAACTGCCTCAATCTTGGCCGGGTCGACCAAAATCACATAATGAATTAACGAGGTGTCCTAAGAATTGGACCTCTCGTAACCAGAAATCACACTTGGAGAATTTGGCATAAAGCCTCTCCGTCCTCAATACTCCAATAATCTCCCAAAGATGCTCCTCGTGCTGCTCTCTGGAACTCGAGTATACCAAAATGTCGTCGATGAACACGATCACCGACCTGTCCAACATGGGCCTGCACAGCCGGTTCATAAGATCCATGAACGTTGCTGGTGCATTGGTGAGTCCAAAAGGCATCACCACAAAGTCGTAGTGCCCATAACGAGTCCTAAAGGCCGTCTTCTGGATATCTTCCTTGCAAACTCTCATATGATGATAACCAGATCTCAAATCAATCTTGGAAAACCAAGATGCCCCCTGCAAACTGATCGAATAAATCGTCGATCCTCGGTAGTGGATAACGGTTCTTGACCGTCATCTTCTTCAACTCCCGGTAGTCGATGCACATCCGGTGTGAACCATCCTTTTTCTTGACAAAAAGGATCGGCGCTCCCCATGGTGAGCTACTCGATCTAATAAAACCCTTCCCCAACAGCTCCTGGAACTGCGAGGATAACTCCTGCATCTCGGGCGACGCAAGGCGATAAGGTGCCTTGGCAATAGGCACCGCACCCGGAATCAAATCGATCCGGAATTCCACCTACCTCTCGGGAGGCACACCCGACAATTCCTTGGGGAATACATCCGGGAAATCACACACTACCGGAACATCGGAGATAAAACTTGACCCCTCAGTGGCAACTCTTATATCCATCACATATGCTAAAAAGCCCATGCATCCCTGCCGTAAGCTCTGCCTCGCCCTGGCGGCAGAACAGAAAGCTGCTCCATATCTGGTCCCCTCGCCATGTACAATAAGTAGTCCCCCACTAGGGTCTCGTATGGTCACCATCTGACCCTCACAGTCAATCACCGCTCCAAACCGGCTCAACCAATCCATGCCCACTATGACACAGACATCACCCATCGCTATCGACACCAGATCTATCGGGAACTCAACACCAAAAATCTCTAATACACATCCCCAGAATACATTAGTTGCAAAAACTACGTGCTCATCGGCTATAGAAACCCTTAGTGGTTGACTCAACGCCTCGCATCTGACACTAATGTGATGACTAAAGTATAAGGACACGAAAGATCGACTCGCACCCGAGTCAAATAACACCAAAGCAGGCACAAAAATCACAAGAAAAGTACGTATATATCACACAGTATAAGTATGAACAAATCTCAAAATAACATAAGTTAGGAGATATGTACCAGCAACAACATCAGGTGCTGCACGGACCTCCTCCGCAGTCAACTGGAAAGTTCTCCCACGAGCCCTCGGAGCCTCGGCCTTCACTGACCGACCATCAGTAACGTGCAAAGCAGCAGGAGTAGAAGTCTGGGCTGATCCCTGAGTGAGCTGAGGACATTCGACCTTTTGATGGCCGGTCTTGTTGCAATGAAAGCAAACCGAAAATCCCTTGGTGCAGTCCTTCGCCATATGCCCCTCCTTTCCGCATTTGTAGCAAATCCCTGATCGGCATGATCCCTCATGACTCTTGCCGCACTTGCCACAAGTGCGGCCCTTCTGGCCTCCAACTCTCGTATCGGTGGGCTTAGCCCGCTTGGTCGCCGACTGCGACTGTACTGGACTCATGTCTCTACCCTGAGACTCCTCCTCCTCTCTAGTCAGAAGCTCTAGCTCAATCTCCCTCCTCCTGACACTGGTCTGTAGCTCAGCTAATGTCTGAAATAAAGAGTTCGCCACAAACTCCCGAATACCTCGGCTCAGTATGCTCAAGAATCGGCTCACACGTGCTTTCTCAGTTGACACGTGCTCGCTCAGTGGACACGTGCTCAGGGGAGAACATTTCCCTCTCATGAAACATCCTTGTAATCTTTGTCACCGACTCTGTCTTCTGCTTGAGAGATAGAAAATCTTGTGCCAAACGTTACCTCTCTACGTGGGGAACATAGTCATCTCTGAATAACTTGGTGAACCTCTCCCAAGTCACTGCAACATGATCTGCATGGGTAAAATCAGTCGTCACAAACTTCCATCAGTCCTTTGCTCCCAAGCGAAGCTGGTTCAGCGCGAACCGAACTCTCAAATGCTCTGGACATGAACATGTATATAAAAACCCCTCAATGTCTGAGATCCATCTCATGGAAGAAATCGGTTCCTGGGTTGTGTCTTACTAGGGTGGCTTCGTGTTGCTAAACTCCCGAAGCAACAACGAATCACTCCCCTGAGGCCTCACAGCAGCTAGAGCTGCGGTGTCTGCAGTAGCAGCAGCCTTTGTGACAACAGTGTATCGCTCATCAAAAGTCTCAATAAGTGTGGTCTTAATAGACCCGAACATCTCTGGTATGGCCTCTCTAATAGCTGCGTCCACCTCCTCTGAATATGCTTGAATTAGGAAGCTCTTGTTTGCTGCGTACCAGATTCCGAGACTCTTAGTACCTTTGAGGTATCGGAAAATTTGTTTCACAGCCAAGAGATGAGACATCTTTGGGTTGACTTGAAATCTGGCACACAAACATGTTGCAAACATAATCTCCGGATGACTTGCTGTGAGATAGAGTTGGGATCCAATCATTCCTCTGTACTTCTTTTCATCAGCTGCCACACCTGAAGGGTCAACAAAGATCTTGTGTCTGAATCCCATTGGTACCTTGGCTGAAGCACAGGTGTCCATTGAGTACTTTTTGAGGAGTTCCAAAATGTACTTCTCTTGGTGAATGAAAATTCATCTATTATTTTGTTTGACTTGAAGACCAAGAAAGAAGCTTAACTCCCTATTCATGCTCATTTGGAGTCGATTGATCATTAATTTTGCAAAGTCAGGAACCATTGATGAATCCGCAGATCCAAAAATGATGTCGTCAACGTAAATTTGGACCAGCATGAGATGCTTTCCATTTGATATTCGGAATAGAGTGGGATCTAAAATTCCTCGTTGGAAACCTGAACGCTTAAGAAAATCTGTGAGGGTCTCGTACCACGCGCGAGGAGCTTGCTTTAGGCCGTAGACAGCTTTCCGGAGTTTGTAGCAGTAGTTCAGATATGAATGATTAACAAAACTAGGAGGTTGTTGAAGATATACTTCAGTGTCAATTTCACCATTAATAAAAGCACTCTTAACGTCCATTTGGCAAACTTTGAAGCCCTTATGAGCATCAAAAGCAAGAAAAATTCTGATGGCTTCAAGACGTGCAACAGGAGCAAAGGTCTCATCATAGTCGAGCCCTTCAATCTGTGTAAATCCTTTAGCCACCAATCTTGCTTTGTTTCGAATGATAACTCCTGCATCATCTAACTTGTTGCGAAACACCCATCTAGTACCGATAATGAGATGATTCTGAGGAGGAGGCACGAGAGATCAAACTTCATTTCTATCAATTTCTGCCAGTTCTTCCTGCATGGCTGTAATCCAGTCAGCATGTTCTAATGCTTCCTTGATGGATTTGGGTTCAACCACGGAGATAAATGCTGAAAAATGACATTCGTTTTGAACACTTGTGGCAGAACGAGTTTGTACACCAACATTTGGATTTCCGATTACTTGGTTCGGAGGATGATCCTTGGTTTAGACATGTAACCTTGGAAGTTCTTGAGCAGCGGACGATCCAATATCAACAATAGGATTAAGTTGCTCCCCCTGAATGGTTTGAATCTGAGGGTGATGCTCCCCCTGAACTTCTGAACCGGAGAGGTTGACATCATCATCAGAAGGGAACTCAAAGATATTTTCGTTATCATCAATGTTGATAGGATTGGAGTCGTCGAAATGAGCAGCTGCATCTTGGAAACCATCTGCATTTGATTCAAGAGAGGGTTTACCATTCTCCCCCTCAACCTGAGAAGGTTGAAACGGTTCAGAATCAAATGTAGGAAGGCTTGGGATTGGACCAGAGACATTTTGGAGAAACAGGAGCTTACGGAGTTGAGGTTGGCCTTGTTCGATATTCCGAATCAAGGGCGGTTTCGGAAGGTCCAAAGAGAGTTTCAAAGTCGACTTCAAGGATGGTTTGTTGGTTCGAACATCCTAGCGCTAGAGCATCGGACTCCATAATGTGAGTTGTAACATGTTGGGCCAGAATTCCGAACAAAATTATCATCGAATGTAACATCAAAGCTTTCTTCTAGAACTCGAGTTCTCCGATTAAGAACTCTGTAAGCCTTGGACTTGGAAGAGTACCCAAGGAAGATGGCTTCATCAGCTTTGGGTTGGAACTTGGTAAGCTGATCAACGTTGTTCTTTATGAAGCACCTACATCCGAAAACGTGAACGAATGAGATCGTTGGCTTCCGATCATTCATTGCTTCATATGGAGTCATGTTGAGGCGTCGATTGATGATACTCCGATTTTGAGTGAAGCATGCAGTTGATACGACTTCAGGCCAGAGGTAGAGTGGTAGATTTGTGAAGTTAAGCATGGATCGATCAGCTTCAACAAGAGTTCTATTGCGTCTTTCAACTACACCGTTCTGTTGTGGAGTGTACGGTGCTGAGAAGTTGTGGTCAATTCCTTTCTCGGTGAGGAATTTTTCAATGGTTCCATTGGTGAATTCCGAACCATTATGACTTCGGATACGCCTAACAGGAAGTTTGATGAGGACTTCAATTCCTTTAATGAAGTTTGAGGAAGAAAACCCAAGTGAACCTTGTAAAGTTGTCAACAATCACAAGAATGTATTTCTTATGATGAAGACTCTCTACAGTGGATGGTCCATAAAGATCAATGTGCAGAAGCTCCAACGGTTCCGAGATGGATTTTTCGATGATAACAGGATGACCCTTCTTTGATTTCTTTCCATACTCACATGCAACATATAAATGATCATTTTCGAATTTTAGAAGAGGTAAACCTCTCACCATTTCACTAGATACAAGATCATTCATATACCGAAATTTCAGATGAGCGAGCCTTCGGTACCATAACCAACTGATGTCAGGAACGACTTTGGAGAGGAGGCAGAGTTGTGGTTTGCCAACAATCATGTTGATGTCGAGTGGGTACATGGTCTTGTTGCGGTTTGACTTGATTAAGCACTCTTTTCGATCCTCGGTCATTATATAGTTATGCTTCTTGCAAAACTCAACACATCGATTTGAATCAGTGAGCTGAGCAACACTTATCAAATTATATTTCAGATAAGATACATAAGCCACATTTGAGATAGAGAAATTTCCATTGGTGAGAATTCAATAACCACGAATTGAGAGTTGGAGTTGTTTCCATATGTTACGTAACCAACATTTGGAGAAAGATTGAGATCCTGCAGAAAGTCTTTCTGCCCGTCATGTGCATGGAGCAAGCACTACCAATATACCATATTGTTTCTTGCTCTGAAGCACAAAGTGCCTGCAAAATTAGTGAGTGATGGAGTTTTTAGGCTCCGAGTTAGGTTTTGGGACATAGGCACGGGCTTTGGACTTTGATTGTGACTTTGGAACAACTTTGTGTTTCTTAGGAGTACGTTTTGTGTTCTTAGGAAACAGACAAAAGGCTAAAGTCTTCTCATCTATCCAGTATTCATATTTAATGACTTGAGGGTTAGGAACAGTTTTCCTCGGACCATTGACTTCCGGAGTGGTGGAAACATTTGTAACTTCCAGAACTGTTGTTTCATCAATGTGAGATTTGACTTTCCATACAAGATGAGTTTTTGAAGATTTTGAATTTTTTTTTCTCAGCAATTTTTGATTTGCTTGATGACACATTTGTTTTCGAAAGATTGGGTTTAAAAACCGTGCCATCAGATTTAGCAATGAAAACTGATGAAACAGTCCGAGAAGAAGTGTTTTGGACATTCATGCATTCCAATGAGATTTAGGATGAGTGGTACTGACCACTTTCTTTGGTTCTACAGAACTGAGAGAGTTAGAAGGTCTCTTGAGGATCTTAGTGGGTGTGAATGAGTTTTAAATATGGGTTGATGAATGAGGATTCCGAGATACACTCTTTTTGGAGTTCTCAAGGAACCTGGAATTTTGTCTAGTTTTAACTTCCTTTTTATGAGCATTTCGAGCCTCCACTTTGGGATCCACAATATCCTTCCTATTTAACATTGGTTTTCTCTTGAGGTGAGAAGGAGATTTTGAAGTTTGTCCTGCAGATGGGTTGCTAAACTTGGGTTTAATGGGAACCAAACTTGTTTTTGAAGTTACTAAAGAGTCTGATTCACAAGAATCATAGGAGACACAGCTTGATATTTCAACTTTATCATCTAAGGATGCCCATACAACCTCAGAAGAAACAGTTTCAGTTGTCACCAGAATAATTTCTTCAACAACACAGTTGTTCGGAGGATTGTGTTTCAGAATGTAATCTATGCAATTTGAAACACTGTGATGGAATTCCATGGTCCGATTCAGGTCCAGGTTTATCAGAGGCGGAAGAGGTGTGGAATCGGGATATTTGACAACAATTGGTTGAAACTCAGGAATTAGGGACGCAAAGTGGTCTATGGTCTCAAGAAGGGGTGACAAGGGAGAAACAGGGGTGTCCGAATGTTTGATGTTCGGAACCTCTCCCATAAATGTCAAAATTTTCAATTCCTTCAAGGGACAAGCAATTGGTTTCAGAAATTCACTTCCGAGACCAGGAGCTTTAGACCATGGATGACAAAAATTATGAGTCAGCTGTTGATTTGATTCAAGTATGTCAATAGAGTTATGCAAATAATCTATCTTAGCATTCAGACGTTTGTTATCAGAAATTAAGACATTTCTTTCAGAATAGGTGATTTCACATTTGTCTTTCAAAATGATACATTCATCTTTAGACATTACAAGCTTATGCTCTAAAGACTCGATTTTCAATTTTTTATCCTCAAAACGTAACCAAAGACGATTTAGTTAACACTCCTTCTTCTCACTGGCTTCTATGGCAGACTCATAGGCGTTATAAATGGTGCTTATATCTGTTTGTATCTGGGTCAGATAAGGTTCACAAAGAGATAGATCAAAATTATTATCAGTAATCATAGATTTTACCTGCTGAACGATGGTTCAACCGGGTGGATCATTGGTGGCCATATAGCTGTAGTGTGGTTCAACAAAATCATATTCATCTTTAGAACCGGAGGACAAATAGCCTTCATAACTTTCAACAGATTGTCTTGCCATCACGCACTTGTTTCTTCCAATTACTATGTCATCATCATCTCCGGATGACCAGTATCCTTCGACATCCCTTGATATAGTAGTTACGAAAGCTTTTTCACTTTCAGCCATTTCTTTAGCTCTTCGGGCGTAGTATGCAGAGTCCTTGATCTTGGGTTTTTGTGGAGCTTCAGCCAAGCAATCTTTTTCAAAGTGATTTGCATGTCCACACTTGTGACACACAATTTTTGGTTTGTCGGATTTTGGATTCTGATGTGGTTCCGAAGTAGAATTCGGTTTTGAGATGTTCGGTTTGTATGAGGGAGGATTTTTCGGAGTTGGTTGTGGTTCCGGAGCTGAGTATGGTTGAGGATTTTTTTGGTGAGGAGCATGGAACCGATTTTGGTATGGTTTGTAAGAGGGATTGAAAGGACGTTTGTATTTCATGGAGAGGAGAGCAAACTACTATTGGAAACGGAGTTCAGAGTCCATGGCTTCGGAATCATCAACTGGATAGTATGGTGTAGGTAAGACAGGTAAGGAGGATTGAACAGATGGAATAACTGGTTTGAAATGGTCTGAAGTGGATGTGTTCGGAAGGGTTGGTTCAAAGGAACTGATAAGAGCAAGAGGACCTTAGGAGAGTTCCCTTATGGTCTGAGCGACATTAGATTCATGTCCTTGAAGTTCATCAAAAATTTGATAAAGCTTTAACTTTTTCAAAGAACCATTACTTTGGAGACAAGATTTCACATTTCCCCATCATTTACCGAGACTGTTTATGAACTTGAGATTATACTATAAGGGAGTTCGAACAATACCATGAGCAGTCATGTTGTTGACCACGATTCGATAATGATTAGAGGCTAAGGCCACTGATTCACCATGAGTGGTAGTGAAGGTGTCAAAATCATTGACAACTGAGGTGAGACGCTTGTCTTTCATGTTTTCCGAACCTTCAATCAGGTCTTGGAGAGTGTCCCAAATCTCTTTTGCTGATTAGCACAATTTAATGTGCTCAAAGAGTGAAGGAGGAACACCAAACACCATTTATGAGAAAGCAACTTGATCAGCATGCAACTTCTCAATATCATGTAACATCCCAAGTTCGGAAGCAAGAAGTTGAAGGGTGCTAAGTGAAAATAAAGGAAGGGACTCGGCGAGTAGGTATCTTGACTCGCCGAGTCGAAGCGGGTGCGTGGCACGGGGTTAAGTGGCCTGACTCGGCGAGTCGGCGGCTGGACTTGACGAGTCAGTGCTGGTCGAGGAAAAACCCTAATCTTCGGGGTTGCACCCTATTTAAAGGACTTAATGTCCTCCCCTCAGCTCCCTTAGCCCCCTTTGAGACCCAGAAACCCTAGAATCGTGAGTGAGAGCCATTGGAAGCAAATTGGAGCATTGTTAAGTGTTTTGTGAAGAGATCTTGAAGATCAAGAAGCTTGGATCAAGGAGATTTGTGGAGATTCAGATTACTCTTCAGCAGGAGGTCGTTTTGGAGGTAATGAATCGTTATCCCTGGCTTTCCCCTTTCTAGATCCATTTTCATGGAAGTTTTAGGGCTTGTTTGGAGATGATATGATGAGATCTTGGTGTATAAGTTAGATCTGGAGTTGAAACTCCAGATCTGAGCTCTATTTGGATCAAAGATGCAGAAAGCCCTTTTGGTTGCTATGCAAAAGCCTTTCCCCAAGAGTTAAGTCCCTTTCAAGCTTGGTTTTTGGTATTATGGGGCAAGAAGCACGTAAAGATAGCAACTTTATGTTGCTATTGGACGCTAGAGACCCTGATCTATTGTTTGGAGCAAAGGAGCAGCTCTGTGTCTCGAGATTTTGGGAATGCACGTATGGACTCGACGAGTCTGGGAGATGACTCGGCGAGTCGGGCTAGAGATCAGACTTTGAGTCACATAGTAACTCGGCGAGTCGCATGGGTGACTCGGCGAGTCTTATGATGATGAGCTTGGACTCGACGAGTTGGAAGAACAACTAGGCGAGTCTATTGAAGATTGTCGTGGACTCGGCGAGTCTGTTCTTGGACTCGGCGAGTCTGGTCGTAGAACCCCTAACCCCTTTTGGTTAAGACGCAGATCAGTGAGTCGAGGGGTGACTCAGTGAGTTGGACAGGATGGGACTCAGAGATTGTTGGACTCGACGAGTCTTGGGGTGACTTGGCGAGTAGACTCGGGTTATGGGAATTTCTGAGTATAGGGACTCGACGAGTCGACGGGTCGACTCGGCGAGTAGAGTCAGTCAGGGAGGTTGACTTTGACTGAGGACTTTTACTTTGACCAAGAGTTGACCAGTTTGACTTCCAAGGGTATTTTGGTGATTTTGGTATTTATGGAATTGGTTCTTTGGTAGTGTTCGGTGGTGGAGTTCGTGTCGGTGATCGGAGCAGCTGATCTTATCCTTTCAGTCGGCAATTGCGAGGTGAGTTATCCTCTCTATATCGACAGGGTCTACGGCACCAAGGCCGACCCTTTATCGGATGGAAATCCGGGTATTGTTTGTTATGTTATTGTCTTGATAGATCTGCATCCTGGTATTTAGGATGGTGTTATGTTAGTGACCTGGTTAAGGTCGGTACCCGGGATATAGGGTAATGTTATGCTAGTGACCGGTTAGGTCAGAATCCTGGTTAGGATGTTGATATGCTATGTGATCTGTTAGACTGTTTGTCTGGTTGAGGATTGTTATGTGATTGATTGTTTTATGTGCACGTGGTTGTTTGACGGGGGTTGGGTTGAGGCGGATCCTGCTTTGTGCTGAAGGCCAACATACCCAAGGCGGACCGGATATTCCGAAGGCCCAGCAAGCGGTCCGGATAGGCTGAAGGCCCCAAGAGGGCGGACCAAACGTGCCGAGGCTCGGGGAGTGGACCAGGCCGACTGAAGGCCCGGTGCGGGTGGACCAGTCATACTGTAGACTCAGAGAGTGGACCAGATGGATTGAAGGCCCGGTGCGGGCGGACCAATCACACTGTAGACTCGACGTACATGGCTAGACTCGGAGGGTGGAACAGGTGGACTGAAGGCCCGGTGCGGGCGGACCAGTCACACAATAGACCCGATGTGCATGGTTGTTCTATTTATGATATGTTATGAGTGTGATATGTGTGGTTGGTATTTTGGGGGTAACTCACTAAGCTTTCGGGCTTACACTTTCAGTGTATTGTTTCAGGAACTTCAGGAGATCGTGGCAAGGCGAAGGCGTGATCGTACCGCTCCTCATGTTTTATGATTTATATGATATGGTTCTGGGGGATACTCTGATGTTTAACCTATTTTGAAAACGAGTTGTATGAACGTAATGGTTTTTAAATGATTAAAATGTTTTAATTTGGCTCAAATTTTATGTTGGATTAGATGTCTAAGCCCATAACTATTATTGGTATGTACTTGACCCGAGAGTAGCATGGTCCATTTGGGTTGCATATCATCAGGACAATTTGTTAGGATGGACTTTTGAGAGAAGGTTATTTATGGTTTATTAATATATTATAAGTTATAATATATTAATATGAAATCATATGTTTTAATTAGTATCGATCAAGAATTAATTTGGAATTAATTTAGTGATCAAAAGAGACTAATTAAATCTATGGGGACTAATTATGATAATTAGTTATATTTATATGTGTTGGGCTTATGATCCGTGTTGGACCAAGTTTACGTATGGATACATAAAGAGTTGGGCCACATGAACCATGGATCATAAAACTCATGGGTATGGATTATGGGTTATACCCATGACCCTTGGAATCCTACATATAAATAGGTTACTCCATAGCCAAAATCACCACTTCTTTTCTTAGAGAAATATGGAGGTGTTTTGGTGCATGGAATTCTCTCTCAAGAGCCACCTTTGTCCTAGGTGTGTTGTGATTCCATTTGAGGCATTTCATACTATTGGTGCTAAGCTCTTAAGGCCCAATACATCAAGACTTCAAGCCACATAAAAGGTATGTTTCCCTAACTAGTATATTATATGGTTTATGTCAAATGCATGCTAGTTATAGGTTTAATGCCTTGGAAACCATTTGCATGTATAATAGAGAAAACATAGATCCAAGGTATTTAGGGTTGTATGTGTACCATAGGATGTTGTAGTATACTAAAACCGAACAGTGGTATCAGAGACATGGGTTGTTTTCTATTATATTTGATGCAAATGTATTTTTTTTCAAGTTGAAGGAAAAAAAAAGAAAAAAAAACATGAAGTTTGTCAAATTTTATGATAATTACTTGATTTTATGAAAAAATAATTATTTATAAAATTTGAGTCACTTTACTACAAGAGTTGAATTAGGTCAATTTATTAAAAGATAGAATGATATGATTATTTTATTTGTTTTAAAAGTTTGATCTAAATGGTTTTAAGGAGTTACAAATTTTGTCATAAAATTTTGGAACTCAAAAGTTTTTTTTTAAAGTTATGATCTTAAGAGTTTTGAAACTTCCATAAGTTATGGATGTGAAATGTCTCATTTATTAACTCTTTAGGTTATGAATTCCAAGAGTCTTCAAAGGATAATTGTCAAAGTTTCAAGATTTGTATTAGTTTATATGATTATCTAATTTCTTGAAAATTGTTGATGTGAATTATCTTTACTTATGAGTTTAATCTAAATCATAGAAAAATTATTTGATTATTGTGTTAATTGGAATATTTGATCTTAATGGTTTTTATGAACTCCATAACTTGTCCTCAAGTTATGGAAAGTGAATAGTTTTTCTTTTTAAAGTGTCATTAAGTCTCATAGGTTATGAAAATAGAAGAGTCACTATTTTTAATGTCATCATTAAATGATTTAATGTCTTCCATAACTTGTCCTCAAGTTATGGAACTTGAATTGTTTTTTCATTAAACCTTAATTAAACTCATAAATTATGAAAAATCCAAGAGTTTTGAAAGGTTTCAAAACTTGTCCTCAAGTTTTGGAATTTGTAAAGTTACCCCCCATGTATACTTTAATTCCAAACTAGACCTTAGAATTTTAAAAGATTAAAATTCAACCCTTATATTATTATTATAATTTTAATTATATAGATATGTATAAGATAAAGTCGTCTTACCATTAGTAGGCCTCATTCACGAAGCCGGTCTATAAGGGGGGTATAAGGTTACTGCCTATACAATGGCAGTTTAATGGGTGTCCACTCTCACTCACCGCTTCCTTGACCGGTGGAGGGTCGTTAGCCGAACAGGTAGGACAAGGACTATAATTCTCCCTTCATTATAAGTATAATGATAAATACTAAGTAACTAAGCACTTATAAATTCCCAATCTTAGTTACTTAGGAAAATGTGAATAAGGTGCTAATCCATGAAATTACACTTTGCACTTTGTTTAAGCTGTTAGTGGAGCGTGTGTGGTTAACCGACACACTAACCTGGACTTAACAAGGCAGGCAAAGGGTAACTTAATGTTTATCATAGTATCGTTGGAGCGTGTGTGGTTAACTGGCACATCGATTGAGGGGTAAATATTAAGGGTACCAAGTATATTTGCATGGTTACTTCACACCTTGTTTTGTGATCCTCGGCATCCCAGTCACAAAACCTGAAGGGCACACTCGAGATCGAAACATGCCATTGAAAAGTTCAATGAATCTCAAAAGAATCTAGGAGTTTCAAAACCAATTAAAACCTAATAATACATTTCGTTTATCTTGGTGGAAATTGGTGAATCGTCATTCACCTACCTTCAAATATTTTATAGCTTGGATTACGGCATCCCTCTTCCAAGTTATAAAATAGTTTGTTGGGTCCTAGCCTTAATATATCATATTGGGTGTTATATTAAGGACTTAAATCAACTTTACATGAATTTATCCCATTGTTGATGTCTGGTTTAGACAACAATGATCTTCCCAAACCAAACTTTCCTAATGAATATGACTTCCCAAGTTTGGCTCATGGAAGTCATACTTCTCTTCCTCCACCTCCTCCAATTATTCTCCCTAACCCACAAGTTCAAGGTCACTCAAGCCCTAATGGCAAGCAAGGTCTATATGTGATCACATCTTAGAGATGAAGTCACATATTGACAAGCCGGGAGAGTTGGGTGTCAAAGTCTTGAGAAAGTTGGATGTTCAATCATTTTCTAAGTCACATAGTGAGTTCCTTTGGGACTACTATGAAACAGACTATGACATGAACCTTAATGATCATATCTATTTGCTTGGTGCTGCTGAATCAGCAATGATTTGGAACGATAGTAAAGCAAATTTGATTAGAAGATCAACTTCCAAAATTTTTTAAAGTCAATAAGTTTGACTCTACATCAGGTAGAGCCCATTATCTAACTCTGTTAAGTTCTATTCTGAGATCCTCATTACATGATGTGACTGGGTCACATGTTGATGTTTTAAGAATCAAAGAATAGAGAGAAATCTTAAAGGAAGTATATGCTGATTCTGATCGCGAAGGTGGATTTCGATCGCATCAGAATTTTGAGCAGTTGCTTAAGAAGTTATGATATATTGCTAAGGAATAGATAACAATAATTTTCCATGTGGATTGTAAGGATAAGTTTTTCCGCAAAGTTTTAAAATAAAAGAAAACTGTTTAATTTTATTTATTTGAAGTATCCTTACAATGGCATTTGTGGAAAATTGTTGCTTATATGATTCCACTGACAGCAATATTGGAAAATGGATTTGATTCTTTCATTTGTGGTAGTGTTTAAATTTACCAAATCAGGAAAGTTCCTCATCACCCAAGTTTCAATTGGACCGAAACTTGGAATCATGCAAGTTGAATAGTATGATGAATGAGAACTTTCAAGCATTGGAAAATCAAGACTAATTACTTGTTCACATGGATGTGTGAGTCAAGTGAAGGACTAAAGGGATCGAGTACACATTCTTGTGCACTGGTCATGTCCACCACAAAGCTCGTTAAGACTATTTGATTTACTAAAGTTTAGTAAATATGGTTATACTTACAAGTTTAAGTATAATTCTGAAACATTGGAAAAGTCTCAATGTATGGCAGAACGAATGGGAAGAATCAAATTAGGCAGAAAGATAAAAGTTTCTCAAATCTGAAAAGATAGGAGAGTACTTTAGTATCATGTTTGTGATCATCTTAATGATTTAGAAATCATATCACAATTAGTCCTCTAAAGGTCATCTTAGTGCATTCTTATGACTAAGAAGAGGAGTCATGAATTGTTGAAATGGTTAGATCAGGAAGACGAGTCATACTTCGTTCCAAAATAATTCTTAGAGTCATACTCCAATATTGTAACTTGAGTGACATATCTTAAAGAAAGGTTTAAAACTCTTGTCAAATGTAAGAGTAAAAGTGTCCTACTCTTGTACATTTGAAATTGGTAAGTTGTGATGTTTTGGATAAAACAAAGACCAACTAAGGCCAATTGTGTGAAGTGTTTTTCTTGATAAAGAATCCGCACTATCTCTTGAATATTTGGCAAGATAGTCTTATACGTCAAGAGGATAGTGGGAGTCTTAAAGATCCTAAAAAGAATTTCAAGAACTAATCAAGAATAAAACCTGAGGTTCTTCACTAGCACACGACTTGAGGTTTATAACCTATCGTATTGACATATTCTGTGCCCATTCCAGTTGAAGTTGGCTTTGCATAGGAGTTCTGAAAGTTCTCAATTGGTTGCATAACAACTTGGAAGCAATGGCAGGCCCTGTACTGCCAGGTGGCAAGAAGTTAAGATTGCATAAGTTCAGTCCATATGAGTTTGGATTTGTCATTATCCTTGTCTTGTGACTATGGTTTTGACGATTCACATGGATAAGAACACATACACCATAAAATCTAAGGGTGATAACGTTTCTCTCCGATTCATGAAAATGATGGTGAGGAAACACTTCCACCAAGTAGATTTGAAGCAGATGGCAAAAGGTCTAACCAATTGAGACTATGATTACGACATCCCTTTTCATAGTTCTGAAATTGTTTAGACACACATGCATGCTATCTAAGGAAAGGTGTATGATTTTGATAAAGTTTTATCAAAGCATCTCGTATCAGAAATCTGAACTTTGGTAAGAAAGTCAATAAAGTATTGATTTCTAGAAGTCCAGCTGATTTCTGAGTACATGTCAAAGCTACTGGGAGCATAAGTGTTATGCTAATAATCATCATGTTAGTGGGAGCATGATAATTATTGTTAGTGTTGCAAGTTAGCAATGTTAATTATAGAAAACAAAAGTTTCAATTCGTGAGGCTGCAGGGATTGAAAAAGTCGTTTTGCTATAATTAAGGGAGAGGATATACTTCATTTCAGTTCTAAAGGCTTAGATTGAGACCTTAATCATCTTTAGTCAAGAATATATATATGAATTTCATGTTGGATTGGTTCAACTTAAGGAAATTCTATATATTGCGTTCTTAAAATTCGATTATGATTACGACATCCCTCTTCATAGTCAAATTTTGAAAACATGGCAAATAAAAATATTGTAGCAAAAGACTGGTCTAGAATCATGTCTTTATGTGAGACATCATGAATCGTGTACCATTTGCTTTGGGTACAGGATCGATTGCATGTGCTATAGTATTTGTCATTTCTAAATTTTTCCAAATGCCCAGAGGCATTAAGAAGGGAAAAGGTCTAGAATTGGATATGACTAAAATGATTAAGCAATTGTCGAGGACAATCTGAGGTTTACCAAAGATTGGTTGCTCAGGGACAGTTGGAAGTATAGTGCTAATTTTGGAAGGACCATATTGACATATTCTGAAAAGAGGCATCTCTTATTCAGAAGTGATAGTCAAAATGAGAATATGGAGTTGTCTCCATAGGTGGAAGTTATCTGTGTAAGATTAGAAAGCTTAATGCAAGAAGCATGTCCAAAGCAATGTACTTTGAATATGAGACTTAGTTTCCATGGAGTTGATCTCCATTGGAATACCTTATAATGACTGTTGACAAGTCTTTGTGACTTTGTACATATTCATTACAGGAGGGTCAGTGCATATAAGTTTAAAATCTAAACAGATTTCGATAAATGATAGGAATTTGAAATTCTCACATTTTTCGATAAGGATTTGGGAGTGTGAAATTAGAATCATTGAAATTATGTTCAATTGGTTTATTTCACAAAGTAAGGATAATAGACAAACATAGAGTGCATACTTGGTGTATGGCAAAGCTATTGTTTAAGAAAAACATAGTGTACATGCTTGGAGCATGGGACAACTAGTGTTTTTAATTCAAGTATAAAGTTGATAAAACCGAAATAATGAATAATGAGTAATCAGTATGGTGATAAATAAAAGTGTTTATTTATATTCATAGGGTTTGATACCATATTTGATTAATTTATTCTTGTGTTTCACTTTGCATGTTTTGACTTCCAGAATAACTAAGTCGCTCTTCCTGAATGATTAAGTTATTCAAACCATCCATAGTCGGTCATATGTTGGAAGTAGATATGAATCAAGACTGTCATGGGTTGGTTTGTAGAGGTCCAAGTTGATGGATAAAGTGGTGCTACAACACTCATGAGTGCTCATAAGTTCTGAGTATTGGATTCAACCCGTGCTCATTTGCATCACTTCATGGATTTTATCAGGAGTGATCATGAGACGATAATATCTTATATTGTTCAAATCAAGAGATATGAGTTGTTACTATGAGTTGGTTATACATTGATTGCACGAAAACGCATTTGGTAACTCGATGTTATAAAACGTGCCTTTGTGTATGATTCAACAAGTAGTAGAACAAGCCATATGAGTCGAAGTTTATCCATTCCTTTTACCTTCGGGATAAAAGCGATATCTGTGGGCCCCTCGATGATTTAGCGATGACACATGTGAGTGCTTGGCCAAGCCAGGACTGATTTGATTTGTTCAATCAGTCAGTCATCATAAATCGAAAATCGGGAAACAACAAATGGATAGAGAGAATGATTATAATCCATGTCTCAGTACATATGATATCTAGAATGGAGGAATATATGATCCCTTATCTAATGGACGCGTCATTGATTTGTTCGGAGTTCGACAGTGGCTTTAAGAGCTACGATTGCTAGTCGGGTTATGAAGTCGTACTTGCAATAATAGTTTTAGACTTATCCAAGTGGGAGACTGTTAGATTAGATGTCTAAGCCCATAACTATTATTGGTATGTACTTGACCCGAGAGTAGCATGGTCCATTTGGGTTGCATATCATTAGGACAATTTGTTAGGATGGACTTTTGAGAGAAGGTTATTTATGGTTTATTAATATATTATAAGTTATAATATATTAATATGAAATCATATGTTTTAATTAGTATCGATCAAGAATTAATTTGGAATTAATTTAGTGATCAAAAGAGACTAATTAAATCTATGGGGACTAATTATGATAATTAGTTATATTTATATGTGTTGGGCTTATGATCCATGTTGGACCAAGTTTATGTATGGATACATAAAGAGTTGGGCCACATGAACCATGGATCATAAAACCCATGGGTATGGATTATGGGTTATACCCATGACCCTTGGAATCCTACATATAAATAGGTTACGCCATAGCCAAAATCACCACTTCTTTTCTTAGAGAAATATGGAGGTGTTTTGGTGCATGGAATTCTCTCTCAAGAGCCACCTTTGTCCTAGGTGTGTTGTGATTCCATTTGAGGCATTTCATACTATTGGTGCTAAGCTCTTAAGGACAAATAAATAAACACTTCAAGCCACATAAAAGGTATGTTTCCCTAACTAGTATATTATGTGGTTTATGTCAAATGCATGCTAGTTATATGTTTAATGCCTTGGAAACCATTTGCATGTATAATAGAGAAAACATAGATCCAAGGTATTTAGGGTTATATGTGCACCATAGGATGTTGTAGCATACTAAAACCCAATAGAGGTATCAGAGACATGAGTTGTTTTCTATTATATTTGATGCAAATGTATTTTTTTTTCAAGTTGAAGGAAAAAAAAAGAAAAAAAAACATGAAGTTTGTCAAATTTTATGATAATTACTTGATTTTATGAAAAACTAATTATTTATAAAATTTGAGTCACTTTACTACAAGAGTTGAATTAGGTCAATTTATTAAAAGATAGAATGATATGATTATTTTATTTGTTTTAAAAGTTTGATCTAAATGGTTTTAAGGAGTTACAAATTTTGTCATAAAATTTTGGAACTCAAAAGTTTTTTTTTTAAGTTATGATCTTAAGAGTTTTGAAATTTCCATAAGTTATGGATGTGAAATGTCTCATTTATTAACTCTTTAGGTTATGAATTCCAAAAAGAGTCTTCAAAGGATAATTATCAAAGTTTCAAGATTTGTATTAGTTTATATGATTATCTAATTTCTTGAAAATTGTTGATGTGAATTATCTTTACTTATGAGTTTAATCTAGATCATAGAAAAATTATTTGATTATTGTGTTAATTGGAATATTTGATCTTAATGGTTTTTATGAACTCCATAACTTGTCCTCAAGTTATGGAAAGTGAAGAGTTTTTCTTTTTAAAGTGTCATTAAGTCTCATAGGTTATGAAAATAGAAGAGTCACTATTTTTAATGTCATCATTAAATGATTTAATGTCTTCTATAACTTGTCCTCAAGTTATGGAACTTGAATTTTTTTTTCATTAAACCTTAATTAAACTCATAAGTTATGAAAAATCCAAGAGTTTTGAAAGGTTTCAAAACTTGTCCTCAAGTTTTGGAATTTGTAAAGTTACCCCCCATGTATACTTTAATCCCAAACTAGACCTTAGAATTTTAAAAGTTTAAAATTCAACCCTTATACTATTATTATAATTTTAATTATATAGATATGTATAAGATAAAGTCGTCTTACCATTAGTAGGCCTCATTCACGAAGCCGGTCTATAAGGGGGGTATAAGGTTACTGCCTATAAAATGGTAGTTTAATGGGTGTCCACCCTCACTCACTGCTTTCTTGACCGGTGGAGGGTCGTTAGCCGAACAGGTAGGACAAGGACTATAATTCTCCCTTCATTATAGGTATAATGATAAATACTAAGTAACTAAACACTTATAAATTCCCAATCTTAGTTACTTAGGAAAATGTGAATAAGGTGCTAATCCATGAAATTACACTTTGCACTTTGTTTAAGTTGTTAGTGGAGCGTGTGTGGTTAACCGGCACACTAACCTAGACTTAACAAGGCAGGCAAAGGGTAACTTAATGTTTATCATAGTATCGTTGGAGCGTGTGTGGTTAACTGGCACATCGATTGAGGGGTAAATATTAAGGGTACTAAGTATATTTGCATGGTTACTTCACACCTTGTTTTGTGATCCTCGGCATCCCAGTCACAAAACCTGAAGGGCACACTCGAGATTGAAACATGCCATTGAAAAGTTCAATGAATCTCAAAAGAATCTAGGAGTTTCAAAACCAATTAAAACCTAATAATACATTTCGTTTATCTTGGTGGAAATTGGTGAATCGTCATTCACCTACCTTCAAATATTTTATAGCTTGGATTACGGCATCCCTCTTCCAAGTAATAAAATAGTTTGTTGGGTCCTAGCCTTAATATATCATATTGGGTGTTATATTAAGGACTTAAATCAATTTTACGTGAATTTCTCCCATTGTTGATGTCTGGTTTAGACAACAATGATCTTCCCAAACCAAACTTTCCTAATGAATATGACTTCCCGAGTTTGGCTCATGGAAGTCATACTTCTCTTCCTCCACCTCCTCCAATTATTCTCCCTAACCCACAAGTTCAAGGTCACTCAAGCCCTAATGGCAAGCAAGGTCTATATGTGATCACATCTTAGAGATGAAGTCACATATTGACAAGTCGGGAGAGTTGGGTGTCAAAGTCTTGAGAAAGTTGGATGTTCAATCACTTTCTAAGTCACATAGTGAGTTCCTTTGGGACTACTATGAAACAGACTATGACATGAACCTTAATGATCATATCTATTTGCTTGGTGCTGCTGAATCAGCAATGATTTGGAACGATAGTAAAGCAAATTTGATTAGAAGATCAACTTCCAAAATTTTTTTTGGACAGTGACAATGGTGACACTGGAAATCCAGAAAAAGCATTCTCTTCCCAATGGAAAGGGATTGGCCATAGTCAACCCGGTTGACCAAATGGTAAAGAGAAAGGCTAAGTCTGAGATAGTCCCACTACCAAAGGGTCCATATGTTTATTTTGCCAAAGGAAGGGGCGTTGATTGCAAAGCTGCCAAATTTACCTAAGGATGTTAAAGTCAATAAGTTTGACTCTACATCAGGTAGAGCCCATTATCTAACTCTGTTAAGTTCTATTCTGAGATCCTCATTACATGATGTGACTGGGTCACATGTTGATGTTTTAAGAATCAAAGAATAGAGAGAAATCTTAAAGGAAGTATATGCTGATTCTGATCGTGAAGGTGGATTTCGATCGCATCAGAATTTTGAGCAGTTGCTTAAGAAGTTATGATATATTGCTAAGGAATAGATAACAACAATTTTCCATGTGGATTGTAAGGATAAGTTTTTCCGCAAAGTTTTAAAATAATAGAAAACTGTTTAATTTTATTTATTTGAAGTATCCTTATAATGGCATTTGTGGAAAATTGTTGCTTATATGATTCCACTGACAGCAATATTGGAAAATGGATTTGATTCTTTCATTTGTGGTAGTGTCTAAATTTACCAAATCAGGAAAGTTCCTCATCACCCAAGTTTCAATTGGACCGAAACTTGGAATCATGCAAGTTGAATAGTATGATGAATGAGAACTTTCAAGCATTGGAAAATCAAGACTAATTACTTGTTCACATGGATGTGTGAGTCAAGTGAAGGACTAAAGGGATCGAGTACACATTCTTGTGCACTGGTCATGTCCACCACAAAGCTCGTTAAGACTATTTGATTTACTAAAGTTTAGTAAATATGGTTATACTTACAAGTTTAAGTATAATTCTGAAACATTGGAAAAGTCTCAATGTATGGCAGAACGAATGGGAAGAATCAAATTAGGCAGAAAGATAAAAGTTTCTCAAATCTGAATAGATAGGAGAGTACTTTAGTATCATGTTTGTGATTATCTTAATGATTTAGAAATCATGTCACAATTAGTCCTCTAAAGGTCATCTTAGTGCATTCTTATGACTAAGAAGAGGAGTCATGAATTGTTGAAATGGTTAGATCAGGAAGAGGAGTCATACTTCGTTCCAAAACAATTCTTAGAGTCATACTCCAAGATTGTAACTTGAGTGACATATCTTAAAGAAAGGTTTAAAACACTTTTCAAATGTAAGAGTAAAAGTGTCCTACTCTTGTACATTTGAAATTGGTAAGTTGTGATGTTTTGGATAAAACAAAGACCAACTAAGGCCAATTGTGTGAAGTGTTTGTCTTGATAAAGAATCCGCACTATCTCTAGAATATTTGGCAAGATAGTCTTATATGTCAAGAGGATAGTGGGGTCTTAAAGATCCTAAAAACAATTTCAAGAACTAATCAAGAATAAAACCTGAGGTTCTTCACTAGCACACGACTTGATGTTTAACCTATCGTGTTGACATATTCTGTGCCCATTCCAGTTAAAGTTGGCTTTGCATAGGAGTTCTGAAAGTTCTCAATTGGTTGCATAACAACTTGGAAGCAATGGCAGGCCCTGTACTGCCAGGTGGCAAGAAGTTAAGATTGCATAAGTTCAGTCCATATGAGTTTGGATTTGTCATTATCCTTGTCTTGTGACTATGGTTTTGACGATTCACATGGATAAGAACACATACACCATAAAATATAAGGGTCATAAGGTTTCTCTCCGATTCATGAAAATGATGGTGAGGAAACACTTCCACCAAGTAGATTTGAAGCAGATGGCAAAAGGTCTAAACAATTGAGACTATGATTACGACATCCCTTTTCATAGTTCTGAAATTGTTTAGACACACGTGCATGCTATCTAAGGAAAGGTGTATGATTTTGATAAAGTTTTATCAAAGCATCTCGTATCAGAAATCTTAACTTTGGTAAGAAAGTCAATAAAGTATTGATTTCTAGAAGTCCAGCTGATTTCTGAGTACATGTCAAAGCTAGTGGGAGCAAAAGTGTTACGCTAATAATCATCATGTTAGTGGGAGCATGATAATTATTGTTAGTGGTGCAAGTTTGCAATGTTAATTATAGAAAACAAAAGTTTCAATTCGTGAGGCTGCAGGGATTGAAAAAGTTGTTTTGCTATAATTAAGGGAGAGGATATACTTCATTTCAGTTCTAGAGGCTTAGATTAAGGGAGGTGATTATGAGATGCGTCTAAGGGTCTCGTTGGTGTATTGCAGTATGGCGATTACGAGGCGTTTCGGGGCAGGATCCGGTTCGGGATCAGGATCGGGAGAGGGTGGTCAGGATGGGTCAGTACCACCCAAGGTCATTGGTCAGATGAGTACGAACGAGTTGGATGCCAGGATTCGTGAGATCCTGCATGATGAGGTTGCTGCTATGTTCCGGGCCGCGTTGCCGGAAATGTTTGGCTCGATCAAGACTGCCATGGTTGAGTACTTTGATGAGCGCTATGCAGCTCCTGCGGAGGCGGCTGTAGCAGTGGCAGGGGGAGGAACCGGTCGAGGTTTTCAGTATCGGGACTTCGATAATACGAAGCCCCCTACTTTCGATGGAGTTCAGGATCCGATCGTTGCTATGAGGTGGTTGTCAGACGTGGAGGAATGTTTCTTCATGTGTTCATGCCCTGCTGATCAGAGGGTGAGGTGTGCTCTGAACCTTTTGAGGCTCGGAGCGAAGGATTGGTGGAGGTTGACTACAGGATCTTATTCTGATGCGCAGCGGGCTGCGGTTACATGGGATCAGTTCCGGGAAATGTTCAGTACTCGTTATGTTCCACGGGTTGAGAGAGAGAGGTTGGCTCAGGAGTTCCTGGAGTTGAAGCAGGATTCAGAGTCGGTGACGGAGATCACCAGGATGTTTACTGACAGGGCGATGTTTTGCCCAGAGTTTGCTTCAGAGCAGGCTTAGATGTCCCGATATCTGAGTATGCTCAAGAGGGACATCAGGCAGTTTGTGTCCACGCAAAGGTGTGATACCTTTTTAGAGCTGCAGGAGGCCGCCAGGCGGCGGGCGTTAGAGATTGAGTTGCAGTTGCGAGAGCAGAGGTAGGCCCCAGTGCAGTCGCAGCCGGCACCGAAACCGTTCAAAACCGTTGACTCCAGGATTGGGAGTGAGAGCAGCCACACTTGCGAAAAGTGTGGGAAGGGTCATACCGGAGTTTGTAGGTCCGGTGATGCGTGCCGCAAGTGCGGGAGAGAGGGGCATTATGCGAGGTATTGTTGTCAGTCAGCCCCGGTGCAAGATATGAGGATATGTTATCATTGCCATCAGGTTGGACACTTGAGGGCCAACTGCCCACAGTTTGCTGCAGGAACGGTGCAGGCTCCAACACCGGCCACTTTAAGGATTACTGGCAGGGGTCAGGGTGGAGCGGAGCCTCTGAGGGCTCAGGGACGCGCTTTTCAGCTTACAGCAGAGGAGGTCAGGGCAGAGTCGGATGTAGTTGCGGGTATGTTTCCTTTTTGATAGCTTGTTATCTTGTTGATTGTGTAGTATTGTAAATCTGTCTGCATTGTTCCGTATGTTTCATAGTATTATTGAGGATCTTAGTAGTTAGGAGTGGTAGTTAGTGTTCAGGAGGATTCTTGGTCGAAAGATAAGGTATATGATCTCGTTGCTTGGAATAGAGACTACGTTGCGAGGAGTGTTCAATTGAGATTTGAACTTCCTTGGAGTTCAGGTGTGCGATGGCGGAAGGGTTATACGGTGAAGGTTACTCACTCCCGAGGGAGTCAGTTCATAGATAAGAGGGAATATATGGAGTAAGGGCGTTTGAGCCATGCCAGTTTTGGGAACGGTGGTTAGTAGTCGATGCACTAAGTGGGGGAGAATTGGAAAATTCTTCGGTGGAACAACATGCATCCAGGGATGGTTAGCTGTTGTATTTCAGCATTGTGCTAGCCGAGAATGTGGAGATAGACACGTGGGGCAGGGAACAGACCATGGTTTTCAGAGAAAGTGATTGATTGTTGAGAGGCCTGGGATCAGGCCGGGGTAAAAGATTCATAGAACGGATGTGGAGTTCGGAACCCTTAGAGGGCTAGAACAGACTGCATGGGAGGGATTCCCGGAAGGAATGGTTCAGGGTGATGTGCGATGACATTTGAGCGGTCCGGATAGACTGAAGGCCGAGAGGCGTACCAGTCAGGCCGAAGGCTCGGGGAACGGTCCAGACAGGCTGAAGGCCCAGGAGGGCGGTCCAGACATGCTGAAGGTTCTGAGAATGGTCCAGATAGGCTGAAGGCCTGGGAAGGCGGTCCAGTCATGCTGAAGACTCTGTATGTGTTCATGGATCGATAGGAGGAGAATGAGTGAATAAGTCACCATGCAATAGTAATCGATATGGTCTGGCCCCAAGTATTGATCATGATGATGGAGTCGGCCGGAGGTTCAGGGAACGGTCCAGACAGGCTGAAGGCCCAGGAGGGCGGTCCAGACATGCTGAAGGCTCTGAGAGTGGTCCAGATAGGCTGAAGGCCTGGAAGGGCGGTCCAGTCATGCTGAAGACTCTGTATGTGTTAGTGGATCGGTAGAGTGGAGTTTAGCTCAGTGGCACTTATAAGTGCGGTTATGGTTGTGGAGTAGACTTCCTGGAAAGGAAAGGTATGTAACTCCGGAAGGAGTGTGGGTCCTCTAAAAGGGAGGCAGTGGAGTAAATGGATGATCTAAAGTGCTTCAGTTTTTGGTAGTAAGCACTAGGAGTGTACCAGATATATGGAAGCACATACGGGTTGGATGCCTGTTGAGGTTGTGGCAATGTTGGATGATGCGCAGACATGTTTTCGGTCTCCTTGGAAGAGGAGGAGGATAGTGGTTCCAGATCGGGGAATGGGACAGAGGAAGGTGATTCAGCAGGATAACAGACTCGGGAGCAGTCTGGACCGGTGCTGAGGACTGCATAAGGATGTTACAGTCGGAGGTCAAGGACCTAGAGATCGCGATAGGGAAGTGTGGGTGGATTGCACTCCGTTGTGTCAAACCGAAGGGTTCGAGGGTGACGCAAGGACAAGGTCCTTAGTTCCGAGTATGGTTGTAGGCTTGGGTTATGTATGTGGAGGTATTCCAACCTGGGGTATTCCATCATGAGGATTCGTTCCAGGTTGCTAGTTGTCAGGGTTATCGCCAATCTTGGGCGAAGGAAGATGAATTAGTGTCTTGGCGGAGCTCAGTGGGTATTGTGGTATCTAGATTTCGCAGGTTGCAAATGAATGCGTAAGACGGAAGTAAGGTAGTGTCTTCAGGTGGCACTTAGTTGATGAGTGTTGTCATCAGAGAAAAGAAGCCGATAGCCGGCTTAAAGCAGTTGATCAGGACCCTGCAAGGGAAGAGATGGATTTTTGGGATTCGATAGCAGTGATTGAAGGAATCTAGGCCGGTTTGAGATCAGTGGATGCATTGTGGGAGTATCATCCGGAAGTTCGTGTTGCCGCAGGCTTCGAGGACGAAGCCTAATTTAAGTGGGGGAGAATTGTAACATCCCAAGTTCGGAAGCAAGAAGTTGAAGGGTGCTAAGTGAAAATAAAGGAAGGGACTCGACGAGTAGGTCTCTTGACCCGCCGAGTCGAAGCGGGTGCGTGGCACGGGGTTAAGTGGCCTGACTCGGCGAGTCGGCGGCTGGACTCGACGAGTCAGTGCTGGTCGAGGAAAAACCCTAATCTTCGGGGTTGCACCCTATTTAAATTACTTAATGTCCTCCCCTCAGCTCCCTTAGCCCCCTTTGAGACCCAAAAACCCTAGAATCGTGAGTAAGAGCCATTGGAAGCAAATTGGAGCATTGTTAAGTGTTTTGTGAAGAGATCTTGAAGATCAAGAAGCTTGGATCAAGGAAATTTGTGGAGATTCAGATTACTCTTCAGCAGGAGGTCGTTTTGGAGGTAATGAATCGTTATCCTTGGCTTTCCCCTTTCTAGATCCATTTTCATGGAAGTTTTAGGGTTTGTTTGGAGATGATATGATGAGATCTTGGTGTATAAGTTAGATCTGGAGTTGAAACTCTAGATCTGAGCTCTATTTGGATCAAAGATGTAGAAAGCCCTTTTGGTTGCTATGCAAAAGCCTTTCCCCAAGAGTTAAGTCCCTTTCTAGATTGGTTTTTGGTATTATGGGGCAAGAAGCACGTAAAGGTAGCAACTTTATCTTGCTAATGGACGCTAGAGACCCCGATCTATTGTTTGGAGCAAAGGAGCAGCTCTGTGTCTCGAGATTTTGGGAATGCACGTATGGACTCGACGAGTCTGGGAGATGACTCGGCGAGTCGGGCTAGAGATTAGACTTCGAGTCACGTAGTAACTCGGCGAGTCGCATGGGTGACTCGGCGAGTCTTATGATGATGAGCTTGGACTCGACGAGTTGGAAGAACAACTAGGCGAGTCTATTGAAGATTGTCGTGGACTCGGCGAGTCTGTTCTTGGACTCGGCGAGTCTGGTCGCAGAACCCCTAACCCCTTTTGGTTAAGACGCAGATCAGTGAGTCAAGGGGTGACTCAGTGAGTTCGACAGGATGGGACTCGAAGATCGTTGGACTCGACGAGTATTGGGGTGACTCGGCGAGTAGACTCGGGTTATGGGAATTTCTGAGTATAGGGACTCGACGAGTCGACGGGTCGACTCGGCGAGTAGAGTCAGTCAGGGAGGTTGACTTTGACTGAGGACTTTGACTTTGACCAAGAGTTGACCAGTTTGACTTCCAAGGGTATTTTGGTGATTTTGGTATTTATGGAATTGGTTCTTTGGTAGTGTTCGGTGGTGGAGTTCGTGTCGGTGATCAGAGCAGCTGATCTTATCTTTTCAGTCGGCAATTGCGAGGTGAGTTATCCTCTCTATATCGACAGGGTCTACGGCACCAAGGCTGGCCCTTTATCGGATGCAAATCCGGGTATTGTTTGTTATGTTATTGTTTTGCTAGATCTGCATCCTGGTATTTAGGATGGTGTTATGTTAGTGACCTGGTTAAGGTCGGTACCCGGGATATAGGGTAATGTTATGCTAGTGACCGGTTAGGTCGGAATCCTAGTTAGGATGTTGATATGCTGTGTGATCTGTTAGACTGTTTGTCTGGTTGAGGATTGTTATGTGATTGATTGTTTTATGTGCACATGGTTGTTTGATGGGGGTTGGGTTGAGGCGGGTTCTTCTTTGTGCTGAAGGCCAACATACCCAGGGCGGACCGGATATTCCGAAGGCCCAGCGAGCGGTCCGGATAGACTGAAGGCCCCAAAAGGGCGGACCAGACGTGCCGAGGCGCGGGGAGTGGACTAGGCCGACTAAAGGCCTGGTGCGGGCGGACCAGTCATACTATAGACTCAGAGAGTGGACCAGGTGGACTGAAGGCCCGGTGCGGGCGGACCAATCACACTGTAGACTCGACATACATGGCTAAACTCGGAGGGTGGACCAGGTGGACTGAATGCCTGGTGCGGGCGGACCAGTCACACAGTAGACCCGGTGTGCATTGTTGTTCTATTTATGATATGTTATGAGTGTGATATGTGTGGTTGGTATTTTGGGGATAACTCACTAAGCGTTCGGGCTTACAGTTTCAGTGTATTGTTTCAGGTACTTCAGGAGATCGTGGCAAGGCAAAGGCGTGATCGTACCGCTCCTCATGTTTTATGATTTATATGATATGGTTCTAAGGGATACTCTGATGTTTAAACTATTTTGAAAACGAGTTGTATGAACGTAATGGTTTTTGAATGATTAAAATGTTTTAATTTGGCTCAAATTTTATGGGTGTTACATATCATCTGCAGTTAGAGGAGCTGGACGAGTTTCATCTTGACCCATAAGCTGAACAACAACATTTCTCACAACCTTTCTTACAGGAACATGAGGACCGTCTTTGACGGATCTCCAAATCTCTTCACCTTTCTCTTTAGCTAGTAAAAATCATTCCATTCTAACTTTCCAGTGATCATATTCTTCCACAACTAATAGTGGGGCACGTGTAGGGCCACCCACGCTATTTGTGATTTGCATTGAAATCATTTGTTGGGGATTAGATGCAGCCATTGAAGTTAAGATATCTTCAAGCAAAAGTGGTATATAGAAGAACTTTTATCCTTAACACAGAAATGGTTGAAACACCGAGGTAATTTCAAACCAACTATAATCTGATCTTATGGATTCAAAGGACAACCACTCAGGCTCTGATACCAATTGAGAGAACAAAATGATCTGATGCGCAGGGACAAGGTTTGAAAACTCAAACCTTGAGTCAATGCTTAAGATCAATGTCTGCTTACTAATAAATGTTCTAGTAAAGCCTGGATAGACCAGTCAAGTCTGAGTTAATGAATTCAACAAATAATCAAGCCATAAATCAAGAATGAGAATAAAGATCAAGGTAAAGATAATAAATGAAGAACAAGAAGAATGTTTGAGAGAATATTCAGAAAGATAAAGTAATTTAGATATTGCTAAAAGTGAGTGAGAAATGATCCATCGTTGATTTAACATTGAAAGTTCCTATAAATAGGAGTACATGAAACATGGTACTAACCAATTACAATCAAAGGACTGGATAAAAGAGTTACACATCTGTCACTCTGAATATCCGTGTTTGACAAATAAAGCTAAGTCCTATGACATGTTAAATCAAACAAAAGACAAATTACATTAAATGCACTAAGACAAAATATTGATCTCGGAACAGCAAACATTCCGGACATAAACATCCATTCCGGATTGCCTTCACTCTCGATCTCCTTCTCACCAACATATCTTCAAGTTCGGACATGAACAGATTCCGAACCAATCTTCACTTTGGATCACCATCTGACTTCGGAATGACATTGGGACGTAGGATTGCTAGAGGTTCACTTTCAGGTTCCAACACATGAGTATGAGAAAATCTTTTTATAACAAGTCTTGCTAAATGTGTATAGATCTTCATGTATGTATTCTTTCTAAAATAATTACTTACTCCTTCTAGCCTTACTATATAGAGGAAGATTAATCAAGCCGATACTTTATTATTAGACACGGATTGCATCTCATGTTCATGAATCTAAGTCATTAACCAGATTAAAGATTGATATAGCATTTTGGTAGTTGATGGATTTTACAGAAACCATCAAGAAGAACTCATCAATGAGAGATTCCACATTTCTCAAGTCATAGATGATTTCTACCATATATCCGAACTGTTTGTGTTTATGAATAACTATTATTTATGTTCAATAGTTCCTTGTTGAAACTAGTGTTAATTCCTGCTATACTAGACTATGGTTCTTTAGCTGCTTCAAGTTCCAACTACCTTCCACTTGATTTTCCATTAGAAGCTAGCTTTCTGATAACTCGACTTTTATAGGATAAGAGAACTTATTCTTGGTAGCTTTGTATAAATAATATATGCAAACTTTTAGAGTATTCTACAAATATGTAATTAATAGATTTTGGTTTTAAAATCTTTAATCTAACACAAGCATCAAATCCTCAAAACATATAAGTAAGATAAAGATCGAGCATTTCTATATAAAATCTTATAAAGTGTTTTATCTAATCATTAGTTGCTGTTTGTATTCAAAATACAAAGTGATAGTGATTAATGTATAATTCCAAAAGGATAAAGGAAGATAACTTTTACCGATTACAAAGTAAACCATATACTGTAAGGTTTAATTCATCATTTATTATCACTAACGCTTTAGATGATATTACTGGTTTGTATCTCAACTTTATATTTGAAAACTTCAACAAGGATTTCACACTTATGTTTTAACATGTAAAATATAATTATAACGACTATAGTTGTTTTCTCTATAGTTTATTAGAAATAAAGTCATAGATCACCGTATATATAATTCCTTGATAATAATTCCTTAATCGTATGTTGAACTAAATCTATATATGTATAGATATAGTTGTTTTCTCTATAGTTTATTAGAAATGAAGTCATACATCATGGTATATATAATTCCTTAATAATTATTTTCTTGATAGTTTATAGAAAATATCTTTAGGAGTCTTTTATATATAAATATGATTCACATACGTCAAATAAAATATATTATTTGCCTTAAAAAATCTATTTCTTCAATTTGGAATATGTGTATATCATTTATATAATAAAGATAACAATGTCTTAGATAAGTTGGATTCAAAACACATTTAAGTCAAAATGTTTTAAGCATATAGAACTTGTTATTTATAAAATATTGATATTTACTTTATAATTCTATTTAGAGATCTAGTTCTCTAAAACATAATTTTAATCATAACGAAGGTGATCGTTAAGAAAAACGATTTAAGTAAATAATCAATCATATAGTAAATCAACCGAGACATATTGTAACACCTGCAAGATAAGGCTAGATGATTAAAGAATAATAAGATAATTACGTCACAGGAAATAAATAGATGCTTTTGATGGGAGGCTATTTATGATAAATAACGTAAAAATTCATAGTAATCGTAAAACCGAGAACATACATATAGAGAATGTCCAAATCTGACTTCAAAAGAGGAAGTTATGATTTTTTGAAGTTTCGACGCAAAAGTGTGGGCACAAAAGCCGAAATTAAGAATGGTTGATTGTTAGGAAAAACAATATAACAAGAGTTGAAGATCTCGTCAATACCTATCTGTCGATATAAAGAAAGTCGAGAACGAATATTGTATGGAAGAGTTATGATTTTTATACGGACTTTAATAGTCTAAGCCAATAATAGTATAGCTTTAAAAATAAAGTGAAAATTTTCCAACAGAGTCTAAATGAAAGTTGTATATCTCGTTGATAGCTACACATGGATATAAAGAACGTCGAAAACAGAGTTCGTATGAGGAAGATACGATTTTACAAAGTTCTTAAAATCCGAGCGTGCATGAGCACGCGCGGTGCGCACTGACAAGGAAGTGGACCAGCAGAAAGATGAGACATGTCGAAAAGTGGGAGGATCGACATGGCTGGAGTGCGGGCCGTGCAAACTCAAAAGTTTCCCTATAAATAGGATGCACCCCCTCATTCTCCCTCACACTCATCATAGTTATTATCTATGAAGAACTTCCTTCCATGGTTCGATTTTCCCCTATATTTTAGAAGTTTTTAACGAAGCCCAGAGTCATTGAAGAAATAAAAGCGTTCGGGTCGAATTTCTGCCTACGAACTATCCGAGCTTTTGTCATAAATCTATGTAAGTTGATCTACACTTAATTTATTTCAAGTATAACTTATATTTATGTCCATAGTCGTTATTGTGAACCTATAAATAAGATTTATTAGTAATTCCAAGTAATTATACTAATTGATCTACTTACAGGAATGATGTCTAGAATGGATTTAGTGAGGCATTTAAAGTGAGATTTCCAAACAGAATACTCTGTGTACGAAACGGACCCTATATCTGATATGATCCTACCTAGTTGTTCCTTACTTGGTAGATCATGATGTATACATTGAGATTAGTGAGGAATCTAGATTATTATTATCCGCGAGGAATATAAGACTAAGATGTTGGGTTTTTATTCAAAAATTGTTTCATAAACACAAAGATAGCAACATAAAACTTAAACTTTGAACATAATAAAAACTAGTTTTACTCCCATCAAAATATCATTTTGAAAGACTTAGAAAGGTTGAAACAACCATATAAAGGAATGCAAAACAAAATATGAAGACTTTGGTTCCTTTTGGCATTTAGGAAGTTGATGAAGATGACTTTAAGTGTAACGCCGCAGATTCGGGCTAGTTAATTTAGAGACAATAAGTGTCAAAAATGAATTTCTGATAGAAGATTATTTAGAATAAATATTCTTAACCAAGTTATAATATATGTCACAAGGGTTCCGTACATATAAAGAACGCTGAAATCCGAGTTATAACGAAGAAGTTATGACCCGTCGAAGTTTTACGGCTAAACCGCCACGACACCGCGTAACGTAAAAGGCGAATTTTTGATAAATTACTTTTTAGTCTTAGGGATCTAAACGAACGTCTTAGTATATGTTAAACCGAGAACGTACATAAAAAGAACGTCCAAATCTGACTACATATGAGGAAGTTATGCGTTTTCTAAGATTTAGCATAACAGTGCACAACCCGGAAATCGAGTTTTAGATCGATCGACTTTATCCAAAACAATCTACACGATAATTGAAGATATCTTTAATAGGAACTCAACGATATAAAGAAAGACGAAAACGGACGTCAGATGACAAAGTTACGAATTTTTTACGGACTTTATCTGTTTAAGCCTGTTAAAATATAACTTTAAAAATAAAGTCAAAATTAGCCGACAAAGTCTAAACAAAAGTTGTAGATCCCATAGATACCTACTCGTGGATATAAATAACGTAAAAAACGGAACTCGTATGCGAAAGTTACGAAATTTAGAAGTTTATTAAATTATGAGAGGGTGCGAGGCTGACACATGGCTAGATCCGAACCCTCGCTTTCTATCCACAGTTTCGCATAGGATTCGAAAACCTGACCCTCGTACGTGCAGCATAGAGCCTCGTACGTGCAACATACTCCGAGGTTATGCCCAACGTAGTCTGAAGAGGCAGCCTATTAATAGATGCGAGGACCACCTCATTTTCTCACACCTTTCCCATTCTTTCTCTCTTAAACATCCTTCTTAGCCCCTCCCATTCCCTAGAACTTCCCAAGTGCGAGAGGCGAGTCCCGGAGCGCCAGAAGGCTCCAAGAAGAAGAGCTTTCAGCACAGAAGTTCTGCCCGAACAAAGCCCGATTCTTCGCTAAACCCCCTTGTAAGTGAGTTATGTTTACCCTACTTTAAGTATAACTTATGTTTAAGTTCATTATTGTTATCATGAACCTATAAGCAATATATGTGCTAAGAATAATAAAATATAAAATATACAAAGTGTTATTATAATACATTTTAACTGCTCGCGGTACGGGGAATCTGGTTTGAAGGGCCGCATAGGGTTGTTGGATTTCAGAGCAGCTTAAATGCAAAAATGGTCCTGCCCTCCGGTGCTTCATGTCTGGCCCCTGTCTGTACATAATAGTTGGAAAGTATTGTTTTACACTTATATAATACAAGAAAAATATATTGTTCGACTAATAATTAGTCGCAATAAATATTAGACTAAAAGCTAGTGATAATGATACTAGGTTTCGTCGAAGGAAAATAAAATTGTTAGAAGCGAAGCCTTGCCCGAGATTGGAGTCATCACTTTAACAAGTGAGTGCATAGTTACTTGCATCTTACACATAGTTATGAAGTATTTAATAAAAATTACGTGCAATGCGTGCATATTATCTGTGTTCTTGATATATATGCTAGATGAACTATTTATACACGTTTTACTTGATTTAAACTGTATAAGTATTTTTATACCTATAAGTATATTGGGTAAAGATGGGTAGATGAAAGATGAGTGAAATGATGAGATATGAAAGATGATATAGATGATGAGAGGTGAAAAATATGAGAATCGTTGATCTAATCGATGATCCAGTCATCGAGCAGAGTATAGATGACGATCACGGACTATTCTAGACAGTCCAGTGGAACACTAGCAGGCTCGCAACCTGTAGCTGTTTTTGAACTATGTGTTCACCAGATGTACTTTAAGAACCCTGCCACCTATGGACATAGTGCCTCATAAATGAATGTTGGCAGCTATGGATTTAGTTCCCTATAGATGGACATTGGCAGCTATGGACTTAGTTCCTTTCAGATAACATCGACGACTATGGACTTAGTGTCTATTAGATAAACCCTGGCATCGATGGACTTCGTGCCTATTCCTTAGGACAATCCTTAGGAATGAATGAATGAAGAATAGATGATTCTTAGGGTAGATCCTTAAGAATAAAGAAGATAATGGGGATGAGAAATTGGGTTAATTGTTTGATGATTAAACATAATAACTATATTATTGTGGGTTGAAAACCCTATGTACTTACCAGGTTTTCCAACATGACCAACTCAGTTTATTTGTATCACATGTGTCGATACGAAGCTACATTACACTGAGAGATTAACGGGTATGTAAATCATTAGTGTAAATGAATGTAAGGTCTGTTTTTGCTTATGTTTTTTTATTGACGATGACATCCCAATGATTTAATATAAACAAAATACATTTCTTCGGAAATGCTTTGATAATATTATTATCATGTTTTTCTAGGAACAAATTCCGTAATACTACTTTTCAAAAAGGATACTAAGATCTTTAAATAAGCATAAATAAATTTTTTAAGATGATCGTGACCCACTCAGTTTATAGATGATTCTTAGGGTAGATCCTTAAGAATAAAGAAGATAATGAGAATGAGAAATTGGGTTAATTGTTTGATGATTAAATATAATAACTATATTATTGTGGGTTGAAAACCCTATGTACTCACCAGGTTTTCCAGCCTGACCCACTCAGTTTATTTGTATCACATGTGTCGATACGTAGCTACATTACACCGAGAGATTAACGGAGATGTAAATCATTAGTGTAAATGAATGTAAGGTTTGTTTATGCTTATGTTTTTTTATGGACGATGACATCCCAATGTTTTAACATAAACAAAATACATTTCTTCGGAAATGCTATGATAATATTATTATCATATTTTTCTGGGAACAAATTCCCCAATACTAGTTTTCAAAAAGGATACTTTGATTTTTAAATAAGCATAAATAAAATTTTTAAAATGACCGTGAATTTGGGGATATCATAGTTGGTATCAGAGCATTAGTTTAAGCGAACTAGGAATTTGTAGGAAATTTCTAGACTTAAACTTAGAATGCTAAACGATGATCGTGAGGAGGGTGTCTAATATATTTTAGGTAGTACACCTAAATAGACACAAGTACTAGCTTATTTAGGGAAGATGCCTAAATTGCTTTATGTGTTAAATGATTTGTGATGCTTTTATTTGATCGGATCTATGGTCTGTTGCCGATCAGATCTGGAAATTTATGTGCTCAGGTTTCTAAACGTTTAATTACGGTATTAGAATTGGCATATAACTTTTTGGAGTGATAAGGAGATTCATACGTCTACCATAAATAAAGTTTCCCTATCTTAATTATCTTCACTGCACACCGAACGTCTGATTTGGCGTATAGATCGACATGGTGAGAACTCGAAGCGGATTAGGAAATGCTAATGGAAACCATCAAAATGAGCCACAAGTGATTGAGCGTGCACCAACAACTGCACCCGAGCCAATCACGATGGCAGGAGTCCAAGTAATGATTCGTGCTATGATGGCCGAACAAAGGGAGGAGATGAGACAAATGTTGCTTACTAAGGATGAATCTACTATACCCATTGTAGAACTTGAACTGAACATTGAATAGTCAGATAGTCAGAATTTCAGTCAAGCTAAGCCATAAGTAGTTAGAAGAAACCAACCCAATGGAGGAAATGATGGACATGGATGTTAGTACAAGGATTTCATGGCATCCAAACCACCAAGTCTTTCTGGAAGCGTAACACCGGCGGAAGTCATAGATTGGATCTCCGAGATGGAGATGATGTTTGAAAGTTGTGACTGCAGCAACAAACAGAAGACCACCCTCGCGGTAACACTGTTGAAGACTGGGGTATTAAGCTGGTGGAAGCTACTAGCTAATACCATGCCCAAGGGAGAAGCTAGTAGGATATATTCAGAATACTTTTTGATGCAACTGAAAATGCAATACTGCTCTCAGCAGGATCTTCTGGAGATCAACAACGAGTTTCTGAATCTAAAGAAGGGAAGGATGAGCGTCAGCGAGTATGCTGCAAGTTTTACGGAGAAAATGAAGCTTGTTCCTTATTTAGTTCCAAATGAACTCTCCAAGGTCAACAAGTTTGCCAATGGATTACCAGCAGACATTAGTCTAATGGTCAAACAAGCAACATCTTTAAAGTCGCCATATGGGCAGCTAAGAATCTAGAGATGTGACATCCCCAAATTCGCGGTCATTTTAAAAATTTTATTTATGCTTATTTGAAAATCAGAGTATCCTTTTTAAAGAATAATATTGCGGAATTTGTTCCCAGAAAAACATGATAAATATATTATCAAAGCATTTCTGCAGAAATGTATTTTGTTTATATTAAAACTTTGGGATGTCATCGTCAATACAAAAACATAAGCATAAACAGACCTTACATTCATTTACACTAGTGATCTACATCTTTAATCTCTTAGTGTAATGTAGCTTCGTATCGACACCTGTGATACAAATAAACTGAGTGGGTCAGGTTGGGAAACCTGGTGAGTACATAGGTTTTCAACCCACAATAATAAAGTTATTATGTTTCATCATCAGACAATTAACCCAATTACCCATCCCCATTATCTTAATTATTTCTTAAGGATCTACCCTAAGAATCATCTATCCTTCACTCATTCATTCATAAGGATTATCCTAAGAAAAGGCATGAAGTCCATCATTGCCTATGACACAACTGCCAATATTTTTATTTAGGTGCAGCTGTCAGGATTATGACATTCTCTATTAGGTGCAATTGCCAGGATTATGGTGTTCTCTATTAGGCGCTGCAGATATTATCCTTTAGTCACAACTGCCAATATTCATCTATATCATATTTCATCCCTCATTATTCATCTACCCATGTTCTACCCAACATATCCGTAGATATAAAATACATATACAATTAAAATTATTTAAACAAGTATAAATCGTTCATCCATCATAGATATCAGGAACACAAATGATATGCACACATAGCACGTAATTTTTATTAAATACTTCATATATATGTGTAAGATTAAAGTAACTATGCACTCACTTGTTAAAGTGATGACTCGAAATTTGGTCAACGCTTCGCTTCTAAAAATCGTCTTTTCCTTCGACGGAACCTAGTATTATTACCACTAGATTTTAGTGTAATATTTATAGCGACTATTTACGAGCTACATTGTCTTATAAGTGTTAAACAATACTTTTCAACCACTATGTACAGACAGGGGCCAGACATGAAACACCGGAGGGCAGGACCATTTTGGCATTATAACACTTCTGAAATCCAACAACCCTATGCGGCCCTTCAAACAAGATTCCCCATACCACGAATAGTTAAAAGATATTATAATAACACTTTTTATATTATATTTTATAATATATATTGTTTAAAAGTTTATAATAACAATAATAAACTTAAACATAAGCTATACTTAAAGTAGGGTAAGCATAACTCACTTACCGAGAGGTTGGGCTAGGAACCGGGCTCTGCGGGGGCAGAACTTCCGAGCCGAAATCTCTTCTTCTCGGAGCCTTTTGGCGCTCCGAGACTTGCTTCTAACACCTAGGAGGTGTTAGAGAAAAGCTTAGAAGGTTTGGGAGTAATTGGGAGAGGAGAAGTGGAGAGGTGTGAAGAAAATGGGAGATTTACACCTCTATTTATAGGCTGAGTTCGGTGCGAACACGGGGAGTTCAAGAGCCGAACGCAGGGTGTTCATGAACGTTGGGCGTTCGTGGCCAGGTGTCACCATCAGGTGGCAAGCTGTGGTAAGGAAGCAGTGGCTCAAATCGCGCCACGTGTCGCCTCCTGGTTATTCCAAAAACCAATTATCTTATAACATTCGTAACTTTTGCATACAAGCTCCGTTTTTTACGTTCTTTATATCCACGCATAGGTACTGACGGGATCTAAAACTTTCCTTTAGAATCCATCGCCTAATTACAACTCATTTTAAATTTAACAGTATGAGAAGATTACACTGTTAACGACCGTGTAAAATTCATAACTTCTACATACGGACTCCGTTTTCTATTGTATTTTTATCGTTGAACTCCTATTAATGAGATATTCAATTCTCATTTAGTTTGTGTTTGCTAAAAATCGATCGATCTAAAATTCGAGTTCCGGGTTGTGCACTGCTAGGCTAAATCTTAGAAAAATCATAACTTCCTCATACGAAGTCAGATTTGGACGTTCTTTTTATGCACGCTCTCGGTTTAACCTATACTACCACTTTTAGATCGATAAGGCTAAAAAGTATTTTATCACAAACTCACTTTTTACGATTCCCAGTGTCGTGTCGGTTTTGCCGTAAAACTTTGAAGGGTCATAACTTCATCCTTATAACTCGGATTTCGACGTTCTTTATATGTACGAAAACCTTGTGACATATATTAGAACTTGGTTAAGATTATTTACTCTAACTAGTATTATATAAAAAAGTCATTTTTGACGCTTATTATCTCTAAATTTACTAGCCCGAATCTGCAGGCGTTACAATTATCTCCCCTTAGGATGATTACGTCCCGGAATCATCAACGAAACAGGGCTTGTATAATGACTATGTGTGTTATCTTTTCATCCTAGGTAATAACCATAACTATTATGTCTTTTCAAATGAGTATCTAACTCTTGGACTTCTTGACTGCTGGCGATGCTCAATCTTGCATTTGCTCTTCGTACTATGTTGGACTCTTAATTGTAACCTTTGAGTTACAATTTGGATTCTCATTGGAAACTCCTTATTCTTCTTAACAGGATGAAGATAAGTTCTTTCATTCGATTACCATAATAGACTGATGGGTTATGTTATAATGACCTCTCATCGTATGATGCAATGCTTAGACTCAGGTCTTTTAGAGTCAAATTCCAGAATGGAATATACCTTCCTTCATGTTCTAAGGTGATATAATCACATTATAACATGTAGCATTTTTAGCTACAAGTTTCTTTCTTTAACAACGATCGTGATACTGCTATTGATCACTTCGATTATCTTTCACTTCAATCTTCTGGCTTAAGTTAGATGCCACATTGAACTTGGTTCTCTGAACCACATAACACACTCATCTTAGTCGGACTCAATTTGATATGACCACTAGGGTCGGAATAACATTAATCTTCTTAGTCATTACTAAAACAATTGTAACGACAGACATGAACAAAACTGGATCAATTACTAGCGCCATGGTAACCAACCTTGTGACTTTCCCCAATCCAAGTGCGAGTCTTGTGCTTCCGGTAGTATAGGCCTCTACTACTTTTCACACCTACTCATACTCGTCCCAAGTATTGTCTTGTAGTTCTCCAAGTCACGATACAAGAAAAATCATATAGCAACTTAACACATCATATAACATAACCAAGGTTTATATTATTTCTTGAAACGATTACATAGATGTTCAAGTTCACCCTATACTATGCCTCTTATATTAGGCTACACCACATGATACTATCTATATGGCCACTTCATATCCCGATCTTTAGATATATAGATCCTCACTCCTGACCCCTTGCATTGTCACCTGCTTCATTGAGGATCATCTAGAAAGCTCTTGCCCTTGGCTTTGGCGGTGCATTTGGCTTTGTAGCTCCTTCTCTCTTTGGGCAGTCTTGCTTGAAGTGCCCATCTTCATTGCATCCGTAACACACCCTTTTGTTGAATGTACACTCATTGGCGTAATGCCCAGACTTTCCACACTTGAAATACCCTCTTTGGGCAATATTTCTTGAAGTGCCCTTCCTTTTGACCCCATCGGCTAATTCTCGACCGATTTTAAATTTAACAGTATGAGAAGATTACACTGTTAACGACCATATAAAATTCATAACTTCTACATATGGACTCCGTTTTCTACTGTATTCTTTTCGTTGAACTCCTATTATTGAAATCTTTAATTCTCATTTAGGTTGTGTCGGTCAAACATCGATCGATCTAAAATTCGAGTTCCGGGTTGTGCACTACTAGGCTAAATCTTAGAAAAATCATAACTTCCTCATACGAAGTAAGATTTGAACGTTATTTTTATGCACGCTCTCGGTTTAACATATACTATGAATTTCATTTAGATCGCTAAGGCTAAAAAGTATTTTATCGCAAACGCACTTTTTACGATTCCCGGTGTTAGGCCGGTTTTGCCGTAAAACTTCGACGGGTCATAACTTATTCGTTATAACTCGATTTCGGCGTTCTTTATATGTACGAAAACCTTGTGAAATATACTATAACTTGGTTAAGATTATTTAATCTAAATAATCTTCTATCGAAAAGTCATTTTTGATCTTATTGTCTCTACATTGACTAACCCGAATCTGCGGGCGTTACAAGAGACCCATATAAGAGAAAAGGGTCTAGAAAAAGATAAGGCAGGAGAATAGAGGAAGCTTGAAGGATCCTCAAGATCTGATAAGAAAGGAAGATTCTCAAAGTCTAACCTGGATGAACAAAAGTATGGAGCCAAGTGGTGTGGAAAGTGTAAGAATAAGCATTATGGGAGATGCGGCGGAGAAGTGACCTGTTATATGTGCGGAAGGATCAATCACTATTCCAAGGATTGTATGCTTAATGATCAGGTATGATACGGATGTGGAGACAAGGGGCTTGTCAAAAGATTTCCCAAAGAAAATGAAGCAGCAAGACCGAATGCGCCGCTGAAGCCAAAGGAAAGAGCATTCCAGATGATCTGTAATGAAGCAGGCGAGGATGCAAGGGATCAGGAGTGAGGATCTATATATCGGAAGAATCGAGACTTGAACACCTATGTAATTGTTTCGAGAAATAATATAAACCTTAGTTATGTTATCCGATGTGTTAAATGACTATGTGAAATTCTTGTATGGGGACTCGGAGAACTGAGAGGAAATACTTGGGACGAGTATGAGTAGGTGTGAATGGTAGTACAGGCCTATTCTACCGGAAGCACAAGACTCGTACTTGGATCACGGAAAGTCACAAGGTTACCAAGGAGCTAATAATTGATTTCGCTTTGTTCATGTCTGTCGTTACTACTGCTTCGGTAATGACTAAAAATATGATTATTATTCCGACCCTAGTGGTCATATCATATCGAGTCTGGCGAAGATATGTATTTTACGTGGTTTAGAGAACCAAGATCGATGTAGCATCTGAATTAAGCCAGAAGATTGAAGTAAAAGATAATCGAAACGATCAATAGAAGTATCCCAATCATTGTTAAAGTAATAAGCTTGTATCTAGAAGTGCTACATGCTAGAATGTGATTATATCACATTAGAACATGAAGGAAGGTATATTCTGTTCTGGAATTTGACTCTAAAAGACATGAGTCTAAGCATTGCATCATACGACGAGGTGTCATTAGAACTTGACTCATCGGTCTGTTATGATAATTGAAGTAAAGAACTTCTCTTAAGTTAAGAAGAAGAAGGAGTCTCCATTAAGGACCAATTTTGTAACTCGAAGGTTACAATTGAAAGTCCAACATAGTATGAAGAGTGGATGCAAGATTGAGCAACGCCGACAGTCAAGAGTTAGATACTCATTTGAAAAGACACAAGAGTTACGGTTATTAACTAGGATGAAAAGATAACTAATGGAGTCATTATACAAGCCCTGTTTCGTTGATGATTCCGAGACGTAATCATCCTAAGGGGAGATAATTGTAACGCCCGCAGATTCGGGCGGTAATCTTAACCAAGTTATAATATATGTCACAAGGGTTCCATAAATATAAAAACGCTGAAACCCGAGTTATAACGAAGAAGTTATGACTCGTCGAAGTTTTACGGCTAAACCGGCACGGCACCGCGTAACGTAAAAAGTGAATTTTTGCTAAATTAATTTTTAGCCTTAGGGATCTAAACGAAAATTGTAGTATATGTTAAACCGAGAACGTACATAAAAATAATGTCCAACTCTGACTTTGTATGAGGAAGTTCTGATTTTTCTAAGATTTAGCATAGTAGTGCACAACCCGAAAATCGAGTTTTAGACCGATCGATTTTCCGCCACCACAATCTAAACGAGAATTGAAGATCTCGTTAATAGGAACTCAACGATACAAACACAGACAAAAACGGATGTCATATGACAAAGTTATGAATTTTTGTAAGTGAGTTATGCTTACCCCTACTTTAAGTATAACTTATGTTTAAGTTCATTATCGTTATGATGAACCTATACGCAATATATGTGCTTAGAATAATAAAATATAAAATATACAAAGTGTTATTATAATACATTTTAACTGCTCGCGGTAAGGGGAATCTGGTTTGAAAGGCCGCATAGGGTTTTTGGATTTCAGAACAACTTAAATGCCAAAATGGTCCTGCCCACCGGTGTTTCATGTCTGGCCCTGTCTGCACATAGTAGTTGAAAAGTATTCTTTAACACTTATATAATACAAGAAAAACAATATTCCTTGACTAATAATTAGTCACAATAAATATTAGACTAAAATCTAGTGATAATGATGCTAAATTTCGTCGAAGGAAAATAAACTTGTTTGAAGCGAAGCGCTGCCCGAGATTGGAGTCATCACTTTAACAAGTGAGTGCATAGTTACTTTCATCTTACACATAGATATGAAATATTTAATATAAATTACGTGCTATGTGTGCATATTATCAGTGTTCTTGATATCTATGCTAGATGAACGAGTTATACATGTTTTACTTGATTTAAACTGTATATGTATTTTTATACCTATAAGTATATTGGGTAAAGATGGGTAGATGAAAGATGAGTGGAATGATGAGAGATGAAAGATAATATAGATGACGAGAGGTGAAAAATATGAGAATTCTTGACCCAAGCGTTGATCCAGTCATCTAGCAGAGTATAGATGACGACCACAAACTATTCTAGACAGTCCAGTGGAACGCTAGCAGGATCGCAACCTGTAGGTGTTTTTGAACTATGTGTTCACCAGATGTACTCTAAAAACCCTGACAGCTATGGACTTAGTTCCTCACAAATAAACGTTGGCAGCTATAGATATTGTGCCCTATAGATGGACATTGGCAGCTATGGACTTAGTGCCTATCAGATAACATCGGCAACTATGGACTTAGTGCCTGTTAGATAAACCCTGGAAGCGATGGACTTTGTGCCTATTCCTTAGGGAAATCCATAGGAATGAATGAATGAAGAATAGATGATTCTTAGAATAGGTCCTTAAGAATAAAGAAGATAATAGGGATGGGAAATTGGGTTAATTATTTGATGATTAAACATAATAACTATATTATTGTGGGTTGAAAGCCCTATGTACTCACCAGGTTTCCCAACTTAACCCACTTAGTTTATTTGTATCACAGGTGTCGATACAAAGCTATATTACACTGAGAGATTAACGGAGATGTAAATCATCAGTGTAAATGAATGTAAGGTCTGTTTGTGCTTATGTTTCTGTATTGACGATGACATCCAAATGTTTTAATATAAACAAAATAGATTTCTTCGGAAATGCTTTGATAATATTATTATCATGTTTTTCTGGGAACAAATTCTGCAATACTACTTTTCAAAAAGGATACTCTGATTTTTAAATAAGCATAAATAAAATTTTTAAAACGACCGTGAATTTGGGGATGTCACATTAAGCTCTAAGGAAAAGCTCTAACAACCGGTTTTCTGATAAATTTCATAATTGTAATGTGTTTATTGAATTGTGAGTTGGCTTAGTACGTTGGGCGTAATCATTATACACTGGGCGTACCATGACGAAACTTGGACTCGTGTTTTCTTCTAGTACGCTTGGCGTACATATGGTATGATGGGCGTACCCGAGCCAGAGGCAAACCCGAAATTTTAGGGTTTGGACCTTATTTAAGCACCTTATGCCCCAAGGTTACCCTGATTACAAACCTATATTGTCTCCAAAGCATTATCCCGAACCCTAATCATTTTTTAGAGAATTTGACCCTTGTATGTGTGTTGGTGCATCTTGATGACGAAGAACTCATTTGAGGAGGATTAGTTTTCTTGGAGCTTGTAGATTCAACACTCTCTTCACCTTGGCAAGCTTCATGAGGTATAAAGCTTCAAACTTTATGATTCCTAAGCTTAGATCTAGATTTGGGACTTTATTTGGTATGTTTTGGTCCCTTGGTTTGGTTCTTGTGAGTAAAAGTCACTCCAGAACTTCTATTGATCATTTCTTGGTATTTTTGGAGTTGTAGAATCATAAAAATGGCATCTTTATGGGTTAATCTCAACCATGCATGAAATAATTGTCTTCATATGAAGTTTGAATGTTAGAAATTCATGTTGGGCCTTTTTGAACCATGCAAAGGAATAAATTTGATGACTTTATCGTTTAAGATGTTTCCCTTGAGAAAGATCTGTGTTTTGGACGTTTAGGCTTAAGCATTAAGTGCTTAATAAGTTTTTTTTGCCTTTTTGAGGAGTACGTGGGGCGTACAAAGGTGTACGCTCATTGTAGCACATTTGAGCCCCAATTCCCTTTCGTTTTTATGCTTATATGCAAGGCGTAACTTGTCGTACGCGTGGTGTACTCACCAGAACCATTATTGGGCCGTTTCTTGGACATTAAGACTTTTTGGGCTTGGGCCATGGTTTGTTGGACCTAGGGTAGGAAGGGTAAAAGGGTATTTTATACTTTATAAGAGGGATTATGATTTGGGCTTGTAGTTGTGGTTATTACCTTGATTATTTATTAGAGTTAGTTTGAATGTGTTCGGTTGAGGAGCCATCGTAGCAGCAGCCTGTAAGTGTGTGTCTGTCCATCATTTGATAGAGGTGAGCCTTCTCACAGTAGTCGAAGACACCAATGTCGACCCATTGATTATTGTTATTGGAATGCTAACTGTCTGTGTGACTCTTGCATGTATTGTATGTGTTTGCATGCATACTGGGTGGGGCCTAATGAGTGTGCTGGGCGGGGCCCATCGCATGTCATTGACGGATTTGTACTGGGTTGGGCCCAATGTCGGGTGAGGCCCGATGGATGTTGGGCGAGGGTCATTGTATGCGGTATTTTGGGAAAATATCACTAAGCTTTGTGCTTACGGTTTAAGTTTTGTTTCAGGTACTTCTGGTTCGAATTGGAAGGGCCCAGCTTGATCGCAACGCATCCACCCATGTTTCCGTACTTTTATGATTTTGGGAATTGTACTCTGATAACTATTTTTACTTTGACATATTATGGATTAGTGATATGGATATTTGATGGTTTTGGGTTGAATTAAAATTGTAATTTTTACATATGATTTTTGGGATGTTACAGAAGCTATCTAGAAGTATCAACCAACATTTAACCAACTTGATGAGGTGTTAGTCTTAATCTTGTAATAAAAGAATCTATTAAGCCTTTAAGAACAAAGCAAGGCTTTTTTTTCTAAAGAAGAGTTTCAAGTAAAGTATCAAAATTCTTCTTACTTTGATCTTAACAATTTAAGAGACAAAACAAGAGACAATATGGAGAAGAGAAGGAAGAAATTTTGTGGTTTTAGCTAGGTATGTCCATCTAATGAAAGCTTTTCTTATGGCTTTTAACCAAATCTTTATCCCATTGGTCTTAACACTATAAGCAACATGCCTCTAGAGCCTATATCTTAATAATACTTTCAAGACATGCTTCTAAAGCATGTCCCCTTGAATAGTATAACTAAAAGACCATATTCTCTTACACCATGACTAGCTCATGTTTTTTTTTTCATAAAGAAAAGTGAATATTTTACAAAAAAAAATCTTCAAGTCATTTATAAGATATAAAGCCTTAAATTTTTAGCTAAAAGAAAAAAATCTTTATAGTCCAAAAAGAAGTACATGACATAATAAATCATACCTTATGATATATTTTGATACTTAATATTTAAAATTATTATTTACATGAAATAATTAATTTCCAATTAATTACAAGAGTTATATTTATTTATCAAGGATCAAATTCTTATAAATAATATATTTTCATCAAGTTGTTGTTAGTATGACCGTTTAGGATAATATATTGTATAGCAATATCATTCTATAATGACTCTTGGACATATAGATCTTTCAATCTCTCACTTGCACAAGATTCATCATATATTGATATAGATAGTGGGAAACGTCTAGCTATATTTGACTTCCCCCAGTAGTATATGACTTAGTGCCATACTATCAACATCTACTTCCCAAAATCTTAAAGATTCAATTGATGTATAAGGTAAGTTTATCAGCTATCCATTTTTCACAAAAATCTTGTTAAACATGAGACTTGGATCACAATCAATCTCATTTGGAGTTCAACTTTATCAGCTACCCGTTTTTCATATGCCAAGCAAACAAGATATAAATCATTTCATCTAGCTCAAACCTATATGCGAGGCCTTTTGAGACAGACTTTAAATGGTGTCATGTGACAATGCAAAGAATCCTCCAAAGGAATCTTGTATCTTGACCTCTTTCAAGATATTGTTAATTCATGAAAAAGAGTTTAAAACTTTAAACATTCATATTTATCTATCTCTATAGATTTTACATTCCAAGAATGTATCTTGTCATTCCTGATTCTTTCATTTGAGAAATACTTTCTGAGTCAGGGTGAAACGACCTTGCATAGTTAGAATATTGTTTCAAATAATTAAGTATGTATCATTCATATAAGATTGGGAAAATCACTTTACTCCCACTAGTTCTTAGTAACACAAATGTCATCTTTATTTTGATATAAGAGTACACCTTGTATTTATATATAAAAAATAATGATTCTAACCTTGAGGTGTTATCTTTATGTCCACAAGTGGAGCATAAACTTTACACATTTAATTAGGATAACATGGATTAAGAAAACCTCTGGGCTTAGCTATATAGATGTCTTCTAGTTGATGTCTATTAAGAAAAGCGGTCTTTATTGAAATCTGTTTGCTATATTTCATATTAAGAAGATGAAGTTATAGTAAATAATATCCTTATTGATCTAATCATAGCTACTTGTGAAAATGTTTGATCATAGTCAATGTCATGAGTATGATAAGGACCACAGTCAATGCCATGAGTATGAGAAAAATCTTTAATAATAAGTCTTGCATAATGTGTATAGATATCCATGCACGTATTCTTTCTAAAAAAATATCTTACTCATTCTAACCTTGCCATATATAGGAAGATTAATCAAGCTCATACTTAATTATTACACATGAATTACATCTCAATGTTGATGACTCTAAGTCATTTATCAAATTCAAGATTTGATATCGCATCTTAGTAGTTCATGGATTCACCAAAAACCATCAAGAAGAACTCATCAATGAGAGATTCCATATTTTTCAAGTTAAATTTGATTTCTACCAGTAATGCAAACTTTTTGTGTTTGTGAATAGCTATTATTCAAGTTCAATAATTCTTTGTTAAAACTAGTGCCAACAATTGTTACATCAGGCTATGGTTCTTGAGCTTTTTCAAGTTCCATGTGTCTGCCACTTGCTCTGTCACTAGAAGCTTGCTTTCTGCTAACTCGACATTCAGAAGAATAACTAAACTTATTCTTTGTGCGTTTGTATATAATAATATAAATTCCCTTTTAGTATATTCTAAAAATATGTATTTTTCTGACTTAACACCACTTTGCTTCACTACTTCCCCAAACTTCTTGTTCTTGTGGCCAACCTTCGAAAATCGGCTCTTCTTGTTGGATCTTGAAGATCCCTAAAACTTTCTCTTCTCTCCTAACTCAGCTCTTTCTGGAACATTCTCTCTTATTTGGCTCTCAACATTCTTAGCTGCCTAGAGGGCGACTTTCAATGTGGTTTCCAGCTTCACCATTGGACCGAAATCTGCCGGTAGTCCACTAGCAAACTTGTTGATCTTGGAGACTTCAGTTGAAACCAAATAAGGAACTAGCTTCATCTTATCTGTAAAGCTTGCAGCATATTCATTCACACTTATCTTGCCTTTCTTTAGGTTCTGGAACTCATTGTTAATCTCCAGGAGATCCTTCTTAAAACAGTACTGCCTTTTCAATTGCACCAGAAAGTCTTCCCAAGACATCTTACTAGCTTCTCCCTTGGGCATGGTATCATCCAGTAACTTCCAGCAGCTTAATACCCCAGTCTTCAACTGTCTGACCACGAGAACAGTCTTCTGCTTATTGCTACAGTCGTAACTCTCAAACACCGTCTGCATTTCGGAGATCCAATAATGACATCCACCGGTGTTGGGTTTCTAGAAAGACTTGGCGACTTGGATGCCATGAAATCCTTTTACTTGAATCCACATCCATCGTTTTCTCTATCTGGTTGGTTTCTTCTAACCACACGTGGCTCAGCCTGGCCAACGGTATGACTGTGGTTTCCTTCCTCAGACTGTTCTGCATTAAGATTAAGTTGCACAATAAGTGTTGTAGGTTCATCCTTATTATTTTGTAACATTTGTCTCATCTCCTCCCTTTGTTCGGCAATCATAGCATGAATCATGACTTGGACTCCTGCCATCGTGACAGGTTCGGCTACTGGTATAACTCCAGGTGCACGTTCGATTACACGAGGCTCAGGCTGTTGATTCATGTTATCGTTTCCTAGTCCACTTAGAGTTCTCATCATGACGATCTACACACCAAAGCAGATGCTCAGGGTACCAAGATGTAAGTTCATTATGATAGGGAAGGTTTTATTTATGTTTGACACATAATCCTCCTTATTACTCTGAAAAGTTACATGCTATTTCTAATCCCATAATTAAACGTTTAGAATCCTGAACATATGAAATTTCTAAATCTAGTTCGGCTATAAACCATCGATTTATTCAATAATAGCATACTAGGTAGGCAACCTAAAGCACGGTATAATACAAAACATTTAGCACATAAAAGAAATTTACGCATATTTCCTAAAGTAAGCTAGTTCTTGTGTCAATTTAGGTATAATACGTAAAATATAGTAGACACACACCTCACGATCATCACTTAACATTCTAAGTTTAAGTCTAGAAATCCTCAAATATTCCTAGTTCGCTTAAATAATGATCTGATACTAACTGTGACATCCCCATTTTCACGGCTAATTTAAAACTTTTTATTATGCTTTATTTATTTCATAGTCGAAAACTTATTGTAGAATTTTTTCCCAAAACTTGATAATATCATTATCAAAGCGTTTATGAAGAAATGTATTTCATTTATATTAAAAACCATGGGATGTCATCGTCAATACAAATACATAAGCATAAACAAGTCCTAATAGGCCTTACAACATCTTATTATACTATGGCCTACAGACTCCTCAAATCACTCAATATCAATGGGTCTTCGTACCGCTACCCGTGATACAAAGAAACCGAGTGGGTCAGACTTGGGGGCCTGGTGAGCACATAGGGTTATCAACCAATAATAATTAAATTCCTTAATTATTAATTCACATCAAGTAATTCACCCGATTAACCATTCCCGTTGTTCTCACACATTAATCCTAAAATATTGATCTCAAGGGAACTATCCCAAGGATCATCATCATCAACGGATAGACAATACTGCTTGGGGGATTCCTTTAGCAATATATGTCAATAAGGAAACCATGGGGGATAAAGTACATCAAATGAATAGATAGTTCATTAACACCTGCAGGTTGCGAGCTTGCCAACGTTTCCTGTAACGACCCAAAGATCAAGGGTAAAATTTTCATTTTTAATATAGTCAAAACACAGATATCATTTAATCCAAACACTTCAAAAATGTTGCTAATTAAAAACATTTATCAGAGTTCATCCCAAAATCACATATTACGGAAAACATAGGTGTGAGCGTTGCGATCAAGTCGGGCCCTTCCTTTCCAAACTGATGATACCTGAGACCATAAACAAAACTGTAAGCACGAATCTTAGTGAATTCCCCATAACACACCCCACACAATCCACATAATCACATAAACCATATCAGCCATATAAGCTACATAAGCCACATCTACCACATAAGCCATGTATGCAACATACAAAGATGCCATGGAAACCCTCCAAGGTCTTACACCGGGTGCCATGGGAACCCCCACATGGTCTTAACTAATGATGCCATATAAACCATACATACAAACATATAAGGATGCCCTGGAAACCCTCCAAGGTCTTACATTGGGTGCCATGGGAACCCCCACATGGTCTTAGCCTGGAAGGCCATGGGAACCCCCACATGGTCTTATATCCAACTGCCTTGAGAACCCCCTGACGTCTTCCATGAAAGTATCATAAAGACAACTGGCATACCAAATACCACACAGTCAACTAGCGTACAACATATAGCTAATTGTCGTGGGAACCCCCGCATGGTCTTCACATAAATACACAATGTATCGATAGCACATCCGCAATAATCATCACAACTACATAAATGGGCCGGCCTTGGTGCCTTCGACCTATTGGTATGGTGAGGAGACTTACCTCAAACTGCCAAAGTGTTGGATTAGGTGTCTAAGCCAATGACTATAATTGGTATGTACTGACCCGATAGTAGCATGACCCATTTGGGTTGCCTTCACCGGAGCAATTTGATAGGATGAATATTTGAGAAAGAGGTTATTTGTGATTTATTAATATATTATAAGTATAATATATTAATTGAGAAATCATATTATTTAATTGGTATTGATCAAGAATTAATTTGGAATTAATTTAGTGATCAAAAGAGACTAATTAGATTAACGAGGACCGATTATGTAAATCAGTGATACATATAGTTTGGGCTAATGATCCATGATTGATTAGCAATGGACTAAGCTTATATGAGAGTTCATGAAGTGTTAGTCCAAATGAGTTATTGGATTAAAAGCCTAAGTGAATGATTTAGGGTTTACAAGTGACCCTTGGAATACTACACTATAGATATAACCCGTAAGCCCTAAAATCGGATACAAGTGTATTCTAAGAAGAAGCTAGTCGATTTTGGTGCCTCCAAGCTCTCTCTCATTGTACTCCATTGTTCTTGGTGTTTGTGACTTATTTGATGCATCTCATTTGAGGTGCTAAGCTCTTGTAAGGCCAAGTTCTACAAGCTACAACAAAGAGGTAATCATCTTACTTGTTTTTATGTTTCACCTACCAATGTTGTATGCTAGTTAGGCTTCATGCTTTTGAAAAATGAAAATTGCATGTATAACTAGAGAAAACTTATATCCAAAGCATTAGGGTTGTATGTGCACCATAGGGATATTATAGTGCTCAAAACTCATCAGTGGTATCAAAGCCTAGGGTGTTTTCTGTTATATTGATGCAATTGTTTGATTTTCAAAGCTGAAAAAATGTCATTTTTGGCCACTGACTGCTGGACTCGTCGAGTCCCATAAGGGAAATCGACGAGTTGGATCATATGCGATGAACTCGTCGAGTCCATGCCATGAACTCAACGAGTAGAATCCCCAGTTTGCATATTTTCGAGTTTTTTGGCCAAATTTGGATTAGGATCATTACCACAAACTCTTTTTTTGAATGATAAAATTTGATTTTTCTTATATGGTAATGATTATTATCATCCAATTGAATGATGTTAGTGAAATTTTAAGATAATTGTTTGATTTTGTGAAATGTTAATTATTTGTAGAATTTGAATTGAATCATCTTGCTATATGAAATTAGATTAGGTCAATTTTGTGATATAGTTAATTATATGATTAATTTAATTGTTATCAAATTGATCCAAGAGAGCTTTGAAAGGTTTCAAAACTTGCCCTCAAGTTTTGGAATTTGAAAAGTCTCATTTATGGAACTTTAAATTCTAAGTTTTGTAATTCAAAAGGTTTTGTAGAGTTTCAAAACTTACCCTTAAGTTTTGGAATTTGAAAAGTCTCATTTATGAAACATTAAATTCTAAACTCTAGAATTCTAAAAGTTTAAAATTCAACCCTTAAACTATTATAAAATTAAAAGATTAATACTTATATATATATGTATAAGATAGTCAGTCTTACCGTTAGTAGTCCTCATTCACGAAGCTGGTCTATAAGGGTGTATAAGGAAATTGCCTATAAAATGGCGATTGAATGAGTGTCCACTCTCACCCACAACTTTCTTGACTGGTGGAGAGTCGTTAGCCGAACGGGTAGGATAGGACATTAATACTCGTTAAAAATTATAATGATAATTATAAAAGTAACTAAATGTTTTTATGTAATGCCCGTGTTTCTGGGCTAAACATTAATGATGATGTAATAGTCTAGGTCAACCATTGGAACTTGTTTCGAAGTAATGAAGATGAATTATTTGAATATTATGTGAATTATGTGCTTTTGTGTGCTTATTACTTGTTTATAATAATATAATAAATAAAGGATAAAAATAAGCGTCAAAAATAAAATTTTAGATAAGCCCGATATCGATAAAGAAAGTTGTAGTGGTCGTGACAAGGATTCCGGAGATATAAAGAACGCCGAAATCCGAGTTATAACGAAGAAGTTATTGTCTGTCAAAGTTTCGCGATAGAATCGACACGACACTGCATGACGTAAATAGTGAATTTACGATAGAGGACCTTTTAGCCTTAGTGATCTAAACGAAAGTCGTAGAGTTCGTTAAACAAAGAGCGTGCATAAAAAGAACGCCCAAATCTGACTTCGTATAAGGAAGTTATGATTATTCTAAGTTTTGGCTTATCAGTATGCAGCCCGGAGTTCGAATATTAGACCGAGCGATTTTTAGCCGACACAACCTAAATGAGAATCGAAGGTCTCGTTAATAGTAGCTTAACGGTAAAAAGACAGACGAAAACAGACGTCGGATGAAGAAGTTATGAATTTTTAACGGACTTTATTGTCCCGGCCTGTTAAAAATATAACTTTAAAAATAGATTCAAAATTAGTCGACGGAGTCTAAACGAAAGTTGTAGAGTACGCTCCCGCCTAAGCGTTGATATAAATAACATCGAGAACGGAGCTTGTATGCGAAAGTTACGAATTTTAGAAGTCGGAGGTACAAATTGCGAAGCTGGATGCAAGGCTATGCCCCACGTAGACCTTCGGACGCCTCGCGTACCAAGTACGCCCTGCGTACACCGAAGGTACGCTCAACGGTTTGACTTCTCCTGCGGTCCGAAATTAGCCACGATGCACCACCAAGACTCCGACACGTACGTACAAACCTCGGTGTACGCCCAGCGTACCTTGGAACTACGCCCAACGTAGTCCTCAGCCTCAGCCTATAAAAGGGTGTGAGGTGCAGCCCCATTTTCCTCACATTTTCAACTATCTTTCTCTCTCTAATCTCTCTGTCTCTAGCCTTCCAAAACACTCCCGAAACCTAGGAAACCCGCCAAGCATTAGAAGAAAGCCCCGGAGCACCCAAAGGCTGCGAGAAAAAGAGTTTTTCGGTTTGAAACTCTGCCCACACAGAGCCCAGTTTTCAAGCAAACCACCCGGTTTCGTCAAAGAAGATTGTTTTAAGAAGCGAAGTGATGTCCGAATCACTCTTTATCAGGTGAGTGTATAGTCACTTTCATCTTACACATAGATATGAATTATTTTATATAAATTACGTGCTATGTGTATATATATTATCTGTTTACTTGAGATGTATGCTGGATGAAAGAATCAAACCTCTTTCTTTTCAGATCTGAACTTTTTCCTTCAGATCTAGACTTTTCCCTTCAGATATAAAATTTTCTTTCAGATCTAAACTTTTTCTTCAGATCTAAACTGTAGATGTATTTTGTTTTTAGATCTGAGCCTTTTTCTTCAGATCTAAACTGTGGTTGTATTTTTCTTTCAAATCTGAGCCTTTTCTTCAGATATAAACTGTAGATGTATTTGGTTTTCAGATCTGAGTCTTTTTCTTCATATTTAAACTATGTATGTATTTTTTTATCTACAAATATGTTGGGTAGAACATGGGTAGATGAAATAGTGGATTTGTGATAAAATGATGAGAGGCCTCGATGTTTACGATGATCTACTCATCTAACAGAGTATAGATGACGACCACGGACTATTCTAGGCAATCCAGTGGAACGCTAGCAGACCCACAACCTATAGGTGTTTTTGAACTAAGTGTGCACCAGATGTACTCCATCCCCCATCCCCCATGGTTGCCTTATTGACATGTATTGCAGAGGAATCCCCTAAGCAGTGTTGTCACCCCGAAGAAAAATCCTTAGGCTAGGTCCCTTAGAATAGATGCTTTAGGGACGTAAAGTGAGGATAACGGGAATGGGTAATCGGGTTAATGATTTGATGAAAATAAATTATACACTTATTATTGTGGGTTGAAAACCCTATATGCTCACCAGGCTCCCCAGCCTGACCCACTCAGTTTCTTGTATTATAGGTAGTGACAAAAACATAGTTGGATGATTTGACGAGAGATGATGGATTTATAGGCCAGTATAAAATAAATAGAATGTTGTGAGGCCTATATTGTTTTTAGGCCAATTTTGTTTTCTGGCCTATGATGTTTTGTTTATGCTTTTGATCTGTATTGACGATGACATCCCGAGTTTTGTAATGTAATGAAAATACATTTCTTTAAGAAATGCTTTGATAAAATTTTATCATATTTTTCTTTGGGAACAAATTCCGCAACACTTTTATTTGAAAGAATACTTTGATTTTATTATAAAAGCATAAACGAAATCGGTCTTTTCTGGCCGTAAAAATGGGGATGTCACAGTTGGTATCAGAGCATTAGTTTAAGCGAACTAGGAATTTGTAGGATTTCTAGACTTAAACTTAGAATGCTAAGAGATGATTGTGAGATGAGTGTCTTCCATATTTTAGACACGAGCACTAGTTTATTTTAGGAACGATGTCTAAAATGCTTTTATGTGCTAAATGCTATGTTTTTCGTATATGCTATTATTTGTTCGGATCTATGGTCTGTTGCCGACCAGGATCTGGAAACCTTATGTGTTTAGGATTCTAAGTGTTCGATTACGATATTAGAACTAGCATGTAACGTTTTGGAGTAATAAGGAGAATTTATACGTCTATCGTGAATAAAGATCTAAATTCACCTAATTTGGTGTATAGATCGAAATGGCAAGAACCCGAAGTGGAGCTGGAAACGCAAATGGAAACAGGAATCAGCAGCCTCGTCCCCAAGTGATTGAGCAGGTGCCGATAGTCGAAGTTGCACCTGAGCCAGTCACAATGACTGGAGTTCAAGCCATGATGCGGGCTATGATGGCTAAACAGAGGGAAGAAATGAGACAACTATTCCTGAATAAAAGGGATGAAATTTCAATGCCTGTTCAACAACCAGAACTGAATGATGGAGCGTCTGAAGAAGGGAATAAAAACCACATTGTCAGTCAGGTGGAACCCCCAGTGATCAGGAGGAATAACCACGATGAAAGAGTTGAGAGGAATGAATGCAAGTATAAGGACTTCACAACTTGCAAGCCATCAACTTTCACGGGGAAGGAAGATTCAATTGGAATCATGGACTGGATATCGGATATGGAATTGGCCTTCATAACATGTGGTTGCAAAGGCAAGCTATAGACCACATTTGCAGTGCTTCAGTTCAGAGGTGTCGTTGTTCGCTAGTGGAACACCCTGGGGAAGACCCTAAGCCCCAATGAGCCCCTACAGCTGACTTGGGTAGAGTTTTTGGTACATTTTAAGCACAGATACAGCTCGGCCCAAAATCTGCTTGAGCTAGAGAACCAATTCCTGACATTGAAGAAGGGAAGCATGTCCATTGATGAATACACCAATGCCTTCACTGACAAAATGGAGTTTGCTTTGCGCATCGTTCCATACGAGTTGACAAAAGTTGATAAGTATGAAAAGGGACTTCCATTGGAGTACTCTGTGCCAGTCCGCCATGCACCTACTCTAGAGCCAGCTATCTGGGCTGCCAAGTCTGTTGAGGAGATGATCAAGGGAGAGCCGCCAGCAAGGTTGACGTTGGCGAAAAGAGGAAGTTTGAGGGATCTGCAAGGTCCAACATGAAGAGTAAGTTTGTTTCAAAGAAATCTGGAGGAGGAGGAAACGAAGCAAAGTGGAGCGAGAAGTGTAAAATGAAACACTCAGGGAAATGTAGCGAGGAGGTGACTTGCTAAAAATGTGGAAGGACAGGGCATTATACCAACGAGTGCACATCCAACAAGAGGGTGTGCTATGGATGCAATGAAGAAGGGCACATTGCTAAGGATTGCCCGAAGAAGAAGGAGGCAGCAAGGCCCAATGTCCCACCGAAGCCAAAAGCCATAGCTTTCCAGATGACCTTGGAAGCCGCAGAGGAATCAGCGGACGTCGCTTCTGGTACCTTTCTTGTAAATGGATTGCCTGCCAATATATTGTTTGATTCTGGAGCAAATTACTCCTTTATATCACATAAATTTGGTGGAAGACGTGCATTGCCTATAGAAAAACTTGATGATGTCCTAGTTGTAGAAGTTGTCAGTGGAAAATTCATACCTATTAGTGATTGCATTAGGAATATCGTCATCGACTTAAATAGAAACGAATTCCATGAGGAGTTGTTACCTATTGAGCTGAATGGTTTCGATATCGTACTGGGAATGGATTGGCTTAGTGCCAATGATGTCGAGATACTGTGCAAGAAGAAGATAGTAAGAGTGAACCCACCTGGAAAAGAGTCATTTGTGGTCTACGAGGACAAACGTAGAGTGAATTCTGGAATCATTTCCCTAATGAAAGACAGAAAATGTTTGTCGAAAGGATGCACATCATACTTGGCATTCGTGACTGATGCAAAGAAAGAAAAGAAAGAGATACAGCAAATACTAGTGGTGTGTGACTATCCGGAAGTCTTTCCCGAAGATCTTCCTGGATTACCGCCTGATAGACAAGTGGAGTTTCGAATGGACTTGTTACCAGGAACAACACCAATAGCAAAAGCACCATACCGATTAGCACCGACGGAGATGAAGGAGCTTATGACGCAACTTCAGGAGTTGTTGGAAAACGATTTCATTAGACCTAATTCATCACCCTGGGGAGCTCCGGTGTTATTTGTAAAGAAGAAATATGGAAGCATGAGGATGTGCATAGACTACAAAGAGCTTAACAAAGCAACAGTGAAGAATAAATACTCATTGCCAAGGATTGATGACCTGTTCGATCAGCTGCAAGGTTCGAGCTATTTCTCCAAGATAGATATTAGGTCGGGATATCATCAGCTGAAAGTGAGAGAGCAGGAGATTGAGAAAACTGCATTCAGAACGAGGTACGGACACTATGAGTTCTTGGTTATGTTGTTTGGACTAACCAATGCTCCAGCAACATTCATGGATTTGATGAACAGGGTTTGTAAACCATTCCTTGATAAACCTGTGATAGTGTTCATAGATGACATTCTGGTTTACTCAAAGAGCCAGCACGAGCATGCAAAGCACCTACGAGAAGTGTTAGAAGTTCTGAAGAAGGAGAAGTTGTATGCTAATTTCTCCAAATGCGATTTTTGGATTCGAGAAGTCCAATTCTTGGGTCATGTGGTTAACCAAGAAGGGATCATGGTTGACCCATCAAAGATTGAAGATGTGATGAAGTGGAAGCGACCGAAAAGTCCCACGGAGATCCAAAGGTTTCTGGAATTAGCCGGATATTACCGAAGGTTTATCCAAGGCTTTTCTTTGATAACTGCTCCATTGACACCCTTGACCCATAAAGGAGCTACTTATACTTGGAGTGAGAAGCACGAAGAAGCATTCGATAAGTTAAAGAAGAAGTTGTGTGAAGCACCGATTCTTTCTCTGCCCAATGGAGTTGAAGACTTCGCAGTTTATAGCGATGCATCTGGAGTTGGGTTAGGTTGTGTTTTAACCCAAAGGGATAAGGTGATAGTATATGCATCGAGACAATTGAAAGAACACGAAAAGAACTACCCCACTCATGATCTTGAGTTGCCAGCGGTAGTATTTGCACTAAACATATGGAGGCATTATCTTTACGACACAAAGTGCAAACTTTTCACTGATCATAAAAGTATTTAGTATCTCTTTAATAAGAAGGAATTGAACATGAGACAACGACACTGGCTGGAGTTGATTAAGGATTACGATTGTGAGATACTTTACCACCCTGGTAAAGAGAATGTCGTAGCTGATGCTTTGAGCCGAAAGGTGAGCCTTGAAAGAAAAAGGCAAAGAGAATTAAGAATTGAAGTTGTCTCAACGATTGTGGAAAACATCAAGAAAGCTCAGGAAGAACCTTTAGAAAAGAATGACCGAAAGGGAGAGCGTTTGGGCAAAACGCTGGTGTTTGGTATGAATAATCAAGGATTGAAGGTATTCCAAGATAGGATTTGAGTACCTAAGACGGGAGGAATAAGAGATCTCCTGATGGAAGAAGCTCACAAGACCATGTACTCGATTCATCCCGGCAGTATAAAAATGTATAGGGATCTGAAACCCTGCTACTGGTGGCCGACGATGAAGCTCGATGTTGCGAAGTATGTGGCCGAGTGTGTGACATGTGCAAGAGTTAAGGCACAACATCAGAAACCATATGGGAGTTTGATACCTTTACCTGTACCCATGGGTAAATGGGAAGACATTACATGGATTTTGTCACTAAACTGCCCAGAACAAAGGACGGTCACAACATGATTTGGGTGGTCGGTGATCTGTTCACTAAGAGTGCACACTTCATAGCAGCCAATGAGAGGTGGTCTATGGATAAGCTTGCAAATGCTTGTTGGATTAGTGTCTAAGCCCGTAACTATATTTGGTATGTACTTGAACCGGTTATGCATGGTCCTTTTGGGTTGCCTTCACCAAAGCAACTTGACAAGGTAATTTAAGGAAAGACAGAGGATATTATGGTTTATTAATATATTATAAGAATAATATATTAAAGGAGAAATCATATTTATTTAATTAGTATTAGCCATAAATTAATTATGAATTAATTTGGTGACTAAAAGAGATTAATTAAATAAAGGGGCTTAAACTGTCAAATGTGTGATAGTTGAGTTTTGGGCTGGGAAACCTAATGGACTAAGGGGGAACGAAATTATGATGAAGGCTCATCATATTTTCATCCAAGGCCCTATTCCAGAAGGTTCCTTGGGCTTCTTGGTCATTAAGCTGTCTATTAGGGTTTAGACTGAAAGCCTAGCAGCCTACAATATAAATAAGACCCCTAGCCTTTAATTTTCGGACACTTGCTTCCCAAGAGAAACCCTAGGCCGAAATTAAGCATCCTCCCTCCTCTCTCATAATTTCCTTCTTGCTTATGGTGTTTGTAAGTCTTGGATTCATTGCATGTACAATAGAGAAACCTAGATCCAAGCATTAGGGTTTGTATGAGCACATAGGATTGTTCTTATGCATAAAACCCATCAGTTGTATCAGAGCCTTGATTGGTTTCTGTTGTATGTGATGCAATTGTCGTATTTATGCTGAAAATCGTTTTTCTTGCCTCTGTCCGACTCAACTCGGCGAGTCAGTATCTGGACTCGGCGAGTTGGCCTTACTCGGCGAGTCCAGGACTGACTCGGCGAGTCCGGGAGTCAGACAGAGTATGTTTCGGGATTTACTTGCTGTTTTGCTGTAGGGTTAATGCCAAAATCGTGTTTTGATAATAAAATCCGAATTTTATTGTACACAAATGATTATCCTTACCAAAACAAAAGATAATTTCAAATCTTTTGAATAATAGTTTCTTTATATGATAAATATGGATTATTTAAATTATTTGGTATTTATCTTGTGACTAAAATTGGATTAGGTCAAATATAGATAATCATGAAATGAATTGTTTAATTTATATTATTTGTTATTTGATCCCTTGTGTTTTGAAAAGTTCAAAACTTGTCCTCAAGTTTTGACATTTAAATTTTATGATTAATAGTTTAATTTTGAATGATTTAAATTTCAAACCCTTAGAATTTTACAAGTTTAAAATTCAACCCTATACTATTATATTATTACAAGATTAATTAATATATATGTATAAGAATAAGCTAGTCTTATCGCTAGTAGGCCTCATTCACGAAGCCAGTCTATAAGGTGGGTATAAGGTTGCTGCCTATAAAATGGCGCTTAATGGGTGTACACTCACACCCACCGCTAGCTTGACTGGTGGAGGGTCGTTAGCCGAATGGATAGGATAGGGCACTTAATTCCTCATTATAAGTATAATGAATTTACAAAGTAACTATAATGTTTTACAAATTCCCAATCTTAGTTACTTTAGGGTAAAATGTGAAAATGATGCTATTCCATGGAATTACACTTTGCACTTTTGTCAATCGTTAGTGGAGCGTGTGTGGTTAACCGACACACTAATTTGGGATTGACATTGGTGGCGAAGGGTGATAGAGACATTGAGTGCACCATGTTGATTCACATGGTTATTCACAACTTGTTTGCGATCCTCGGCATCCCAGTCGCAAATTTGAAGTGCGTATCGAGATTTAAACATGCCATTGAAATATTCAATGAATCTCAAAAGAAATCTAGGAATTTTCAAATAAATTTAAAACTTAATCTCTTTTCGTTTTTCATGGTGAAAATTAGTGAATCGTCATTCACTTACCTTCAAATTATTTACTTTTCGATTACGGCATCCCTTTTCTAAGTTGTAAATAATGTTGTTGGATCTTAGCCCTAATTTCTCATTTGGCTGTTTAATTGGGGATTCATTTCTAATCAAACTTTGTTTCTTTCTATTTCAGATGTCTAACGCAAACGCAAACAACAACGCTTCTTGGTCATTCTCGTTGATGAACCTGTGTCAAAAAGTGACATTTGATGGGTCGAATTTCAACGAGTGGATGAGATACATTCGCATGATAACTCGCTACGAGGACAAAGAATATGTCCTCGATGAGAAACTAGAAAAGATCAACCCAGAAGTTGCTACTCCTAAAGAAATGGCCGCCTTTGAGGCCCACGAGCGTGATGCGATGAAAGTTCATTGCATCATGCTGGCCACCATGAACCTCGAACTCCAAAAGTCCTATGAGGACATGTATCCATATGAGATGCATCAAGATTTGCTGGACAGGTACCACCAAAGCGCGAGGCAAGAGCTCTATGAGATCATTACTAACATGATCACCGCTAGGATGGGGAGTGGGGAATCCTTAACCGCTCATTTGCAGAGGATGCAAAGGTATGTTGATCGTCTTCTCAAACTTAATGTTAAGTTTGATGAGGATTTGGCTATCGACATTATCCTCCACTCCTTGCCTTCCTGCTATAACCAGTTCAGAATGACCTACCACATGACCAAGGAAGAGGTCACCCTGAGTAAACTTCAAGGGCTCCTGAGGACTACTGAGAGCAACCTCAAGGACAAATCTATTGCATCATCCTCTACTGTAGCTGCTCCTGTGTTGGCAATTGGCCAAGGAATGGGTAAAAAGAGGAAGGCTCCTTCTAAGAGCCACCAAAAGGGTAAGACCCAAGATGGTTCCTCTTCTAGTGGGACCAAAGCAGGTTCTGTTAAGCCCTCTTCTGAGCCCAAGGAAGCAGAGTGCTTCTATTGCCACCAAAAGGGCCACTGGAAATGAAGCTGCCCTAAATATCTGCAAGATATTAAGGATGGGAAGATAAAGCCCACCTTTGCAGGTATGTATTCAATTAAATCTATTAACTCATCACTTGCTACTTCATGGGTCCTTGATACTGGATGTGGTTCCCATATTTGTTCTGATTTGCAGGGGCTAAGAGAAAGTAGGGAAGTGGAGCATGGGAGAATAAACTTGATCATGGGAAACAAGAAGTCATCACCAGTAACCAAGATCGGATTTTATTCTTTAGTGTTGAGTAATGGGTTAGGACTATATTTAAATAATTGTTGCTATTTGCCAGATATGGCAAGGAACATCATTTCTTTTCATGGATTATATAGACAAGGTTTCAGATATTCATTTGATAATAGCAATGGTTCTATTAATGTTTATTTGAATGGTGTTTTTATTTCAATGCATTACCTTGTAATGGGATTTATGAATCTGTGTTGATTGTAGATAATTTAGGAAATGATGTCTTGAATATTGATTCGTCCAATAGTTTGGACAAATCATGCTTGTGGCATTGTCGCCTTGGCCATGTTAACAAGAAACGCATAGCCCAACTCCAAAAGGATGGAGTATTGGAGACATTCGACCTTAGGGACGATGACGTGTGTGAATCATTTTTACTTGGGAAGATGACCAAGTCACCCTTTACTGGCACATGTGAAAGGGGTAAGGGTGTATTGGATCTCATACATACTGATGTATGTGGACCCTTTAGATCCACCACAAGGGACGCTTGTCGCTTCTACGTGACTTTTACAGATGAATATAGCAGATATGGATATATCTACTTAATCAAGCAGAAGTCAGAAACCTTTGAAAAGTTCAAAGAGTTTAAGAATGAAGTAGAGAATCAGCTGGGCAGGAAAATCAAGATGCTTTGATCTGATCGAGGGGGGGAGTACCTAAGTCTTGAGTTTCAGGACTATCTAAAAGAATGCAGAATAGTTTCGCAATTGACGCCTCCTAGAATGCCACAATTGAATGGTGTGGCTGAGAGACGTAATCGAACCTTGTTAGACATGGTTCGTTCTATGATGAGTCGTGCTTCGTTACCAATATCATTCTGGGGGTATGCCTTAGAGACTGCCGCCCATATCCTTAACTTAGTTCCCACCAAGAAGGTTGCCAAAACACCTCACGAGATGTGGACAGGGAAAGCTCCCTCGTTAGCACATATCAAGGTTTGGGGTTGTGAAGCTTTCGTCAGACGAGAGACTCACGACAAGCTAGAACCTCGTAGTGAGAAGTGTTATTTCATCGGCTATCCACAGAAGTCTTTTGGCTATCTCTTCTATAGACCAAGTGACAATGTTGTCTTTGTTGCTAGGAGAGAGGTTTTCAGAGAGAGAGAACTCATAAGTCAAGGAGACAGTGGGAGTCAGATTGAACTTGAAGAGCTTCAAGAGTCAGGAGATGAAGTAACCTCTGACACTGGCGCTCAACCTGAGGAGGAAACTCCTGTTGAACCAATTGATCAGTCCTTACCTCTTAGACGTTCGAGTAGGGTTTGTGTTCCACCCCAGTTTTATGGTTTCCATATTACTACTGACGGGGATATGTTTATTACTGATAGTACACTAATAAATATGGATGGACCTAATAGCTATAAGGAAGCCATGGCAGGCCCGGAGTCTGCGAAATGGAAAGAGGCAATGGACAGCGAGATTCAGTCCATGTATGACAACCAAGTTTGGAATTTGGTTGATAATGTACCATGTCGCAAGACAGTCGGGTGCAAGTGGATCTTCAAGAAGAAGACAGACATGGATAGGAAAGTGCACACTTATAAAGTGCGATTGGTTGCGAAGGGCTTTACTGAAACTCCTGGAGTTGACTATGATGAGACCTTCTCGCCAGTTGCTAAAATAAAGTCTATTAGGGTAATGCTCACAATAGATGCGTTTCATGACTATGAAATATAGCAGATGGACGTTAAGACCGCTTTCCTTAATGGGAAGTTGGCTGAGGATGTTTACATGAATCAGCCAGAGGGTTTTGTCGATGCAAAGCATCCGAATAGAGTATGCAAGCTTGAAAAATCCATTTATGGATTAAAGCAAGCGTCTCACAGATGGAATCTTTGTTTTGACGAGAAGGTAAAGAGTTTGGCTTTCTGTTAAGCGAAGATGAGTCATGTGTGTATGTCAAGGCCAGTGGGAGTATAGTGAGCTTCCTCGTATTGTATGTCGATGACATACTACTCATAGGAAACGACATCCCAACCTTGCAGGAGGTCAAGTCCTGGCTTGGGAAGTGTTTCGCTATGAAGGACCTCGGAGAGGCTGCATATATTCTGGGAATAAGGATAGTAAGAAACAGAAGTAAAAGACTGATAGGACTCAGTCAGGATACATACTTGGAAAAGGTACTAATGCGTTTTAGTATGGAGAATTCCAAAAAAGGGGAGTTGCCAATTCAATGCAGTACCAAACTGAGTAAGACTCAGAGCCCGAGTATAGAGGCAGAGATAGCTGATATGAGCCGAGTACCTTACGCTTCCGCAGTTGGCTCGATTATGTACGCTATTGTTGGATTAGTGTCTAAGTCCATAACTATTTTGGTATGTACTTGACCCGATTATGAGCATGGTCCTTTTGGGTTGCCTTCACCATAGCAATATGTAGGATGAATGAAGGAGAGAGAAAGGTTTAATTGTGATTTATTAATATATTATAAGAATAATATATTAGAGGAGAAATCATATTGTTTAATTAATATTAGTCAAGAATTAATTAAGAATTAATTTTGTGACTAAAAGAGATTAATTAAATTAAGGGGACTGATATTGTAATTATAAGATAGTTACAAAGTTGGGCTTAGGATCCATTAGATGGAAATGGACGAATTCTATATGGAGGACCATAAAGAAATCGTCGAAGGGCCTTCTGGAATGGTCCATTGGACTGCTTAGGGATTAAGCAATCAGATTAGGGTTTCCTAGTTGCAAACCCTAATAGTCTACATGTATATAAAGGATCCTTAAGCCCCAAAAACGTGGTGAAGTAATCCTTTAGGCTTTCCAACCGTTTTTGGTGCCTCCTCTCTCCTTCCTCTTCATCCAAGTTGCTTAGTGGTGTTTGTGACTCCATTAGAGGTGCAACACTTGAGGCACTAAGCTTTCTAAAGCCAATCAAAGCAAGGATTGATTGTTATTGCTATATAACAATCAAAGGTAATTACTAAACCCTTATTTAAGTTCTTATTTGATAGATCTAGGGTTTGTAAGTCTTGGATTCATTGCATGTACAATAGAGAAACCTAGATCCAAGAATTAGGGTTTGTATGAGCACATAGGATTGTTCTTATGCTTAAAACCCATCAGTGGTATCAGAGACTTGATTGGTTTCTGTTGTATGTGATGCTATAACTGTTTACATGCTGAAAACCGTTTTTCTGCCTTCTGTTCGACTTGCCTCGGCGAGTCGGCCCTACTCGGCGAGTCCATGAGTGACTCGACGAGTCGGATCATCTGACAGAGGCAATATCGGGATTTCTTGCTGTTTTTGCTATGGAATAGTTGCCTAATCTGTTTTTTCTGATAAAATTCGAATTTTAATGATTATGTGAGACTATCCTTGCCAAAAACAAAAGATATTTACCAATTGATTAGATAATAGATTTCTTATATGATTAAAATTGATTATTTGTATTAATTGGGTAACTTATCTTGCAAGAAATTGAAATAGGTCAAATATAGATAATCACTAAATAAATTGTTTGATTTATATTATTTGTTATTTGATCCCTAGTAAGTTTGAATAGTTTCAAATTACTCCCTTTAGGTTTTATAGTTTAAATTTGAACTGAAAAGTTTTGTTTTTGAAATTTAAATAGTTAAACCCTAATGTTTTGAAAAGTTTCAAAACTTGTTCTCAAGTTTTGGAATTTAAAATTTTGATTAAAAGTTTAATGTTGAAATATTTAAATTCTAAAAACTAATGTTTTGAAATGTTTCAAAACTTGCCCTCAAGTTTTGGAATTTTAAATTTTGATTAATAGTTTAATTATGTAATATTTAAATTCTAAAACTCTAGTATTTTGAAAAGTTTAAATTACACCCTCATGGTTTTGTTAAGTTAATTAAAAGTTTAATTAAAAGAAAGTTAATAAAACCACCTAGTATTTTAAAAGTGTAAAATACACCCTATACTATATATGTAACATTAAAAGTCTAATATTATATATATGAGTAAAGAGTCAGTCTTACCGTTAGTAGGACTCATTCACGAAGCTGGTCTATAAGGGGTGTTTAAGGAAATTGCCTATAAAATGGCATTTGAATGGGTATCCACTCTTACCCACCGCACTCTTGACTAGTGGAGGGTTGTTAGCCGAACGGGTAGGATAGGACGAAACCTTCCATTATAAGTAGAATGAAGTACAAAGTAACTAAATGCTTTTACAAATTCCCAATCTTAGTTACTTTAGGGCAAAATGTGAATTTGTATGCTAATCCATGGAATTACACTTTGTACCCTTGTCAAACGTTAGTGGAGTGTGTGTGGCTAACCGGCACACTAATTTGGGATTGACATTGGTGGCGAAGGGTGGCTCGATGTTTATCATAGATCAATGGAGCGTGTGTGGCTAACGGGCACATTGATTAGGTGATAGTAGCAATTGGGTGCACCACGTGATTCATATGGTTATTCACACCTTGCTTGTGATCCTCGGCATCCCAGTCGCAAACTTGAAGGGCATAATCGAGATTAAACATGCCATTAAAAAGTTCAATGAATCTCAAAAGATCTAGGAGTTCAATTCATTTAAAACTTAAAAGTCTTTTTCGTTTTTTCATGGTGGAAATTTGTAAATCGTCATTTACCTACCTTCAAATATTCTGCAACTAGATTACGGCATCCCTCTTCTAGGTTGTAGAGTATTGTGTTGGATCCTAGCCTTGATGTTTCATTTGGGTGTTACATCAAGGATTCTTATCAACTAACTTGAATTGTCTCCCGTTTTGTAGATGTCTAAATCTTACAATGGTCTTCCCAAGTCCCTTGGAACAAGCTTTCCAAATGAAGATGACGTTCCACTATACGATCAAGGAAATAAGAGTCATGCTTCATTTCCTCCACCTCCTCCAATTATTCTCCCTGACCCACAAGTTCAAAGGCTTGAAAAATTCAAGCTCACTCAAGCTCTTTTGGCAAGTAAACACGAATATGGGAAACCTGTGTCTGCACACATCTTAGAGATAAAGTCACACATTGATAGGTTAAGGATGATGGGTGTCGATATCTCAGAAATGTTGGCTGTTGACTGGGTTCTTCAGTCACTTCTTGAATCATATAGTGAGTTCGTTAGAGAGTACTATATGATGGACCATGACGTGACCCTCATTGATTTGAACTATTTGCTTATAGCTGCTGAATCAGAAATGATTTGGCGTGCTGATCAAGCAAATTTGTCTGGCAAATCAAACTCCCAAACTTCAATGAAAATGGTGACATTGGAAATTCAGAAAAGGTAAATTCTGAGATAGTTCCTTGTGCCATTCCAAAAGAGTCCATCTGCTTCTACTGCCACGAGAAGGGGCATTGGAGACGAAGCTGCCCTGTTTACCTGAGAGATCTAAGAGATGGGAGTGTAAAGATGTATGGCTCTACTTCAGGTAAAATCCAATAACTAACTCTATAAGTTCCTATTCTTTGATTATCAACACATGATGTGATAAGATTACATTTTGATTTTTTGTAGGATCGAAGAAAAGAGAGGAAGCTTAAGGGAAGAAGTAAGCTGAATCTGATCGTGAATAAATGGATTTCGATCGCATTGCTTGAAGATCGGATTTTTGAGCTACTACTTTAGAGTTAGAATAGATTGCTTAGAAATTGAAATAGCATAGTTTTCATTTGAATTGCATTGTAAGGACAAGTTTTTCCGCAATAAAATGAATTTTGATTTCGTCCTATTTATTTATCCTTGCAATGGCATATGTGAAAATGGATGTTTATGTATTTCTAATTTTAGCAATGTTGAATTGGATGTGATTCTTGATTATGTTGTTTGTGGAAATGTCGAGAATTTGCCAAATAAGGGAAGATTCTCATCGCCCAAGTTTCAGTTGGACAGAAACTTGGAATCATACAACTAGGTTGCGTGATGAATGAGAAACTTCATATTTGGAAATTAGACTATTTTTGACAAAGTGTCAAGAGAAGGACTAGAAGATCAAGTACACTAGGTTGTGCGTTGATCAAGTCCACCATAAGAGTGATAAAGATATTCGTCATGATTTACTAAAGTTTAGTAAATATGGTTATACTTATAAGATTAAGTATAATTCTGAGTTGATCGAAAGAGTTTCAATCAATAGCAGAACGAATAAGAAGAATCAAGTAGGTAGAAAGATAAAAGTTTCTCCATTCCAAGAAGAAGGGAGAGTACCTTTTATTGTGTTTTATGATAAGTCTTAATGATTAAGAACCATATCTCAATTGATCCTCTAACTGAGTCTTAGTGCATTTGTATGTCTAAGAAGAGGAATCAAGAATTGTGGAAATGGTTAAATCAAGAAGTCAATCATACTTCGTTCCAATATCAAGTCTTATAGTCAAGATTGTGACTTGAGTGACAAGTCTTAAGTAGGTTTATAACACTCGTCAGATGTGGAATTTGGAAAAGTTTTCTTATTCTTTTAGATTTGAAATTGGTAAGTTGTGATGTCTTGGATAAGACAAAGACCAACTAGAACCAATTATGTGAAGTGATAGTCTTGATAAAAACTACACTAACTCTTGAATATTTGTTTTGTCAAGGAATGTTTCTTGACAAGAGAATCTTATATGTCAAGGAGTCAGTGGGAGTCTTAATGGTCTTGAAAAGTTTCAAGAACAAATCAAGAGTTAAACCTAGTTGATCATCACTAGCACACGACTTGAGGTCTAAAGCATATCGTGGATGACATACTCCTTTTCTGTGCCATTCCAATTGAGTTAATTATGCATGTGAGTTCTATGAGTTCTCATTTGAATGCATAAAGACAAAGCACCTTGATCGATGGAAAGTACATTGATACGAAAGGGTGAGTTGCTTGGAAGACATGGTGGGCATTCATGTTACCATGAGGCAAGAAATCAAGATTGAACAAGTTCAGTCCATATGGTTTTGGATTTATCGCAAACTTTCGTTTTGACAAATTCACATGGATAGGAACACATACATCATAAAATCTAAGTGTCATAAGGTTTTCCTCCTTCATGAAAATGATTGTGAGGAAATGCTTTCACTAAGAGAGATTTTAAGAAGATAGCAATTGTGAAAATTGTATTCTCAAATTCGATTATGATTACGGCATCCCTTTTCATAGTTCGAATTGTGAGATTTGGCAATTGATCTGAACATTTGGGACTTAGTAACATAAATTCTGAATTGTTTAGACACACATGTGGGCTATCTAAGGCAAAGGTGTATGAGATTAAAAAGCTTAGAAAAAGGCTTATCAAAGCATTAGGTATTAGAAATATGAACTTAAGGAATTCAATAAGCATTGTTTTCTAGAAGTTCAATTGTTTTCTGAATACATGTCAAAGCTAGTGGGAGCATAAGTGTTATGCTGGTAAGAAAATAATCATCATGTTAGTGGGAGCATGATTATTATGGTAAGTATTGCAAGTTAGAAATATTAATTATAGAAAACAAAGATTCATTTTGCAAAGTTGCAAGGGTTGAAAAGTTGTTTTGCTATAATTAAGGGAGAGAATATTATACTTCGTTTCAAAATTCTAAAGCTTAGATCGAGAAATGTTAATAAATTTAGTCAAGGATACATAGTGCATTCTCAAAATTCGATTATGATTACGGCATTCCTCTTCATAGTTCGAATTGTGCGAATAGGGCACATAAAATATTATGGCAGAAGACTGATAAAGTATCACGTCTTTATATGAGACATTATGCATCGTGTCCAATACGCTTCGGGTATAGGATCGATTGCATATGCTATAATATTTGACCATTCTATAATTTTCCAAATGCCTAGGACATTAAGAGGGAAAAAGGAACTAGAATCGGTTTTGACTAAAATAATTAAACAACTATCAAAGGACGATCTGAGGTTCACTGAGGATTTGTCGCTTGTGAGTGGTTGGAAGTATAGTATTGGATGGACTATATTGACATTATTATGAGTAGATAAGATTCTATTAAGAATGAGTTGTCATATGCCAAATATGGAAATGTTTCCATAAATGGGAGTTGGATATTAAGAATCTATGTAGATTAGAAACTTTTATGCAAAAGGATGTTCAAAGGAATGTACTTTGAGTGAGAGACATCACATCTATAGAATTGTTTTGTAACAATTTGTGATAGAGAACTTAGTAATTTCATTAGCCAAGTCCTGGTGAATTTTGTGCTATGACTTTACGAAAGGGTCGTTGCATAAAATGTTAGAATCTAACATATTCTAATAGTGGCAAGAACCTTGTATTCTTACACTAATGATAAGGATTAGGGATTGTGAAATGAGTTTCATTGGAAAAGTTTTTCAATTGATCTATTTCACAAAGTATGGACCATTGGAAACCAAAGTGTGCATGCTTGGAGCATGGGACAATTGTGGTTATAATTCGAGTAATAAGTTGAGTTTCTGAAACAGTAAGCAATGAATAATGAGTAATCAATATGGTGTTTAAATAAAAGTGTTTTATTTACGCTCAAAAAGTTTTGGGACCATATAGGATTAATATTATTATTGTGTTTCACTTTGCATGTTTTGACTTCCAGAATAACTAGGTTATTCGAACCTCCACAGTCGGTCATACGTTGGAAGTAGGTATGAAGGAAGACTGTCATGAATCTATCTGTAGATTGTCTAAAGAGTTTAGACATAGCACAAGTTTGCTGCAGAGTTTATGAGTGCTTTGATAAGATTAAAGTATTGGATTAAACCCACACTCACTTGAATCACTTCATGGTTTTATCACGGGTGATTGGTGAGACGATAACATTGTATATTCTTGAAACCGAGACGTGTGAGTTGTTATTTGCTGGTCGGTTGCACATTGATGATAAGTAAACGCACCAGTAACTTGGTGTTATAAAACTTATTGTTGTGTGTGATTCGATTAGTAGGTGCAAGCAAGCATTTGAGTCAAAGTTTATCCATTCCTTTTACCCAAAGTAGGATAAAAGCGATATCTGTGGGCCCCTCGATGATTTAGTGATGACAAAGGAAAGTGCTCGGCCGGGCCAGGACTGATTTGATTTGTTCAATTAGTCAGTCGTCATAAATCAAAAATCGGGAAACGACACATAGACTGAGAGAATGATTTCAATCCATGTCTCATGTCTATACGATATCTTGTAGAATGGAGGAATGTATAATCCCTTATCTAAAGGACATGCGCATCTGATAGGATCAGAGTTGACAACGGCTTTTGGAAGCTACGATTGCTGATCAGGTTCTGAAGTCATACGCAGAATAGTTATTAGACTTATCCAAGTGGGAGACTGTTGGATTAATGTCTAAGTCCATAACTATTTTGGTATGTACTTGACCCGATTATGAGCATTGTCGGATGAATTAAGGAGAGAGAAAGGTTTAATTATGATTTATTAATATATTATAAGAATAATATATTAAAGGAGAAATCATATTGTTTAATTAATATTAGTCAAGAATTAATTAAGAATTAATTTTGTGACTAAAAGAGATTAATTAAATTAAGGGGACTGATATTGTAATTATAAGATAGTTACAAAGTTGGGCTTAGGATCCATTAGATGGCAATGGACGAATTCTATATGGAGGACCATAAAGAAATCTTCCAAGGGCCTTCTGGAATGGTCCATTGGACTGCTTAGGGCTTAAGCAGTCAGATTAGGGTTTCCTAGTTGCAAACCCTAATAGTCTACATGTATATAAAGGACCCTTAAGCCCTAAAAACGTGGTGAAGTAATCCTTTAGGGTTTCCAGCCGTTTTGGGGCCTCCTCCCTCCTTCCTCTTCATCCAAGTTGCTTAGTGGTGTTTCTGACTCCATTAGAGGTGCAACACTTGAGGCACTAAGCTTTCTAAAGCCAATCAAAGCAAGGATTGATTGTTATTACTATATAACAATCAAAGGTAACTACTAAGCCCTTATTTCAGTTCTTATTTGATAGATCTAAGGTTTGTAAGTCTTGGATTCATTGCGTGTATAATAGAGAAACCTAGATCCAAGAATTAGGGTTTGTATGAGCACATAGGATTGTTCTTATGCTTAAAACCCATCAGCTATGACCTGTACTCGCCCTGATGTGCCCTACGCTTTGAGCATGGTCAACAGATATCAAGGGAACCCTGGTAGAGCACATTGGATTGCTGTCAAGAATATTCTTAAGTACCTACGAAGGACCAAGGAATGGTTTCTAGTCCTCAGTGGGAGTGATGACTGAAGGGTGCGAGGGTACAGTGACGCTAGCTTTCAGACGGATCGGGATAATTACCGATCGCAGTTGGGTTGGGTCTTTACCCTGAACGGAGGAGTAGTGACTTGGAAAAGTTCCAAGCAAGAGACCGTAGCTGATTCAACGTGCGAATCAGAGTACATTGCGGCAAGCAAGGCGTTAATGGAGGCTATATAGTTGAAGAACTTCATAGGAGACCTTGGAGTTGTGCCATCCATAAAGGAGCCCATGGAAATTTTCTGTGATAATGAAGGAGCGGTTGCCTTGACCAAGGAACCAAGGGATCATAGCAGATCTCGACATATCGACAGGAAATACCATTTTATTAGACATCGGGTAGAAGAGGGACTCCTCGTTGTGAAGAGGGTATCGTCGGAAGATAACCCAGCAGATCCCCTTACGAAGGGACTGAGTAGGGTCAAGCATTTCAAGCACGCTAGGAGCGTTGGGCTAAAGGACGATATTAGTTTAGATTAGATAGGTAGGAAACTTGTAATTGATAATTTTGTATTCAACATTTGATGATTAAATAAAGGTGTGTTATTTATAAGAAAGGTTACTATCTTGTGTTGATTATTTATCTATTGTTTCAATTTTGCATGTTTTGACTTCCTGAATAATAAGATTATTCGAACGGTCCACAATCGCTCATATGTTGGAAGTAGATATGAAAGAAAATTGTCATAAATTTGTTTGTAGATTGTCTAAAAGGTTTTAGACATAGCAAAGGTTTGCTACAAAGTTTATGAGTGCTTATGAAATATGTTTTGAGCATTGGAATAAACCCGCACTTGCTAGTATCACTTCATGAAAGTTATCACAAGTGATCGCAAGATGATAATATCATATAATCTTTAAACCTAGAGATATGGTTATTGTTTGCTAGTTGATTATGCATTGATAATACGAAAACGCATCAGTAACTTGAGGTTATAAAACGTATTATTGTGTGTAACTTAGCTAGTGGATAATAAAAGCATATAAGTCGAAGTTTATCTGTTCCTTTTATTCTAAGAGAATAAAAGCGATATCTTGGCCACTCGATGATTTGGTTTGACTTATGTGTCGGGCCCGGTCAGGATGAAGTTGATGTGTTCAACTAAATTCTTTGTCGAACAAATCAGAGATCGAGAAACAAAATGTTGGACAATAAGTATTGTCAGCATGATATCTAGAACAGAGGATTATACGATCCCTTATCTGAAGGAGAGGATTTTTTATCAGAGTTGACAGAAGCGTATAAGAGCTACGATTGCTAACCGGATCCTGAAGTCGTATGTGAGATATAGTTACTAGACTTATCCAAGTGGGAGACTGTTGGATTAGTGTCTAAGCCCGTAACTATATTTGGTATGTACTTGACCCGGTTATGCATGGTCCTTTTGGGTTGCCTTCACCAAAGCAACTTGACAAGGTAATTTAAGGAAAGAGATATGATATTATGGTTTATTAATATATTATAAGAATAATATATTAAAGGAGAAATCATATTTATTTAATTAGTATTAGTCATAAATTAATTAGGAATTAATTTGGTGACTAAAAGAGATTAATTAAATAAAGGGGCTTAAACTGTCAAATGTGTGATAGTTGAGTTTTGGGCTGGGAAACCTAATGGACTAAGGGGGAACGAAATTATGATGAAGGATCATCATATTTTCGTCCAAGGCCCTATTCCAGAAGGTTCCTTGGGCTGCTTGGTCATTAAGCTGTCCATTAGGGTTTAGACTGAAAGCCTAGCAGCCTACAATATAAATAAGACCCCTAGCCTTCAATTTTCGGCCACTTGCTTCCCAAGAGAAACCCTAGGCCAAAATTAAGCATCCTCCCTCCTCTCTCATAATTGCCTTCTTGCTTGTGCTGTTTGTAAGCGATTAGAGGAGTTACAATTGTGACTCTAAGCTCCAAGAAAGAAGATTCAAGCTTCCATTGAAGAGGTAAACATCTTGATCTAATGTTATATGTTAATTTCGAAATTATGTATGCTAGATTAGGGTTTGTAAGTCTTGGATTCATTGCATGTACAATAGAGAAACCTAGATCCAAGCATTAGGGTTTGTATGAGCACATAAGATTGTTCTTATGCATAAAACCCATCAATGCTTATATGAAGGAAGTAGTAAGACTTCACGATGTACCTTTAACGATTGTAGCAGATCGTGATAGTCGTTTCACGTCAAGGATTTGGAGAAGTATACAAGAGGAATTGGTACAAAATTGTTTTTAAGTACAGCTTACCATCCGCAGACCGATGGTCAGAGCGAAAGAATGATTCAAACACTTGAAGATATGCTGAGAGCATGTACCCTGGAATTTCAAGGTAACTGGGATGAACATTTGCCTCTGGTATAATTTTCCTACGACAATAGTTACCATTCGAGCATCAAGATGGCACCCTATCAAGCCTTGTATGGACAAAAGTTTTGTACGCCGTCTTGTTGGCTTGAAGCCGGAGAAAAGCAGTTTATGGGTCCTGAGTGTCACACCCCAAAACCGGAACGGCGGAAACGTTCTGGGGTGGAGAACGTCATGTACAATATCATAACAATGCATAATAGTAAAGACAAGCGTGTTCTGTATAGTTTGTAAGACACCAAAAGAATGATCAAAATAAAAGACGAGTCTTGTATGTGCTCCATCTTCTCAAAAGCTCCATCGATACATGTCTACTGATGACCTGAGAATACAAGTTATTTTGAAAGAGTTTATCAGCATAACACTGGTGAGTTCATAAGTATTTAGTGTCTTTGCTTATATGAAAATATATGTAACAACGTGGTGCAAATGTTAGTAACTGATTTCAAATGTTTGTAAATAGTTATACTCCCTAGAAAATCCTATATTTTCTTAGTGAAATGTAGTCTTCTGCCAAGACCCGACTGTTTGTATGTTTGTGCTTTTGTAAATGTAAGAGTTTTCCCCACTGAAACTATCCTTATGAAAATATAGTTTAAGACCTCACTTATGCGAGATGATTTCAAAATAACTGTAATAGGGGAAAATAATGTTTTACCTCAGCAGTGGCACTGCTGGCTGAAAATGATAAAAATGCAGACTCCAGGTAATATTAAATGTACAATACACCTCGGGGAGTCCGTTTAACTTTAATTCTTAGATAGTTAATTAAAGGTTTGAATGTGAACTCGTATGTAACCATGCTGATCGACGGCTGAATAACTGATGACCCTCCGGTGTCATATGTAGTGAGGTAACATTCTGTCACCCCTTGGCCTTATCGGCTGGGACTGTAGCTAGCAGTCGGGATGTGGGAGTTTCTGTCCCGCATAGATCCATACACACAATGCCCGCTCTCCCTCCAAGAGACTCTGGTTACAAGGTGATACGACAATGCAGTGTCGTATCGAGAAGTAGTATGTCACATTCTGTTTATTGTATTCAAAAGTTTGTATAGTATGTCATAGTGTAGTGATGTTTTCTCCTTACTAGTATATAGTATGTTCTCTTGTATAGTGTATAGTATGTTCTCTTGTATAGTGTATAATATGTATTATTTCTCAATGTAGTACTTATGTAGTGACTCGTAAATGTACTGACTCTTGTATGTATAGTTGTAGTAGTAATAGTGAGTAGTAATCCCTTAACTATACCTATTATAGTTAAATAGTAATGTTGTTTGTATGCCTTCATTACACAAAGGTACTGAACTGAAGTGAAAGCTATCAGTCCTAATTCCTTCAAGTCTTACTTATATAAATATATTAGTGTAGATATGAGTTTGAAAATAATGTAAGTTTAAGAAGGTTTGAAAACAGTTTTAGCATCTAAAATAGTTTGATAAAGGGTTTTTGAAGTGCTTGAAATCCATAAGTTTGATAGTAATTTGAAAGTAATAGTAAATCCTTCTGTTTGTTCTAGACATTAATCAATGTGATTAAAGCAATATCTAGAATGTTTCAACTTGTATCCCCCCCCCCCATAAAAGCATTTAAAATCATTTCAAAGGTTGATTAAGGGGGTATGAACTCACCTGAAATGAGTGATGCGACTGTAAGATCAGAAAAAGGATGTTAAGTGTCAAGTGAAGACTTGAGCACACACGGATCCTATTTATCATATAAAGACACATATATGCATGAAATTAGTATTTATACAACTAACTAAGAAGGGTAACACTCTCATAGACTAGAAAACACTCTTATAGAAGTGTTACTGTTATAAATGATTACATAAAATGAGTGTATGGTTACCAAATGGGGCTTTTGGTCTAAGTCGTATGTTCCTAGGAGCTTTCGTTCCTAATGGTATTTTCGGTTCAAATGGTTCTCGGTCCAAATGGTTTTCGGTCCAAATGGTTCCTGGTCCAAATGGTTCTCGGTTTTTAGGGTTTTCGGTCCATGAGGTTAAGACCGAAAACTCATGATATTTGGTGCATAAGGTGATCTTCAAGGGCTTTCAAGTATGTATAGGGGTTCTAAGTTTCATCCAAAGCCTTATGTGAGTTTAAGGTCTTAAAGGCACCTTTCTTTAGGGTTTTCGGTCAATGGAGATGCACTTGACCGAAAACTCCTATTGTTCTTGAGAAATGGATGTTTTCAAGGCCCTAAATCAAGTATCCTTACTAGATAACAAGTATAGGAGATAGATACTTACAATATGGAAGCAAAGAAGGGTATTTTCGGCCCAAAACACTAGTGTGTGTTCTTGGTGTTCTTGGTGAAATGAAGAACACTTGAAGATCTATGAAAAAGAAAAGATTTCATGGATGAAATCTTGTATAACTACTAGATGAAGTGTTGTATCAACAAATCAAGAGAAGAAACACTTACATTTTTGGAAGATTTGGAAGAAGCTCTTATGATACTTTAGAGAGAATGTGGGTGTTCTTGAGTTTGTGTAGTGAATAAATCTCAGATCGATTAGATCTTTCACAGGTAAAAGACGAAGATCAAACAAAACAAACACAATAATATTAAGAACACAAAACAGAATCAACGATATGCTTATGATTCAAATATAGTTAAGCCTCAGCAGAGCTCTATGAAGAACTTCCACTTTAGAGGCGAGCTAGGGTTTACAATTCTCAATAAGAATGATAATCAAAGCGTTAATTTACAAGACTGCATGCATGCAGTTTATATACTAAACCCTAGAGAAAACATGCACGGTTGGACAGGCCCAAACCGGCAATCAAAACTGGGCTAAGGACCGAGCACATGATGCAACACTATAAGCCCAACAATCTCCCCCTTTGCGTCGAATGAGGCGAGAGATCATTTTCTTTGATTAGGCTTTACAGTCTTCACAACCTTGAACAGCCGAGGGATGATTTGAAGAAGTGTTTGCCGAAACTGAATGTAATTCGTAGCATGTCAGTAAACAGCTTCTTGTCGGCTGCAGAATTATGATTACACTTGTGAATAATCTCTAAAATATGCTCCAAGCAAGCAGTCGAGAATAAGTGCTTATCACACAAAGCAAAGACACATTTTTGCTTTTCGCCCCTGACGAACATCACAGTGTGAGACTGGGGGTCGATTCTTCCCTTGACCATAGCATTTACATCGCCCATTCTGCCAGAAGGTTTGATCGTTGGACGCTTGTGAATGGCAGAAGCGACCTCTTGGTCTATTTTTGCTACCTCGTGAATGTAGCATACAAGCATTCGCTTGATATGGTCTATGATTGGCTGATACTCCTATGTATTTGACATCAAGATGTTGTTGAGAAGTATCCAATCGTGGGGATTGAGGTTCGGTAGATCAGCAAGAGAGAAGTTATGAACCGAGCCTATAGAGCCTCGAGTCACTTTGAATTTGACATTAACGAACTTCCTGTTGAGTAAGGCTTCAGTACCTTGATAGTAGTAATTTTCTGTAAGCTCCATGTCAGGTACTGTGGTTGAGCGAATTCCAGAGAGAACTCCAAAAGATCCCTATCAACCTTCGGGTCTGGAGAGAGGGAATAGGCACAGTAGAGTTGAAGCAATGAAAAATAAATGCCTTTCGCGTGATAGGCATGTCAAACTGGGCGTCCTTCGAGTTTTCAAGGCTGAATGACATCACAGGTTCGAGCCAATGAACACTTGGTTCGTCAATAGCACACCTTTGGAGCGAATCAAGAGTCCACTCAGGAAAAATAGACTTCTTCTTTTCCAGGAGCTCTTTTTCTTTCTGCTCTTTTTCAAGCTCTAGCGATGCCTTCTTAAGCTTTTCTTCAAGCTCTTTATCAGATGTCTTCGTAATCTGAAAAGGATTAGAGGGATCTGCTTGAAAATTCTCTTCAGTATCATCATCGTCAATTACGTCATCTTCTCCAATTTTCCTTTTCTTTTTCTACCTTTTGCTACCCAAAGCTTCATTATCCTTCGGTGCAGTAGTTGATTTGGATTCAGGAGGAGGTTGAGTTTGTTCCTTTTCCTTTTCTTTTTCTTTCCCTTCTTCTCCCCCTTGTTTCGGCTGAACAGGGGTCACCGAAACACCCTCAATACGACTTAGGATGTCCAATGCTGGCCTGAGTTTCTCAGCCAAGTGTCGTCGGATAGTAATGGAGAGAATGGGATCATAGGCTTCAATAAGGTGAAGCAAAATGGAATGAACGTCAGCAACTGAGCTTCGTATTACCTCCCTCTCATATTTCAAATCATTGAGTTCGGCTGTAGCAGTGCGAAGCTTGAGGTTCTACATCTTCAGCTGAGAGGTTCTTTTATCGAGTTCATCTATGATGCGATTTTCCACAGCAAGTTCGGTCTCCAACTGAGTAAGACGCGCATCCACCTGTGTATGAAGACTTGCGTTGGCAGTTTCAATGGCCTTTCGAGCAACCTCAAGATTAGGCCTTTCGGTTTCAAGCGAACTCTGGAGAGTCGCAACCGTGTCATTGACTGTTTTGGCGTTCTTTTGAGCAGCAGCCTGCAAAGAATCTAAGAATAACTGAGCTTCAGAAATTAGTTTTTCGACTTTTGCGGTCGCATCTTTGCATTCTTTGGTGGAAGCCTCAACAGCAATGGAGGCTTTCTGGCATTGGGAAGTGGAGGCGTCGATAGCTTTAGCAGCAGTAGAAAGAGAGGCATCATGCTCTTTGACAACCGAAGAGAATAAGGCCTTGAGAGCAGCTTCAGAGTAAGCACCAGTAGATGAAGAGGAAAGAAGCTGATCAAGCTTGTCAGTAACAGCCTTTAAATGACGCTTATTAACAGGAGCATTGTCATCGTCATCGCTTTGGACACGGTACGGACTGAAATAGGTGGAATCAATCTCCAAATCCTCGCCCCCGAGAACAGTGTTGGTTTCGGTAGATGGGGTTGGTGATTGAGTTTCGGTTGTGATTGGAGGTTCGGTGGTTAATGGGGTTTCGGTTGTAATGGGAGGTTCGGTTGTGATGGGGGGTTCGATTGCCGTAGAACGAACCCCCGTATCAGATACGTTGGTTCATACTCTGGTAGTGGTGGTAGTAGTGGAGTAAGTGAAGATTGGTGTAGAAATGGGAATTGTGGAAAACGGTTGAGATGTAATTGTAGGAAAAATAGGAGGGATGGAGATAGGTACCGAAACTGGTGTGGGCGATCGTGGTGGAGTATCACCACGAACCGAACCTTCATCCTCTGAGCTGTCTCCGTCAGATTCACTTGGAGGAGAGGGGGGTTGATTAGGAGGCACATACTCTGAATTAGAGTCACTCGATGATTGGAGAATTAGCCGGCGAGCAGGCTTCTTTACTTTCTTTGCCTTAGACTGAGCTGCTGCTGCTTTCTCCACCTTTCGCTTCCTAGGGGTTTGAACTTTCGACACTTGAACCCATTTTTCCCCTTTCTTTCCTTCTGTCTTTTTGCCCTGTTTTGCAGGAATGTCTGCTTCTTCGATCGATTTTACCATATCATCAGTAAGTTCCCTTGGACCAGAGGAGGGAAGCTTCTTGTATTCCTGAATAATTTTGCTTGTAGGAGGCACAGAAGAATACATTGACTCAGGAATAGAGCCAATAAAAGTGAATTTGGAGGCATGAGAGACTATTATGTTGGTAGTGTGAAAAGTGGCAATGGAAGAGAGCATGGAGTCTGCCATAATCGGAACATGAAACCGATCCATGATCCACTGAGTAACAATAGACCAAAATCTAGCACATGAAATTTCAGTATGTCGGGATGAAGAAGATAAACTCTGAATCAGTTGATGCCATAAAACCGTTCCAAAATCGACATTGAGGCCGTGATACACACCATAAAGAATAGTCATGAAAAACTTACTCGCACCATCGGAACCAGCACTCCTTTCGGAAAGTCCTTTGAAGAGCAGTGTGAAGAGGCCATTCCATTGAGGAGGAAGGGAGGACTTTTTGAACTTGGTAACCGTCGTTAGGGTTTCAGTGTAACCCATGTTGTAGAACATTGAAAAGAGTTGGCCAGTGGTAATAGAATCAGGGTTCACCATGGACTCTTCATATGCAAGCCCTAGAAGTGTGCAGAAACGATTCTTGGATATTGAGGCTTTTTGGTTGAGAATATCGAAGAAAATTTTGTCTGCCCCTTTGTCATATGTTGCAGACGAGTAGATTTGAGAGAGACAAGACATCGGAACCACTTCGACAGTTGTTAGGGCTTTGGCGAGTGAGGAATACTTCAGACATTCCACCACTTGATACATGTACGTATCATACAGAAGAGGAGAGAGATCGATCAGCAGGTTCTGATTAGGCTTGATAGTAAGAAGAGTGGAGCGTGCAGAAGTTTCTTGAACTGATGATGATTCAGCCATTAATGAAACTTGAAATGGAAGAAGATGAACAGTGAGAGAGAATGATCGCCTGCGTTTGCTCTTGTGAATAGAAGTGTGATAAGGAACAGTCACACGGAACGTAGCCCTTATATACGATCTTGGAGAGAGAAGAATCGTAAGTGATAATTGCTGAAATCTTGGAAACGGCTGCTGAAAATACATGCTGATGACAGCTTGCATCCCCAATAAAGTAGAGATGACGCATGCTGACCAATTCAAATGTTGGCGCCTTTGAATCTTATCCAATTTTAAATCAATAGCCGTTTAAACTTCCTGCTGAGTCATCGGATCATTCTTCGATAATAAGCGATTATCAAAAGCATTCAGAGACGTTACGTCAAGCCAACACTTTTAAATTGGAAACCGTCTGCATTAACATATTATGATCTAAACAAGATCTCATGGAAATATAGAACGTGTGTGCATTAGGGTGTGAATGAGAAGGAAATAAAGCAAACAATTTGTGAGAACTTGTGATGTCTATTAAGACACAAAACAGTAGATCCCAGGCATGAATCTCTTCCTTCAAAGTCAAGAGAGACCTTAAAGTGCTTGTGTGGCTTCCCATTAAATAACGATCAAATACTTGTTAAGAAGTATTGAAAGGCATATTTTATTTTAAAGCATATAACGGGTGGTTTTCGCTTCGATGCATGAATTCGATACTTGATATAAGACCAAAACTGAACGAAGTACTTGTGAGATCAATGTGATCTGTTGAACAAGTAGGTAGGAAACATTTTTCAGTGACTTGTTGAAATTTAACCAGAAATCTCAAATAAAAGAAAATTTGGATCCATTTGGAAGAAAAGCTTTGGTACGAAGCAATTTCATAAGGATCGCGCAAAACGAAAAAGGAGATTTCATATAAATACATAAAAGAGATCAAACGTTGAAGTATTCGCCGTCAATTCAGTAAGGGAGTTGAATTTTGGGTTTCACTTAATTCGTGGTGAACGAACATAAGATCATCAACACAGAATGGGTGTAACCATAAACCTCAGTGGTTATTGCTGAGAGTCACAAGGGTTACAATATGTGAAACGAATCAGTGATGGAGAAAAATAAGGTGGGTAAAAGAAACGAAAGTGCCTCTGCTAGAACAAATTGACAAAGCAGAAAAAAACTCTTAACTCAATTTGAGAAGAGTGTGGCAGCTCATGATTAGAGTAAATGTGATAGCCTGATTGGTAAGACAAGATTTGTATGTATCAAGTCATTAAGGCGTTACTCAGAATCATTCGAGGCTTTGGTCAACATACAACAACATGCTTCTAGGGATACTTAACTAGTACTTATGGAAATAAATATACCTGCCTTAGTTCTACATTATGTTGTACTGGGACTCTTGTTACCTAAAAAAAATAAGAAAAAAGAAACATACCACACAAACAAACATACAAACAAACGAAAATATTTTTGAATTTTTGAAATTTTCTGAAAAAGAATAAAAACAGAAAGATAAAATATTTTTGGATTTTGTGAAAACGAAAAATAGTACACAAAAGAATACAATCAAAACGCCGTGATATGAAAAAGAAGCGAACGAGTTCAGATGGACCGAACCCGAAATAGACCGAAAGCTCGGTTCATTTCGGTTCATGATCGAGCCGAACCCGAAATAGACCGAATGCTCGGTTCATTTCGGTTCACTCTATTTCGCTTCTTACCTTTATTGAAGTGAAGGCGATTTTGGTACTGATTCCGATTCCATCATTCCTAGACCTTGCAAAATCTTGTTGAAACTTGCTTCAGGAAGAGCCTTAGTGAAAATATCTGCCAGTTGATCAGTTGTTCTTACGAAGTGAATTTCAACGTTGCCATCTTCCACATGATCTTTGATGAAGTGATACCTCAGTGCGATATGTTTAGTGTTTGAGTGTTGCACTGGGTTGTGACAAATCCTAATTGCACTTTCAGAGTCGCAATATAGGGGGATTTTCTTCATGTTCAGCCCGTAATCTCTAAGCTGACTTTGTATCCATACAACTTGAGATGTTCATGATGCTGCAGCGATGTATTCAGCTTCTGCAGTGGAGAGAGAAACACAAGTTTGTTTCTTTGATTGCCAGCTAACCAATTTACCGTCGAGAAATTGGCATCCTCCAGAGGTACTTTTACGATCTAATCCACAGCCACCTAAGTCAACGTCTGAGAATGCTTGGACAAAGAAGCCTGAATTGGCTGGATACCACAGACCGAGAGAGGAGGTTCGCTTTAGATAGCGAAAGATATTTTTCACAGCTAGCATATGAGGTTCACGTGGGTTAGCTTGGAATCGGGCACAATAACAAACCGAGAACATGATGTCGGGTCTGCTGGTTGTAAGATACATTAGGGACCCAATCATTTAACGATAAAGCGTCATGTCAGTGGCTGGCTTTTCCAACGAAGGAGTAAGCTTTGTCCCAAAAGCCATTGGAACTTTAACTTTGGAGTCTCCCATCAAGCCAAACTTCGTGAGCAATGTGTTTGTATATGCCTCCTAATTAATAAAAATGCCTTCGGGTCCCTGTCTAATATTTAAGCCAACGAAAAAGTTAATTGGACCCATTGAGCTCATCTCAAATTTAGTTTCCATCAACTTCCTGAATTCAACTGTTAAGCTAGGATTCGTGGAGCCGAAGATGATGTCATCAACATAAATTTGGACTATCATAAGGTGGTTACCCTCTCTCTTACGAAAGAAGGTTGGGTCAACCGAACCTTGTTTGAATTTAGACATTTTTAAGAATCGAGTTAGAGTTTCATACCATGCTCTGGGAGCCTGCTTTAGGCCATATAGCGCTTTGTCAAGTATGTAACAGTGCTCTGGATATTTCTCGTTCACGAAGCCTGGCGGTTGCTCAACATACACGGTTTCTTCAAGTTCTCCATTGAGGAAGGCACACTTGACGTCCATTTGATAGACTTCAAAGTTTTTGTGTGCAGCATAGGCAAGAAAGATACGAACTGACTCTAATCTTGCAACAGGAGCGAAGGTCTCTTCATAATCAATACCTTCTTCCTGACAGTAGCCTTTCACAACCAACCGAGCTTTGTTTCGAATAACGTTCCCTTCCTTATCCAATTTATTTCTGAATACCCAATTTGAGACCTACAACCGAAACATCCTTTGGAGTTGGAATAAGACGCCATACTTTGTTTCTTTCAAACTCATTTAACTCATCTTGCATGGCTTGAACCCAGTCGGAATGATCAAGTGCTGAATTAACAGTCTTCGGTTCAACTTTAGAAACGAAGGAATTGAACATGCAAAACTCTACTTTAGAGAAGAGTGTTGTTCGTTTCTCTTTTAGTTGTGAGCGTGTAAGAACGTTTTCTGTAGAGTCACCAATAACTTGTGATTGAGGATGATCCTTGGTCCATTTGACGAGTGGAGGATAATTAGGATCGGATGAAGGATCTAGTTCAGCATTGACTTCTACCTCAGACTCCGACAGATTGTCATCATCGTTATTGTTTACATTCTCCCCCTCGAGTGAAGATGCATGTTCTGCTGCAGGATTAGAATCCTTCTCGACGAAAGGAGACAACACTTCAAATTCAGGCTCAGAATTGTTCGTTGGAATTTGACTTTTGGTTGTCGAGCTCTCCCCCTGGAATGAAGAACCTTGATCTAGTTGTGGAGACGAACCCTCCCCCTGGACAGAAGGACGGTCATTTGAAGATTCACTTTCGTCTGGCCTTTCGGTTACTTTAGGTTGATCATCAGCCATCTTTTGAGGAGCATCGTGAATGATTTGCTTACGACAATCAACCTTGTTGTCTTTCGCCGTTGATTCAGAGTTTATTTCCGTTTGAGGCTCATCAAACAGAAGCATATATTGCTCGAAAAGATTTGAAATAGGGGCTGTTACTTGACCAGTCTTTGGAAAGATTTCCTGAGTTGTACTTTCGGTTGCTTTCATCTTCGTAACATATCTATCGTCAAAAGTGACATAGTATGTTTCTTCAATCTTTTTAGAGCGCTTGTTTAAAACTCTATATGCCTTAGAATTCAGGGAGTAACCTAAGAAGATTCCTTCATCAGCCTTAGCATCGAACTTGTTTCGCTTCTCTTTAGAGTTGAAGACGAAGCACCTTGAACCAAACACAGGGAAGAATTTCACATTCGGTTTACGATTGTTCAAGATCTCGTAAGGAGTGTGAGAAAATTGCTAGTTTAGATATGATCTGTTCTGAGTATAACAAGCGGCTGCTATAGCATCAGCCCAGAAATACAAAGGCAATGAAGCGAAGCTCAGCATAGTGCGAGCTGCTTCGCACAGAGATCGATTTCGCCTTTCGACGATTCCATTCTGCTGTGGAGTATATGGGGCTAAAAAATTATGAGTTGCTCCCTTCTCAGCAAGAAAATCTTCGAAATCTTTGTTTTTGAATTCCAAGCCGTTGTCACTTCTTACGTTACGAACAACTTTCCTCAGTTGAATTTCTACCTGCTTTATGAAGAGCTTGAGCTTTGGAGTAGCCTCAGATTTTTGCTTCAAGAAGAATACCCATGTGAAGCGAGAGAAGTCGTCGACGATAACCAGAATGTACTTGTTTCCACCAATGCTTTCATTGGAAGAGGGACCACGCAGATCGATGTGCAATAGCTCCAATGGTTCTATCACCTTTGTATTGATAATGGAGGGATGACTTTGTCTACTCTACTTTCCCATTTCACAGGCTGCGCATAGATGTTCTTTGTCAAATTTGAGAACTGGAAGACCTCGAACATGATCTCCTAAAACCAGCTTGTTGATATCCTTGAAATTAAGATGAGAGAGTCGTCGATGCCATAACCAGCTTTCATCTGAATGAGCCTTCGTGAGTAAGCAAACTGCTGGTTTACCTCGAATTGGGTTGAGGTTTAAAGGATACATTTCCCCATTTCGCTTCGATTTCAGTAGAATGTTATTTGACTTCTTCTCGACTATCTCTGAGCCTTCATCATCAAACGATACTTTCAATCAAGTTCCAACGACCAGTTGTGATACGTTGATAAGGTTGTGTTGAAGCCCTTCAACATATGCGACCTTTCTAATTGAGAAATCACCATTCGTAATCATTCCATAGCCTTTGATAGTTCCGTACGAGTTGTTTCCGTACTTCACAATACCACCATCCTTGAGAGACCGAAACTCCCTCAGTTCTTCCTTCCTGCCTGTCATGTGACGTGAGCAACCACTGTCAATATACCATTCTTCGTCAAACTGCTCGTCACGCATAACTTGCAAAATATTAAGCAGATTTAGGAACCCAAAGTTTCTTGGGTCCTTGTGAGCCTTTTACAGGAGAGGGAATAGTAAGAGAGATATCAACCAAATAAGTACGTTTAATTAAAGTTGTTTCATCTTTTCTTTTTATAGTGAAAACTTTAATTTTGTTTGACTTAGATTCGATAGGCGTAGGATTTGAGATGTTGACGTCTGCATTCTTTTGAAACTCTTTTGGATGTCTGGCATCTTCTGGAAAGAGCTTTCCTTTCCCCTTTAAATCCTTGAAAGAATGAAAATTAGAATGAGAAGAGTTAGGTTTAGAAGCGATATTGGATCTTCTGTTCGTTTGGTTGAACTTGTAGGGTTGAGAACCGAAACCGTTCTTTCTGTTGATGTTGTTCTGAGGACCGAAACTCTCCTTTCGGTTCCTTTCAGTCGTGGGACCGAAACTACCCTTTCGGTTCCTTTCTTGCTGCGAACTGAAGCTTTCCGTTTGGTTTCTTACCTCCTTTTGTTTAGAAGTTTTTTCATAACGAACGTAATTAGGATTTTGAGATCTCCAGAACTGCTTCCTTTCTGTAAGGTTTTTCTTGTACCTTACATTTCTTTGATGCTTTCTTTCTCTCACCTGTTTTGGGTTTCTGTGAATGTTAGCCTTTTTCTCAGAACTTTGAATATTAACATTGCACTTAGGTGAACTGGTTTCGCTTGAAATAACCACTTGCTCATCTGAAGACTTTTTAGTTCCACTTGTGCTCGGCTCATCAAAACGGGTAGGATCATTAAGTGGTTCGGCTACATATCTGCCTTTCCCTCTCCATGAGGTTTTCTGTGACAGACCTACTGTTGCATCAGCATTGTCAATAGGTGCTGACCAGAAAAATTCATCACATCCATCAACATTATCTTCTGCTACTATCGCTGTTAGTTCGGCTGTTTGTTGCTGAGTTACTCCATTAACTTTGTATACCTGATTTGGAGTGGATTGTACCTTTTGATACACAACCGCTTTTTCTTTAAGGACTTTGGTCTTGTCTTTGGATAGACGAGCGAATTCAACTGAATTTTCAAAAATCAGACTTTTGTGGGTTTTAGGTTCGCTCTTGACAAACTCAGAACAGTCCACCACATCCTCGACAGAGATTTCACTCAGATCATCATCCTCATTAAGTTCAGACGCATTTTTAACATCAAATTTATTTTCTGAACTTAGTTTGGCATTCAACGAGTCAAATTTCTGTACAGTTTCGGCTCTTAACTTCAATCTATCATTCTCATCTAACAGATTTTTGAGCATGTCCTTATGGTCCTTGGACTTTATGTAGTATTCAATTTTGTCAAGACCGATTTTGTATGTAGGTGAGATCTCATCAGAGGATACAACGCTTTCGCAGTTGTAAGCTTCAGCATCGATTTCATCCTCCTTTAACTCAAGAAAGGGCAAAATCATGCGATGTATCTTCTTTCCTATCTCACAATCGAGATGCAACTGTGTGATATTAAAATAAAGTCTTTTAGCAATCAAACAAAACACATTTCGTTGTTTCAATAGTTTAAGATTTTCTCTTTGCAAATAAATCGACTCATCCTTAGACCTAATCAACTCTTTCTCCTTCAGCTCAATCCACATCCTCCTTTCCTCACTCTTCGACGATACCCTGCTAATTTGATCAGTCAGGTTAGAGTTTGTGACACGGGTTTGGGAAAGACTGCTACTTATACTAGAAAATTTAGATTTTAAGCCATTCAGTTCCTTTTCATAGTTAGTAACAGGTATTTTTAGAGAAGCAAGAATATTTTGTACCTTTTTGATCAACTCATCACATTCGTTGATATGTGTACTAACAGGTTTCGCAGCAAAACACCTGTCTTCTCGCTCCTTCTCGCCTTCTATTCTTCCATCAGTTGTATATCCTCTCATCTAGGATACACCTTCGGTCACCATTAAACACCTTCCTGCAGCCCGTTCTTCTTTTACCAGCATCGCCTTGCCATGAGTGGGTTTTCTTACTTCTTCGTCCTCTGAGTCTCTGGACCATACTTCCACGCCACCAAATTCATCACGGTTGTTTGTATCCTGTACAATCAAAGCATTCATAGTTTTATTGTTAGTAACATACTTTCTTTTCTTGATTTCCTCCAGTCTTCTCATGAGGCTCGCTTCCTCATCATCATCATCATCCGTCTTTTCTGCCCTCTTTTTCAGCATGCAGTCCTTGGCAAAGTGATTCTTGCCTCCACAGTAATGGCAATCAAATCCTGAGTCTCCACCGATTTTCACTTCTTTCTTGGACTCTTCTGACTTCGACACTATCTTCGGTTCCTCTTTAACCTTTTCAGCGTTGTAACTTCCTTGCCAGTTTCGATTCTTGTTGGCTGGGAACTTTCTTTTAATGAACTTTCTAGGATTGGACACCATCAGGGCATACTCTTCACCGGTTAGATCGTAGTCGGCAAGATCCAATTCCTCTTCTTCTTCAACAGAACTTTTTCCTTTAGAAACAAGGGCTAACGAACCCAAGCTAGAAACCACATTCGTTTCCTTAGACAGTGCATTTTCATGGGATTTCAAAATTCCCACCAGTTTTGCCAGAGAATACGATTTAAACTGTTTATGTGCTTTAACAGTGGATACTACAACCATCCATTCAGGTCTTAGACCGTTCATGAATGTGACCTTCTGTTCAATAACCTTCCTTTCGATCCCATGCTTTATCATCTTACTTAAGAGATGATTAAAGCGATCAAAAGTCTGAACCATTTTCTCTTCAGGCTTCTGTTTGAAATCACCAAATTCAGAAAGCAAAAGAGCTTGAATCGAATGTTCCAGATCTGCGTCAGTGGAATACAATTCTTTTAGCCTGTCCCATATTTCTTTAGCTGTAGTGCAAGAATTCACCAAACGAAACGTATCTGACTGCAATGCAAACCTAATCATTCTTAAGGCTTTAATGTTAGATTTCAACTTCTCTTTCTCGTCTTGAGGAATGTCTTTCACATCACTCACAAGCTGATTGTACTCCTTTTGAGTTTTGACAATCCTTGAGGTGCTTGAATGAGCAAACGGGCCAACTGTGATAGCTTCCCAGATCAAGTACCCATTATCTTCTGAGCCAATCACATAATCTTCGAAGTGATGTGTCCAAACCTCATAATCCTGATTGTACAAGATTAGAATCATAGTCGTTGATCCGATACTGTTGGAGATGTTAATTGGATTAGTTTGCGAATCATCCATGGACATTGTGATGAAGTTTGATCGATAACCTGTTAAAGATCAGACTTGTAATTTATCGTTAGAGAAAGATCGATAATTAATGAGATACGCTAATATAGAATGACGGCTCAATTAATATCAATCAATACAGAAAAACCCTAATAACTTCTTTGACAGAAGAGATGTGTATGAATTACACAGTCTCCTGCTCTGATACCAATTGTAATGAATAAATCTCAGATCGATTAGATCTTTCACAGGTAAAAGACGAAGATCAAACAAAACAAACACAATAATATTAAGAACAAAAAACAAAATCAACGATATGCTTATGATTCAAATATAGTCACGCCTCAGCAGAGCTCTATGAAGAACTTCCACTGTAGAGGCGAGCTAGGGTTTACAATTCTCAATAAGAATGATAATCAAAGCGTTAATTTACAAAGACTGCATGCATGCAGTTTATATACTAAACCCTAGAGAAAACATGCACGGTTGGAGAGGCCCAAACCGGCAATCAAAACTGGGCTAAGGACCGAGCCCATGACGCAACACTATAAGCCCAACAGTTTGTAAGTAAGAAATGAGAAAGGAAGGAGTAAACTCATGCCTTAAGCATGAGTTCTCGGTCAAAGGGGGGTTTACGGCCCAAACCCCTCATGTTTGGCCGTAAACACCTCATTAAGGTGTTATTTGTTTTATTTGTTCCACAATAATCCTAGAAAATACTTCCTTTCATTTGTTCTCTCGAAGAATTAATATTAAAAACACCCAAACAGACTTTAAACCGAGCTAAAAATTAGCAGAAATGAATTTGACTTTTAATTGAAGTGTTTGACTGTAGAGTTCGTACAAATGAAAATTACGGGTTGTCACACTGAGATAGTCCATCAGACTGCTGAAAAGTTGAAGGTGATTAGAGAAAGGACGTTAGCAGCTCAGGATCGTCAAAAGAGCTATGCTGACAAGAAGAGCCGACCGGTGACGTTCGAAGTTGGACATTCGGTTTTGCTTAAAGTCTCACCGTGGAAGGGACTTATAAGCTTTGGGAAAAGAGGAAAGTTTAGTCCAAGGTTCATTGGACCGTTCAAAGTTCTTCAAAGGATTGGGAACCAAGCTTACAAGCTAGAACTACTAGAAGAACTAGATGGTATTCATAACACATTCCATGTGTGTTATTTGAGGAAGTTCACGGGATAAGTTCCCGACATAATTCCAATTTTAGAGTTAAGGATGGATGAGAATAAGAGGCTAATCAAAGGACCCGAGGCGATTGTTGACCGTAACACGAAGAAGTTGAGACGCAAGGTGGTCGACTTAGTGCTTGTGTGATGGAAACATTCGAATGGGCAAAATATCACCTGGGAAACGGAGAGTGTCATGATGAGTCGCTATCCGCATTTGTTTGCTGATACAAGATTCCGGGACGGAATCATCCTAAGGGACAGAGAATTGTAACGCCCGTGTTTCTAGGCTAAGAATTAATGATGATGTAATAGTAGGTCAACCATTGTAACTCGTTTCGAAGTAATGAAGAGGAATTATTTGAATATTATGTCAATTATGTGCTTCTGTGTGCTTATTAGTTGTTTATAATAATATAATAAATAAAGGATAAAAATAAGCGTCAAAAATAAAATGTTAGATAAGCCCGATATCGATAAAGAAAGTTGTGGTGGTCGTGACAAGGATTGCGGAGATATAAAGAACGCCGAAATCCGAGTTATAACGAAGAAATTGTTGTCTGTCAAAGTTTCGTGACAGAACCGGCACGACACTGCGTGACGTAAATAGTGATTTTCCGATATAGGACTTTTTAGCCTTAGTGAGCTAAACGAAATTCATAGAGTTCGTTAAACCAAGAGTGTGCATAAAAAGAAAGCCCAAATCTAACTTCGTATGAGGAAGTTATGATTTTTCTAAGTTTCGGCTTAGCAGTATGCAGTTCGGAGTTCGAATATTAGACCGAGCGATATTTATCCGACACAACCTAAACGAGAACCGAAGTTCTCGTTAATAGTAGCTTAACGGTAAAAAGACAGACGAAAACGGACGTCGGATGAAGAAGTTATGGATTTTTAACGGAGTTTATTGTCCCGTCTTGTTAAAAATATAACTTTAAAAATAGATTCAAAATTAGCCAATGGAGTCTAAACGAAAGTTGTAGAGTATGGTCCCGCTTACGCCTGGATATAAAGAACGTCGAAAACAGAGCTCGTATGCAAAAGTTACAAATTTAAGAAGTCGGAGGTGCAAATTGTGAAGCTGGATGCGAGGCAACGCCCCGCGTAGACCTTCGGACGCCTCATGTACCACGTACGTCCCGTGTACACCGAAGGTACGCTCAACGGTTTGAATTCTCCTGCAGTCCGAAATTAGCCATGATGCACCACCGAGACTCCGACACGTACGTACAAACATCGGTGTACGCCCAACGTACCTTGGAACTACGCCCAACGTAGTCCTCGGCCTCGGTCTATAACAGGGTGCGAGGTGCAGCCTTATTTTCCTCACATTTTCTACTATCTTTCTCTCTCTAGTCTTCCAAAAGACCCTCGAATCCTAGGAAACCTCTCTGCCACTTTTACATCTCTCTCCCTCTTTGTGTGATTGTGTGTGCTTTAAAGTCCATATGCATATGGGTCAAAAAGTTAGAACTTTCTTTTATCTCATTGAGGGCTTGATATTCTGGAAATAGAAATCAGTGTCATGTCTTTATGCCTACTTCATCCCTTCTATATTATGCATCAAGGAAAAACCAAGTGTTTGTGTGTTTTACATTCTATATGCATATGGGTCAAAAAAGTAAAAGTGTTTATGTATATTTTTGGACTGATTGTTCTAGTATAGGTTTTGTGTATTTACTTTAGGCATATTTCATCCTTTCTATCTTATGCATCAAGGCTAAACCAAGGTATTGACTAAAATACCCCATATAACCAAAATACCCCTATTTATGACTTAATGTCTAATCTTGTGATGTTATGTTTATGTCTGTGACTTACTATCTATTTCATCCATTACATCTCATATACATCATGGCTAAACCAAGGTTTTGACCAAAATACCCGGTATGTTAATTTTTTTTGTTTTACCAATAAATGCTATTTTTTTGTAATAGTGTTAACTCATCATTTAAAGTGTTTGTATGGAAATTATCTTATGGTGTGTCCAATTTTTCTTACTAATAAATGCTAATTTTTTGTAATAGTGTTAACTCATCATGCTTATATGAATCTAATGGTTGCATGATTCAAATTTGCAGGTCTTGGGGTGGCATATCCATCTTACAATACAAAACAAACCCACAATAGAGGTTAGAATAATGGTTTTCTAATAATAATAATATATAGATTTGTACTACTACAGGTAACAAAATTGAGATACAATATAATATCTTTTATTTCATGATGAATCCTCAACTGTGTTTTTATATTTATTTATTTATTTTGGGTGTATTTACATTTTACAGTGGACTGGAGGTGTCTAAAAAGCTGAAAAATCTAACATGCTTCTTGTTTTAATATTTTATACAAATATGGGTTGTATTGAAGCCTGGATTCTTGGCAAAAGGTATTTTACTATATGTGTATTAAATTTTAATATTTTATAACATAGATTGATGATGCTTGAAGCCTTTTTGAATACTAATGTTGATGATGAAAACATGTATCATGTGGAAACAGAAGAAGCATAACAATAAGAAGTAGAAACAAGAAGGTGTTCCTTAATAGCAATGTAGTATTAGGTTATATAGTTAGGGAAAACCTCTTAATAGAAATGTACAATCAGATGCCATTGGTATATTAATACCAATGTATTACAATTTTTTGACATGATGTTATTGGATGAAATTGATTGTTTTGGTATATATTTGTTTCCATATTCTTGTATTATGCGTAAATGAGTATCGTAAAGACGTGTCGTAAATGTATATCGTAAATGGGTGTTGAAGTTTATTACACGTAAATGCGTGTCATCTTCTTTTATGAAAGGGGCTTGAATGATACACAATGCGTGTCCTAAACGCGCGTCGTAAGGTTACGAAACGCAAATGTGTGTCATCTTCCTTTTTGACAGGGCCTTCCTTGACACACAATGCGTGTCGCAAATGCGCGTCGTAAATGTGTGTCGTAAATGTGCGTCGTAAATAGACGATGCGCAAAAGCGTGTCGTCTTTCGTTATGACAGGGCCTTCCTTGACATGTATTTGCGTGTCGTCTGAGCGTTTTAGGACACGCATTGCGCGTCATAAAAGGTTATTTTTCTAGTAGTGAATGTACCAACACAGGATTGATAGGATCAACTTTTCTCAGCATTGCATCAGGAATACGAGCAATATTCGGAAAAATTTATGCATCGTCTTCCACTGTCATTGGATAATGATAAGTTGTAAACTCAGCCAATTCATCAGTGTCAGAAACCTGAATCCCTTCCTTTGTGTAAACAAACTCCAAGATCAAGCTCCAGTATCGAGCACACGAAATCCCAACAACTACATTTGAGTTGTCAATACTTTTGAGAAATTCCTTCCACAACTGAGTCGTGTAGCCCACCTGTAAATCGTAGTAGATTCCAACAACCATTGCATACACCTCCAAACGACCTTTGTCTAGCCCAACAGTTCTTCTGGTTAAACAACGAAGATAGATTCCAAACATAAAATTCCAAATACATGGTAAACCATACTTCTTGAAATCACTTAGCTTGGCCATAACAGGTTGATGAACCATGTCATCAAACATGTCAATGATTTGGGCATTGTTAACCTTGTAAAAAGGTTCAGCATTGGGAATATTCAGTATTTGAGCAAAAAGTTTCTTGGATAACTTGAATTTCTTGTCATTCGTCTGTTGGAAAGTAACGATTTGCAAAGTTTTGATGTATGTTGCAGTCGCACCAGCAAGTGACAACCAGGTAAGAGGAACTGCAAAAGAACCGAACATGGCAGTTGATAATACTGAATGCTGAAGAGCAACAATAAGCATTCGTAACTCCTTTGTATAAGTATCAACATCACCAAGAACTTGATAGTTGGTGCTTTGTATCTTCATGATTGGATTAGAAATGATATCTTCAGTGGTTTGGGATTGATTGGCCGCCATTGTTAGGGTTTGGAAGTTCTTGAGGAAACTAGAGAGAATAAACAACAAATCTCTTGTGAATGTAAAATATGCGTAAAATTGGAATTGAGCCCCCAAATCCCTTTTGATAGCTTATTGGAATTTTGAATTTGAAGCGGTTTCTACATTAATTGTGGCTGATGTGGCTCCTTAAAAGCTGGACCAGTTACCAGAAAAGTAGGCATGCATGTATAATAGATCAACACTTTATCCTTGAAACCCGGGTTGGAACACCAAACATCACATCTCACATCGTTTCGAAAACACCCAGTGGATAAGAATTGTCATTAACCTTCGCTATGAAGGTTAGGCTCTTTCACTTTTGGGTTTAAAAGAAAGGTCATGTGCCAGAAATTCGAAATCATCAGCCTGAGTTGGTAATACTCAGAACCTCAAGGATTTCGTGAGTGCATGTGTGCCAAGACAAAGATAAGAACAGAAGATAATAAAAATATGGATCTGTGATGTCAAAAAACAAAATTTCGACATAAAGGCAGTTAGATCCCAGGCAAAGATCTCTTCGCGAATTATCAAGAGAGATAATCAGTAGCTTGTGTGGTTACCCGTGAAATACAATCGAATACTTGTAGAGAAGTATCGAAGGGTTTCTTTTATCAAGCTCCGAGGGTGGTTTATGATTTCGTTACAAAGCACATTTAAACATAAGAGTGACAAGTTGTAAACGAAATTAACTGTTTGACCAGTGTAGCCAGTGACAAGTAGGCTTTGGATAAGATATGAAGTAACGAAGGTTAAGAATGATACTCAAACAGAAATCATATTCTGCACACCAAAACATTCCTAAATCTTGTTGGGTAACAAACGTTGTGGGTTCCAAACATTTGATCAAGATTACTATGAAAGAAAGAATATGATTTTGAGTTTCGAATGTTTGGGTTTCACTTTCATCACGGTCTCATGATGTTAGATCATAAACACAAAGATTTGATATGTCATTGTGTGTGATCGTGAAAGAACATTAGGATGAAAAAGATTTGGTTTACAACACATAAGTAGCTTTGCTACTTTTGGACCAAGCAGTACACTCTTAACTCATATGAGAAGAGTAAGGTAGCTTAGTAATTAATGGGAATATAGCCTAATTAGGAAGAACCCTCATAATGAGAAATTCATTAAGGTTTCGAAACCCATTGAGTCGTGGATGCTTGGGTCGACATGCTACAGCATGCTTCTAGGGTATTTTTGGAATTTTGAATTTTTGAATGAAAATAACAAAACTAACGAAAAATCTTTTTGGTATTTTTGAATTTTTAATAACAAAAGACAAAAATGAAAATATTTTTGGTGTTTTCGTTTTGTAAAGAAATGCAAAAGTAACAAAAATTCTTTTTGTATTTTTGATATTGGAATTGAAAAACATCACTAAGGAAAATTTAAGCAATGGCTAAACTAACGAAGATTTTTGTCAAACCATGTGAGCATAATTGTCAAAAACGAAGTGTGTCGAAGCGTTGAATATGGATAGTAACCTCTGAATCATGAATAGTAACCGCTGAATCGACCACTTTTTCGACACTTTTTGACTTGTCATTCTAACGAAGGTAGTCCAGGAAATGAATTTGCATTCATCATTCCTAAGCCATTGAAAATTCTCACACACGATTTTTCGTCTAAAGGTTTTGTAAAGATATCAGCAAGCTGATCAGTGGTCTTTACAAAGTGAACTTCTATGTTCCCATCTTCAACATGATCTTTTATAAAATGATAACGAAGAGCAATGTGTTTAGTTTTCGAATGTTGTACAGGGTTATGGCAGATGCGAATGGCACTTTGTGAATCACAATACAACGGAATTTTTGTTCATGTTGATTGCATAATCATGCAGTTGACTTTGTATCCAAATGATTTGTGAAGTGCAAGCTGCAACAACTACATACTCTGCTTCTGCTGTTGAAATTGAAACGCATGTTTGCTTTTTCGATTGCCAGCTTACCAACTTCCCATGCAGTAGTTGACATTCGCCACTTGTGCTCTTTCGATCAAGATTGCAACCTCGTAAGTCAGCGTATGAGAATGCTTGTATGAAGAACCCTGTCTACAAAGGATACCACAATCCTAACGAAGTTGTTCCTTTGAGATAACGAAATATATTTTTGACTGTAGTGAGATGTGGTTCCCTGGGATTTGATTGCACACAAAAAACATGATATCAGGTCGACTTGTTGTGAGATAAAGTAACGAACCTATCACATTTTGGTATAATGTAATATCAACAGCTGGTTTATCTAACGAAGGATTTAGTCTCGTTCCAATAGCCATTGGTACTCTCAACTTTGTGCTATTCGTCAGTCCAAATTTTTCAAGAAAATTCTTTGTGTATTTTTATTGATTGATGAAAATTCCTTCTCTACTCTGACGAATATTCAATCCCAGAAAATTGTTTATCTTCCCCATCATACTCATCTCAAACTGGATTTTCATTAAAATTTCGAAATCTCTAGACAAAGCCGGGTCAGTAGAGCCAAAAATAATGTCATCGACATAAATTTGAACAAGCATAAGATGATCCCCAACTTTCTTTCGAAAGAGTGTGGGATCAACTGATCCTTGTTTAAATTTTGATTGCTTTAAGAAAGTAGTAAGAGTTTCATACCATGCTGTTGGTGCTTGTTTTAACCTATATACAGCTTTATCTAAGATATAACAATGATTAGGGAATTCTTCGTTAATAAAACCTGGAGGTTGTTCAACGTACATTGTTTCTTCGAGTTCTCCATTGAGAAAAAAACATTTGACATCCATCTGGTAGACATCAAAATCCTTTTGTGCTGCATAGGCCAAAAATATTCGAATAACCTCGAGTCCTGCGACAGGGGCGAAGGTTTCCTCATAGTCTATACCTTCTTGTTGCGAATAACCTTTAACTACAAGCCTAGCTTTGTTTCGAACAACATTGCCATCCTTATCAGTTTTATTTTTAAAAATCCATTTAAAGCCCACAATTGAAACATCTTTTGGTTTGGGAATTAAACGCCAAACTTTGTTTCATTGAAACTCAGCAAGTTTAGATTGCATTGAAACAACCCAATCAGGATGTTCCATCGCAGCCTTGACTGATTTTGGTTTAATTTTCGATATAAAAACATTGAACATGCAAAATTCCTGACTTGCATTAAGTACCTCATTCTTAGCATGTAATTCAGCTCTTGTTAGTACTCCTTCATGTGGATCTCCTAAAACTTGTTCTTTTGGATGAATTTTAATCCATCTATCCATTGGAGGATATGAAGGATCAAAGTGCAATGGTGCATCTTCAAACATTTCTTTAGTTTCAGATCCTTCTCCTGCATTCGAAAAATTATCATTAATATCATGAAAAACATCAGTTTGATCATTCGAAACATTTGTATTATTTCCAACTTGCTCCCCTTCAACAATTGGATTAATATTTTGATGCTCCCCCTAAACATTAGCATCCATTCTTTCTCTCTCCCCCTCGAAAGTATGCTCCCCTTCAACCCGATCATTCGTCTTTTCTGGCAGACTTTCGTTATTTGTGAAAGAATTGGTTGATGACAACCAATCACTGTTATCCTGTGTAAGAGTGGAATCATCAGAATGTTTCGATGCTTCAGGCACACGATTATCATCTGCATTAACTTCTGCATCAACGACACGATCTGGAACACCAAAAATCAAATCAAAATCAAAATCTAACGAATTCAAAGATGGAGATTCATTATTTGATTCATTCATAATTGTTTGTTGTGCAAAGATTTTATCAACGCGTTTAACATAATAACCATCAAAAGTGAGATTAAATGTTTCTTTGATTTTTTTGGTTCGTTTGTTTAACACCCTGTAAGCAACCGAACTGTGCGAATATCCCAAAAATATCCCTTCATCAACTTTTGACTGAAACTTTGAAAGAGGATCCTTGAGATTCATGATAAAGCACCTGCAACCAAAAACATGGAAAAATTTAACATTTGGTTTATGGTTGTTGATAATTTCATAAGGAGTGATGTTAAAACGACGATGAATAAAGGATCGATTTTGAGTAAAACATGCAGTAGACACTGCTTCAGCCCATAAGTATTGAGGAAGATTCGCATATGTGAGCATTGTTCGTGCAGATTCACAAAGTGAACGATTTCATCTTTCTACGACACCATTCTGTTGAGGAGTGTAAGGTGAAGAGAAATTATGTGAAATTCCTTTGTCTGTTAAAAATGAATCAAGAACAGTGTTCTTAAATTCAGAGCCATTGTCACTCTTTATCTTTCGAACCTTTTTCTTCAAGCTTAATTCAATGTGTTTGATGAAGTCGATCATTGTTTGAGCAGTTTCGGACTTGAGTCTAAGAAAATATATCCATGTAAATCTTGAAAAATCATCAACAATGACTAATATGTATCTCTTTTTGTTGAGAGTCTCAGCAGTTGAGGGTCCACATAAATCAATGTGAAGTAATTCAAGAGGCTCAACAATCTTCGAATCAATCACAATAGGATGACCTTGTCTGTGCTGCTTTCTTTGCTCGCAAGCTGCACACAAAGTATCATTATTAAATTTTAATACAGGTAAACCTCTTACCAGATCTTGTACCACCAATTTATTTAAATTTCAAAAATTCAAATGTGAAAAACGTCTATGCCAAGGCCAACTAATGTCAGATGAAGCTTTTGTAAGCAAGTAAACTGAGGGAATCCCAACAATTGGATTGATGTCAAGAGTAAACATGTCGCCTTTTCGTTTGAATTTGAGTGAGACTTCCTTTGTTTCAATGTTCGAAATCACACTGCCTTCTTCGTTAAACACCACTTGATTGCCAGTTCCCACAACTAGTTGCGAAACACTTATCAAGTTATGTTGAAGACCTTCGACATATGCAACTCCGTTGACTGTGACATTCCCATTTGTGACCTTTTCATATCCTCGTACATGGCATTTGTTGTTGTTGCCAAATTTGACAACACCAGCATTTTCCAAAGTCCTATAATCACGACGATTCTCCTTTCGTCCAGTCATGTGACATGAGCAACCACTATCAATATACCATTTGTCATCATATTTCTCGTCACTCATGACCTGCAATTAATGAAAGAATTTAGGTCCCCAAGGCTGTTTGGGTCCTTGGTGATTAGTTTGAAAGATACTATGAAACGAAGATCCTTTGATCCAATTACGAACTTTCGACTTGAGACTATCAACTAAGTCAACTTCATTAGATAAAGGCATAGAAAAGTAAGTATTCGTAGATATAAAATCTTCATTGACTTTATCCTTTTTCTTCTCAGTTTGTTTCTCAATAACCTTTGTCTTTGGAAGATCTTTCCATTGTTTGACAAAAACATTTGACTCTTGTGAAGATGAACTTCCTTTCGATAATTCATTCAAATACTTCTCATACTCCTCTTTGATCATTTCTTGAAAAAATTTTGAAGATTGAAATTTCTTTCCTTTACCTTTCAACCAATGATTGATATTCTTCACATTTGTTTTCCCTTTAACAAATGAAGAATTTACTGATTGTTTCGAGGGTGGATTTGGAAAAGGAGTTTGATCAGGCTTGTAAGATTCGAATTTTCGTCCATGAACATGTAACTTCTCATAGTGTCTTGTTGGTTTTTGTGTTGTAACATGAGGAGTATAACGATTTTGAAAACGATTTTGATAACCAATATTATTTATTTGAAAAACCTTTTGAGAGTTCAAGAATTGATTTGGATGTGACACTTGATAATTCTTTTGTTCATTTAAATGAAAATCATTTATTTGAAAATTATTTGTTGAAAACCTTTGATTCGATGAATTCGTATGAAAATTATTTGATGATTTATTTTTCACATAATTCTCATGATATGATGTTTGAACATTAGAATTTGAAGTTGATTTTGAAACATGCTCCTTGTTTATAAAAGAATCTTTTTGAGATGTATGAGGAGAAGAATTCTTTGAAGATTTTGTGGGATTTGGCTTATTTACTGGTTTCTTTTCAAAAGAAGTCTGAACACATTTAGACACTTTCTTTTCAGAAGATTTGTTAAGCAAAACATTTTGTTTCTTTCGTGACTCAATGTTATGCGAAAAAATTTTCTTTAGTTGTTGTCTTTTTGAAATTTTTCTTTCTTTTGAAACCTTGTCAACTTGATATTTAAAATCTTGAGAATTGATTTTGATATGTTGAGAAATAACTTTATCCTCCTTTGAAACTTCGTTTGATATTTCAGATTTTTCAACCCAAACTTGTTTTGATTTTTCAGTAACTTTGACATTTGTTGGTTTTTCAACTTGAGTTTTGTCAGTTTTAACATTCCAGGTTCGACTTGGTTTTTAACGTTGAAAAGTGTAAGAATTTTTTGTAAGATTGTTTTCTACGGTACTTTGATTCGAAAAGAATCCTTCCTTTGAAGCTTTCTTATTATCCTCTTCAACCAGTTTATTTATTTTGGGTTTTACACTTTCTCCATTACCCTTTGTAACAAAAACTTGGTTTGGAAAAACAACATCATCCGAACATTTGAAGTTTGGATAAACCATAGAATTGGGTTCAAGATAGTGAGAACATTTTTATTTCATGACTTTGTCGAATTCCTTTGTCTCTTCATACACTTGATCTTCAACAATGCAAGGTATGATATTTTCTTTCGAAATTTTTGGAGCATTCATCTCTGTTGACCTTTAGTCATCATCGTTACTATCAGTTTGGCTATTTTCGACAGTTACATTGTCATGATCAACAACTTTCGAAGCTGAAGGTTGGTCATTGTCAATATTAACCTCAGAATCCTTACATTTTTCTTTGCCTTTAGACATTTAAGCGACATTAATGATAGACAACTGAGAACAATCAATAACTTCCTCCTCTTCAATTTCACTAATATTGTCAGAATCATCTCCAATATCAACGAAATTGTTTTGAAGATCAGTTTTCGAATTCTCAGTTCTTTTCAAAATCTTAATTTGTTCGTGTTTGGTCAAGGTGTTATTTACAATATCAACTAATTCATCAGCATTCAGACATTCATCAATTTTTACTATTCCATATGCATATCTATTATCTGGAACTTTATCAAAATCAGCAATTGTTTGTAAAGAATCATAGGAAATATAATCAATTATATCCCTTTCGTATGCTAAAAAGGGCAAGAGTTTCCTATGTTGTTATTTGCTAATGTCCGAAGAATGATGCAAAGCTGTCAATTTTCCATACAATCTTTTTGCAGAGTTACAATTGATATTTCGTTGTTTTAACAAAATCTTAACATCTGCATTAAGACTTCCCTATCACATATCAAATTTTTGATCTGCATATCTAAGTATTCGATTTTTATTTTCTTCGAATCTAGCACCTTCTGGATTTCTAAAAGTTGAGTATTTTACTTCTTAACCTCATTACTATCAGAAATAAGTAAATCATCAACGTAAGTAAACGCTGCATCAAACTAGACAAAATCGAATCATATGAACTTGAAAGAATATTAAAATATTGTAAGAGAGAACGTACCTGAGAAGTCATTGGAGATTTATGCGAAGATGTGGTCACAAATCACTTCCCGATTATCTTTTTTTCATCTCCTTCCTCATGCACAACAAACATTGCCCTGTGTGTCGGGTTTCACATCTCTTCATCGTCAGAACTTGACGACCAAATTTAAAAAGTGTCATCTTCTTCATCTACTCCCTTGGCCACCAATGACAAACCCTTTGCTTTTGCACAAACTTCTTCCAGCCTTTCCACGTAATATGCTTGATCTTTTACTTTGTTCTTCTTCTCATCACGCTTACAAAGCATGCAATCAGATGCCATATGATTTGCACCATTACAATAATGACAATCAAATCCAGCATCGCCTTTAAGCTTTTTCTCTTTCTTTTCCACTTTTTCTCTTTCTTTTCCTCTTTTTCACGAACTTCCTTCTTTTCTTCTTTTTTCTCATCACTTCCAGTTTTTCCAACAGCACTTCCTTTCACCTCATTATTTTTCGTCCTTGCATTGAATGGCTTCTTAAAGAATTTCTTTACTCGGTTGTTGGAGTAAAATGCAACAGCCTCATCATCGGAATTATAATCAGCCCCTCATCATCCGAACCTTCCTTCTCATTAGCTTCTTTCTCTGCTTCCGTTCCAGTTAATTTCGAAACTAAAGCTAGGGAACCTCCCAGACTAATCTTCGTTTCTTCAACAATTTCATGAACTTTGGATTCATGAGTTTTTAATAGATTGTACAAATCATTCAACGAAAAGTTATCAAAACTTTGTTGAGTTTTCACCATTAAACTCACGTTTCGCCATTCCTTGCGAAGTCCCATAACAAACGTTAGATTGAACTCCATAGTTGAAATGGTGATTCTATATCGACTGCACTTGTAAATTAGCTCATTCAGACGATCATAGTACAATTCAATAGTTTCACCATCTTTTTGTTTGAATTCTCTTAATTCAACCAGACAATTTTTCACTGAATTGATTTTTGTCTTTTCATTCCCTTGAAACTTTTCCTTCAAAGTGTTCCACATGTCTTTAGCAGTTTTACAACTACGAACGTAATTGTAAACAACTGGAGGTAGAGCACCCCTGAGTTCTCCTATACATTTCTTCTCATTCTTCACCAATTTTTCAGCAATCTCTTGAACATTTTGATTATTGGAAGAAGTTCCAATATTCTAAATAGCAGGAGGTGGATGAACATCACCTATAATACAGTTCCATAACTCTTCCTCGATTCCATTCAAGTAATCTTACATCCGATCAGCCCACTGATCATAATACTCGGGTATTAACATCGGAATTTTATTCGATGAACCAAGGAGATGAGAATAGGACGTCATCATGTTCATGTGGAAGTTCGCCATTAACGTACAGACATAATTTGAGAAAACCTTGAATTTGAACAAAATTAAACAGATAAACTCTTGATAATCACCAATCGAACACTCGGATTAGCAACTAGAACGCATAATTGACTCACAACAGTAGATCTAGAATGAATTTCTGATGCAAAAGAGCGGAAAATTGAAATCTAGAACGAGACTCAAAAATTTTGCGAAAATTCAGAAAAACATATCAAATCTGTATGAATCCTGCTCTGATACCAAATGTAGTTGCAATTAAATCAAGATTGAATATCTAGATCAGAGTAAAGTATGATTGATGAACACAAGAAGTAAATATAATCTGTTCGGCTCAAATTAGCTTTCAACGAGTATAGAGAGTTTAGACCAGATTACACGAATGAACAAAAAGCAAAAATTTTATCTACTCTAGTACACTTCCCTATTTATAGGAAAGATGAGATCGAACAAAAAAATACAAGGGGCTAAAACACTAGACTCCGTACATTAAGATGCCCTTGTAATAAGATTACAAACTAACGAAGCTATCTAAAAGATTCGACACCTCACAACTAAATTGACCTCAACAAGGTCCTAGCCTTAATATTTCATTTGGTGTTATATTAAGCATTCTTATCGAATCTAAACTTTGTCTTTCTTTTCAGATGTCTACCCCAAATGCTGCTAGCTCCAACCCTTCCGGCTCTTTCTCCCTCATGAACTTATGTGGGAGGGTGATTTTCGATGGGTCGAATTTCAATGACTGGATTCGAAACATTCAGATGGTCACTCGTTACGAGGATAAGGAAATCGTACTCGATAAAAAGCTAAAGGAGGTTGATGAAGCGACTGCTACTCCTGAAGAAATTGCAGAATATAAGGCTCATGAGAAGGACTCAACAAAGGTGTCGTGCATCATGCTTGCCACTATGACAACTGAACTCCAAAAGTCCTATGAGAACTAGTATCCTTTCGAGATGCACCAAGACTTGATAGAAAGGTACCATCAAAGTGTTCGACAAGAAAGGTATGAAATCATTGCCTCCATGATAACAACAAAATTGAAGGATGGAGAGTCCATCACGACCCACTTGTAGAAGATGCAATGATATGTGGACCGCTTGCTGAAGTTGAATGTCAATTTTGATGAAGAGTTGGCTATCGATATTATCTTACACTCTTTACCTTCTTGTTATGATCAGTTCCGAATGACTTATCATATGAACAAGGAGGAAGTTACTCTAAGCAAGCTTCAAAGCCTTCTGAGAACTGTTGAAAGTAGTTTAAAAGGCAAGTCTGTTATACCCACTCCTACCGTTGCTGCCCCAGTCCTGGAAATTAGACATGGTAAAGGGAAGAAAAGCATGACAACCCGAAAATTTTATTCTTATAAAAGTCCACTTTGGTCAAACTTATTCCTTCCATGATCTTAAACTAGATGGATTATTGGTTTATAAGTTTTGAATCCTTGTAACTAAGTGTGTTATAGTTTGGAAGAGAAAAGCATAAGGAATTGAGAACCCTCGCATTCGTGAACCATCCGAGCCGTGAACCTCGCAGCCGTGAACTCGGACTGTGAACCCCTCGGTTCACGGTCGTGAACTCCTCGCCCTCAAACACTCCCATATATATATATATATATATATATATATATATATATATATATATATATATATATATATATATATATATATATGAGTTCACTTCATTTTCATTCATTATTCAACTTCTGGCTGTGAATCCTCCCCATTCTCTCTCAAGTATCATCCTCAAGAACACCCTCTTCTTCCCTTAAACACCCCTTTTCTTTTATATCTCTTTGGTATACCACAAAAGGGCCTTCAAACACTCACCAATCTACAAGATCTTCAAGTGTTCTTCACCTTTGGGTCATGAACCCTTCTTCAGGGCCATGAACCCTTCAACATGGGTTGTGAACACTCATGTGTTCTTGGGCCGTGAACCCTCCTTAGAGCCGTGAACACCACTTTAGCCTCCTAAATTGCTTCTAGCATTCTTTGGGTGAGTTATCCTTCCATCCTTAGTTGTTTCCTAAGCACCTTTGTAGTTATATTCACTAACTATATACATATATGTGTAATAATATTGTAAATATGACTCATTTGTGTCTTGGGACTTCATTCGTGGAACTTATCATCCTTATTCGAATGTTCAATTGAATCACCCACATAAGGTGAGTTCATACCCCTATAATCTATCTTTCAAATGGTTTTAAATGCTTTCAAAGGGGGGGGGATACAAGTTGAACACAATAAAATTGTGTAAATATTTACCTGTGATAACCATCACATTAAAGAAATTCTTATACTTTTATATGTTATTAAATCAATTCAAAAACTCTTTTAAAAGATGTTAGATTGTTGTTTATAAAATCCCATTTTTAAAGTACATGTTTAACTCAGTAGCTAACTGACTCTTTTCTACAAATCAGGAATATTTCAAGCAAACATACTAGTAAACTATAATAGTTATAGTTTAGAGGAATACTATGTACTGCGTCTAGATCAGTGAAACATACATGAGTCAGTTCGTACATACTATAACAGGAACAGAAAAGAACATATATTCTATAACAAGAACAAGATAACAATAATGTGAGCCACTATTTCATGGCATAGCAATATACTTGTTGTGTCACGTTTTGTACCCAGAGTATCCTGGAGGGAGAGCGTGAGTTTGTGTATATATCTATACAGGATTGACCATCCTACACCTTGTTGCTAGCTACAGTGGGACCTGCAGGTCTACGGGTGACAAATGTCATACCATCTTCGACGTCTTAAGAATGTCATGTTTTATACTCCCTCCGTCCCAAAATTATAGTCCATCTTTCCTTTTTGGTTTGTCCCAAAATAATAGTCCATTTCTAAAAATAAATAACATTTTTACCAAAATACCCCCTCATTATTACTTAACCAACTAAGCATTTAATGGAACATTAAATGCAAAGTAAGGACAAAACTGTCATTTTATTAAATAAAGTTAGTGGTAATTAATGTTTTTCTTAATATGTGTGTTTTTTGTCTGTGGACAATAATATTGGGATGGAGGGAGTAATAGTCAATCAAGCATGGTTATAACTTAATCACATTTTTAACCTTAATTAATACTTTGGTTTTAACATAATTAGTGTTTTAAAAGGGGTACATCTACAAAGTACCGGTTAGTAATAAATAAAACATAACAATATATAAAACACACAATCAGTATTGTCTAAGGCGTTTAGATTACGGGATTTCATAATGTCTAGTGGTCTTCCTATACAATAAGAACTACGCCACATAACTTTCCTAGTAACGTGAACAAACAGTCGAAAGGGGCCTATAATGTTAACTTTATGATTCTTCGGTATATACATTAGGATTATATATTAATCGGATCCGACAGGTAGTAGGATGTGTGTATTCTGCTTCATTTCCTATTCCTTGTTTGGTTGTGGGCTTACAACAGATTCACACAGTCTACTATATATTTGATCTTAGTTATATATATATATATATATATATATATATATATATATATATATATATATATATATATAGCCCGTATACACCAAGTAATCATAGGGGGTAACAGGTATGGGTCAGGTCATAACATACAAATACAGCATACCACTTTCTAGTACAAAAATATACATTTCGGATAGAACATTAAGTAGGTGAAACTAGAAACTTATCTATAAAAGGTTTAATTCGTTTTATTAATCTAGTATAACATAAAGGGCCTTAAATGGTTCATTCTATAATTCCTTGGTTTATACATCAGGGTTATATATAATTAATATCCGATAGACAGTGGAATGTGTGACTTCCGCCTCATTTCCTGTTCCTTGTTTGGTTGTGGGCTTAGGGCATATTCACACATTTAACTGTCCGTTCGATATTAGATTATATGTAGCTAGTATAAACTAAGTGATTATAGAAGGAACTATTGTGGTTACCATTTTACTAAAGGAAATATATGATTTTCTTAAGGAATGTTTTCTTCAAATATAAGAGAACTATTACAGTTAACTCCGTAAGTACCAAATGAATACGCCAGGGTTATATACAATGAAGACTTAACAAACTATGGGATGTGTGACTTCCGCCTCATTTCATGTTCCTTGTTTGGTTGTGGGCTTAGGGCAGATTCACGCAATCGATTGTCTGTTTACTCTGGATTGTATATAACTTGTATCCATTTAGTACTCATAGAAGGAATTGTAGAGTCATTTTACCTATCATTTTATCACATCAGAAAATATAGGATTTTCTGAAGGAACATGCGAACTTTTCTAAAAGAACTTATAGTATACTTATTATAACTAAAATACTTATGAACTCACCAGCTTAAATGTTGATCTACTCTTTCAAAATAACTTGTATTCTCAGGAAACTAGTAGACAGGCACACGCACAGGGATTCAGAAGATGGAGCATAGTAGCTTCATGTCTTGTTTTGTTATTTACTTTTAGAGTCAATCTTTTGTGAATCGAATACATTGAAAACACTTTAATATTAATGGAATAGTTGTTTGTTACTTCGGTTACTATGATGCATTTGTTGTGATACTGAGCATGACGTTCTCCACCCCCGAACGTTTCCGCCGTTCCGGTTTGGGGGTGTGACAGATTGGTATCAGAGCATTGTTTATAGTGAACTAAGTATATCAACCTATAAAAGATATACAACTATAAATACAATGGGGCCGAAGTGCTCTGACTAAATGTATATTTTAAATGTTGGACACTACGGTCAAACCTGGACAGTTATGTAATCATATCTAGGATCAATATAGCCTGATCAACTATATTTATTTGAGATATCACCAACATGTGTTTGGGAGTGATGTGGTGTTGCGACAATCTTAAAACATACCTAACTCTGTAAACAAAGGATTTCTAGATCAAAACATAAAGTTAAAATACTATACAAGTATTTTATGATGCTATAAGATAACAACAAGTTTCAAAACTTACCAAGTTCATACCATTAAAATACTATAGGAGTATTTTAGGCTATAAATAACTTATGTGAAAATTTAAAAGACCCTTCTGGTAGGTCTATAATTTCGGAGTGTATACTCCCAAGGTTTTATATAATTGAGATTTTATAGACTTAGAATTTGTGATCTATGTTCTACTTCTTGTTCCTTGTTTGGTTGTGGTTTTAAAGTAGGATCACTTATTCAAAGGTCTATTTAATGTTGAATTATATACAACTTGTATACACTGCGCAATTATAGGAGGACCCGGTAAGGATCACCCCATAATGTTTCACTTAATCTCATAGATTCTTTAGACACTTCCATTCTCACACGACAAACCCAGATAGATGTAACCACTCCATGATAGTAGTCAGCAGAGGAGTCAAGGAGGAACAAGAAAAGGTTCATGAGGAGTTTTCCAAGGAAGGATCAGCCGAAGAAACCAAACGTCCTATACGTCACAATAATAAATAATAACCTAAAATGACTTAGTGAGTTAGTGAATACACTAGTCACATTATTTGTTAGGATTATTTCTTTTCATACAGCTGGTAACAGTTTTTCAATTCACTAAAATTCATTCGAGGATAGCCACTTCTGATTTATAAAGTTTATTTTATATAAACTCCCATTATGAATTGTTTTTCAGAACCGTATAAAAGTCGGAACCGGATACACTCAGAACTAGGATAACTTAGTTATTCAGCATTCGTCTTATAACCACTGCTATAGACTTATTTCTGCTTCACTTTGTATTCATTTTAGCAAAAGATGCCTCGTGGTAGACCTGTAAGGCGCGTAGTCAATAACACAACAGGGAATCCACCACCACAACACGACCCTGCTGCTCTCCAAGCAGCGATAGCAGCTGCCGTAACAGTTGTTATAAATCAAATCTGCACAAGTGGTACCAATGGATCTGGTAGTGGTACCCACCTATCTAACCCCAGAGTTACCTATGGACACCCACAGGAGTGTTCATACAAGGACTTCATGAACTGCAAACCCAAATCCTTTAATGGAAATGGGGGAGTCATTGCTCTAATGCGATGGTTCGAGAAAACAAATTCAGTTTTCGAAATCTGTCTGTGCCCAGAAGGGAGAAAAGTGAAGTTTGCTGCCTGCACCTTCTCCGACAGAGCCCTAACATAGTGGAATGGCCATGTTAAGTCACTGACCCTATCAGTGGCTAACTCTATGGGTTAGGAGAACCTGAAAGAGATGATGTTGGAAGAATACTGCCCAATAGGCGAAGTTCAAAAGCTGGAGCAAGAGCTATGGGAGCATACCTAGGTTGGCCCAGACATAGTGGCCTACACTGACAGGTTTAGCGACCTGGCAGCACTGTGCCCCGGGATGGTTACGCCGGAGAGTAAGAAGATAGAAAAGTACATCTGGGGATTATCTACCCCGATTCAGGGGGATGTACTGTCTTCTAATCCAACCACCTTCAATAGCACCAAGCGCCTGGCCCAGCGACTCATTGACCATGGAGCCCGCCATGGTGTGGTGGTCCCCGTTCCCGATCCAGCGAAGGGAAGGGATTTTAAACGAAACTCGGGGAACAAGAGGAAGGAACGAACAACACAGGAACCCCCGCAGGAACAACAAGTGGTTACTGTACACGCCACCACAATGCCTGCCACTCCAGCGCCTGTTAGTCGATATGCTGGAACCCTCCCGAAGTGTGGTAAGTGTAACTACCACCACACCGGAGTTTTCCGGGAATTGCAGTGCATTAATTGCCGCAGGAAGGGGCACATAGCCCGTTTCTGCAGGGTGACGGCACAACCGATCTCCCAAATCCCCGGAGTAGAAGTAAACCAGGACTGCTATGGCTGCGGTGAGACATGACACTACAAAAGGGATTGCCCGATAACGAAGAACTCAGGCGCGAATGGACGAATTCTGATGATTACCGCAGGAGAAGCTACCCCGGAACAACCAGCGAACAGCAGTACATCTTCTAAATAAAAATCACTTTAAAATTTTAATTTATATGAAATATTAAGATTAAAAATTTGGGGAAATTAAAAAGTAATTATAATAACTCGCTTGTCCGAACAAGTCACAACATGCATAAGAGAACTAAAGATCCGTTCAGGTGAGCTATGATGGCTTAATATGTACATCAGGGTTATGTAGAACTAAGATTTTGTAGACTTAGAGTGAGTGGTTCCGCCTCATTTCTTGTTCCTTGTTTGGTTGTGGATTTAGGGCAGAGTCACTCAGTCGACCGTCTTATTCATCTTAATTATGCATAACTTGTATATGCCAAGCGGTCATAGAGGTACCAAGGAGGATCATAATATAGAGTATCGACACTAGTTATCAAAGTACTTTCACTGATAGTACTCGCTTATCGCGGTGCGATATGTGGTAGTGGTAATATCAAGGAGAAAACTGAAGGCACTAGAAAGTCTACACAGAATACCTTGTCGAGCACACTAGGGATACGTGATCATATAACAAACGTTTCTTTCAAATCGGCCTAACATATGTTTCTATAAAGAGTCTGTCATTGTCATCCGTCATGGATTGGCGTGGTCCCCACCATACCAATTTCATGTGCTCTGAAAACTTTTCACCGTAACCGACCGACTAACGAAACCCTCGTCACTCGTACCGACAACCCGACATAAACCTCAGAATCGTCTCCCTCATAATCCAAACCCCGAAGTACTCATGCGAGGAGTACCCTGCCCTCTAAAACCTTGCCGACGTATACTCAGCAGACCTTTCCGAACTACCACTCTTCCAGCAGATCAAGTTCAAGCACAGAGGCTAAGGACGAATACAGTCCACCTATCACTATTTAAGTGTATAGGCGAGGGTGGTATATAAATATGATTATGTAGATTTAGTATGTATGTTTCCGCCCTATCTCCTGTTCCTTGTCTGGTTGTGGACCTGGGACAGAGTCGCACATCCGACCGTCTTACTAATCTTAATTATATACAACTTGTATACACGACATGATGATAGATGGACCAGGTATGAGTCCAATCATGAACGTTAGTGCAAAGTTGCCCAGGTCTGCGAGTGGATATTCTACCATTCAGAGGAGCACGGCCCCAAGAGTACTGCTGAGAAAGCTAATTTCAGGACGAAATTCCCTTTAACGGGGGGATGATGTGACAACCTAAAAATTTTATTCTTATAAAAGTCCACTTTGGTCAAAATTATTCCTTCCATGATCTTAAATTAGATGGATTATTGGTTTATAAGTTTTGAGTCCATGTAACTAAGTGTGTTATAGTTTGGAACATAAAAGCATAAGGAATTGAGAACCCTTGCAGTCGTGAACCATTCGAGCCGTGAACTCAGACCGTGAACCTTCGGACCGTGAACCCTCGGTTCACGACCGTGAACTCCTCGGCCGCAAACACTCCCATATATATATGAGTTCACTTGATTTTCTTTCATTATTCAACTTCTGGCCATGAATCCTTCTCATTCCCTTTCAAGTATCATTATCAAGAACACCCTCTTCTTCCCTTAAACACCCCTTTTCTTTTATATCTCTTTGGTATACCACAAAAGGGCCTTCAAACACTCACCAATCTACAAGATCTTCAAGTGTTCTTCACCTTTGGGTCATGAACCCTTCTTCAGGGCCGTGAACCCTTCAACATGGGTCGTGAACACTCATGTCTTCTTGGGCCGTGAACCCTCCTTAGGGCCGTGAACACCACTTCAGCCTCCTAACTTGCTTCTAGCATTCTTTGGGTGAGTTATCCTTCCATCCTTAGTTGTTTCCTAAGCAACTTTGTAGTTATATTCACTAACTATATACATATGTGTAATAATATTGTAAATATGACTCATTTGTGTCTCGGGACTTCATTCGTGGAACTTATCATCCTTATTCGAATCTTCAATTGAATCACCCACATAAGGTGAGTTCATACCCCTATAATCTATCTTTCAAATGGTTTTAAATGCTTTCAAATGGGGGGGGGGGGGAATACAAGTTGAACACAATAAAATTGTGTAAATATTTACCTGTGATAACCATCACATTAAAGAAATTCTTATACTTTTATATGTTATTAAATCAATTCAAAAACTCTTTTAAAAGATGTTAGATTGTTGTTTATAAAATCCCATTTTTAAAGTACATGTTTAACTCAGTAGCTAACTGACTCTTTTCTACAAATCAGGAATATTTCAAGCAAACATACTAGTAAACTATAATAGTTATAGTTTAGAGGAATACTATGTACTGCGTCTAGATCAGTGAAACATACATGAGTCAGTTCGTACATACTATAACAGGAACAGAAAAGAACATATATTCTATAACAAGAACAAGATAACAATAATGTGAGCCACTATTTCATGGCATAGCAATATACTTGTTGTGTCACGTTTTGTACCCAGAGTATCCTGGAGGGAGAGCGTGAGTTTGTGTATATATCTATACAGGATTGACCATCCTACACCTTGTTGCTAGCTACAGTGGGACCTGCAGGTCTACGGGTGACAAATGTCATACCATCTTCGACGTCTTACGAATGGAGCATAGTAGCTTCATGTCTTGTTTTATTATTTACTTTTACAGTCAATCTTTTTTGTGAATCTAAAACATTGTAAACAATTTAATATTAATGCAATGGTTGTTTGTTACTTCACTTACTATGATGAATGTGTTGTGATACTGAGCATGACGTCCTCCGCCCCTGAACATTTTCGCCGTTCCGGTTTGGGGGCGTGACAAAAAGGAAATCTCCTACAAAGAATCATAAAGGAAAGTCTCGTGATGGATCCTCTTCTAGTGCGTCCAAAGGTGGTTCTGCTGCTCCCTCATCCAATCCAAAGGAAGTAGAGTGCTTCCATTGTCATGAAAAAGGGCACTGGAAACGAAGCTGTCCCAAATACTTGGAGGACATTAAGGATGGGAAAATAAAGCCCACATTCGCAGGTATTTACACTGTTCTATCTAACAACTCATCACATGCTAATTCTTGGGTCATTGATACAGGTTGTGATTTTCACATTTTTTTCTGATTTGTAGGGTCTAAAAAGAAGTAGGGATATGGAGCACGGGAAGATGAACTTGATCATGGGGAATAGGAAAGCATCGCCTGTCACCAAGATTGGAGTTTATTCTTTATTGCTTAGTAATGGGTTAGAGTTAGATTTGAATAACTTTTGCTACTCGTCAGATATGGCGAGAAACATTATTTCTTTTCATGGTTTGTATAAACAAGGTTTTAGATTTTCATTTAATAATGAAATTGGTTCTATTAATGCTTTTTATAATGGTAAATTTTATTTTGAAGCATTGCCTTGTAATGGTATATATGAAATTGTGATGGTTGTAGACAACTTAGGAAATAATGTATTGCATATTGATTTGTCCAATGGTGTGGACAAGGCATGCTTGTGGCATTGTCGTCTTGGACATGTCAACAAGAAGCGTATAGCCCAACTCCAAAAGGATGGAGTGTTGGAGTCATTTGACTTAAAGTCGGATGACACATGTGAATCTTGTTTGCTTGGAAAGATGACCAAGTCACTTTCACTGGTACTTGTGAAAGAGGTGAGGGTTTGTTGGATCTTATATACACCGATGTATGTGGTCCCTTCAGATCTGCCTTAAGGGATGCTAACCACTTCTATATAACTTTTACCGATGATTACAGCAGATATGGGTATATCTACTTAATCAAACATAAGTCAGAAACCTTTGAAAAGTTCAAAGAGTTTAATCAAGAAGTGGAGAATCAATTGGGAAGGAAGATAAAGATGCTCTGATCCGATCGAGGTGGTGAGTATCTTAGTATCGATTTCCACGAGAATCTTAAGGAATGTGGAATTGTTTCACAATTGACGCCGCCTAGGACACCGCAGCTGAATGGTGTGGCTGAGAGACGCAATCAAGCCTTGTTAGACATGGTTTATTTTATTATGAGTCGAGCTTCGTTACCTATCTCATTATGGGGGTATGCCTTAGAGACTGCCGCCCATATCCTTAATCTAGTCCCAACTAAGAAGGTTGCCAAAACACCTCACGAAATGTGGACAGGTAGGGTTCCCTCGTTAGCACACATCAAGATGTGGGGTTGCGAGGCTTTCGTAAGACGAGAGACTCACGACAATGTTGTCTTCGTTTGGATATCTCTTCTATAGACCAAGTGACAATGTTGTCTTCGTTGCCAAGAGAGGGGTTTTCCGAGAAAGAGAACTCATACGCCAAGAGGACAGTGGGAGGCAAATTGACCTTGAAGAGCTTCAAGACTTAAGTGATGAAGGAACCTCAAACACTAGCGCTCAACCCGAGGAGGAACCTCCTGTTTAACCGGTTGACGAGTCCTTACCTCTGAGACATTCCAGTAGAGTTAGAATGACACCTGAGTTTTATGGTTCCATATTACTACAGATGGTGATACATTTATCAGTGATAGTATAGTGGTAAATTTGGATGAGCCTACTAACTACAAGGAAGCCATGACAGGCCCAGAGTCTGCAAAGTGGAAAGAGGCAATGGACAGTGAGATTTAGTCCATGTATGACAATCAAGTTTGGAACTTGGTTGAAAATGTACCAGGTCGTAAGACGGTCGGGTGCAAGTGGATTTTCAAGAAGAAGACCGACATGGATGGGCAAGTACACACATATAAGGTGTGATTGGTTGCGAAGTGCTTTACTCATACTCCTGGAGTTGACTATGACGAGACCTTCTCACCAGTAGCGAAGATCAAATCTACAAGGGTTATGCTAGCCATAGTTGCGTTTCATGATTATGAAATATGGAAAATGGATGTCAAAACCACTTTCCTTAATGGAAAGTTGGCTGAAGATGTTTACATGAGTCAGCCAGAGGGTTTCGTCAATGTAAAGTACCCTAATAGAGTGTGCAAGATTGATAAATCCATTTATGGATTGAAACAAGCATCTCGCATATGGAATCTTTGTTTCCATGAGAAAGTCAACGAGTTTGGATTTTTGAGAAGCGAGGATGACTCCTATGTGTATGTCAAGGCTAGTGGGAGTATAGTTAGCTTTCTGGTAATGTATGTGGATGACATACTACTCATAAGAAATGACATTCCAACCTTGCAGGAGGTTAAGTCCTGGCTTGGAAAGTGTTTCGCTATGAAGGACCTCGGGGAAGCTGCTTACATTCTAGGGATAAGGATATTGAGAAATAGGAGTAAAAGACTAATAGGACTTAGTCAAAGTATCTACTTGGACAAGGTGTTGAAACGTTTCAGCATGGAGAATTACAAAAAAGGAGAATTGCCTATCCAGAGCAATACCAAACTGAGTAAGACTCAGAATCCGAGTACCGATGCCGAGATAGCAGAAATGAGCCGAGTTCCATATGCTTCCGCAGTTGGCTCGATCATGTATGCTATGACATGTACTCGCCCTGATATGGACTTTGCTTTGAGCATGGTCAACAAATATCAAGGGAATCCTGGTAGAGCTCACTGGACTGCGGTAAAGAACATTCTTAAGTACATGCAGAGGAGTAAGGATCGGGTCCTTACCCTCGGTGGGAGTGATGACTTGAGAGTGACAGGGTACAGTGACGCCAGTTTTCAGACCGACAGAGCTAATTTCCGCTCTCATTCGGGTTGGGTGTTTACCCTAAATGGAGGATCAGTAACATGGAAAAGTTCCAAACAGGAGACTGTAGCTGATTCAATGTGCGAATCAGAGTACATAGCAGCAAGTGAAGCATCGAAGGAGGCAATATGGCTAAAGAACTTCATCGGAGACCTTGGAGTTGTACCAGCTGTAAAGGAGCCTATGGAGATTGACTGTGACAATAAGGGTGCGGTTACCTTAACCAAGGAACCGAAGGATCATGGCAGATCCAGGCACATTGACAGAAAATATCACTTCGTAAGACATCGAGTAGAAGAAGGACTCCTCGTAGTGAAGAGGATATTGTTAGAGTAATCCAGCAAGTCCCCTTACGAAGGGACTGAGTAGGGTTAAGCACTTGCAACATGCTACAAGTATTTGGCTGAAGGACGATATTAGTTTTAGTGATTAGGTAGCTATTTAGAAACTTGTAATAGATAAAATGTAATTGACATTTTATGATTAAATGAAAGGAATTTTATTTATGAGTAAAGTTACTATCTTGTGTCAATCGTTTACAATTATTTCATTTTGCATGTTTTGACTTCCAGAATAATAAGATTATTCAAATTTTCCACAGTTGATCATACTTTGGAAGTAGGTAATGAGGCAAGACTGTCATTAATTGACTTGTAGATTGTCTAAAGCGTTTAGACATAGCAAAAGTTTGCTACAAAGTTCATGAGTGCTCCTAAAATAAGATTTGAGTATTGGATTAAAGCCACGCTCACATGAATCACTTCATAGAATTTATCACGAGTGATTGTGAGACGATAATATCGTATAGTCTTCAAACCAAGATATATGAGTTGTTGATTACGAGTTGGTTGTGCATTGATAGTACGAAAACGCATCAGTAACTTGATGTTATAAAACGTGTTGATGTGTATAATTTAACAAGTAATTAGTACAAGCATATAAGTCGAAATTTATCTGTTCCTTATATCCTAAGAGGATTAAAAGAGATATCTTGGGCCCCTCGATGATTTTGTTTTGACTTATGTGTCGGGCCCGGTCAGGACTCATTGATGTGTTCAATTAAGCTCTATGCCAAACAAATCAGAAATCGGGAAACAAACTGCTGGACAACAAGTATGACTATGTTCCATGTATTTGTCCACATGAGATCTTGAAGAACAGAGGATTATATGATCCCTTATCTAAAGGAAGCGTCAGAGTTTGACGACGGCTTTTGAGAGATACTATTGCTAATCGGAATTTGAAGTTGCATTGGAAGTTACAATTATTAGACTTATCCAAGTGGGAGACTGTTGGATTAGGTGTCTAAGCTAATAACTATAATTGGTATGTACTTGACCTGATAGTAGCATGGTCCATTTGGGTTGCCTTCACCGGAGCAATTTGGTAGGATGGATATTTGAGAAAGAGGGTATTTGTGATTTATTAATATATTATAAGTATAATATATTAATTGAGAAATCATATTATTTAATTGGTATTGATCAAGAATTTATTTGGAAATAATTTAGTGATCAAAAGAGACTAATTAGATTAACGGGGACTGATTATGTAAATCAGAGATACATATAGTGTGGGCTAATGATCCATGATTGATTAGTAATGGACTAAGCTTACATGAGAGTTCATGAAGTGTTAGTCCAAATGAGTTATTGAATTAAAAGCCTAAGTGAATGAATTAGGGTTTACAAGTGACCCTTGAAATTCTACACTATAAATGTAACCCCTAAGCCCAAAAATCGGATACAAGTGTATTCTAAGAAGAAGCTAGCCGATTTTGGTGCCTCCAAACTCTCTCTCATTGTCCTCCATTGTTCTTGGTGTTTGTGACTTATTTGAGGCATCACATTTGAGGTGCTAAGCTCTTGTAAGGCCAAGTTCTACAAGCTACAACAAAGAGGTAATCATCGTACTTGTTTTTATGTTTCAAATACGAATGTTGTATGCTAGTTAGGCTTCATGCTTTGGAAAAATGAAATTTGCATGTATAACTAGACAAACCTTAGATCCAAAGCATTAGGGTTGTATGTGCATCATAGGGATGTTATAGTGCTCAAAACCCATCACGATGTCCTGCGGATAAAACTCTAGATAGTGGATGACAGACTCTCGAACTGTCCAAATCAAAACAACACCCAATTAATCATTTGGGTTTCAATGCATAACCATAAATCCACACTTGGGGTAAAAGGACCATTTTACCCCCTAACCTAGCTTGATTCAAAACCAAGGCCCAAACTCACACTCTGAAGGCCCAATAGCCAAATAATCAACCAAGACCCAACATAAGGCCCAATTTTCCAATGGGGCCCAAACCTCTACATGATCTTACCTTAAGGCCCAACCATTTATTCTAGTCCAAACACTTGGTATTCCAATGGTCCAATATCTCATAATCATCAAGACCCACTTATGACCCACCTATGGCCTAATTTTCCAAATTAGGCCCAAGCCTTTCCAATGGGCCTTATCCTAAAGCCTAATAATTTCATTAGTCCATAAACATGTTCCCAATTGGCCCACGAAGGCTCACATCAACTTAGGCCAAGAAATGGCCCAACAAGAACCGAAACATATTTAGGGTTTCTCACATAAAATGACAATTAGGGTTTAGTTTTCTATGACAACCCGAAAATTTTTGCCTTGTAAGTCCAGCCATTCAATTCAACCGTATTTTAGACTCATTTCCGCTATCTTTTAGCCTTGTTTAGAGTCTGTTTAAGGGTTCAAAGCTCAGCACATTCAAACATTGGGTATAGGATTGAGTTGTGTAAGTTCTTCGAGTTGAATCGAGCCGAACACTCCATTCAAGGGAGTGTACGGCCGTACACCCATGTTGACCGTACACCCACCCCTATATGTAGAGTATCCTTCATTTTCTAGTCATTTCTTACAATTCCAAGGCTAGAAAGTCGATTCTCTCTCACCTATCATCGAGTTTTTCACCTCGATCTTCAAGAATGTAAGCCTTTCTTCCTTTTGATTAGTTGTTATGCTTCTTAATCATGTATCACCCTTTGATTCATCCATGAAAACATCTTGTTATGTTAGATCTTCATCTTTCACCAAGAACACCAAGAACACACACTTGTTCTTTGGGGCCGTAAACACCCTTCAAGCCTCCAAATCATAAGTATCATTTCCTTATGCTTAGTATACATTAGCAACTCTTGTTAAACAACTTAGAATCAACGATTTAGCTAGAACAAAAGGAGTTTACGGCCGTACACCCTTGCATGGCCGTACACCCCTCAAAACACCTCAAAATGCCCTCCAAAATGAGAACCTAGTTCATATACTTGTTGAGCATTAGTCCCACAAACTTCCCCATGGTTCAAACACCCTTTTATGCATAATTTACCATGAGTGTATGGTTGTACACTCCATGGCCGTACACCCATGTCCGTACACTCCATGTTGTGGCCTTAAACCCCCTTTGATCAATCATATGTGATTGATACACTTAGTCCAAGTGTTTCCTAGTCCCTTAGGGTGATTCCTTGCATGTTAGTTGCTTATAAACACTATATTCATGCCAATATATGTCATTATATGTCATTTAGCACTCATTTGTGTCTCGAGACTTCATTCGTGGAACTTCTCATCCTTACGCACGTATTCGTTTGAATCACCCACATAAGGTGAGTTCATACCCCTATAATCAATCTTTTAAACTGTTTTAAGTGCTTTTAAGGGGGGGGGGGGGGGAATACAAGTAGAACACAATGATAATTGTGTAAATTTTTTGTTATAAACATCATTTCAATAGATTGCTTATGTCTTTATAAGTGATCAAAACATTTCAAAAACTCTTTTTAAGTTATGTTACTTTATAGTTTATAAAACTCCGTTTTTAAAGTACAATCATAACTTAGTAGATAAATGAGTCTTTTTCAGTAACAGTTCAAGTAAAGATACTAGTAAACTATAATAGGTATAGTTTAGGGGTTTAGTTTATACTAGATACTAGAACATACTATAAAGAGAAACAGGGAGGTAGATACAATACACGATAACATAGAGAACATACTATAAAGAGAAACAGGGAGGTAGATACAATACACGATAACATAGAGAACATGCTATAAAGAGAAACAGGGAGATAGATACAATACACTATAATAGAGAGAACACTATACACTATAACAGAAGAACAAATCATGATTAACAAAATTATACCAATGATCACTAACTCATTGTTCTAAACAAAATGTAAGAATAAATGTGGTATACAAGATCAACATAACTTTAATGTGAGACTATTTCACGGCTTAGCAATTAGTTTGCTGAAGTCGGGTTTTGTAACCAGAGTCTCTTGCAGGGAGATCGTATAGTATGGGTACAATCACGTCACATTATGACCTTAATAAAACAAACTAGTTTTAAGGTAATCAGTACTTCAGTATGTCAATTTAAAAGACAACTGTTTACTTAAATTTTTCCCATTACTTTCATATTGTGACACTTCCACTTGAAAGTTAATGCAAAATATTTTCAAGTTAAGATAGTAATAAACTAGGGAAAACTTACATTTTACAAGCGACAAACAGAACAGTCGAGTCTAGTACATTCAGTAGAAAGGGGCCTATAATGCTAACTTTATGATTCCTTAGTGTATACATCAGGAATATCTATTAATCGGATCCGACAGGTAGTAGGATGTGTTCTTTCCGCTTCATTTCTTGTTCCTTGTTTGGTTGTCGGCTTAGAGCAGATTCACCCAGCCTACTATCTATTCGATCTTAGCTATATATATATATATATATATATATATATATATATATATATATATATATATATATATATATATATATATATATATATATATATATATATATATATATTCTGTATACACCAAGTAATCATAAGGAGTACCAGGTATGGGTCAGGTCATAGAACACAAATTCAATGCACCGTTTTGTAGTACTAAACATACTTTTCAAATAGAACATTTGGTAGACAAAACTAGAAACTTACCAGTAACAGGTTTAATCCATTTTATTAAACCAGTATAACTTAAAGGATCTTTAGTGGTTAATTCTATAATACCTTAGTTTATACATCAGGATTATATATAATTAATATCCGATAGGTAGTTGGATGTGTGCTTTCCGCCTCATTTCCTGTTCCTTGGTTGGTTGTGGGCTTAGGGCATATTCACACAATTAGCTATCTGTTCGATATTAGATTATATATAGCTAGTATAAGCTAAGTGATTATAGAAGGAACCATTGTGGTTACCATTTTTACTAAAAGAAATAAGGGTTTTCTTAAAGAATGTTTTCATCAAATATAAAGTAACTATTACAGTTAACTCCGTGAGTACCAAGTGAATACACAAGGGTTATATAGAACGAAGATCTAACAAACAATGGGATGTGTGCCTTACGCCTTATTTCCTGTTCCTTGTTTGGTTGTGGGCTTAGGGCAGATACACACAATCGATTGTTTGTTTACTCTGGGTTTTACATAACTTGTATCCATTAAGTACTCATAGAAAGGATTGTAGAGTCATTTTTACCTATCTTTCATCAAAGCAGGAAATATAGGATTTTCTGGAGGAACAAGCGAACTTTTCTAAAAGAGCTTACAACTTACTTACATCACATCACTAAAATCTTATGAACTCACCAGCTTAAATACTGATCTACGCTTTCAAAATAACTTGTATTCTCAGGAGACCAGTAGACAAGTACGCGCACTGGGATTCAGAAGATGGAGCATAATAGCTTCATGTCTTGTTTTGTTATTTACTTTGTATTCTATGTTATGTGAACCACATACTTTATAAACACTTTCTTTCTAATGAAATGGTTGTTTATTACTTCGACTACTATAATGCATGTCTTGTGATACTAAACATGACGTCCTCCACCCCCGAATGTTTCCGCCGTTCTGGTTTTGGGGTGTGACATTTTCTTACTTAACCCATTAATGACTGAATCCATCAAGTCTGTCATCCTACTAGGCCAAACATACAATGTAAGCGGGCATAAGTCATAACATCAATCCAATGGTCCAAAACGCGGGTCTCGACAATTACAAACTAACATATCCAAAATTAGGGTTTTCTAAACCCTAATTAGGGTTTCCAACCCAATCGCGTGCCAATTAGTTCATTGGTTAAAATTTTATGTCAATTTGTGTTAAATAAGTCGGGCGCCACCCACTACCACTTCGGGTAGTGGTGGTCAACGGCGGCGGCCACCACCTCGTGGCGGCGGTAGAATGGTGGCGTCCAATTCACACCTAAAACACATCAAAAGTATCCCAAATAACAGTCCAATTCACACCCAAGTGCACACAACCACCCAAGGTGGCGGATTATGACACCAGTCAAAGTTAGGTCAAAAATAAATTATTCAATAATCATGATTGGGATGAACCAAGTGGTAGAGATTGTAACAAAGTTTCCAAAAATATAAAGAACACTGAAATCCGAGTTATAACAAAGAAGTTATGACCAATCGAAAATCCGCGACAAAATCGGCAAAACACTGTTCAGTGTAAAAAGTGAATTTTCGATAAAAGGATTTTTTAGCCTTAATAATCTAAATGAAAGTTGTAGAATATGTTAAACCGAGAACGTTCATAAAAAGAACGTAAAAATCTGACTTCGTATGAGGAAGTTATGATTTTTCTAAGTTTCGGTTTCGTAGTAGACAGCTAAAAATTCGAAATATAAATCGATCGATATTTAGCCAACACAACTTAAACGAGAATCAAAGGTCTCGTCAAAAGTACCACAACGGTAAAAAGACAGACGAAAACGGATGTCGGATGAAGAAGTTATGAATTTTTAACGGATTTCCTGTCCCGGTCAGTTAAAAATAATAATATTAAAAATAAATTCAAAATGAGCCGACGAAGTCTAAACGAAAGTCGTAGAGTATAATTTTACCTACGCGTGCATATAAAGAATGCAAAAACGGAGCTCGTATGCGAAAGTTATGAATTTTGCAAGTTTTTGGCACAAAAATCAAGAAATCTTGAAAACCGGCAATTTTCGCATGCACCTTCTTTGCCCACGTCACCCTCGCATGCGAGGCTTCCACGTGTCTGCTACGTGGCGTCTTCTGATTAGACCGCAGTCTCGCATGGCGCCTTCTGATTCGACCAAAGCCGCGGTCCACTTACCTTCGGACACCCTCGCAGGAGACACCCCTCGGACACCCCTCAGAAGCCAACACGACCGAGCCTCGGACCCGTGTCCCCTTCGCATGACCGATGCGTGCCTAGCTGACTCGCCTTCGCATTCGCCACCTATCCGATGACTCACCCTTCGGCCGAACCCTCGCACCCCTATACAAAGGGTGCGAGACTTCTCGGACTAGAGAGGTTTTTCACCCCATTTTCACCCTTTTTCACCTTTTCACCCCCTAAACTTTCTTACGACCCCCCAAGGCCCCGGTATCGTATCTAAAACCCGAAGCAAGCCCCGGAGCCCCGTAATTCTCGAGAAGCTAACCTCTTTCCAGTCGAAGTGTTGCCCGCATAAAGCCGGTTTTTACTCAAAAACTCGCGGTTTCCTCAAGAAAGATCATCTATAGAAACGAAACGTTGCCCATATCACCACTCATCAAAGTGAGTTCATACCCTAATAATTTACATTTCAATGGTTTTTAAATGCTTTTTAGGGGGGGAATACAAGTTTAACACAATATCAATTGTGTTAATAATTGTATGTGATAATAATCACACAAAGGGTTTCCTTATGCTTTTAAGGATTACCAAATACTTCCAAAATGACTTAAAGCCATGTTAAATCTTTAAAGTCATGTAAACTCCGTTAAATTCTTCGAAAAAGGTTTTATAAGCTATTTCAAATTATAATTGCCAAAATCATATTTATATATCTATAAATATATAAATAAGATTTGAAGGGCTTAGGACTAATAAATTATCTTATTTCCTTTTCCTTGTTTGGATGTGGAATTAAGGTGGTGTTATTTGTCTGAAGGTCTTTTCCTTCTTAATTATATATATATATATATATATATATATATATATATATATATATATATATATATATATATATATATATATATATATATATATATATATATATATATATATTATAAATATATGAATATAAAAGGTTACTTCATTCGATATCATTACCTTTGTATCATTTATGATTCAAAACTATAATAGGTATAATTTATGATTCAAAACTAAATATACAAGTATGATTCACGATTGTATACTTTCCAAGGAAATTACAAACAATTCATTTATCTATACCAAGATATGTATAATACTTTAAATATAAGGATAATATATTAAAGAAGTAATAATACATCATACCGGGTTTGCATTAACAAAGGTACGATACAGAGTACCAGGGTTAGCAATCAAGGGGTAATAATACATCATACCGGGTTTGCATTAACAAAGGTACAATACAGAGTACCAGGGTTAGCAATCACGGGGTAATAATACATCGTAAATCTCATTGAGACAATAAATTTGTGAGACTCTTCATGGTGTACTTATCTAAGTACCACCTTAAGTCCTGACTTATTAACCAGAATCTCCTGTAGGGATGGCGTGAATTTGTGTATAGATCTATATAGAACTGACAATCCCGCACCTTCACTGTTCGCTACAGTTTGGCCGGCAGGCCTAGGGTGTCAAATATCATATCGTTTCCGACGCCTGAAGAACGTCGCATCAGGCACATCGGTCATATTAGTATGGTTAATAGAACTCACATGGATAAAACAACGAGTAAATTACTTCGTAATATACTTCTCTTAAAACACTAAGAAAAGATAATTACATCCTGACCAAATATACCTTCTGTTAGTTTTTACTTACGGTAAAAACTACGTATCATGAAATCAAGTATGGTAAATATACTTATACTTTTGGTTTTGGAACATTTAAAACCACAAGGCAGTATTATGGATAATATAATATTTTCTAGGATTAATACTAATGTTTTACTATAGAACAGATATAACTAAGAATACTTTTACAAAGGAAACAGTTTATGGGATTAAACCACTTTTACAAATGAAACGGTTTATGGGATTAAACCACTTTTACAAATGGAACTTAGTCATTCAATCTCTTTAAACTAGTATAACACAAAGGACCTTTAGTGGTTCATTCTATAATTCCTTAGTTTCTACATCATAGTTATACATAAGTAATATCCGATTGCCATTGAAATGTGTGACTTCCGCCTTACTTCCTGTTCCTTGTTTGGTTGTGGGCTTAGGGCATATACACCCATTTAACTGTCCATTCGATATTAGGTTATATATAATTAGTATAAACTAAGTAATTACAAAGGGAAACTATTGATGTTATCAGTTAATCACCTCAGGAAATATAGGATTTTCTGGAGGAACCAGTGAACTTTTCCAAAGAACTTAGAGTATACTTAACAGAACTAAAATGCTTATGAACTCACCAGCTTAAATGCTGATCTACTCTTTCCAAATAACTTGTATTCTCAGGAATCCAGTAGACAGGTACACTCCCGAAACTTTTGAGAAGACTACCTAGTACCGTACCGCGACTCTTGTCTTCTACTGTACCTACTTTGGTGTTTGAATATGTAATGTTTAAACACTTATATAAAACTTATACTTATTAATGCAATGGTTGTTTGTACTTTGATTACTATATTGCATGTGTTGTGATACTTACCTAAAGTCCTCCGCCCCCGAACGTTTCCGCCGTTCTGGTTTGGGGGTGTGACAGATTGGTATCAGAGCAGAGTTTATAGTGAACTCAGTATATCAGTCATAAAAAAATATACAACTATAAACCCATTGGGATAAAAACACTCTGACCAAGAGTTATACTTTAAAAATATAACAATATTTTATAAAAGTATAAGTACATGCAGAATATATATATACTAGAATGAGTATCACAAGAAGAACAAAACAAAAGTATTTGGATGTTGGACATTACAGTTAAACCTAGACAGTGACGTAATCATATCTAGGATCAATATAGCTTGGTCAACTATATTTATTTGAGATATGACCAACATGTTTTTGGGAGTGACTGTAGTGTTGCAACAAGTCTCAAACTTACCTAGGTACCAGAAGAATTCTAAAACCAAACATAAAGGTTAAAATACTATAGGAGTATTTTAGGATGCTATACCAAGAAAACTGAAAACTTATCAACTTCTTATATCTAGAAGTCCAAGAATCAAACTTATAATTAAAATACCATGGAGGTATTTTAAATACAATAAATAACTTTGGGGAAATGTTAAAAAGATCTTTTCTGATAGGTCTATAATTACTAAATGGATATGGTAAGGTTATATATAGTTGAGATTTTATAGACTTAGAATATGTGATTTTCACTCTACTTCCTTTTCCTTGTTTGGATGTGGTTTTAGAGTAGGATTACTTATTCGAAGGTCTATTTGATCTAGATCATATATAATCGATACACACTATGTGATTATAGAAGGACCAGAAAGGATCACCTTCGTAAGAATTTAATTTTTCTCATAGATTCTTTAGACATTCCCATTCTCGTGTAAACCCTTTAGATAGATGTAGTTACTCCAGCAATAAATAGAAGAGTCAAGGAGGATCCAACATAATTTCATTAGGAGAATTCCGAGAAAGAAATAGATGATAAGTAAATAAACTGTAGAAATCATTTAGTGCCCTTACCCTATTAAGGACACCAATGAAAGATTCACATGAACTTCCGAGATTGAAAATCTTCATTTCGAAGTAATGGGGATCAGTGTCAGAATCGGAAGTAAGACAGATCTAGGAATTCAATATACTTACGGAAGAGAAGGACACCCTATAGATACCAGGAGAGAACAAATCATTACCACCCAGAATAGAACAGAGAACAAAAGAAAACCACGTGTGATTCATGTGAAGTGTTTGAGCACCTTTTTATCTAAGTAATAACTAGTAAATCGATTCAACCTAGTGAGTTAGTGATTACATTAATCACATTAGGTTTTGAGCTTATCCTCTTTTCCTGTCACAGCTAATAACAATAAATCAGATCACGAAATCTTAATTGATAGTGATTACTTCTCAAATTCATAAGTATATTTTGTGTAGACATTGTTATGAATTGTTTTCGAATATTTTCGAAAGTTGGAAAATGATATCCACCAATCGAAGGTAACTTAGTTCGAATGATACCCGTTCATAACCATTCTAGAAACTTGTTTCTGTTCCTTACTAGGACTGCATCATAGGGATGCAGGTCGAATCATTGAGAACAATATAACAAAACGAAAGATTTATACATAGATACAAATGGTTATAATACATCTAGAGACAACGATAGTCGCTCACGAGCTCATTTTCTTATCATGAAACAGAATCATGCCTCCGAAGGAACGTAACCAACCCACCAGCAAAACAACAATCCTTCAAATAGATGCGGCTACGTTTCAAGCTACAGTCACAGCAGCTGTCATGGAACACCTTAATGCTAACAATACAAATGTTAGTAGTAATGCTATCGGTAACCCCGATCGTGGTGATGACCAAGTACAGCAACGAGTACCTATTTGTAAGGACATTTCGAACCTTTAGCCTAATATCCTGAAACGAAAGTTCGAGAACAGGAAAGGGAGTTGTTCAACTCAAGAACCTAACAGAGGGCAACAAACTGGGGCAGTCAATACCCCCATCAGCCCTGTTATTCAAGCACCGACCACGTCATACTTAGGAAACCTCCCACACTGCAGCAAGTGCAACTACCATCATCATGGAGTTTGCCGAGAGCTGCATTGCAATAGATGTAATCTGAAAGGGCATACCGCCCGCATCTGTAGAACTCCTGTGGAGTTCATCACTTCAACTACTAATGTCGAAACCATTCCCATATGTCACCTTTGTGGTGAAATAGGACATTACAAGAGGGACTGTCCAACAGAGAAGAGCGACGGGAGAGCAGGAGGAGTTTGACCCCAATACATGGGAAGGCATCAAAGAACCCTGCTATATTTTGGTACGCTTCCAAACCCCGATAATTATCTATAATTATGAGTACTCTCCCGTTCAAATTAAATCACAACATCTATATAAAATTTGAAACCCTAACAGATAAGCTATGAAGACTTAGTGTATACATAAGAGTCAGTTATAATTAAGATTTGTAAACTTAGAGTGAGTAATCCTGCCTCATTTCCTGTTCCTTATTTGGTTGTGGATTTAGCACAGGGTTGCTCAGTCAAAGGTCATACCAATCTTAATTATACATGACTTGTATACCCCAAGCGATTATAGAGAGACCTAGTAAGGATCATTTCATGAAAGTTCATAATTTCAAATTATCAGAACCCTCGTATTGGTAGTACCCGCCAATTTCAAATCAAAAAGGGGATTCGTAACCAGAAGCGCTGAAAATTTAGGTAAATAGGATAGTTCATTATCCTAAGTAATCATTTCCCCCAGAACGACTTAATATCTATTTCGTCGAGAAAATTCTGACATCCTCATTCGACATGGTTTGGCCTGGCCCTTACCATCTGAAAATTCTTATGTTGTGTAAGCGGACTTTTCCTTAATCAGCAGTAATATGAAATTCTTCCAATCCATAACGCAAACCCTTAGGTTGTCTCTCATTTCAAATCTTCAGAAGTACCCATGAGAAGGGTACCACGCCCTTTTAGCCTACTCAGTAGACAGGAAACTTCAAACGAAAAGCACCAAAGGAGTCTTAGAAGTCAGTAACCACCGAAGTACACCAATAGATATCGTAGGAAAATCATTGTACCGCAGGTCAAGTTCAAGAATAGAGACTAAGAACTCATTAGGTTAATTTATCGCTGCTAAGTGTATACACGAGAGTGGTATATAATTTAGACTTAACAAGATTAAGGATGTGTAATTCCGCCCTATCTCCTGTTCCTTGTTTGGTTGTGGACCTGGGGCAGAGTCACCCATCCGAACGTTTTGTGAAATCTAAATTATATACAACTTGTATACACGACGTGATGGTGGATGAGCCAAATATGAGGCTTATCATGAACTTCGGAGCAAAAGCCTTCATCATATATTCTACTAGGAGGAATTCAACGTAAGACCACGATAGTGGGTCGAGCTACTAAATGACTATGGATTCGAAATCCGTTATCATCCCGACAAAGCCAATATAGTAGCTGACACCCTAAGTCGGAAAGAGTACTCAGGTCGTAGAGCCAATCATTGACTATGATAACCCATTCAAATTTGTCCACACAAAGTAAGGAGGTTCAACAGGAAGCCTTGAAACCTGAAAATGTGGTAGGTGAAATCTTGGGAAGAATGGATAAGAGCCTATGTGATCGACTATGGTAAAGTATGGGATACTCATCCTCCAATTAGTCGAGTCCTTTATCACGCTAGCATTGAAGTTGCTCCATTCAAAACCTTCTGTGGTCGCAAGTGCAGATCCTATCTGCACTGGACTAAGCTAGGTAATACGCAACTAGCTAGAGATCCAATTTCCACACAGCACCTTTGCTGATCTGGAATTCATCCGAGAAACTACCAAAAAGAAAATACGAATCAGGAAGCGACATAAAACTTCCAGAGTTAATCAGAGAAGCTACGACTTCGATAAAAGAAAACCCTTGGAATTTTAGGTTGATGACCTTGTTATATGAAAGTCTCACCCTGGAAGGACAAAATACGCTTGAGAAAGCGTGGAATACTAAATTCAAGGTACATAGAACCATTTGAGATTCTTACCAGAATCGGTCTTGTAGCTTTTAAACTTAAACTACCACAAAAACTTAAAAACATTCATCCCACCTTTGACATATCTAATCTAAATAGGTGTCTGTCCGATGAAATACTTGTTATTTCACTCAATGAAATCAAGTTAAATAAAAGTCTACACTTTGTAGAAGAACCAATGGAAATCATGGATAGGGAAATAAAAAAAAACAAGCAAAGTATTATCGTGTTAGTGAAGGTTCACTGGATTACAAACCGGGGACCTGAATTCACTTGGTAAAGGGAAGATTAGACCTAGTCCATGAGTATCACTTTAGACTTAATTTCGGGACGAAATTCCCTCTAACGGGGGGATAATGTGACACCAGTCAAAGTTAGGTCAAAAATAAATTTATCAATAATCGTGATTGGGATGAACCAAGTGGTAGAGATTGTAACAAAGTTTCCAAAAATATAAAGAACACTGAAATCCGAGTTATAACAAAGAAGTTATGACTTATCGAAAATCTGCGACAAAACCGACAAAACACTGTTCAGTGTAAAAAGTGAATTTTTGATAAAAAGGCTTTTTTAGCCTTAACAATCTAAACAAAAGTTGTAGAATATGTTAAACCGAGAATGTTCATAAAAAGAACGTAAAAATCTGACTTCATATGAGGAAGTTATGATTTTTCTAAGTTTCGGTTTAGCAGTAGACAGCTAAAAATTCAAAATATAAATCGATCGATTTTTAGCCGACACAACTTAAATGAGAATCGAAGGTCTCATCAAAAGTAGTACAACGGTAAAAAGACAGACGAAAACGGACGTCGGATGAAGAAGTTATGAATTTTTAACGGATTCCCGTCTCGGTCTGTTAAAAATAATAATATTAAAAATAAAGTCAAATTTAGCCGACGAAGTCTAAATGAAAGTCGTAGAGTATAATTTTACCTACGCGTGCATATAAAGAACGCCAAAAACGAAGCTCGTATGCGAAAGTTATGAATTTCGCAAGTTTTTGGCACGAAAATCAAGAAATGTTGAAAACTGGGAATTTTCGCATGGACCCTCTTTTTTTTCACCCTATATAAAAGGTGTGAGACTTCTCGGACTTGAGAGGTTTTTCACCCCATTTTTCACCCTTTTTCACCTTTTCACCCCCTAAACTTTCTTACGACCCCCCAAGGCCCCGGTATCGTATCTAAAACCCGAAGCAAGCCCCGGAACCCCGGAATTCTCGAGAAGATAACCTCTTTCCAGTCGAAGTGATGCCCGTATAAAGCCGGTTTTTACTCAAAAACTCACGGTTTCTTCAAGAAAGATCATCTATAGAAATGAAACGCTGCCCAAATCACCATACCCCTATAATTTACCTTTTTAATGGTTTTTAAATGCTTTTTAGGGGGGAATACAAGTTTAACACAATATAAATTGTGTTAATAATTGTATGTGATAATAATCACACAAAGGGTTTCCTTATGCTTTTAAGGATTACCAAATACTTCCAAAATGACTTAAAGTCATGTTAAATCTTTAAAGTCATGTAAACTCCGTTAAATTCTTTGAAAAAGGTTTTATAAACTATTTCAAATTATAATTGTCAAAATCAGATTTATATATGTATAAATATATAAATAAGATTTGAAGGGCTTAGGACTAATAAATTATCTTATTTCCTTTTCCTTGTTTGGATGTGGAATTAAGGTGGTGTTATTTATCTGTAGGTCGTTTCCTTCCTATATATATATATATATATATATATATATATATATATATATATATATATATATATATATATATATATATATATATATATATATACTAGCCGTTTACCCGCGCTAAGCGACGGGTGGTGAATAGTTTTATTTCGACAAATAGATTTCTTTTTTGGCGATCAATGATTAATTTCAATTCATTGATTTGTTTTCTTTTGGAAAGATGTCATTAAAAATAAGACACAAATTTCATATCTTTTAAATTTATAGGTCAAATGGAAAAATTGAAAGATCAAGTTAAAAATGAAATATATTACATTTCAGAAACACCGATTAATTTTTTTTTTGGAATGACGGTGAATCGTTTCGTTTTGAAAACATGTCATATTCTAAAGATATGCATCTTCAAAACATCTTCCACATAACTCACAATGCATAGCATCCAAATCACTCACTTATCCAAATCACTCAGATTATTAGATTATTAATTACCGATAAGTGTCTAGCATTGATTGTTATATAAGTCGTCACGCTAGATTTTTTCTTTTCATAAATATGTCATATTCTAGAGATTGGCGGCCATACATTGTCATTGTTAATATTTGTGTTTATTTAACTATTGTTTAAGTTGGTATGGCCGAAGTGAATTAATTGAGAAACTAACCGGTTAATACATATATTTATTTATTATAATTACTGCTAAACCTTATTTATCATTTTTTTTACGTAGCTATCTCATCATGCTTATTTGATATTATAGTATTTTCTCGTTGTAAAGTGCAAACATTATTTCAAAACTTTTTTAAAATCTAAACAATTTAATAGTTATAAAAATTTCATATCTCAAATGGATGATCACAATATGTTATAAGAAAATACGTTAAAATGTCTCGTTGATATATGTATCATGTTTCTTCATAAAAAAACACGATCATTTTTAATATTTTATTGATCTAATGTTAACATGTTCATCGTTTGAACTTTGGTGAAATAATTTATCATTCAATAGTTTTTTTTAGAAAATTAACATAAATGATAAGAAACTCTATATCAAACCGTCATTTAATAAAAAAAATTCTTTGAATGGCAATAAAAAGTTAAAGATAATGACTTCTTAGCATCAGGCTCAAATTATTTCTTTACCCTTTGAGTTAGGTAAGATGGAAACTTCCAATAAAATCTTGATGCATAAACATTCCAGACCAATAATTAGTATACGTGAAGTAATAAAGGCTTGTAGTGAGTTCAACAAATAAAACCAAAAAGAACCATCCCTAGTATTAGTGTGAAAACATGAATAAGTACAGCTGTGTATCCAATTAATGAAAAATACCCTTTCTAGCCAACAAATGACAGTTCTCAACCTTAGCATTCAAGACATTATAACTTCCGTGCCTCCAGTTTTGTTAGAGCCCATGGTGGTTCTCGAGATTCTTGTTTTCAAGATTGACCACCACAACCTTTGTTCTATCTTTTCCATCATCACCATATGTAACCAATTCACACCATTTTGAATAGTTACTTTTAAAAAACTAAAATTGTAATTTAGGCTATAATCATGAAAAAGATTCATGTCACTAAAAATAAGTGTAGGAAATGAAAAACAATCTAGAAATGAAAATTAACAAAATTAAGGAAATCAATACCTGATTTACCACTTGGACTCTTTTTGTCACATTGACAACCCTTAATTCCTAATAAAAGACAACGACAGTTTGGTAAACACTTGGAAGATGTATACTAATAAAAGTAGTAAATTTCTGCAATCAAGAAAGGAAAATTGCAAAAAAGACTATCTGCACTAAAGAAAGATGATCACTGGTCAGATTTATTAGAGCATTTTGCAGGGTGGTAGCTATGCATTCCACAAGCATCACTCTTTGTTCTTCTTGCTAATGTTATTTCATCTTCCTACATATAAAAAGTTGAAGTTCATAATCTCAAGAACTGAATGAAGTGAGAAAGGGCAGTTTTGAATTGACGAACATCTATGGATGGGCAAGTACCATCTAATCTTTTCTTTTTTAGAGATGAAATATCATATTTATGATGAAAATGATGGTCTGTAGTTTTGAACTCTCTCTCATTTGTAATTGAACATGATGACCCAAAAATAATTAACCTTAATAAGTTTCTTGATTAAAAAAAATAGAAACAGTAAAATGCATATACATTATGGGATATGGATAGAAAACCTCAACGTCGCATAGCGTTGAAATAAACTTCCTTTGATGCATCTATCAAAGCCATAGCTAATCTTATAAAAATTTCAACTTTTTATAGCAAATAGTAGCCTCATGATTTACAACTTCTAAATCATCCCATGCATAGGATTATGATGTGTTGATAAAAAAAAAAAAAAGGATACAAATATATGAAAGCTAGAAAGCATTATTTGTAGATAAAATCACACATATATGAATGAACATGAAGGAAAAATCAAGGATCAATAGCGAAAAGGGACAATTCACGGATAGAAGCTCACCAGGTTACATGTAGTAGCAGTAAAGAGAACCAGAACAGCAAAAAATGCCAGTCTAGAGCTTTCAAAAGACACCTACTTTTGACCTACAGGAAAAGTTACACTTGAATGTCCCCAGGAAGTAACCAATGTGACTTCTGACTAATTTCAAAAAATTAACATTTATATACCTCAAAATGATACTTTTATGATAGTAAGCTTGTTTTAAGTGAAATTTTATCAAACTATTTGAGAAAAGTGACAAGATCCACCTCTTTAGGCATCTTGATCTTCCACCAGCTTGCAATAGACTGCCTGCATATGTGGAAACCGTGTCAAGAAAAAGAAAGTTGATTCCTTATATTGATAAATAAAGTAAAGTATCTTGCTATTTTACAAATTAACCAGAACTGGTAAAATCGTTTAACTCCCACCACAGTCGAAAGCCTAATCATCCTGTAATACAAATAGATGAAAAAAAACTCGAGTTCCTTTACTCTTTATTAAAGTAGTAATATTTGAAGATATATCACATTAACCTTGATACCACCCGTTTCTTTCTTCAATCAACCAAAGTAGGGACAAAATTGCCATTAACATACATCAATATTTTGTTGCCACTTTGATGCATAATTTTTGAACTTGAGAAAATGCTCTTATACTCATGGTTATATATGTCAAACAGAGAATCCTTCATTACCTTTACCAAAATCAAAAGATCAAATGATTATTGAGTTTTTTAACAACACCCAATACCTGTTCAACCATTGATCTAGACAAACATACAACAGTTACACATAACCACACAAACACTCAAAAACATACACAGTGTACTTCCAGAGTCAAAATATACTTGTACTTCTGGTAAATATACTTACAGTTAAAACTACGTATCATGAAATCAAGTATGCTAAATATACTTGTACTTCTGGTTTTGGAACATTTAAAACCACAAGGTAGTATTATGGATAATATAATATTTTTCAGGATTAATACTAATGTTTTACTGTAGAACAAATATAACTAAGAATACTTTTACAAAGGAAACGGTTTATGGGATTAAACCACTTTTACAAAGGAAACGGTTTATGGGATTAAACCACTTTTACAAATGAAACGGTTATGGAATTAAACTACTTATCAAATGGAACTTAGTCATTCAATCTCTTAAAACTAGTATAACACAAAGGACCTTTAGTGGTTAATTCTATAATTCCTTAGTTTCTACATCATAGTTATACATAAGTAATATCCGATTGACAGTGAAATGTGTGACTACCGCCTTACTTCCTGTTCCTTGTTTGGTTGTGGGCTTAGGGCATATACACCCATTTAACTGTCCATTCGATATTAGGTTATACATAATTAGTATAAACTAAGTAATTACAGAGGGAAACTATTGAGGTTATCAGTTAATCACCTCAGGAAATATAGGATTTTCTGGAGGAACCAGTGAACGTTTCCAAAGAACTTAGAGTATACTTAACAGAACTAAAATACTTATGAACTCACCAGCTTAAATGCTGATCTACTCTTTCCAAATAACTTGTATTCTTAGGAATCCAGTAGACAGGTACACTCTCGAAGCTTTTGAGAAGACTACCTAGAACCGTACCGTGACTCTTGTCTTTTACTGTACCTACTTTGGTGTTTGAATATGTAATGTTTAAACACTTATGTAAAAATTATACTTATTAATGCAATGGTTGTTTGTACTTTGATTACTATATTGCATGTGTTGTGATACTTACCTGAAGTCCTCCGCCCCCGAACGTTTCCGCCGTTCTGGTTTGGGGGTGTGACACGGATGGTGGCGGCAGAATGTGTTGGATTAGTGTCTAAGGCTATAACTATATTTGGTAAGTACTTGACCCGGTTATGCATGGTCCTTTTGGGTTGCCTTCACCATAGCAACTTGACAGGATGATTTGTTAAGAGAGAAGAAATATTATTAATATATTATGAGAATAATATATTGAGGAAATAATAATATTATTTGATTAATATAAGTCATATATTAATTGAGAATTAATTTGGTGACTTAAAGAGGTTAATTGAATAAAGGGGGCATAAACTGTCAAATGTGTGATAGTTGTATTTTGGGCTATGTATCCTTATGGATATTAGGGTGAACGAAATTTAGGGGCTTGGGAACCTTAATTTCGTCCAAGCCTATAATCTAGAAGGATCTTGGATTGCTTAGGGCCTAAGTCATTCAATTAGGGTTAAAGGAGAAACCCTAATAGCTCATAGTATAAATAGGACCCTTGGGATGGAGAAATTGACACTCTGGCAAGCCAAGGAACCCTAGGGCCGATTTCTATCCCTCCTCCCTCTCTCTCAAGATCATCTTCTTGCTATTTGGTGTTTGTAAGCCATTAGAGGAGTGACAATTGTGACTCTAAGCTCGAAGAAGAAGGAGTATCAAGCAAGTAATTGAAGGTATTCTTTTAGATCTGATTTCATATGATTAGATTCAATATATTACATTAGATCTAGTATTGCAAGTCTTGGATTCAATGCATGTTCAATTAGAGAAACCTAGATCCAAGCAATTAGGGTTTGCATGTGCACATAGGAAAGTTCTTATGGCTCAAACCCATTAGTGGTATCAGAGCTTTGATTGATTTCTATTGAATTGATGCATTGGTTGATTGCTTGTTGCTTACAAAATTCGATTTTTGTGATTCTGACTGCTGTACTCGGCGAGTTCCCCTGTGGACTCGGCGAGTAGCTCCAACTCGGCGAGTCCATAGGGGTACTCGGCGAGTTCGAGCGTCAGAAGGAGGAAGTTTCGGGATTTCTTGCTGTTTTACTTGAGGATACTTGCCTTAACTGTTTTGGATCATTAAAATCCGATTTTAATCATATATATGAGTATATTCTTGACCTAACAAAAGATAATTGCCAATTAGTTGAATAATAATTTCCTTATATGATAATTGTTGATTATTTGAATTGAATTGGTAAATTGTTTTGCAAGAAATGTTAAGTAAGATCAAATTAAGATAATCTAATTTGTTGGTTTATATTATTTGCTATTTGATCCTTATGTTTTGAAAAGTTCAAAAACTTGTCCTCAAGTTTTGAAATTTATATTTTGTGATTAAATGTTTAATTTGAATAATTTAAATTTCAAATCCCTAGAATTTTACAAGTTTAAAATTCAACCCTATAATATTATATTATTACAAGCTTAATATATATATATGTATAATTTAAAATGCTAGTCTTACCGTTAGTAGGCCTCATTCACGAAGCCAGTCTATAAGGTTGCTGCCTATAAAATGGCGCTTAATGGGTGTACATTCACACCCACCGCTTGCTTGACTGGTGGAGGGTCGTTAGCCGAACGAGTAGGATAGGACAAACCTCCTCTCATTAATAAGTATAATGAATCTATATAAAGTAACTAAACATGTTTTATAAAATTCCCAATCTTAGTTACTTTAGGAAAAGTGAATTGATGCAATCCCATGAAATTACACTTTGTACCCTCGCTAAGACATTAATGGAGCGCGTGTGGTTAACCGGCACATTAATTGGGTTCTAAGCAAAGGTGGCAAAGGGTGACTCATTGTTTGTTATAGTTCAATGGAGCGTGTGTGGTTAACCAGCACATTGAATAGGTAACTGTAATAGTGGGGGCACCTTGTACATTTGCATGGTTATTCATACCCACTTTGTGATCCTCGGCATCCCAGTCACAAACGAGAGGGGCATATCGAGATTTAAACATGTCATTGAAAGGTTCAATGAATCTCAATGAAACCTAGGAATTCTCAATACATTTAAAACTTAAAGCTTATGTTTTTCATGGTGAAGAATTAGTGAATCGTCATTCACTTACCTCCAAATTATTTGCATGTTGGATTACGGCATCCCTTTTCTAATGTGTAAATAATGTTGTTGGGTCCTAGCCCTAATTTTCTTTTTGGGTGTTAATTAGGGACTTAATCTAATCAAACTTTGTAGATGTCTAACGCAAACAACGCAGCTGCTAGCTCATTTCCTCTAATGAGCCTTTGTCAAAAAGTGACATTCGATGGAACGAACTTTAGCGAATGGATAAGATACATTCGCACAATCGCGCGTTACGAGGACAAAGAGTATGTTCTCGATGAGAAGCTCGAAAAGATCAATCCAGAAACTGCTACTCCTGAAGAAATGGTTGTCTTTGAGAACCATGAGCGTGATGCAACGAAGGTCCATTGCATCATGATAGCCACAATGAACTCAGAATTCCAAAAGTCCTATGAGGACATGTATCCTTATGAGATGCATCTAGACTTGATGGAGAGGTATCACCAAAGCGCGAGGAAAGAACGCTATGAGATCATAACGAATATGATTACTGCTAAAATGGGAAGTGGAGAGTCTCTTACTGTGCACTTGCTAAAGATGCAAAGGTATGTTGATCGTCTTCGCAAGTTGAATGTCAACTTTGGGGAAGATTTGGCTATCGACATTGTTCTTCACTCCTTGCCCTCATGCTACAACCAATTCAGGATAACCTACCACATGAACAAGGAAGAGGTCACCCTAAGCAAACTCCAAGGGCTCCTGAGGACTGCTGAGAGCAACTTCAAGGACAAGTCTGTTGCACCAACTCCCAATCCACCCGTTGCTCCTGTTTTGGCTATTGGACAGGGAAGGGGCAAGAAGAGGAAGGCTTTTTCAAAGAACCACCACAAAGGAAAGTCCCAAAATGGTTCCTCTTCTAGTGGGACCAAGGTTGATCCTGCTAAGCCCAACCCAAACCCAAAGGAGGCAGAGTGCCACCATTGCCACAAAATAGGGCATTGGAAGAGAAGATGCCCGGAATATCTGCAAGCCATCAAGGATGGGAAGATCAAGCCATCCTTTGCAGGTATTTACACAATTAAATCTAATGATTCATCTCATGCTATTTCTTGGGTTCTTGATACAGGGTGTGGTTACCACATTTGTTCTGATTTGCAGGGACTAGGAAGAAATAGGGATGTGGAGCTTGGAAGAATAAATCTGATCATGGGAAACAGAAGAACGTCGCCTGTCACCAAGATTGGAGTGTATTCTTTAGAGCTTAGAAATGGTTTGAATTTAGAATTAAATAATTGTTGCTACTCGCCAGATATGGCAAGAAACATCATTTCTTTTCATGGTTTATTTAGACAAGGATTTAGATATTCGTTTAATAATGAGAATGGTTCGATTTATGCTTATCTAAATGGTGTTTTATATTTTGAAGCAATGCCTTGTAATGGAATTTATGAAACTGTTATGGTTGTAGATAACCTAGGAAATGATGTGTTGTGTATGGATTCTTCCAATGGTATGGATAAAGCATCCTTGTGGCATTGTCGTCTTGGACATGTCAACAAGAAGCGCATAGCCAAAACCCAAAAGGATGGAGTGTTGGAGTCGTTCGACCTTAGGGAAGATGACACGTGCGAATCTTGTTTACTTGGAAAGATGACCAAGTCACCCTTCACTGGCACCTGTGCGAGGGGTGAGTGTTTATTGGATCTCATACATACAGATGTATGTGGACCCTTTAGATCCACCACAAGGGATGCAAATCGCTTCTATGTGACTTTCACAGATGATTATAGCAGATATGGGTATATCTACTTAATCAAGCACAAGTCAGAAACTTTTGAAAAGTTCAAAGAGTTTAAACAAGAAGTGGAGAATCAATTGGGCAGGAAAATCAAGATGCTTCGATCTGATCGAGGTGGAGAGTACCTAAGTCTTGAATTCCACGACTACCTCAAGGAATGTGGAATAGTTTCACAACTGACGCCACCTAGGACACCACAATTGAATGGTGTAGCTGAGAGGCGTAATCGAACCTTGCTAGACATGGTTCGTTCCATGATGAGTCGTGCTTCACTACCTATCTCATTCGTTGGCACATATCAAGGTTTGGGGCTGTGAAGTTTTCGTAAGACGAGAAACTCACGACAAGCTCGAACCTCGTAGTGAGCGATGTATATTCATCGGCTACCCACAGAAATCCTTTGGATATCTCTTCTATAGGCCGAGTGACAATGTTGTCTTCGTTGCGAGGAGAAGGGTTTTCCGAGAGCGAGAACTCATAAGCCAATGAGACAGTGGGAGGCAAGTCGATCTTGAAGAAATTCAAGAATCTAGTAATGAAGGAACCTCTAACACTGGCGCTCAACCCGAGGAGGAAACTCCAGTTGAACCAATTGACGAGTCCTTACCTCTTAGACGTTCCGAAAGAGTTAGAGTTCAACCCCAGTTTTATGGTTTTCATATTACCACCGAAGGGGACACGTATATTAGTGATGGTACACTAATAAATCTAGATGAACCTAATAGCTATAAGGAAGCCATGGCAGGCCCAGAGTCTATAAAATGGAAAGAGGCGATGGACAGCGAGATTCAGTCCATGTATGACAACCAAGTTTGGAATTTGGTTGACAATGTACCAGGTCGTAAGACGGTCGGGTGCAAGTGGATCTTCAAGAAGAAGACCGACGTGGATGGGAACGTGCACACTTATAAGGCACGATTGGTTGCGAAGGGTTTCACTCAGACTCCTGGAGTTGACTACGACGAAACCTTCTCACCAGTTGCGAAAATAAAGTCTATTAGGGTGATGCTAGCCATTGCTGCATTTCATGACTATGAAATATGGCAAATGGATGTAAAAACCGCTTTCCTTAATGGGAAGTTGGCTGAGGATGTTTACATGGCTCAGCCAGAGGGTTTTGTCGACCCAAAGCATCCCAATAGAGTGTGTAAGCTTGAGAAGTCTATTTATGGGCTTAAGCAAGCATCTCGCATATGGAATCTTTGCTTCGATGAGAAAGTCAAAGAGTTTGGATTTGTACGAAGTGAAGATGAATCATGTGTATATGTCAAGGCCAGTAGGAGTATAGTTAGCTTTCTCGTTTTGTATGTCGATGACATACTGCTCATAGGAAACAACGTCCCGACTCTGCAGGAGGTTAAGTCCTGGCTCGGGAAGTGTTTCGCTATGAAGGACCTCGGAGAGGCTTCCTATATTTTAGGAATAAGGATAGTGAGAGAACGAAGTAAGAGACTAATAGGACTTAGTCAGAATACTTACTTGGATAAGGTACTAAAACGTTTTAGTATGGAAAACTCGAAAAAGGGAGAACTACCGATACAGAGTAATGCCAAATTGAGTAAGACTCAAAGCCCGAGTACAGAAGTCGAGATAGCTGAGATGAGCCGAATACCCTATGCTTCCGCAGTTGGCTCAATCATGTACGCTATGACTTGTACTCGCCCTGATGTGGCCTTTGCTTTGAGCATGGTCAGCAGATATCAAGGGAACCCAGGCAGAGCTCATTGGGTTGCGGTCAAGAATATACTTAAGTACCTTCGGAGGACCAAGGAATGGTTTTTAGTCCTCGGAGGGAGTGATGACTTAAAGGTGCGAGGGTATAGTGATGCTAGTTTTCAGACCGACAGGGACAACTACCGTTCGCAGTCGGGCTGGGTCTTTACCCTCAATGGAGGAGCAGTGACTTGGAAAAGTTCCAAGCAAGAAACAGTAGCTGATTCAACGTGCGAATCAGAGTACATTGCAGCGAGCGAAGCGTCAAAGGAGGCTATGTGGTTGAAGAACTTCATTGGTGATCTTGGAGTTGTGCGTACCATAAAGGAGCCTATGGAAATTTTCTGTGATAATGAAGGAGCGGTTGCCTTGACCAAGGAACCGAGGGATCATGGTAGATCTCGACATATCGACAGAAAATATGATTTTATTAGACATCGAGTAGAAGAAGGACACCTCGTGGTAAAGAGGGTATCGTCAGAGGATAACCCAGCAGATCCGCTTACGAAGGGACTTAGCAGGGTTAAGCATTTGCAGCACGCTAGGAGCATTGGGCTGAAGGACGATATTAGTTTAGATTAGATAGTTTGGAAACGTGTAATAGATAAATGTAATTGACATTTGATGATTAAATAAAGGAGTATTATTTATAAGTAAAATTACTGTCTTATGTTAATTGTTTAACTATTGTTTCATTTTGCATGTTTTGACTTCCTGAGTAATTAATTATTTGATAATAATCGAATTATTCGAATAGTCCACAGTCGTTCATATGTTGGAAGTAGATATGAATGAAGACTGTCATGAATTGGTGTGTAGATTGTCTAAAGTGTATTAGACATAGCAAAGGTTTGCTACAACGTTCATGAGTGCTTATGAACTTGATTTGAGCATTGGAATAAACCCGCACTTGTTGGAATCACTTCATGGAATTTATCACGAGTGATCACAAGATGGTAATATCATATAGTCTTAAAACCTAGATATATGGTTTATTGTTTGATAATTGGTTATGCATTGATAATGCGCAAACGCATCAGTAACTTGATGTTATAAAACGTATTGTTGTGTGTAATTTGATTAGTGGATAATAAATGCATATAAGTCGAAGTTTATCTGTTCCTTTTATCCTAAGAGGGTAAAAGCGATATCAGGGCCCCTCGATGATTTGATTTGACTTATGTGCCGGGCCCGGTCAGAACTAAATTGATGTGTTCGATTAAGTTCTATGTCAAATGAATCTGAGATCGAGAAACAAATTGCAGGACAATAAGTATGACCATGTTCCATGTAATTGTCCGCACGATATCTAGAACAGAGGATTATACGATCCCTTATCTAAAGGACAGGATACTGATAAGATCAGAGTTGACAGCGTCTTTGAGAGCTACGATTGCTAATCGGATTATATTTGCATATATAGTTACTAGACTTATCCAAGTGGGAGACTGTTGGATTAGTGTCTAAGGCTATAACTATATTTGGTAAGTACTTGACCCGGTTATGCATGGTCCTTTTGGGTTGCCTTCACCATAGCAACTTGACAGGATGATTTGTTAAGAGAGAAGAAATATTATTAATATATTATGAGAATAATATATTGAGGAAATAATAATATTATTTGATTAATATAAGTCATATATTAATTGAGAATTAATTTGGTGACTTAAAGAGGTTAATTGAATAAAGGGGGCATAAACTGTCAAATGTGTGATAATTGTATTTTGGGCTATGTATCCTTATGGATATTAGGGTGAACGAAATTTAGGGGCTTGGGAACCTTAATTTCGTCCAAGCCTATAATCTAGAAGGATCTTGGATTGCTTAGGGCCTAAGTCATTCAATTAGGGTTAAAGGAGAAACCCTAATAGCTCATAGTATAAATAGGACCCTTGGGATGGAGAAATTGACACTCTGGCAAGCCAAGGAACCCTAGGGCCGATTTCTATCCCTCCTCCCTCTCTCTCAAGATCATCTTCTTGCTATTTGGTGTTTGTAAGCCATTAGAGGAGTGACAATTGTGACTCTAAGCTCCAAGAAGAAGAAGTATCAAGCAAGTAATTCAAGGTATTCTTTTAGATCTGATTTCATATGATTAGATTCAATATATTACATTAGATCTAGTATTGCAAGTCTTGGATTCAATGCATGTTCAATTAGAGAAACCTAGATCCAAGCAATTAGGGTTTGCATGTGCACATAGGAAAGTTCTTATGGCTCAAACCCATTAGAATGGTGGCGTGAGGTGGCAGCCACCACCTCACGGTGATGGTGACGGGTGTTCCGTTCAAACATTGCACATACAATACCACACCATAAAACACAAGCATAGAGACACCATAAATCACACACACAACCGCCTTCCATGGTGGCTGTTGGCGGCAGGAGATGGCAACAGGTGGAAGCCACCATGATCGGCTGCCATGGTGGTTGTTCTCGGGTTTATGGCCAAACAAACATACCCACAATGAAAAATAACTCAAAAGTTCACACATACATTCAACACACACGCTAGGATGCACCCAACAATCCCCTCGAAATGGTGAATGATGACCGGAGCATGGGAGAAAGGTCATACGAGTGGCGACGGTGATCATGGCTGAGGGGTAGCACCGAAGAAACAGGGAAGATGGGATGAACCTGCGAACAACAATAGCAACATCAGCGGAAAAAGGGTATTCGCTATTGGTCCTCACCTTCGCCGGTGACGGGAGTGACGATGTTGGTTGATGACTCACATCACCGGCAAGAGTTTCGGTGGAGAATGGTGGTCGCTTGGTGGCCGTTAACTGATCGGAAAAACGAGCGAATGGATGGTGGCGGCTAAAAGGTCACACATGGCGGCTGCCATGAGGAATAGGTTTAGGGTTTGAATGAGAGCCAAGGGTTTAGGGAGGTGATGGGATTATGCCCCTTCCATTCCAAAAATTAAGCCATTATACACTTTCAGACCCTCATTCTCTTTTTATTTCAAATTAAATCCAAATTTAACCAAATAGCCCCTCCTCTACAAAATATTTTCAGCTTAAGTCCATATATTACCATTCAGCCCCCAGCTTTCAAAATCTTTTCAATTTAAGCCCAAAAACTATAAAGCAAGCACAATTTATTATTCTTTAGCCACGTGCTCAATTATTCCTTACACCACAAACCTCGGAAACACAAAATATAATGCCAATCACACACTTTTTCATTAAAACTCTTTTATTTAGATTTTTATATATCGAAATAAAATAATTCTAAAAATACATTCTCGGACTTTAGGGTTTGTCTTCGAAACGAGGTGTTACATTTCCACTGGACTATGTAGAATAGTTCGTGGTTTTCATCTATACGCTGCTAGATGAGTGGTTCATCAATAGTCAAGTCCTCTCAACATGTTCGTCACCCATCACTACCCCACATATTTATATAAATATATACGAATATATATATATATATATATATATATATATATATATATATATATATATATATATATATATATATGATTAAATCAATTAAAAATCATACAACTTTTCTAACACAAATATCAACTTTGATAATAGGCACACATAGCACTTAATCATCTAGATACTTTATATCTATATGTAAGTGGAAAGTAACTATGCACTCACTTGTTAAAGTGGATGTCTGGAAAGTCGGACATCGCTTCGCTTCAACACTTAACATTTCCTTTGATGTGACCTAGGTTCAATTTTCACTAAATCTTAGTTTATTATTTCTTATGGATAATGATAGTCTAGATTCCTCAACAATGTCAATGTCTATATCAAGATCTATCAAGGAATGAGCAACCAAATAAGATCATATCGAAGGTAGGGTCCATTTGGTATACAAAATATATTTTTTGGAAATCTCACTTTAAACACATCACTAAATCTTGCCTAAACATCACCCATGTAAGTAGATCAACCAATATAATGACTTGGAATCACTGACAAATCTTATTTATAAACTCATTACAACCAATATGAATATAAACATAAATTACACAAAAATAAAGTTGAGTGTAGTTTAAATTACAAAGATTTTCTAAACAAAAGTTCGGAAATTGAAGTCATAGTACTTCGACCTGATAGCAACTAGTTGTCGGGATCCTAGGGACCTTAGGGCTTCACCGAAGACTAAAAGTAAGGGAAATCTAGAGTTAAAGTAGGGAGAACTCAAGAGAGAAAGGATGTAGGGGTGAATTGTGAGCAACATATACAGAGAGCAAGCTATTTATAGCCGTTTTTGAAAAGCATGACACACACTCTGTCGGGGAGTGTCGTGTAAATGGTCACGGTGTTGACATTGCCTTGTCTGAGTGGTGACATGTTTCAGAAATCTGATGGATGTCATATACGCACCGTGCATGCTATTTATGTCATATGTGTGCTGCGCATGCTGTCTGTGCGCGCGGCTACACACGAAAAAAAAAATTACTTTAAAAATCCATATCTTCTTCATACAAGCTCCATTTTCGACGTGTTTTATATCCACGCGTAGCTATCAATGATTTTTACAACTTTCATTTAGACTCCATCGGCTAATTTTGATATTATTTTTAAAGTTATATTTTTAACAGACTTAGACTGTTAAATTCCGTTAAAAATTCATCACTCTGTCGTCCGACGTTCGTTCTCGACATTCTTTATATCGATAGACTCCTATTAACAAGATCTTCTATTCTCATTTAGATTGTTTCATCTAAAATCCAACCGATCTAAAATTCAATTTCTATGTTCGCACTAATGTGCTAAAACTTCGAAAAATCATAAATTCGTCATAGGAAATCAGATTTAGATATTCTCTACATGCACGCTCACGGTTATATGATTAATATGACTTTAGTTTACTTTGCTTAGGATAATAAGCAACCTATCAAAAATTTACTTTTTACGAGACTCGTTACCGTATCGGGTCGAACGCGAGAATTCAGCGGGCCACAACTTCTTCGTTCTATGCCCGATTTGAGTGTGTCTTATATCACCGGAATCCTCATCACGGCCGCTTTGACTTTCAGCAAGGTTATGCGGCCTAATTATAATTCTATTTAAGATGCGTATTTTATTTCTTATTTTATGATATCGCTTTAAGCACGTATACTACCTATAACTACATAGAGAACACATAATACTCAATAATTCTCTTTATTTACTTCAGATAAAGGTTACAATTATTTGACCATTACAAATATATAATATTATTAATTCCTAGTGAGAAAACACAGACATTACAATGATCCAAGTTGCAAAACAATTAAATGGTTAGGTGACATTTATACCATTCATTTGAATCCAACTCGGTAGATATCGATTATATATTATATTCTACTATATAATTCATAGATTTATGGGATCGCTAATATCAAATTTAATTAGATATCTTTGATCTCATCTATGCCTCAAAACTCTCTTACTTAAGTGACACTTATCACAAAAGATTTCCGATCAAATCATCCAATTTGAAAAACTTGCGTAATCAGTCTATAACTTGGTTAGAGAAATCGTGAAAACACCCTTACCATTAAAAAATAACACTAAGTGGTTATGTGACCTTTATCACACTAGTGCATACAAGAGATGTGCGAGCGTTCTTCAAAAAATATTGCATAGATTTGAGGTTTGTAAGGGGTCTTTGATGTTTTTATAATTCTAGTTTAAAAAACATATTACATCATGGCTATTGTATGCATCCAATAAACCATGGTATGCTTTATAAAAAAAACTTATTTTATGTAAAAATCACATTTTAACAATGTTCTTTTATATAATTGACGCAATCAAATTTTAATAGCTAGTATTAAGTCGGACGTTTGAGTGCTTTAGATCTTTTGTAAACCTTTTAAAAAAAACTTCCTTTTATAAAATAAGGTTTGGAGTTTGATAAGTTTATAAATATCTATTTTAAACTTATATAATTTTAATCTTGAAATTTTACCGATTACTAGTTTTAACGATAAAGCTTGTTTTAATTTTGAAGCTATTTTACAATCTTATGTTGAAAAGGTAAATTTCATTAAAACCAAACTCCTTTTTGATGTTTATTTATGTTAAAATATTATTTTTCATTTGAAAAACTAATTTATCAACTATAAAATAATAATAACAACATAAAATTAAACAACACAAACATGTTAAAAACGTATGTGCATAAACCAACCAACTAATGGTATTTTGTTAGCCATCACAAAATCTCAAGTCCATTCCTAAAGAGACATTTAAAGGGACCAAAAATGTTCTAGTAATGTTGTTGTAGAAACTCCCACATGAGAAAACACTCATTTCTTACAAAAGATTGGAAAGCTTCTTGAAAGTAATAATGTGGCACATGCAACACTTTCAAGAAGTGTTAAAGTGTCACAAAAGCTCCAACAACCTTTAAGGGAGATGCCAACAGTGACAACTTTAGTGACATTTTCAGGAAGTGTCACTATTATCCCTGCACACTTACATATTACGAAAATTCACTTTTGGTCTTCAAATAATGGCTCCATCTTCATTTCTTGTTACATTTTTGTACAAATAAATTATTTCTAAAAACTAATCTATTGCTTACAAAAAATAAATGAAGAAAACTAATCTATTTAATTATTACATACCATGTCAATAAATAAATATTACAACCATTTTTTCAACAAATCAACACAAACAACAAAACAATGGTCCTTGGCTCATTTGTGCACATCATACACATTTATATACTCCAAATTATATAAAACAACTATTTGTTTTTCTAAGACCACTTTTATGACTAAAAAGATGCACGTACACGTCTAGTCATAAATTACAAATTATAAACATTTTAAAAGTTGTCACAGAAAATATGTATGAATTTTTCTTGAAAAGATAAAACCATCCATGTTTTCCAAAAATAAATATTTCATCAACTTAACAAATAATCTAACTAATCTTGAAAAAATAGCTCTAATACCCATTGTTAGCTTTTTATTCAAAAATTGTTCCATAAACACAAAGATAGCAATGGAAGACTTCAATTTTAAACAAAAAAATAGTTTTACTCCCACCAAAAGATCATTTTGCAAGACTTAGAAAGATTGAAACAACCATAGAAGGGAATGCAAAACAACCTGTGAAGACTTTGTGTAAGGTCACACCTTATGATCTGATGAGGCAAACAATCTACACTATTTGTCAATGTCAGCGTCCACATCACCGCCATCGCCAGCTTATCAAACCTATCAGCGTCATCGCTTAGTATAGTTATTTTGTGTAATCTTTTGTATATTAGGCAATGATATAGATAAGTATATAATAGATATCATATCCGACATCCTTGTGATGAGGATCGGTTCAAAGTAAATATTAGAAGCAATCCCTTCAATCAAGATATATACTTGTATAGATTAGTATATAATCTACATTAGGGTAAACCCTAATGTAGAGAATTCGTCTTTGTGACAACCCATCTTCTTAGGGAAGACAAACCCTGTCTTGGTGAAAGACTATTTGGAGAACTCCATGTGTTATTTATTTTCGGTTCTTTGTTTGCTTAGATTAGTTTCTTTTTGTTCTTTATACTTGAAGTGTATCCGATCGATACAAACATTCAATTGGTATCAGAGCATGTTTTTGATACACTCAAGTAATCATGTCGACTTCCAATAATGTCAAATCCTTTGGTCTCAACAAAATTCCTCCCTTCGATGAACACAATTTCGCTATGTGGAAAACGAAGGCCATGGTTGTTTTTAAAACCATGGACTATGGGATGCGTAAGATTGTTGAAAAAGGTCCTCACTGTCCTATGTATCAACCTATGGTCAATAATGCTCCTGTTGGCTCCTTGAAGCAAAAGCTAGAGACGAGTTATGATGAAGATGACAAGAGACTTCTTAGTCTTGATGTGAAAGCCAGGGTTGCGATTGGAAATTCTCTTCCCTATCACGTGTATCATATCGTATAGAATTGTGATTCAGCTCAAGAGATGATGGAAATTCTCTTCCCTATCACAGTAGCTTATGAAGGCACCTTATAAGTCCATGCCACAACCATCAGCAACCTCAATCGAAGATATGAGCATTTCTTTGCTCAACAAGGTAAGTCGCTTACCCAAACCTTCAATAGGTTTAATTTCTTGGTTAATCATATGCAAAAGATGGGAATTGTCAAACATTCATCTCAGTTGGTTTTGAAGTTTCTCATCTCTCTCGAGAACATCTGGGAACATCACGCTGATGTCCTTAAGAATAGTGTAAAGATCGATTCCATGGATCTAAACTCCTTGTTTGGAAATCTGAGAAATTATGAAGAGACCAAAGCTCTTCGTAAAGATGTCATGAAGGAATCAAGCAAGGAAAGGTAAAGCATTGGTTTCTCGAAAGGAATAAATAAAGCACATCAGCGACTCAAATAACTCAGATCAGGGTGAAGAAAGTGATGAAGATCTCACTGATGAATTTGTTATCAACGCTACTCTTATTGTCCAACGCTATGAAGAAAGTAGATCAAATAGAGTTCGATGAGCTCAGTTTAAAGGAAGTAGTTCAGCAAGGAGATCCTATTTAGAGCAGAGAAAATCATGTAATTGTTTTAACTGTGGTAGCCCCGACCATTTTTCTAGGGATTGCAAAGAGAAGAAATAAGTTCAAAGTCCTGAGAACTATGAAGTTTTGTACAAGAAGCTGGTGGCCCATATGAAGAAGGAAAACATCTCTCTACCAAAATCTTTCATTGGAAAACAGGATGATCATGAAGAATGGGTGGAAGAAGAGGAGACATCTGAAGACGAGGGGCTAAATGGTAAGGGTCTAATGGCTCTTATAACTGATTCTCCTAATGACATGTGTGACGTTGATACTTCTCACGTAGTCCAAGAATCAAGTCTGAATTTAAAACATACTTTGTACTTAGAAAATGGGTGCTCTAGACACATGACCGGTCTCAAGTCCCTCTTAAAAGACTTTGTGAAGAAAGATGGTCCCAAAGTGGTTTTTGGTGATAATAATGAAGATGCTATCACTTGACTGGGAACTTTTGAGTATAGGACGTTCAAGCTAATGGAGGTGTTTTATGTCAAAGGCCTAAAAAGCAATCTCATCTCCATCGGTCAACTTTGTAACGTTGGTTATAAAGTTCTTTTTGATTGCCATGAGGGAATGGTTTTTGAATCCGAAAAAAAATTATGCTTATTGCACTCAGAGACAACAACATTTATATGGTTTGATTTTGTTTGTTTAGACATTTCTACTTTAGTTATAATTTATTCTTCGCTACTTTGAAACTGATGAACATAAGCTGCTATTTTTTTATTTGCCATAAATTTCTGCTTCAATTTTGTTTTTAAATTTTTTTTACCAAATGAGTATACATTGTACATATATGTTTTGCTATTAACATTGCCAATGTTCATTCTGATGGGTTTTATACAAACAATCCTATGTGTGCATGCAACCCTAGATACGGATATATGTTTTCACTATTAGTTATACAACATTATGAACACAAAAGAAACCTAACATGCTCCTAGGTAATTTCGAAAATCATAAAGGAGAATGGAATACATACCTCTTGTTGTTATGTTGTAATAACAACTTGTATCTTGAATCTTCTTGTCTTTGAAAGCAAGTACCACAAATGTAGTACCTCTAATGGCTCACAAACATCAAGAGAAAATGGAGAGGCAAGAGAGAGAGAGAGAGGGGAGGTATGAAATTCGGCTCTAGGAACCCTAGATGTCAAGTGGCCAAATTTCTTATGCTAAGGGGTCTTTATATAGGTGTGGGAATTAGGGTTTCAGTCCTTATCCTTATCTGGTTGCTTAACCACCAAGCAGCCCAAAGGATAACCCTAAAAACCTTATCATGGACGAATTCTAAGGCCTTATCCCCTTGAGTTCGTCCACCCTATCATATAGGGCATCCTTTTCCCTACTTTACAACTATCACATAATTACAGTTCAGTCCCCCTAGTTCAATTAACTTCTTTTGATCACAAAATTAATTCTTAATTAATTCTCGACCAATGTTAACTTAATAAATATGATTTCTCTTTTAATATATTATTCATATAATATATTAATAAACCATAATAACCTCTTTCTCTATTATTTCTCCAGTCAAGTGGCTTTGGTGAAGGCAACCCAATAGGACCATGCACAAGCGGGTCAAGTACTTACCAAATATGGTTACAGGCTTAGACACTAATCCAACAGTCTCCCACTTGGATAAGTCTAGTAACTATAAATGCAAGTACAATCCGATTAGCAATCGTAGCTCTCAAAGACGCTGTCGAACTCTGATCTTATCAGTAACCTGTCCTTTAGATAAGGGATCATATATTCCTCCATTCTAGATATCGTATGAACTGAGACATGGATTTTAATCATACTCTCTGTTCACGTGTTGTTTCCCGATTTCCGATTTATGACGACTGACAACAGACTACAGTTGAACACATCAACTTAGTCCCAGCTTGGTCAAGCGCTTAGGGTGTCATCACTAAATCATCAAGGGGCCCACATATATCGCTTTTATCCTACTTTGGGCAAAAGGAACAGATAAACTTCGACTCAATGCTCGCTTGTACTCACTCACTGAATCACACACAACAATACATTTTATAACACCAAGTTACTGCTGCGTTTACATATTATCAATGTGCAACAAACTTGCATAATACAACTCACACGTATCGGTTTCAAGAATATAAGATATTATCGTCTCACTAATCACCCGTGATAAAATCCATGAAGTGATTCAAGTGAGCGTGGGTTTAATCCAATACTCTAATCTTATAGGTGCACTCTTGAACCCTGCAGCAAACTTTTGCTATGTCTAAAACACTTTAGAAAATCTACAGTCAGATTCATGACAGTCTTCTTTCATACCTACTTCCAAAGTATGATCGACTGTGGATGGTTTGAATAATCTTATTATTCGGGAAGTCAAAACATGCAAAGTGAAACACAAGAATAATCGAATCCAATATGTCCCCAAACTTTTGAGTATAAATAAAACTCTTTTTATCTAGTCACCATATTGATTACACATTATTCATTGTATAATGTTTCGGTTAATCAACTTATTACTTGAATTATAACAACAGTTGTCCCATGCTCCAAGCATGCACACTATGTTTACCTATGGTCCACACTTTGTGAAATAGATCATTTGAACACATTTCCAATGATACTCGTTTCACAACTCCCAATCCTTATCATTAGTGTAAGAATACCAAATTCTTGTCACCATTAGAATATGTTAGATTCTAACATTTTATGCAATGATCCTTTTGTAATCTTATTGCACAAAAGTCACCAAGACTTTGCCAACGAAATTTCAAAATGTTCTATTAGAGATTGTTACAAGACAATTCCATAGATATGAAGTCTCACATTCAAAGTAGATTCCTTTGAACATCCTTCTTGCATAAAAGTTTCTAATCTAGACATAAATTCTTAACGTCCAACTCCCAATATGGAAACATTTCCATATTTTCCCTACGACAACTCATTATTAATAGAATCATATCTAATCATAATATTGTCATTATGGTCCATTTATTACTATACTTCCAACTACTCACAAGCGACCGAACCTTAGATTGTCCTTGACAGTTGTTTAATTATTTTAGCCAAATCCGGTTCTAGTCCTTTTTCCCTCTTAATGCCCTAGGCATTTGGAAAATTTTAGAATAGTCAAATATTACAGCATATGCAATCGAACGTATACCCGAAGCGTATGGGACACGATTCATAATGAAAAACGTGATATTTTACCAGTTCCTTGCTATAATATTGCCATATATAGAATCCTTTTAAGTTGAATCTTTTCAATATAACATCCATATATGTCCTTTGACTAAATTTGATTAAAATTTCTCGATCCAAGCCTTTAGATTTTGAAACGAAGTATAATATTCTCTCCCTTAATTATAGCAAAACAACTCTTCAACCCCTGCAACTTTGCAAAGTGAACTTTTTGTTTTCTATAATTAACATTGCTAACTTGCAACACTTAAAATAATAATAATCATGCTCCCACTAACATGATGATTATATCCATACCAGCATAACATTTATGCTCCCACTAGCTTTGACATGTATTCAGAAATCAGCTAAACTTCTAGAAAACAATACTTATTGATTTCCAAATATCATATTTCTAATAGGATATGCTTCGATAATCCTTTATCTAAGCTTCTCATACACCTTTCCTTAGATAACTCACATGTGTGTCTAAACAATTCTAGAACTTACAATAATAAGTCTCGAATGTTCAAACTAATTGCCAAATCTCACAATTCGAACTATGAAGAGGGATGCCGTAATCATAATTTAATTTGAGAATGTAATTTACACAATCGCTATCTCCTTAAAATCTCTCTTAGTGAAAGTGTTTCCTCACAATCATTTTCATGAAGGAGAGAAACCTTATGACACTTAGATTTTATGGTGTATGTGTTCCTATCCATGTGAATTTGTTATAACCATAATTATAAGATAATTTTTGTGAGAAATCCAAACTCTTATGGACAGAACTTGTTCATTCTTAATTTCTTGCCATCAAGGGTCCCACTATTGCTTCCAAGTTATTTAGCAGCTCACCCCTACCTATCAATGTACTTTTCATTGATCAGGGTGATTGCCTTTATGCAGTCTATTGAGAACTCGTAGAACTCATATGCATAGTTGACCAAACTGGAATGGCACAGAAACAAGAATATGTCAACAGGATAGGTTACAAACCTCGAGTCGTGTGCTAGTGTTTAACAATAGGTTTACCTTTGATTAGTTCTTGAAACTTTTCAAGATCTTTAAACTCCCACTGACCTCTTGACATATTAGATTCTCTTATCAAGAAACATTTTTGACAAAACAAATATTCAAGAGTTAGTGTGTGTTTATATCAAAACAAAACCTACACGCAATTTGGTACTAGTTGGCCTTTGTCTTATTCAATACATCACAACTTACCAAAATGTGCAAGTGTAAGAACATTTCTACTTAAGATTATGTCACTCAAGTCACAATTTTGGAGTATTACTCTAAGACTTGATTTTGTAACGAAGTACGATACATCTTACTGACTTAACCACTACAAAAATTCTCGATTCCTCTTCTTAGCCAAACTAGTGCACTAAGGTGTCCTTAGAGGATGAATTTTAATATGGTTCCTACGATTACCAAGACGGTCATAAAACACGATACAAAAGTACTATCCCTTCTTCTTAGATTGGAGAAACCTTTTATCTTTCTACCTTCATTGATTCTACTGATTCGTTCTGCCATTCATTGAAACTTTTCAATGATTCAGAATTACACTTAATCTTGTAAGTATAATCACCTTTACTAGACTTTTAGTAAATCATGACGAATAATGTTATTGTTCTTTGTGGTGGATTTGACTGGTTCACAACATTGTGTACTAGTTCTCCTAGACCTTCACTTGACTATTTGTCAAGGAATTAGTCTTAATTTTCCAAATATGAAGGTTCTCATTCATCATACAATACAGGTTGTATGATTCCAAGTTTCTGTCCAATTGAAACTCGGGTGACAAGAATCTTTCCTTATTTGGTAAATTCTCGACATTACCACAAATAATATAACTAAGAATCATATCCATTTCAACATTGCTAAAACTAGAAATATACAAGCGTCAATTTTTCATACATGCCATTGTAAGGAAATATATAAATAAGACAAAACCAAAATTTATTTTATTTATAAAAGGTGCGGAAAAACTTGTCCTTACAATGCAATTCAAATGAAAAACTACACTATTACATATTCCTAAGCAATCTATCATAACTCTAAAAGTAACAGCTAAAAAATCCATTCTTCGAATCCATGCGATCGAAATCCATATTTTCGCGATCAGACTCAGCTCACTTCTTCCTTTAAGCTTCCTTTCTTTCCTTCGATTCTATAAAACATCAAAAATGTAATCCTATCACATAATGTATCAAGAATCAAAAATAGGAACTTATAGAGTTAGTTAATGGATTTTACCTGAAGTAGAGCCATACGTCTTGACTCTCCCATCTCTTAGATCTCTCAGGTAGACAGGGCAGCTTCGTCTCTAATGCCCCTTCTCTTGGCAATAAAAGCAAATTGACTCTTTTGGAACAGCACATGGAACTACCTCAGACTTTGCCTTTCTCTTATGATCAAACTTTTCGACCATGACATGCCTTTCGTTGCCATTGCCTATGTCCATGGAGGTTTGGAAGGCAGATCCACCAATCAACTTTGCTTCTCCAGTGCGCCAAATCATTGCTGATTCAGCAGCAACAAGCAAATAGGTGAGATCGATGAGGGTCATGTCGTGGTCCATCATATAGTACTCTCTTACGAACTCACTATATGAGTCAGGAAGCGATTGAAGAACCCAGTCAACAGCTATCTTCTCGCAGACAACGACTCCCAACATTCTTAACCTATCAATGTGTGACTTCATCTCTAAGACGTGTGCACACACTGACTTTCCTTCTTCATGTTTACTTGCTAAAAGGGCTTGAGTGAGCTTGAACTTTTCAAGCCTTTGAACTTGTGGGTTATGGAGAACAATAGGAGGAGGTGGAGGAAGTGAAGCATGATCTCTTGTTCCTTGATCGAATCGTAGAATATCATCTTCAATTAGAAATCTTGTTCCAAGGGATTTGGAAGACCATAGTTAGAATCAGACATCTACAAAACGGGAGAAAATTCAAGTCAGTTGATTGAGTCCTTAATAAAAAACCCAAACGAGAGATTAAGGCTAGGACCCAACACAATACTCTACAACAAGGGAGAGGGATGTCATAACCCAAATTGCAGAACATTTGAAGGTAAGTGAATAACGATTCACTAATTTTCCACCATGAAAAAACAAAAAAGAGATTAAGTTTTAAATGTATTGAAAACTCCTAGATCCTTTGAGATTCATTGAACTTTTCAATGGCATGTTTAAATCTCGATATGCCCCTCGATTTATGACTGGGATGTCGAGGATCACAAAACAGGGTGTGAATAACCATGCCAATATACATGGTGCCCCCAATCTTACAGTTACCTATTCGATGTGCCGGTTAACCACACACGCTCCACCGAACTATGACAAACATATAGTCACCCTTCACTACCTTTGCTTAGAACCCATTTAGTGTGCCGGTTAACCACACATGCTCCACTAACGTCTTAGCAAGGGTACAAAGTGTAATTTCGTGGAATTGCATCCAATTCACTTTTGCCTAAAGTAACTAAGATTTGGAAATTTTATAACACATTTAGTTACTTTATAATTCATTATACTTTTAATGGAAAGGGTTCGCCCTATCCTACCCGTTCGGCTAACGACCCTCCACTAGTCAAGAGTGCGGTGGGTAAGAGTGGATACCTAATGGCGGTCATTTTACATGCCGCTTCCTTAAACACCCCTTATAGACCAGCTTCGTGAATGAGGCCTACTAACGGTAAGACTGACATTTAAGTTATACATATATAATATTAGACTTTTAATTTTATATATAGTATAAGAGTGTATTTTACACTTTTAAAATACTATGTGGTCTAATTTAACAAATTACTCTTTTAATTTAATTAAATGTAAACCATATCATTATGGATTTATTAACTCTCTTTTAATTATACACTTAATTAATTTAATAAAACCATAAGGGTGCAATTTGAACTTTTCAAAAAATAGGGTTTTAGAATTTAACATTTTAAAATTAGACTTTTAATTAAAATTTAAATTCCAAAACTTGAGGGCATGTTTTGAAACATTTCAAATCATTAGGATTTTAATCAAATTTAAAATTTCTGAAAATTAAAACTTTTAATGTAAAATTTTAAATATTTAAAACTTTGATTTAATAATTATCCCAAAATTAAACAATTAATTTGAATTATCAAATCTTGAAGGATTATCTATTAAATTAACAATTAATTTAACCTAATCCCTTAAATCCCCTAAAATTCGAAAATTGGGATGGGATAATTCAAAAAAAAAAATTAATTACCATATTAAACAATTAAAGGGATAATTACAAGATATGACATTATCCAAATCCCTTAAATTTAGGAATCTTGTCTTGGGGAGGAGGCAATTTCGAAAACCCTAGGGTTGGATAACCATAAATTCGAAATCTTGGAGGCTAAGGAAAGGGTTTGGGAAACCCTATCAAAATTTCGAAATCTAGGGTTTAGAAACCCTAATTTCGAAAATCAAGTCCCTAGGGTTTATTTGGAATAAACCCTAATATGTCAAATTCATACTTTTGTATAAAATCTAATTGAAAACAAAACCAAAATCTCTGATACCATTGATGGGTTTTATACAAACAATCCTATCTGTGCATGCAACCCTAGATACGGATCTATGTTTTCACTATTAGTTATACAACATTATGAACACAAAAGAAACCTAACATGCTCCTAGGTAATTTCGAAAATCATAAAGGAGAATGGAATACATACCTCTTGTTGTTATGTTGTAATAACAACTTGTATCTTGAATCTTCTTGTCTTTGAAAGCAAGTACCACAAGTATAGTACCTCTAATGGCTCACAAACACCAAGAGCAAATGGAGAGGCAAGAGAGAAAGGGGGAGGTATGAAATTCGGCTCTAGGAACCCTAGGTATCAAGTCGCCGAATTTCTTATGCTAAGGGGTCTTTATATAGGTGTAGGAATTAGGGTTTCAGTCCTTATCCTTATCTGGTTGCTTAGCCACCAAGCAGCCCAAAGGATAACCCTAGAAACCATATCATGGACGAATTCTAAGGCCTTATCCCCTTGAGTTCGTCCACCCTATCATATAGGGCATCCTTTGCCCTACTTTCCAACTATCACATAATTACAGTTCAGTCCCCCTAGTTCAATTAACTTCTTTTGATCACAAAATTAATTCTTAATTAATTCTCGACCAATGTTAACTAAATAAATATGATTTCTATTTTAATATATTATTCATATAATATATTAATAAACCATAATAACCTCTTTCTCTATTATTTCTCCAGTCAAGTTGCTTTGGTGAAGGCAACCCAAAAGGACCATGCACAACCAGGTCAAGTACTTACCAAATATGGTTACGGTCTTAGACACTACTCTAACACATTCTTCTCTTTCCTTTTGTATGTGTCAGGAGCTTCTGTCTCCATCTCGACATTGATCTTAAATGTTTAGATCAGAGTGTCACTCCTTGAATGCATCACCTTCCTTGTAAGAGCTAGTTGATGCTAACTCTGCATCTTTTCTTCAACACTAATTGCCCTCTCACTGACGTTGATGATCATGCTGATGAGACTAGTTAGGGGAGAACTATTCAAAGGATGTTCTTCTGGACACATATCTCTTCTATCTTGGACAACCTATTTTTGTTGCAATGGGATGAAGTGAAGTTAGTTGACATAGCACATCTAATTTCCATTGACGTTGTCACTACAATACCATCCCCTTATAACTCGAAGGTTACAATGATTGGATCCTTCTAACTCCTTGGTTACAAATACTGGTTCATGTTCTTCTTTCATTCTTGGTGAACATAAAGCTTGGAATCAATCTACAGAATCGTAAAGATTAAAGGCATTCTCTCTTTCTTTCTCTCTCTCTCTCTCTCTCCCTCTCTCTCTCTCTCTCTCTCTCTGTGTGTGTGTTTACAATGAATTGTGTTTTTTGTTTGATATATTTGATCGTTTTTGCTCTCTTTTATAGCCATAATTCAAGGGTTATATATCTCAAAAAATGGAAGTTCATTTATGGCCATTCAATTCAAAGCATTTGATGGATCGATTCTTTATAATGCTTTTGAAAAAGCTGCAAAATTATCGCCTTTTAGAATATTTCCTTGTTTGATTAACTCTTTTGTTTGTATTCTTATATTATTTATTATTTTGTACCATTTTTTAAAGGATCTGATGGAGGCTTTTCTAAGCCTAGTATGTAACTTTTGACAAATCATCTTCCCTAGAAGCATGTTGTTGTATGTGCCAAATCTCTCCAAGTCTCTCATCAGCGAGACCATCTGCTGAGAACATTGAGTCACCCCCTTATGCTGACTGTCTAGCATTGTCAAAACTTTCTAAGTGAGATTTCCTGGTCCAAATAAAAATTGATAGAAAGGATTGGGTGTTTATTCTTAGTAAACTATCTTACCTTACCTTGTCCGTGGAAGCATGCTTGTCGTATGCATCAAGCCTCATGTTTTACTGAAACATTAAGCATAAACCAATGGCTTACATTGATTGCACAATCATCAGCGTAAGAGATACTTCTCTGGTCCTTAAATGAAAAAGGGTTATTCATGTCCCTGACCTCCTATTATGAGGTATGACATGGTACCATTATGAGTTAACGGAGAATATTTGATTCTAGACTGCAACTAAAACTCTATGATGCAAGAATTAAACCATTTCTTGCTGATGGGTTATATTCATTTATGATTCATGCTAATTCCACCTCAGCATCACTGAAACAATCCATTCTTTCCTTAGTTTCTTCTAAATAAAACTTAACGATTCACTGTGATATACCACACACTAATAAAAGTTTAAAACTTTGTGTCGATGATTAGTCTATATACCGTAGGCTATCACACGCATCAACCCAATCTTGCCCTTATATTCTTCTTTAAAGCTTTATGATTCAGCATAATGTACCATATGCTGATGAGAGCTTGAAAAATCTATGCCGATGGTTAAGCTAAAACACCACATCTTATCACACGCCTCAAACCATTCTTTCCATAAATTCTTCTTTATATTTTTATGATTCAGCGTATGATAGCAAATGCTGATGAGAATTCGAAAATACTGTGCCGATGGGTACATTTCATACCGGAATGTATTACACGCATCATACCACTCCTACCATTTTTCTTCTATTAAAAGTCATTAATGAGTCAGCGTATGAAACCTCACGCTGGTGAAATCTTGCAAGACTATGTCAGTGAATGGGAGTTCAAACCTATACTATCAAGATACATTACAATCTTACTGGATTACAAGCTGAAAGTCTAATACATTGATTGATTCCACTGATGTTTATTGCCGCTGATGACATCTCACTGATGTAACTTTCTTATCTCAACGGTAACTTTTTGGATGATGACTAACCGATCCATCATTATCTTGGGATACGAGATTTTTACGGCGAAGATCTCTTCAGTCATGATTACATAAAAAAGGAAGAAAATTTTTGGTATAAATTGGGGATTTTCCATCTTACGTCACTTTACAAGCTATTCAAGCAATTGACTCCCTCTCTCTCGAAAAATGCTTTCTCAACCATCATCCTCCTCAGGCTCTCCCCATGTCGAAATCTCTCTATGAGTTTGCCCCCAACGCTAATGTCGTCAAAGGTCCTCATGCCCCTGACTCTCCCATCATCATTCAAGCAACCAATGTAGCATTCTCTGACGATATCCCATAGCAGTTCGCCAAATCAGGAATCGAATATTTTTTCGATTATGTCAAAAGTTATCCTATTAGATATTCATTCTACAACTTCTCAGACCTATTCTACCCTAAACAAGTATGTGAGTTCTACTATTCACGCTCTGTTGATTCTGGTGCTCGAACATTTACTGGAACCATTGGAGATGGTCAATATAGGGTCACTATTGATGTGGAATCTTTTCGAACTGCTCTTCGTCTTCCTCGATTTGATAAGTTCTCTGAAACTCCCTCGGAAGAAATTTGCAAGTCCGTTCGTGAAAAATTAGGGTATAATTTCAAACTTTAGGGCATCACTCACGATCCATACAAAAACACTCTTTGTTAGTGTTTTAATGTAGGATGGAAGTATTTAACAGGTGTTATTGGGAAATGTCTTGGACACTAGACTGGAAATTTGGATCAATTGAATCTCTTTGAGCAAAGAATTTGGTTCTCTATTGTGTACAACAAATGATTAGATTTTGCTCGACTTTTTCTTGATCAGATGATTGATTGTATCACTGGGAACAAAAATCCAGTACATGTTCCCTATCCTCGTTGGCTTGGACTGATCTTATCTTGTAAGGAAGGATATGTTGAAATTCATGGAATTATTATTCTAATTCTTGTCCGCCCCTCAAAGATTATTAATGTCGCTCCACCTAAAGGTGACTTGATTATTACTAAGAAGATGCAAAAGTAGATTGACAATGTAACAACCCAAATTTCCAATAAAATTTTTCATTTTTAAGTAACAAAATAATTTCCATAAAATATAAAATTCCAATCACATTGTTTTCAAAATCCATAATATCAAACATTTTATTTACAATATCAAAGTGTCCCCAAATGAAATGACGGAGAGTGCATGTCGCACCATCATGTCGGGCTCTTGCCCTTAGATCCCGAAGTACCTGAAACAACCAACAAACTCTAGTCAACTCGCCGAGTTATTACAACAACTCATCGAGGTCGAATAATGTCCAAACGATCGGGGAAACCCCCGGCCAACTCACCGAGTTGAAAAGGAAACTCGTCGAGTCTGCCCAGTCTTAACTCATTCAGCCACTTTCTAAGGAAGTACAACGCTCCAAACCATAGATCTGATCCACTAGGGCTGAGATACCACGTAAAGTTGCTGACTTTACGTCCATGCATGATCTTAAGGGGGCTAAAACACTCAATCCTATCTTATTAAGGGATTTAGGGCATGAAGGAGGGTCAAGGCTAGATAAAGATGGCAACTCTAAGTCAAAATAGGCCATGAGATGTCCAGATCTGAAGTCATAGCTTCATGATATGCTCAAATCCAAGAATGACCCCAAGATATGCTAAAAATGACCATACACTTTCATAGGAGAAGATCTAAGCAATAAAATGACAATGTATTGACTTTATACCTTAAAATGGTTGCCAAAACAGAGTAAACATCGGATGTACAACGTCTCCCTTTATGCACCAACCACTTCAAGCTTCTTCACATAAACACCAAAAAGGCACTCCTTATGCTCTTACACACTCAAAAAGGTAGGAAAAGCACAAACTAGGGTTTCTCTGGACAAAGGGGGCGATAAGGGAGGCTAACAATGAGGCTTAAGGCCTTTAAATAGGGTGCAAACCCTGGAATTTACGATTTTCCTTTCCAGCGTCTACTCGTCGATTTGTGGCTCCCAAACTCGTCGAGCAGATCCTTAATCATGCATCCATATTGATCCCTACACGACGAGTTGGAGCTCCCCAACTCGTCGAGTTCCAGCCTAAACCCTAAAATGTTGAGAAATAAATAATACATGGATCAAGCGTTACAAATCTCCCCCACTTGGACTAGACTTCGTCCTTGAAGTCTGCTAATGAAAACAAATCCGGGTAATGCTCTCGCATCTCATCCTCCGGCTCCCATGTCCATTCCGAGCCTTTCTGGTGCTGCCATTGCACCTTAACTTGCTTCACGTCTTTGTTACGAAGAACCTTAGTTTTCTTATCCAAAACCGGAACGGGCCTCTCAATGTAGTTCAAACTCTCATCCACCTGAATGTTTTCCAAAGAAATAACCGCGGCCTCGTCTGTGACACACTTCCGCAGCTGAGACACATGGAATGTGTTATGAATCTGGCTAAGCTCGTCTGGAAGATCCAAATGGTAAGCTACCTTGCCCACCCGGGCGGAAATCCTAAATGGTCCAACATATCGGGGCCCTAACTTTTCCCTCTTCCGAAACCTAATGACACCCTTCCATGGTGACACTTACATCAAAACGAAGTCTCCCACCTGGAACTCGACATCCGAGCGACGCCGGTCAGCATAGCTCTTCTAACGGCTCTGTGCGACCTGCAGCCTGTCACACACTTGCTGGATCAACTCGGTAGTCCGAAGCACCACCTCGGTGCTTCCCATGACTCGGTACCCAAACTCACCCTAACAAACTGGGGTCATACGCCTCCGACCATACAACATCTCAAATGGGGGTTGGTCGATACTAGCATGATAACGATTGTTATATGAAAACTCTACTAGTGGGAGGTATGTATCCTAACTCCTTCCGAAATCCAATACGCATGTCCGCAACATATCCTCGAGCCTCTGGATCGTCCGCTCACTCTAGCCGTCTATCTGGGGGTGGTACGTAGTGCTGAAGTGTAATTGTGTGACCAGTTCCTCCTGGAACTTCCTCCAAAATCTGGAGGTGAATCGATGAAGCATCCCAAAAATACAGTCCAAAAATTTCATTTTAAAACTTATAACAAGACCATAATTCACCCATCATCATAAAGAAAATCAAGAATCATGTATCTCAAAACATCATGTCAAATACTGTATCAAAATCATATGAGAAAAATATCAGAGTCTAAACATCCCAGTCTAAAACAGTGGTGTGTGACATGCGATCATCCCGAGCCCTTCCCCTTGCTAGTGGAAGTACCTGAAACCAAAACTGAAAACTGTAAGCACGAAGCTTAGTAAGTCTCCCCAAACTATCACATACCATACACATAACATGCAACTAAGAGATACGGGCCCCACCCACTCTCATGAAGATTCAGGCCCTGCCCACACTCCGCTGTCTAGGAGATTCGGGCCCTGCCCACACTCCGATGTCTAACATGCATACAAGTATCACACAGACAACAAGTATATCTATTCCTATCAAGCATTCAAATAACTATACACATATAATACTACGAGATTCGGGCCTCACCCACACTTGGCTACTATAAGATTTGGGCCCTGCCCACACTCAGCTACTATCATATCACATATACAGGCTAGCCTTGGTGCCGTAGACCCGTTCTTACTGAAGGAAACTCACCTCGTAAGGCTGACTGTTGAAACTCGAGTGAAGAATCTCTGACTACTCCTCCGGCGACTCCGCGACTATCAACTACATAATACACTTAATCAAAAATCTGATATCCTTCTCAGGTTAAAATGACCATTTTACCCTTAGTCAAAGTCAATATCCAGGTCAAAGTCAAAGTCAACGTCAACTCCCAGTCAACCCCAAATCGTCGAGTTATCTCCCAACTCAGCGAGTTCATGTACTACTCAGACTCGTGGTCAACCGAGTCAACTCGGCGAGTCCCTTCCCAGACTCATCGAGTTCTTCCTGCCATAAGATTGCGACAAAACGTATTAACTCATCGAGTCCCTCCTTGGACTCGTCGAGTTCTTCAGTTTCCGAGTCCTAATCTTGCCCAACTCAGTGAGTCATCTTCTAGACTCAACGATTTCACTCAAACCAGAAAAGGGTTAGGGGTCCACAACCCGACTCGCTGAGTCACAAGAACAACTCGTCGAGTCCCCCATATGCCAAATCCACATAGTCGATTCTAGTCAATTCAAATGCTTCCAAATCGTAGATCTGGACTCCTTAGACTAGCATTACACGTAAAGTTGCTAACTTTACGTGCATGGATGGTGTTATGAATCTAAAACACCCACCACAAGCTAAAATGGCGGTCTAGGTCATGGAATAGGGCCATGGATGAATGAAGGTGGCAACTTTGGGCTTCTAAAGCTCAAGAGTGCCCAGATCTGAAGTCCTTACATCCCCAAGAGTTCAAATCTCAGAATGACCTTGGAAATGGCCCAAAAGTGACAATATTCAAGCTCAAATGAAGATCTAAGTGAATAGAAGCCAAGGTATAAGCTTTATACCTCTATCAAGACAGAAATGAGTCCTTAGCTCTGGATCTTCAGCCTTCCTTCTGCAACTCCAAGTCCTTGCTTCCTTCTTCTAGCTTTAAATCACAAAAATGGCAATAAATAGCTCAAGATCACTCAAGGTTGATTAGGGTTTCGAGATTAGGGTTTGGAGGTGATGGAGGTTGGGGTTCAAGCTCAAATGCTTAAATAGGGTGCAAGCCCTAAATATTAGGGTTTCATCCAGACTATACTACTCGTCGAGTCAGGACTTCGACTCGTCGAGAAGCTCACTTAAACCCGCACATATTCTGCCTTTTACTCGACGAGTTAGGGCCACCAACTCGTCGAGTAGCCCTTCCAAAATGAATAAATAATTAAATGCATACCAGGAACCAGACATTACAATCAAACATCGCGGTCCGAGACCACTGATACTGGCACTCTGAGCCTGACCACCACCTCTCGCACATAGATATCTGCCAATTTCTAAGTAGAAATACTCTCGGGGATCGGAATAAAATGAGCACCCTTCCTTAATCTATCTACAATGACCCAAATGGCGTCCACACCCCTCGCCTTCCTCGGTAACTTCGTGATGAAGTCCATGGTGATCTCTTCCCACTTCGACATGGGAATGGGTAGTGGCTGAACCTTGTCATGGGGCCTCTGATGTTCGTCCTTGACCTTCCTGCATGTCAAGAACCGCTCCATGAACCATGCGATCTTCCGTTACATGCAGGGCCACCGGTAACTCAACCTCGGATCCCTATACATCTTTGTGGCCCCCGGGTGAATATAGAACTTGGATTTGTGTGCCTCCTCCAAGATCTTTTTCCTCACACCCCCAGATACATGTACCCACACCTGGCAACACTGTATTAGAAGACCTCGACTATCCCGAAACAAATGAGGGAATCTGACCCCGAATCCGCTCTAGCTTCCAGTTCTCTTACTTCAAACCCTCCACTTGAGCCTTCTTGATCATATCCAACAATGGATAGATCATCCTCATCCTCAAACAAACGTTCCCGATCGGAGTACCTGCTGCCTTGTGGCTCAAATGTTGAACCCATTTTGACGATCGGTGGATGCGGAATAATAATATCTTGAGATTTAGCGAACATAAAAATGAAGAACACGAAGACGAGTAGTTCCATAAAACTAGAAAAGAGATAAAAATATTACATGAAGAACATTGTTAGGAGAGATAACTCTCCCTTGGTGGGAGAGATCCCACCACTTTCTCTCTCTCTCGAAAACTACATTGTGTGCACACTTACAAATAAAATGACCAAATCTCTCTTTATATAGAAGAGAAAAAACACCAAAAATACAATAAAGGGAAAAATACAACCTAACTATCACTCATAATTTGTAGAGCATTTACATGCTCCAACATTCTCTCCCTAAATGCTTGCAAATATTGAGGGATACAAATGAAGTGATAAAAGGCTAAAATACAGTAACCGACTAGCAAGTGTGGCAATAAAATGAAACATAATGAGAACCAAATGCTGAAATGTCTCTGAACCTCTAAAAGTGTCTTTAGTTCTTGAATCATAATACACCAAAAATTCTTCAAACAATAACTTGCTAAAAATGTGAAGCATCCAAAAGCGAAGTCCGAATAATAAATAATGTGAGTCCAAAGACATAGTCTAGCAATGCCAAAAATTTGATCGAAAGATCAAAAATAACTATCACGTCACATCGCCAAAATAGTCTTCATCTTCAAAATATCGCAAATCCAAACTCGAGAAATCATAAGATCTGAATCGGATGCAAACACAAAATCATCGTGTGGTAGAGTCCGAATAATAAATAATCTGGAACCAGGAAACATCTAGTAATGCCAAAAATTTGATCCGTGAAGACCAAAAATAAGTTCCACATCACATCACTAAATAAATAATCGTCTTCAGAAGTCTTCAAAAATCCAAACTCAAACAATCATAAAATCACATCCGGATGATATTCTCTCCCTATTTTTGATAACCAATGACCGGATATCAAAAATCAACAAATCATCGAGATGGAGAGTGTCGGATACCAACAGGTAAGAAAGCTCTCCCTAAATGTATGAAGGGTCTCGATAAGACACGAGAATGAGAGTAAAATAAATACTCTGTGGTCATATGTAGTTGGCTGATTTAGTCGCTTAAAACTACTCCAACAAATACCATAGAAACAATAATAACTCTACATGAAAAATAATCTTTGTTGTGCTGAAAGAATACCGATATACCCAAACTGCAGTGCCGGAACTCTTGAAGTGGTCTTCAATAAAAAATAAAGTCCACATGCTCAAGATACATGGTTCGTCAACCGTAGATCAAAAGCGACAAGTCATAAAAATCTCATAAACCGAAGAATGCGAAACAACTTTGTTGATCAGGCGCCGTTGCGGTGCAAACCTCACGAAGAATAATATAAAGTTCGACTGCAGTATGGAGTAATCCTCATGGAAAGAATAAAATTCTTCCAATATAATCGGCATGAAGTAAACCAATGTGACTATCCAGGGTTAGGTTGTGGCAAAAATTGCTATTAAAAAAAATTGGTTTTAAAAAATAAATAAATTGGTTTTAATAAAAAACATGGCTAAATAAAAGAACTGGTGTTAAAAAAATAATTGGCTAAAAAATAAAAAGATTGGCTGAAAAAAAATAATTGGCTAAATAAAAAAAATTAATTGTAAAAAAAAATAAATTAAATGGTGTAACAAAAGGTTTTTAAAAAAATAAGAAGGGAATGGCTGATGAAAGGGGAAGGAAGAAGGAGGAGGAGGGAAAGAGGAGGAGGGAGGAGGAAGAAGGAGGAAAGGAATGAAGAGGGAGGAGAACCGGAGTCAAGATGAGGGGGTAAGGAGGAGGTACCGAAGTGAGAAGGGAGGTGGTTGCGAGTCTGAGAAGGTTGCGGGTGAGAGGTAGTTGATTGCGGATGAGAAGTAGTAGTTGCGGATGATAGGTAGTAGTTGCAGTAGTAGAAACGAAGTGGGTGCGATGGGTTGCGGTCAAGGTTGGCTGCGGTAGGAGCTGAGAAATGGAGACTTTGGTAGCTGACTGCGGTCCGAGACTGCGGTGAGAGGACTGCGGTCCGAACTATGGTGCGAACGATGGAAGCGAAAGAGCTGCGGCCCGAGAAGAGAAGAATGATTGCGGACCGAGACTGACTGCGCTCAGAAGGCTAAGAAGAGAGGTTGCTGTCGGAGGCTAAGAGAGACTACGGCCTGAGAGGATTACCCAGATGAGAGGGACTCCGGTAGGCAATTTTAGCTGCGGTTCTGGAGGCCGAGGAGGGCTGGGCTGATGACGAAAAATGCTATTTTTTATGAAAAAATGATACCGAAAAGGCCATTTATTCATATTTTAATGAGAGGAATCTTTTCTAAAGCATTTTGGGTCAAAAAGAGGTATATGGAAGGCAAAACGTGGAGTGTGGAGGGGGTTTTAAGGGGACAAAAGTTGATGGGATTGGTCAAGTCAAATGGTTTTTAGTCTTTTGAGGGAATAATAAATGGAGTGTTCTTTATCCAAAAGAGTAACAAGTACATGGTGCTTTTGCAAACAAATAATCACGTCCAAACACTTCACATGAAGATCTACAGCAACTATATTAGAGAGAATGAGAGAATATCATACCATTCAAAAGTAGCTGGGAAAAATCTTCAATAAAGAAATGCTTTTCTCCACTTTCTTCAATAAAAAGTTCCATAAGTTTGTGTCTTGTTTCCAAGAATAAACACCTCCCGGAACAAATCTTCAACCATTTTTAAGACCACAAAATTTTCTTCTCCCTTTTTCTTCTTCATTTCCTCAACAGCATAATAAGAACATGTATGAACATGGATTTTCCAGCAGAAAATGAACAAGCATCAGCAACTAATTTTATTCTTCTAAGCATGAATCAACACGAAAAATAGAAGAACTCATCATAAAAATTTCCGGTTTGGACCCGAAAATTCTTGCAAAAATCCGAAAAATCTTCAAGATAATCACCGAACTGGAGTCGTTCCCTTGAACTAGTCGCTTGAACCTTCAAGGTACGCCTCTGATACCAATTGTTGAACCCATTTTGACGATCGGTGGATGCGGAATACTAATATCTTGAGATTCAACGAACATAAAAATGAAGAACATGAAGATGAGTAGTTCCATAAAACTAGAAAAGAGATAAAAATATTACATGAAGAACATTGTTAGGAGAGATAACTCTCCCTTGGTGGGAGAGATCCAACCACTTTCTCTCTCTCTCTAGAAAACTACATTGTGTGCACACTTACAAATAAAATGACTAACTCTCTCTTTATATAGGAGAGAGAAAAAACCAACAGTACAATAAAGGGAAAAATACAACCTAACTATCACTCATAATTTGTAGAGCATTTACATGCTCCAACATTCTCTCCCTAAATGCTTGCAAATAATGAGGGATACAAATGAAGTGATAAAAGGCTAAAATACAGTAACCGAATAGCAAGTGTGGCAATAAAATGAAACATAATGAGAACCAAATGCTGAAATGTCTATGAAACTATGAAGTGTCTTTAGTTCTCGAATCATAATACACCAAAAATTCTTCAAAGAATAACCGGCTAAAAATGTGAAGCATCCAAAAGTGAAGTCCTAATAATAAATAATGTGAGTCCAAAGACATAGTCTAGCAATGCCAAAAATTTGATCAAAATATCAAAAATAAGTGTCACGTCACATCGCCAAATGTAACAACCCGTTATTTTTCTATCTTGTAAAAGTCAACATAAGTCAAACATATCAAATTAAAGTCAAACTTAGTGATTTGTTAATTTAATAAATTTGAATTAATGTTGTGATACATATAAACACTTAGTAAAAGTGTTGTAGAAATTAGAAGTTGAAACACACAAAAATCTGAGGAATCTCGCATGACCGAAAACCCTCACAACTTTCTTCTTCTTCTTTCTTCGGACCGCAAACCGAAGGCAACAAATGGTTTGCAGCCAAAAACTCCTCGGACTTGTAACGCCCCGTTCTAAGAGTAATTATTTATGGAATTCCCGAGATCAAGAGTAAGGGCGTTTCGGTCTTTTTATGGGCAATGGGTTTTATTCGAGAAGGCTTCGGGTCGGGGTGTGTTGCTAGAAGCGTAGGGATTCTCGCCACCTTTTCATGGATATAAAGTTCGTCGGAAACAGACTTAGAATAATGGAGTTATGGCACTTTGAAGATATTGACACGTATGACACTTAATGGAAAAGTTGTCAAAGAAAGGCCATGCATGCTTGGGACACGCGTGGGTACGCCCAACGTAGGCTGGGTTACGCCCAGCGTAATAGAGTAGATGAAACGCGAAGTTCCTCGACGTACGCCCATCGTACTGGATTTACGCCCAACGTACGTCCAGTGTCCAGAAACCCTAATTTTAGGGCCAACCACTATATAAGGAACATTATGGTTCCAACCCTAGCCTCCATATCTGCCCTCTTACTCTCAGAAACCCTAAGTAGCCGTTTTCTTCCATGGTTGTGGATATTTGATCTTGGGGAGCTTGGTTTGGCAAAGGAGAGCCTAGGAGAAGAAAGAAGAAGTTGTCAAGGAAGGAGTTGGGTGGCTGGATCTTGTAGATCTGGGAAGGCATCATCTTCTGGAGCCCTTTTGAGGTATAAAGCTTCTTGCTTGACATCTATTTTGTGTAGATCTATGTATGGTGAAGTTTTGACACCATTCTTGTCCCAAAAACCCACATCTTGATGCATGATGTGTTTTGGTTAAGATGAGTTGTCCTTTCAGACCATTGGAGAGGTCTTGAGTAAGAAAAATGAGGTCCCAATGGCTTTGGTTGTCCCATGTAAGAAGTAGGAAGGTCTTATTGGGTTAAGACCTTGAGTTAAGAGCTTTATGGACGTCCCAAGTAATAAAGTTTGAGACTTTATGAATCCTAGGCATGTTTGGTCGATGGATCTGAAGTTTGGGCTTAAGAGCTTAAGCCATTAAGAACTTATGAGGAATTTTAGTCAGCAAGATTACGCCCTGCGTAAATGGATGTACGCCCAGCGTAGTGGGTCAGTGTCCCGTTTCCAGTCCGCGAACATCGTAGTACGCCCAGCGTACCAAGAGGGGTACGCCCAGCGTACTCCCTCTATCGGGTTTTTGATTTTGGTCCTTAAGTGATTGGGCTGTTTATAGGCTGGTGGGGCTTGGGCCGTGACTGAACATTATGGATGGAGTAATTTAGACCCAATAATTATTATGGACCTTGGATCTAGGCCCATTCGATGAGGTGGGCCCAATTTAGTAAATTGGGCCAATATTGGGCTTTGCATGAGGATTTGGTTTTGGGTCTTGGCCCAATAAGAGGATGATGGACTTAATGAGTGTTGTGGGCCCTTGGCCTAGAAAGTCATGATGGTTTATAATGAGATGATTTTTGCATGTGATAATTGGGATTCCCGGAGAATCAGCAGTCAGAGATTTGCAGGATTTCGGCAGTTGCAAGGTGAGTTTTCCTCACTGTACTCAAGGGTCTAAGGCACCAAGGTCGGCCCTTTGAATTATTGTTAGAGCTTGTTATATTATGTGATGATATGCTTGCTAGTATCCTGGTGGATAAGATGGTGATATGAGAGTATGCCTTTTGTCTAGTATCCTAAAGAGATGGACATTTGTATGAGGGCTAGTTCTGTTGGATCAGCGCCCTGGTAGTTGGGTAGTGATTATTTTTAGACCGGTAGTGGGTCTTGCATTATGTACGCTGGTAGGAGGATACCTGCGGGTTATGTATGTTGAGCAGTGGTAGAGGGTATTCCATCCCGGTAGAATGATAGGGCCCTAGTGTGCTAGTTCTGTAGAGTGTTATGTGGTTGCCTGATATGTGTGCATGTCTGCTAGAGTAGGTTGGCATTCCAACCCGATGGTTGAGGGGCCTGGGGTATTCCATCCTAAGGGATGATTGGACCCATAGTAGCTATTGTTGTATGTATGTATGTGTTTGGGCATTCCAACCCGATGGTTGTGGGCCGAGAGTATTCCATCCCGGTAGGATGATTGGGCTCGCATTATGTAGGCATTCCAACTCGATGGTTGTGGGCCAGGAGTATTCCATCCCGGTAGGATGATTGGACTCATAGTATGTTGGCATTCCAACCCGATGGTTGAGGGGCCTGGGGTATTCCATCCTAAGGGATGATTGGACCCATAGTAGCTATTGTTGTATGTATAGGTGTTTGGGCATTCCAACCTGATGGTTGTGGGCCGAGAGTATTCCATCCCGGTAGGATGATTGGGCTCGCGTTATGTAGGCATTCCAACCCGATGGTTGAGGGCCGGGGGTATTCCAACCGGAAGGTTGAATGGACCCGTAGTATGTTGTTCTTTGCTAGAGGTGTATGTTTGTGTCTGTATGGGTACTTTGGGGGAAACTCACTAAGCTTTCGGGCTTACAGTTGTGGTTTATTGTTTCAGGTGCTTCAGGAGATCGTGGCAAGGCTAAGGCGTGATCGTACCGCTCCTCATGTTTATGTTTTATGCGTTATGGTTCTGGGGAAATAGTCTGATGTTTAAACTGTTTTGAAAATAAGATGTACGAACGTAATGGCTTTTGAATGAAATAAAATGTTTTAAATTGGTTGAAATTTTTGGTTGTTACAAGTTGGTATCAGGGCCTTGGTTTGAGTGAATTGGAGGAACATTCGTGTGAATCTAGTCTCAAATCAAGGAGAGATTTTCAAAAATAGTTTTCAAATGGTTTTCAAAATAAGTAAAGGAGGACGCAGAGGGTACGATCAGTCGGAGCCAATAAGTTACCCCAAAATACCATACAAGTTATTTGTTTGTGAGATATGTTAGAACGACATGCTAGTACTAGGCTAGGGATCTTCAGGAATTGCATGATTGAATTGCCTGCTTTGTGATGCCTGCTAGCCTAGGGTTTTCTTGATATTAGATATTCAGTATTCCTCTAGGGGTTAGGAATGAGTGCCTGCTATGTATGTTTGTGCTTAGGTCGTTGTGATGATACTTGAGACAAATATGGGTAGGTGTGGAAGGTAGTATGGGCCCGTACTACTGAAAGCACAGGACCCATACGCGTGTCAAGGAAGTCACAACCCCTAGGTCGTTGGTTAGAGGTTATTTCTCGGCGGTGATGCGAGGTATCTGAGGTTCTTGTGGTTTATTGCAGTATGGCAGATGCGAGACGTCTCGAGTCAGGATCCGGTTCAGGATCGGGAGAGGGTGGTCAGGATGGATCAGCACCTCCCGAGGTGATTGGTCAGATGAGTACGGATAAGTTGGATGCTAGCATTCGTGATATCCTGCATGATGAGGTTGTTGCTATGTTCCGGGCTGAGTTGCCGGAACTGTTTGGGTCGATCAAGACTGCCATGGTTGAGTATTTTGATGAGCGTTATGCGGCTCTTGCAGAGACAATGGCCGCGACAGCCGCAACGGCTGTGGCAGCGACAGGGGGAGGAGCCAGTCGGGGTTTTCAGTATCGGGATTTCGACAATACGAAGCCCCCTACTTTCGATGGAGTTCAGGATCCGATTGTTGCTATGAGGTGGTTGTCAGACGTGGAGAGTTGTTTCTTCACGTGTTTATGCCCTGCGGATCAGAGGGTGAGGTGTGCTCTGAACCTTTTGAGGCTCGGGGCGAAGGACTGGTGGAGGTTGACTACGGGATCTTACTCTCATGCGCAGCGGGCAACGGTTTCGTGGGATCAGTTCCGGGAGATGTTCAGTACCCGTTATGTTCCACAGGTTGAGATAGAGAGACTGGCTCATGAGTTCCTGGAGCTGAAGCAGGATTCAGAGTCGGTGACGGAGATCACCAGGATGTTTACTGAGAGGGCGATGTTTTGCCCGGAGTTTGCTTCGGAACAGGCTCAGATGTCCCGATATCTGAGTATGCTCAAGAGGGATATTCGGCAGTTTGTGTCCACGCAGAGGTGTAGTACCTTGTTGGAGTTGCAGGAGGCCGCCAGGCGGCGCGAGTTGAAGATGGAGCTACAGTTGAGAGAGCAGAGGCAGGACCCGGTGCAGTCGCAGCCTGCAACGAAGCGGATGAGGCCAGCTGATTATCGACAGGGAGGTCAGAAGAGTCGCACTTGCGGGAAGTGCGGCAAGGTGCACGAGGGTAGTTGCCGTTCTTCTTCGGGGTGCCACAGGTGTGGCAAGGAGGGCCACATAGCCAGAGATTGTCGGCAGTCGACTCCATCTGCAGGAGTCCGACTTTGTTATCATTGTGATCAGGTGGGCCATATGAAGGCCCAGTGTCCTCTGCTGGCTGCCAGGTCAGTGCAGGCCCCAGCGCCATCCACGTTGAGACTTACTGACGGGAGTCAAGGTCGGGCAGAGCCTCCAATGGCTCCAGGGCGTGCTTATCAGCTTGTGACCGAGGCGATCAGGTCAGAGCCAGAGGTGTTAGCCGGTATGTTTTTCTGCTTTATCTTGTTTATGGATGATTGAGTTGTTGTTTCTTGCATGAGATATAAAGTGTTGTATGTGTTAGAGAAGAGTTAGTATTGAGAGTTGTTAGAGAGATAGTATCCGATGTGGAATTCGTGAGGAAGGAAGGTTGTGGTTCGGGAATTCGGGAACTTTCAGCAGGAACTTAGGTTCCTTGAAGTTCAGTGTATTAGTGGGGTTCCATCGAGCAGCGTGTTAACCTCTCCGCCAGTGGATAGGGGTTAGTGCCCTAAGTGGGGGAGAATTGGAAATTCTCGGACGTGCCGCTGGTTGTAGAAGGTTGTCTGACGCGATTTGAATGTTGGTTACTAGGATGGTGCGATGAGGCGGTTCAGTCATAGTAAGGGTTTTGCAAGTGTCGAGGATCTTTGAACCAGAGGTTGGATGATGCGTAGGCATGTTTCCAGTCTCCTTCGAAGAGGAGGGGGATAGTGTCTCTAGATTGGAGGTTTGGACAAAGGAAGGCGAGATAGCAGGTTAGCAGACTCGGGAGCAGTCTGGATCGATGATGAGGACTGTACAGTCATAGGTCAAGGACCTAGAGATTGTGTTAGGGAAGTATGAGTGGTTTATACTGAAGTGTGGCGAACCGGAGAGTTCGAGGGGCACGCAAGGACAAGGTCCTGGGTTCCGAGTATGGTTTTGGGTTTGAGTTATATATGTGGAGGTATTCCAATCTGGGGTATTCCATCATGAGGATGACCGGACCCTATGATTGATTGGACCTGATGTGTTTGGTATTCCAACCCGAGGGTTGACTGGGCCAAACATGAGTAGGATGCGAGGGTATTCCATCCTAGGGATGAGCGGACCCGTCGTAGGCATGCCTGGTATTCCAGCCCTAGGCTGATTGGGCCAGGCGTGAGTGTTGGTTTCGGTAAGAGTATCGTTGTATGCTCGTTTGGGAATGAGCTAAAGAGGGAGCAAGTGTGGCCAATAGCAGAGTCTGACTTGTGGTCCTGTTTTCAGGTTGGGAATTCAGGTTCCCACGGTGGAGTAGGTATCTCTTCGAGGAGGAGTGCCAGTGGGGCTGGCCTCCCTTAGTGGTCGTCACGCTTTAGGGGCATCAATGTGCCTTTTGGGAAGTTTGCGTAGCCAGAGTTGGCAATTGGCGATTTCGAGGACGAAATCATATTTAAGTGGAGGAGAATTGTAACGCCCCGTTCTAAGAGTAATTCTTTATGGAATTCCCGAGATCAAGAGTAAGGGTGTTTCGGTTTTTTTATGGGCAATGGGTTTTATTCGAGAAGGCTTCGGGTCGGGGTGTGTTGCTAGAAGCGTAGGGCTTCTCGCCACCTTTTCGTGGATATAAAGTTCGTCGGAAACGGACTTAGAATAATGGAGTTATGGCACTTTGAAGATATTGACACTTATGACACTTAATGGAAAAGTTGTCAAAGAAAGGCCATGCATGCTTGGGACACGCGTGGGTACGCCCAGCGTAGGCTGGGTTACGCCCAACATAATAGAGTAAATGAAACGCAGAGTTCCTCGACGTACGCCCAACGTACTGGATTTACGCCCAGCGTACGTCCAGTGTCCAGAAACCCTTATTTTAAGGGCCAGCCACTATATAAGGAACATTATGGTTCCAACCCTAGCCTCCATATCTGCCCTCTTACTCTCAGAAACCCTAAGTAGCCGTTTTCTTCCATGGTTGTGGATATTTGATCTTGGGGAGCTTGGTTTGGCAAAGGAGAGCCTAGGAGAAGAAAGAAGAAGTTGTCAAGGAAGGAGTTGGGTGGCTGGAGCTCGTAGATCTGGGAAGGCATCATCTTCTGGAGCCCTTTTGAGGTATAAAGCTTCTTGCTTGACATCTATTTTGTGTAGATCTATGTATGGTGAAGTTTTGACATCATTCTTGTCCCAAAAACCCACATCTTGATGCATGATGTGTTTTGGTTAAGATGAGCTGTCCTTTCAAACCATTAGAGAGGTCTTGAGTAAGAAAAATGAGGTCCCAATGGCTTTGGTTGTCCCATGTAAGAAGTAGGAAGGTCTTATTGGGTTAAGACCTTGAGTTAAGAGCTTTATGGACGTCCCAAGTAATAAAGTTTGAGACTTTATGAATCCTAGGCATGTTTGGTCGATGGATCTGAAGTTTGGGCTTAAGAGCTTAAGTCATTAAGAACTTATGAGGAATTTTAGTCAGCAAGATTACGCCCAGCGTAACTGGATGTACGCCCAGCGTAGTGGGTCAGTGTCCCGTTTCCAGTCCGCAAACATCGTAGTACGCCCAGCGTACCAAGAAGGGTACGCCCAGCGTACTCCCTCTGTCGGGTTTTTGATTTTGGGCCTTAAGTGATTGGGCTGTTTATGGGCTGGTGGGGCTTGGGCCGTGACTGAACATTATGGATGGAGTAATTTAGACCCAATAATTATTATGGACCTTGGATCTAGGCCCATTCGGTGAGGTGGGCCCAATTTAGTAAATTGGGCCAATATTGGGCTTTGCATGAGGATTTGGTTTTGGGTCTTGGCCCAATAAGAGGATGATGGACTTAATGAGTGTTGTGGGCCCTTGGCCTAGAAAGTCATGATGGTTTATAATGAGATGATTTTTGCATGTGATAGTTGGGATTCCCGGTGAATCAGCAGTCAGAGATTTGCAGGATTTCGGCAGTTGCAAGGTGAGTTTTCCTCACTGTACTCAAGGGTCTAAGGCACCAAGGCTTGCCCTTTGAATTGTTGTTAGAGCTTGTTATATTATGTGATGATATGCTTGCTAGTATCCTGGTGGATAAGATAGTGATATGAGAGTATGCCTTTTGTCTAGTATCCTAGAGAGATGGATAGTTGTATGATGGCTAGTTCTGTTGGATCAGCGCCCTGGTAGTTGGGTAGTGATTATTTTTAGACCGGTAGTGGGTCTTGCATTATGTACGCTGGTAGGAGGATACCTGCGGGTTATGTATGTTGAGCAGTGGTAGAGGGTATTCCATCCCGGTAGGATGATAGGGCCCTAGTGTGCTAGTTCTGTAGAGTGTTATGTGGTTGCCTGATATGTGTGCATGTCCGCTAGAGTAGGTTGGCATTCCAACCCGATGGTTGAGGGGCCTGGGGTATTCCATCCTAAGGGATGATTGGACCCATAGTAGCTATTGTTGTATGTGTGTATGTGTTTGGGCATTCCAACCCGATGGTTGTGGGCCGAGAGTATTACATCCCGGTAGGATGATTGGTCTCGCGTTATGTAGGCATTCCAACCCGATGGTTGTGGGCCAGGAGTATTCCATCCTGGTAGGATGATTGGACTCATAGTATGTTGGCATTCCAACCCGATGGTTGAGGGGCCTGGGGTATTCCATCCTAAGGGATGATTGGACCCATAGTAGCTATTGTTGTATGTATAGGTGTTTGGGCATTCCAACCTGATGGTTGTGGGCCGAGAGTATTCCATCCCGGTAGGATGATTGGGCTCGCGTTATGTAGGCATTCCAACCCGATGGTTGAGGGCCGGGGGTATTCCAACCGGAAGATTGAATGGACCCGTAGTATGTTGTTCGTTGTTGTAGGTGCATGTTTGTGTGTGTATGGGTACTTTGGGGGAAACTCACTAAGCTTTCGGGCTTACAGTTGTGGTTTATTGTTTCAGGTGCTTCAGGAGATCGTGGCAAGGCGAAGGCGTGATCGTACCGCTCCTCATGTTTATGTTTTATGTGTTATGGTTCTGGGGAAATACTCTGATGTTTAAACTGTTTTGAAAACAAGATGTATGAACGTAATGACTTTTGAATGAAATAAAATGTTTTAAATTGGTTTAAATTTTTGGTTGTTACAGGACTGCAAACCGTTTGCATCCGAGAATCTCGGACCGCAAATGTAGTAGAAAACCACCCCGGATGGTTTCCTCCTCGGATGCTTATCTCCTCGGTTTCAGCAGCCTTATATCCTCGGGTAGTGTTCACAACCAAAAACCTTCCTTGGTTTGTATTCACAACCGAAAACCCATCAATATATATATATATATATATATATATATATATATATATATATATATATATATATATATATATATATATATATATATATATATATATATATATGATGTCCGAAAATTTCATTCATTCTCACACACTTCAACCGAAAATCACAATTTTCCCTCAAGGATCTTGAACCAAAAACCTCCCCTCTCCTCTCAAGAACATGCAAAAACTCTCTTTTTCTTGAATCATCATACGAAAATCACTTGATTCTTCTTAGAATCTTACAAGTATCAATCTATTGATCTTGTATTCACCCAAAAACACCTTTCAATCTTCATATATTCGGCCGAAAACACCAAATCACACTAGTTTTCACGAAGAACACTAAGAACACGAAGAACACGGAAAACCTATTCTAAGAATTATTGTAAGTCATTTTACAATAATTAAGTGTTGTTTAACATTTTAAACATTACTAGAATAACTAATTTATACTTAATATGATGTTAATATAAATTAGGATTCGGTTTTTATCACGAGTTCTAACTTTTGGATTTAACACAACTACACCGTATCTACAACCGAAAACTCGCAAAAAAAGTGAGTTCATACCCTTACATTTTTACTATTCTTCACCGTTTTAAGGGAGGATACAAGTCTAACACAAGAATATTGTGTTTTCAAATAAATGCATGATTTCTAAATATTTTTAAAATGACACTAAATGTTTTATAAACTCTTTATAACTTATATTTTTCCAAAATCATGTATATATATATATATATATATATATATATATATATATATATATATATATATATATATAAGATTTAAAAGGCTTAGGACTAATAATTCGCTTTATTTCCCTTTTCCTTGTTTGGATGTGGGCTCAGGGTAGAATTATTTGTCCGAATGTCATTCAACTTTTAATTTTATATATATATATATATATATATATATATATATATATATATATATATATATATGTGAATATAAAAGCTATTTCAATCAGATTCATATTCCTTTTGTAACATGTCGAGCTAAGGGGATACTTTCATGAATATTACATATCAAGCAGAACACACATATAAATTATAATAGGTATAATTTATAAAACTCTCAAACTATTTTCACGAACCATTTATACAAAGTTTAACAGATTACTTTTGTACAAATACTTTACCTTCAAGAATACTAGAGAAAGATCATATTATCAGTTCATCATTTGTCTCAAAATGACTTTTCATCATTTGTTATGTTCGTCAATATGCTTTTTGTAAGACAATGTTCAGTTGCTTATTCGTTTAGGCAATACAGTTACAGTCATGATATTATAACCAGAATCTCCCGAAAGAGAGCGAGAAAAATGTGTATAGATCTATACGGGATTGACAATCCCGCACTCAGACTGTTAGCTACTGTTGGGTTGGTATTCCTATGAGTGACAAATGTCGTTAACAGTTCTGACGCCTACAAAGCATCGTATCAGGCCATCTAGTCATAGTATGGTTATAATAACTCACCAAAAAAATGAACAAATACGATTAGTGTATAATTAATTAAACCAGAGAGTACGAATACAAAAGTACTGGTTTTACAATAATATGATTTACAGTATTACATTACAATTTACAGTTACAACTGGTGGAGCCAGGCATACTCACTTTTACAGGGTTTTCAAAGAGTACAATTACAGAACTTGGAAAACATAAACAATACAGAAAACATTCTCTTTATATTTTTATTGTGAATTAAAACTATGTTACACTACTTTATAGTACAACAACACTTATACATAACAGTTTTATGGTATTAAAACTACTTTTCAGTTATATTAGAAAATATTGGATTTTCTGGAACAATAAACATGATTACTATTTCAAGAAACAAACATCAATTTTCTAAACATAAATTCTTATGCACTCACCAACCTAAATGTTGATACTCTCTTTTTCAAAATACTTGTATTCTCAGGGAACCAGTAGACAGGTACATTCCCAGGAACTTTGAGAAGACGGATCAGTATAGAGTCATGTCTTCTATGTTTTGCTATACATAACTTTAGATATCATGTATACAATGACTTGAAAACTATGTAAAACTTATACATTATTAATGCAATGTTTGTTGTACTTTGATTACTATGATGCATGTGTTGTGATACTTAACATGACGTCATCCACCCCCGGAAGTTTCCGCCGCTCCGGTTTGGGGGTGTGACAGATTGGTATCAGAGCATTGTTTATATTGAACTCAGTATATAAATTCATAAAAGATATACAACTATAAATACATTGGGGATAAAGAGCTCTGACTACAAGTATACTTTTAAAATACAAGTATTTTTTAAGAAGTATACTAACACTCATACATACAAAAACAACATCACAATCATAATAACATAAAAGTATTTGGATGTTGGACACTATAGTTAAACCTGGACAGTTATGTAGTCATATCTAAGATAAATATAGTCTGATGAACTATATTTATTGGAGATACTACCAACATGTGTTTGGGAGTGATGGTAGTGTTGCGACAAGTGTAAAACTTACCAACTCTACATATACAAAAGAACTCTAGAACAAAACATAAAATTTAAAATACTATAGGAGTATTTTAGGCACTATAATACTAAGAACCAACTATGTGAAAGCAAAGGACTCTTGCTGGTAGACCTATAAGTATTAAGTGTATATATTACGGTTATATACAATTAAAGTTTTATAGACTTAGAATGTGTGGTTTAGATTTAATTCCTTTTCCTTGTTTGGATGTGGATGTGGAGTAGGATCATTTATTCGAACTTCTATTTGACCCAAGTTATATATAATTGATATACACTTTGTGGTTATAGAAGGACCCAATATGAGTCATACCATACAAAATACATTAACTGTTAACTACAAGTTTCTTATATGGAAAATTGAAATTGCTTACTTGTCTTTAATAAATTTATTAGATGTCTCTTACACCCCTACTCTCGCATAGATAACATGGCTGGATTTCATCTACCGGGAGACCCGTACTTTCATAACCAACGAAAAAATGGTTGGATTGAAGAAGACTTCGAAGAAGACTTTTCAGAAGATTCTGACTCAGAACCAGAAGTCTATGATCCACGTCAAATTGCCCAAAATCTCAATCCCCGACAGAACTTCCAATGTCCGACACCGCAGTGGGCAGTGAACTTACATAGGTGGAGTCATGAGCAGGGTCAGGACCGTCCTTACAATGGAGACCGAAGTTTCTACAATCTTAATGAACGAGGCTCAGCGGACAGAGCCCTCCATGTGTTAGTTTGTCGAGTTGCGCGTAATGATGAACAAGGAAGAGCTACCATCGACCGAGTCATGCAGATTGATGCTACCACTAGAGTCAACACAATTTGCCTACACCACGTGATTGAAAGCCATGGAACAATAAGGAATCGCACCGAAGCCTTGCGAAGGGAACTGGCTGCAAACCGAACTGAAGTTGGAGAACTTCGAGAGCGTCAAGCGACACTAGAAAGGCGTATGTTTGCAACAGAACGCCAGTTGGCTAAATCCAAGGCTAAAATTAGTAGGAAATCAAACAACACTCCTCGCGAGCAGAGCATACTCTACTTACTCTTTTGTATATAGTTCAAGTTTATGTATATATACTAGTGATGTTTTCATGTACATAGTACGACCTCGAAATTTCACTTTCGATAGGTCGGTATGCTGTCAAAGTTTCTGTTAAGTTGGTATGTTATAGACCTACTTCAAGGTCAAATTTTCTGAACTCTATGTATCTAATATGCCAATGAAATTGACAAGCATCTTGTTTCCTTTGAAAAATCACTATTCAATTTCATGTTATCGTTTTGCAAGTTATACCTTGTGGTAGACTTCTATATAAACTCCTTTCAGAATACATGCTGAAATAGTGTAATTAGTTCAAAGACATCTGATTTATAATCATTATTGATGTCTTACTATCTTTTTATCTTTTGAATCTTAAAGAAAAAGATGCCTCCAAGGAGAAATACAAGACGTTTCAATGTCAATGCAGCACCAATACCACATCCACCTCCTCCGCCGCCACCTCCACAGTTTGACGCTGTTATGTTTCAGGCAGCGGTTACTGCAGCTGTGACAGCCGCCATGTCACACATAAAGACAATCGGTGCCAGCAGATTTGGGAGTGGTGCTCATCCCTTAAATCATGGTGAAAGTCATGGACACCCACGGGAGTGTACATATAAGGACTTCACAAATGCCAAACCTAGGACCTTTAATGGGACTGGGGGAGTTATGGCTCTAACTCAATGGATAGAGAAAACTAAAGCAGTCTTTGAGATCTACTCATGCCCCGAAGGAAGCAAGGTGAAATTTGATGCTTGCACCTTTTCTGACCGAGCTCTTATATGGTGGAACGGCAATGTAAGGTCACTGAATCTTACAGTGGCTAATTCCATGAGCTGGGAACATCTGAAATCATTAATGATGCAAGAGTACTGCCCTAGGGGTGAAGTAAAAAAGCTCGAGCAAGAGCTTTGGGGTCTTACCATGACAGGTACAGACATAGTATCTTACACCAATAGATTCAGTGATCTAGCGATCCTATGTCCTGGAATGGTTCCTCTGGAGAGCAAGAAAATCGAAAGGTATATCTGGGGACTATCACCTCAGATACAAGGGAGTGTGTTAGCTTCAAAGCCTGCAATATTTGATAGTGCCAAGCAACTGGCACATTCTATAGTAGATCATGGAGTTTGTCAGGGCTTGATGACTGCTGCTCCAGAACAACAAAAAACGAACAACAACAACAACAACAACAACAACAACAAAAAGTCCTGGAACAAAAGGAAGGCTCAATCTTCCCAAGAGTCTTCCAAGAAGCAACAAATAGTAGCAGTTCATGCTGCTACTATTCTTGCTACTGTTCCTGCTGCTGTTGTTGTCACTCCTACACCAACAAAGCAGTATGTTGGTAAATTACCGAAGTGAAACAAGTGTAATTTCCATCACGATGGAAATTGCCGTAAGATGCAATGTAGGAACAGCAACGGAAAAGGACACACAACCCAATTCTTTAGGTCACCTCCACAACCAATCACGCAAGTTCCTGGCGTTGGAGTAAGTCGGGCATGTTAGGAATGCGGTGAAATTGGACACCTCAAAAAGGATTTTCCAAAGGCGAGGAATGTTGGTGGTGTAGGAAGAATACTAGCTATTGGTCATGAGGAAGCTGTGGCAGATCCTACTGTGGTCACGGGTACGTTTCTTCTCAACAATTGATACACATGCATTCTATTTGATAGTGGTGCAGAGAAGAGCTTCATGAGCCATAAATTCGAACACCTATTTAAACAAAATTTCCAACCACTAAAAGATACCTTCACTGTAGAAATGGCCAACGGAAAAACCGAATGCACTAACAATATATACATAGGATGTACCCTTACTCTAAATAACTTTTTCTTCCCAATCGACCTGATGCCGGTCTCCATAAAAAGTTTCGACGTCGTCATTGGTATGGATTGGTTACGTCAAATCGTGCTGACATCCTATGTTACGAGAAAGCCATCCGCCTTAACCTGCCTAGTAACGAAACCCTTATTATTTACGGCGACAAACCCAACGCGAACCTACAAGTCATTTCCTTTATAAAAGCGCAAAAGTATCTTCGCAAGGAGTACTATGCTTTTCTAGCTCACGTGATAGAAAAGTATCAAGAAGTGAATGACTTCGAGAGCATTACCGAAGTCTGTAATTTCCCCGACATTTTTCCCGATGATCCTCCAAGAGTCCCTCCTGAAAGAAAAGTCAAATTCAGAATCGACTTAATTCCTGGAGCTACCCCCGTAGCCAAATCACCTTATCGTCTTGCACCAGCAGAAATACAGGAACTATCCAGTCAACTGAATGAACTTCTTAGCAAAGGTTTCGTTACACCAACTTCAAGGAGCAAGCTACTATCCAAAATTGATACCCTCTACCGCGGATAGACGACTTGTTCGACCAACTTCAAGGAGCAAGCTACTTTTCAAAAATTGACTTAAGATCCGGATATCACCAACTACAAGTTTTAGAGGAAGATGTTCCCAAAACAGCTTTCCGAACTCGTTATGGTCACTATGAGTTTGTAATGATGCCTTTTGGATTAACAAATGCATCTGCAGTGTTCATGGACTTGATGAACAGAGTGTGCTATCCTTACCTGGACAAGTTCATAATAGTCTTCATAGACGATATCCGTATCTACTCACGAAGTGAAGAGGAGCATAGCCAACATCTCCGACAAGTCTTAAAAACATTAAGAGCAGAGAAGTTATATGCGAAGTTCTCAAAGTGCTGATTTTGGATTAGGAAAGTAGGATTCCTAGGTCATGTGATCTGTGAAGAAGGAATACATGTGGACCCATCCAAAATAAAGGTAATCGAGAACTGGTCAGCACACAGAACGCCTACAGAAATCCGTCAATTCTTAGGTCTTGCTGGCTACTATCGCAGATTCATTCAGAACTTCTCCCGAATTTCTAAACCACTTACCACCTTGACACAAAAGGGTGTACTTTTTAACTGAGGAGAGAAACAAGAAACAAAGTTTCAAACATTGAAATGAGCCCTATGCAGTGCACCTATCTTGTCTCTTCCAGAAGGAACAGGAGACTTCGTAGTATATTGCGATACGTCTAACCAAGGGCTAGGCTATGTTCTTATGTAGCGAAGAATGGTCATATCCTATGCCTCGAGACAGCTTAAGACTCATGAGGTCAATTATACAACTCACGACCTTGAACTGGGAGCAGCGATATTTGCTCTGAAGATCTGGAAACACTACCTATATGGCACGAAACGCACAATATTCACGGACCATAAAAGTCTTCAGCATATCTTTGACCGGAAAGATCTAAACATGAGACAACGACCTTGGGTGGAGCTAGTAAATGATTACGAATGCGAAATTCGTTATCACCCTGGTAAAGCCAATGTAGTAGCTGATTCCCTCAGTAGAAAAGAATACTCGGGACGTCGAGTAAAGTCGTTGACCATGACTATCCATTCACACCTATCCACACAGATCAAATAGGCTCAACTTGAGGCCTTAAAACCCGAGAATGTGGAAGGTGAAACTTTAAGAGGAATGGAAAAAAACTTCAACATCAAATATGATGGAACCCGCTACTTCATGAATCGGATCTGGACACTAAATTTCGGTGGTTACAGAGAGGTTGTCATGAACGAAGCTCATAAGACGTGATATTCCATTCACCCAGGTTCATACAAGATGTATCTGGACCTAAAGAAACTTTATTTTTGGCCAAACATGAAGACTGAGATTGCTACCTTTATGAGAAAATGTCTTACTTGTGCCAAAGTCAAGGTCGAGTACCAAAAGCCTTCAGGTCTACTACAACAACCGGAAATCCCTGAATGGAAGTGGGAGCGGAGTACGTTGGATTTCATAACTAAGTTACCCAAGACAATGGGTGGTCATGATACCATTTGGGTCATCGTCGATAGACTAACCAAATCCGCATACTTCTTACCAATAAAGGAAACAGACAAGATGGAAAAGCTAACTAGAATATAAATTAGAGAGATAGTTAGACTGCACGGTGTATCAATATCCATTATCTCTGACCGAGATAGTAGATTCACTTCACGTTTCTGGCAGTCACTACATTATCTCTGACCGAGATAGTAGATTCACTTCACGTTTCTAGTAGTCACTACAGAACTCTCTAGGAACTAGGCTTGTCATGAGTACAGCCTACCATCCACAAACTGACGGACAGAGTGAGAGAACGATTCAAACGTTAGAAGACATGCTGAGAGCGTGTCTGATCGAACTTGGTAAAGCATGTGATACCCATTTACCACTAGTCGAGTTCTTGTACAATAACAGTTACAAAACTAGCATTAAGGTTGCTTCATTCGAAGCTCTCTATGGTCGCAAGTGCAGATCGCCTATGTGTTGGGCTGAAGTGGATGACACGCAACTGGCTAGAGGTCAAATTCCTGACAGTACTCTCACTGGTCCGGAGATCATTCGTGAAACTACTGAGAAGATAGTACAAATTATAGAACTACTTAAAGCCTCCAGAGACAGACAGAAAAGCTACGCAAACAAAAGGAGAAAACCCTTGGAATTCCAGGTTGGAGATCGCGTCATGTTGAAGGTTTCACCCTGTAAGAGCATGCTACGCTTTGGAAAGTGTGGCAAATTGAATTCAAGGTACATTAGACCATTCAAGATTCTTACTAGAATCGGTTCAGTAGCTTACAAACTCAAACTACCTTAAGAACTTTGTAACATACATCCTATCTTTCACGTGTCTAACCTAAAGAAGTGCTTATCCGACGAGACTCTTGTTATCCCACTCGATGAAATAGAGATAAACGAGAGCCTCAACTTCATGGAAGAACCAGTAGAAATTCTAGACAGGGATATAAAGAGAACTAAACAAAGCCGTATCCCGATAGTGAAGGTTCGTTGGAACGCAAAGCGGGGACCTGAATTCACTTGGAGCGGAAGGATTAAATGAAACAACGGTATCCACATCTCTTTCCCTATTTTTAAGGTATCTCTATAGTCTTAATTTTCGAATGAAATTCCCTTTAACGGGGGGATAATATAACAACCCGTTATTTTTCTATCTTGTAAAAGTCAACATAAGTCAAACATATCAAATTAAAGTCAAACTTATTGATTTGTTAATTTAATAAAATTTAACTTAATGTTTTTGATACATATAAACACTTAGAAAAAGTATTGTAGAAATTAGAAGTTGAAACATACAAAAATCTGAGGATTCTCGCATGACCGAAAACCCTCGCAGCTTTCTTCTTCTTCTTTCTTCGGACCGCAAACCGAAGGCAGCAAATGGTTTGTAGCCGCAAACTCCTCGGACTACAAACCGTTGCAGCCGAGAAACTCAGACCGCAAACATAGTAGAAAACAACCCCCGAGGGTTTCCTCCTCGCATGCTTATCTCCTCGGTATCAGCAGCCTTATCTCCTCGGGTAGTGTTCACAACCAAAAACCTTCCTTGGTTTGTGTTCACAGCCAAAAACCCATCAATATATATATGATGTCCGAAAATTTCATTCCTTCTAACACACTTCAACCGAAAATCACACTTTTCTCTCAAGGATCTTGAACCAAAATCCTCCCCTCTCCTCTCAAGAACATGCAAAACCTCTCTTTTTCTTGAATCATCATACGAAAATCACTTGATTCTTCTTAAAATTTTACAAGTATCAATCTATTGATCTTGTATTCACCTAAAAACACCTTTCAATCTTCATATATTGGGCCGAAAACACCAAATCACACTAGTTTTCACAAAGAACACGAAGAACACGAAAGAATTATTGTAAGTCATTTTACAATAATTAAGTGTTGTTTAACATTTTAAACATTACTATAATAACTAATTTATACTTAATATGATGTTAATATAAATTAGGATTCGGTTTTTATCACGAGTTCTAAATTTTGGATTTAACACAACTACACCGTATCTACAACCGGAAATTCACAAAAGGTGAGTTCATACCCCTACATTTTTACTATTTTTCACTGTTTTAAGGTGGGGATACAAGTCTAACACAAGAATATTGTGTTTTCAAATAAATGATTTCTAAATATTTTTAAAATGACGTTAAATGTTTTATAAACTCTTTATAACTTATATTTTGCCAAAATCATATATATATATATATATATATATATATATATATATATATATATATATATATATATATATATATATATATATATAATAAAGAATTAAAGGACTTAGGACTAATAATTCGCTTTATTTCCCTTTTCCTTGTTTGGATGTGGGCTCAGCGTAGAATTATTTGTCCGAATGTCATTTACCTTTTAATTATCTTTACTATTTATAAAGCATACATAATATACAAGGAGCTATTTCAACAAAGTCTTAATTTTAAGACTGATTTCTTAAGAGGTACACCTTTAATGCATAAAATCTTAACTCGAGTATAAAGAAAGCACGCGGATCGCCATCTTTGTCTACTAACCATTGATCCTCTACAACCATCCAACGATTTAAACTGAAAGCACATGGATCGCCATCTTTGTCTGCTAACCATTGATCCTCTACAACCATCCAACGATTTAAACTAAAAGCACACGGATCGCCCCCTCCTTCTTCGTCTACCATTCTTATAACTCTCACCAAATACGTTTGTGTGTGGATCTCTAAATTCCTTTCTCCTCTCTTAATCAAAGCTTAACAATCGACACTAACAACCCTTACGCCAAAGACCAACAAACCTTGCTCTCAACATGTCTCCACCGTTTCGCCCATTCGTATGTTGCCACCTCAGCCGGTTTCTGTACCAATTGTAGCCACGCCGACACCTCCCAAACTGCAATGACCAACCACCGCCACCTCTTTCGTTGCCCTCATCACACAAGAGATCCTCTCTCACTGCATCGTCGCTACAGATTTTTCAAAACCCTAGATCTAAAAGCCAAAAATATACTACACCACCACCCCCACAACTCTGCCTCTATTTCTTTCTCACCAACGTCTTGGTTTGTAATTTTTTGTTTAGAAAACAGATTCTTACCAAGGTTAGTATGTTTGATTTAGTGTCTACCAGCTCTATTAGGTTCGGATTTCTTTTTCATTTCAGTTTCATGGTTTTTTACTCATTTGTGTTCTAAAAGGTATGATTCCTAAGATATTTTTTAAAATTCTGGTTCGTTTTTTCCTCATTTGTGTTCTCACATGTTTAAATTTGTTGGGTTTTTTTGTCATAATTTCTCTATCTGTTTCGCTTTTAATGGCCTAATATTAGTTTCGATGGTTATATAGCTAATTTAGTGGTTCAATTTTTCGTTTTTATGCACTGTATTGATTTTTGCATTTTAAAATTTTTGATTTGCAGTGAAAGGCAAAGTTATTACATTCTTTTAGGAAAGTGTGACAACCGTCACTTTCTCGTCAAGTCAAAGTCAAGAAAGTCAACAAGTCAATCTGGTCAACTCAACTACTTCTAATATGTTAGGGTTTACCTTATGTTTACTAATGTGTAACTCTAAATTTTAATGCAAAGTAACACTTGAAAGTTTCAAATGTTCAAAATCCTAAACCCTAATCCGTTTGAGGGGAGTAACAACTCTATAAAACACTATTACGTACCCTTCGGGGGCGAATAACACTCAAAATAGGTTGTAACTAAGCCTACGACCTTTATTCTACGAAGAAAAACATTAATAAAGGCCCCCGACAAAATCTCTCCCAAATCTCTCCAAGTATGTGAAATCTCTCCCAAATCTCTCCAAGTATGTGAAATCTCTCCCAAATCTCTCCAAATATGTGAAATCTCTCCCAAATCTCTCTAAGTATGAGAAATCTCTCGAAGTATGTGAAATCTCTCCAAGTGTGTGAAATCTCTCCCAAATCTCTCCAAGTATGTGAAATCTCTCCCAAATCTCTCTAAGTATGAGAAATAGTCTGGAACCCTCTTGGTCCCGAACCCTCTTGGTCCGGACTCCTCTTGGTACGGAACCCTCTTAGTCCGGAATACCTTCTAAGGAACCAAAAGGCTTCTCACTTCGGATCCCCCTTAGTCCGGATTATCCTCCTGCTTCGGAACCCCCTTCTGACTCCGGAACACGTGGGGCGGTTCGGACCTCCAAGCTAAACCGGACAAACTCGCTCCTGACCTTGGATCCGAGAAGGAAGCTTCGGACCCTCGCAGCCTAATCCTCTCCTCCGTAAATTGGGTATTAGCTCCGGAATACTTAAAGAAGCTCCGGAAATTTTACTATGACTCCGGATTTCACCCCTTCACTCCGGATTTTTACCAATTTCGGACCTTTTAATGATTTTAAGTGATTTTGCTCCGGATAAATTTCTCAGACTTTTATGTTTCAAATTTTAAACACTCCAAACTTATATTTTTATATATAAGACCCTATATTATTATATTTTAAACCACATTTTGAGAAAGAATCATAAACCAATGACAATATCTATTGGGTGAGATATTGTGTGAGAGTGTTGATTTCCCCTAGAGTGTGACACAAGCTATCCCCCATACCCAATTAGGACAACCCCCAGTCACTATTCACCCCTACCTAGTCAACTATTTGTCCTCTCACATCTCTCCTCCAGCTGGTAACTTGATCAAAAGTTGGAAACTCCCATTTCTCCTTCCACTTTACTCACACTCTCACCAAGAAACAAACACTTCTCTCTCATTTCCCTCTCTAAGAACTCGAGACTCCAAGGCCGCCTTTGAACTTCTCACCCACATTCAGTAAGTATTCTCATCGTACATTGAACATTCTTCACTCCTTCACTCAACTTATGAATCTCTCATAACCAATGTCACCATAATTGTTCTTAGATCTTCAACTCTCCAAGCTTCTATCAAGTGTTCTTGACTTAGAAACCCTTTCTCTTCAGCATACATCTAAAAAAATCACTCAAGGTGAGTTCATACCCCTACATTTTCATGTTTTCTTCAAGTTTTAGGGGGGAATACAAGTTAAAACACCTTAATATAACTCAAACTCATACTTCAGCTTTTCACAGAAAAGTTGAGTCCTATTCATGGACTGTTTTGACCAACTTAAACTTAATATATTTCAAAACCGTTTCATATGCAAGTATTTCAGGTTTATACCTTTCTAATGACTACTTGCACACCTCCATACGATTTGTCTACAATTTATGGTGAATTTTATAAAACTGCCTATCATTTCCGAAACGAATTCGGACCAGTCTGTGAATATGAACATTTTCACATAAGTTAGAGACTTCTAAAAATCATACTAAAAATTATGGATAAACTAGACACATTTTCCAAACTCTCAAAGTTTACGGATTCAGTTTTTGACTTTGTATTATTTTTCTATATTTTTTATAAAGCAGTACAGAAAGGTTAAAAACTAGTTCACAGCTTACAATTTTCATAACACTTTGTAACATGTTGAGCAAAGTGTTTGTCTTTGATGACTTTATAATTTACACATGTTTTCTGTTAAGTTATGGTTAAATAATAGAAATTTACTTCCTAAATTGTAAGAGTCCTTTCACATTACAAACATACAAGATAAAACATAAGAAGCATAGTTATGCATTTTAAGCATGCTACACGTAAACTCGTTAACGTAAGTTGTGAGTCAATTCTCTAAATGTACTCTTAGAGTACGGATTAAAATTCCTACAAGTTATAACCAGAGTCTCTTGTAGGGAGAGCATGATAATTGTGTATAGATCTATATTGGGATTGACACCCCACACCTTGCTGCTAGCTACAGCGGGACCTGCAGGTCTACGGGTGACAAAAGTCATAACAAATTTTAACGTCTGAAAAATATTGTAACAGGTCATCCGGTTGTAGTATGGTTATAGCGACTCACATAGGGAGTTAACATCTCTTAAAGTGTACAGGAGATACTACTTTAAAAAGGAAAACAGAAAGGGGTTTTATCTATTTAAAACTGTATTCTTCGTTTAAATTACGAACACATACTCATGCATTCGGTCTTGGGATTTAAGACTACATAATATTTGATAAGGAAAATATTGGATTTTTCTTGTGTACACATTCCATTTTACAAATAAAGGTTTTTCCAACACTTCACCCAAAAGCTTATGAACTCACCAACTTAATTGTTGACACGCTTTCAAAACTACTTGTATTCTCAGGAAACCCGTCAAAACAGGTAATCAACTGCTTTTGAGGATGGGACGTCAGACGTCAAATTAAACATTTTTGTCATCATAATGTAATTGATTTTGAAACATGTAAACTCATACTATGGTGTAACTTTTTCAATTATATTTATGATGGTTGTATTTACTATGCGCACTATCATACTCGTTGTTGTGATACTATACATGAAGTCCTCCACCCCTGAACGTTTCCGCCATCCTTGGTTTGGGGGTGTGACAGATTGGTATCAGAGCATTGTTTGTAGTGAACATAGTATATCAAACCATATAAGATATACAAACTATAAACACAAAGGGACTAAGACTCTCTGATTTAAAAGTTTTCTCCTACAAGTATACTTCTAAAATAATAAAAGCGTTATTTTTATGAGAAAGTGTAAGTGCATACATGCTTACCAATATAGAGTCACGTCTAAGGAAAAATGAAAAAGTTAAAAATAGAGGAGTTGTGCAATGTGAATATGCTTTGGAATATGCAATCAAGTCTGGGAGGAATATAGTCTGATCAACTATATTCGTCCGAGAAGTGACTAGTATAGGCCAGAGGATACTCATAGTGGACAACAAGTCTATCAACTTACCAACACCCATACAAGAAACACATTAAGAATCAAACACAACCGTTAAAATACGATAGGGGTATTTTTGTTACCTAAGCACAATATTTCTAGATCCACTATGTGCCTCTTACACCTCTTCCCCCCCCCCCTTCTTTTTTTCTCGTTCAGACAACATGGCAGGATTTCATTTGCCCGGAGACCCCTACTTTCCGAACCAGGGGAACGGTGGTTGGTTGGAAGCAGAACCAGAAGAGGATCCCGAGGAAGTATTCGAGGAGGAACCCGAAGAAGACCCCGAAGAGAACGAAGAAGAAGAGGAATTGGAGGACGAACAAGAAGAGGAGGAGCCGGAGGAGGAAATCATCAACCCTCCTTACATCGCCAGGGTGCCTGCGAACCGTTTTGGCTACAACGGGCCCGAGCCCCGTTGGGCAACAGTGATCGAGAGATGGAGCCGTCAACAACGACAACGATCACCATTTGCCGCGCAACGGGGTTACTACGACCTCAGTCATGGGGGACCGACTAACAGAGCCCTCCCAGTCGTGATCCAGCAGATCACGAACCTTGGGGACCAGAATAGGGAGATGGTGAATCAAGTTCGGAACCTCAACGCTGTGGTGGATGCATCCGATGCTCGTACACGGGGCTTGGAAAGAGACTTCTACCCCATGGACGAACTCATCGAGGACCTTACCACTGCTCGGGCGGAAGTAAGGGAGTACCAGATAAGGCACGCGGCTCTCGAAGAGAGATTGATCGCGGCCGAACGCCGGATTGCGGAACTTCAGGGAGCCTCGACCTCGTCTCAAGGCCACGATGGACCAGCTGATACCACCTGCCGCGAGTAGTGCTTGCACTACTCACATTTTGTTATAAACTAGGTTTACGAGTATGTGTTGGGACTACTCTTTCATGTAAGTAGGTTTGACCCTGCGTCTAAGTGATTATACTAGTCAAAGGGTCTATGTGCTGTCAAAATTCTCTGTTGCGTTGATATAATGTAGACCTTCTATAAGGTCAAATTTTCCTAAAATCATGTACTAAATTATATCAATGAAAGTTTGCATGTGTTTTATTTTATTGGGATTTCATCTCAAATTGCATAACATGGCATTAACCAACGATTTGCTTATGGTAACTCTATGATTATTTAATATATACCCCGAGGTTATGTGTAATCAAGAGGCGATCGACTTAGAAATGGCGAGTCCGCCTTGAATCCTGTTCCTTGTTTGGTTGTGGGCTCAGGGCAGACTCATTAAGTTCGACGGTCTGTTGGATCTTAGTTATACACAACTAGTATACATTAGGTGGTCTTATGAGTGGGCCAGGCATGGAACAAAGATTACAAGATTTCATTTGAATAATTACTACTAAATTCATAAGTTTATTTATATAGACTTCTGCTATGAATTGTTTGCAACATTCGAAATATCGGGAAAACTAATAACCTAGTTTTGCGTCTCCCGACTAATAACCATTTCTAAAAGACTTATACTCATTTCATCTTTGAAATTCTATAACAGAAAAATGCCGCCTCGTAGATCTCCTAGACGCACCGGCGAGACGCAAACAAATCCACCACCGCCGCCTCCCTAGTATGACCCTGTAATGTTCCAACCCGCAGTCACGGCTGCGGTGGCAGCTACTATGTCCCAAATTAGCACTGATGGTGCCAGAAGGACCGGGAGGGGTACTAATAACTCCACTCAAGGAGACAGCCAAGGGCATTCGAGAGAGTGTTCCTTCAAGGACTTTACTAATGGCAAACCCGATTCGTTCAATGGAAGCGGGGGAGTCATCGATTTTATGCAGTGGTTCGAGAGGACCGAATCTGTCTTCGAAATCTATGCGTGCCCCGAGGCAAACAAAGTCAAATTCGTAGCTCGCACTTTCACCGGCAGGGCCCTTACTTGGTGGAATGGCCGTGGCGAATTCAATAAGCTAGGAAGATTTGAAAACCATGATGCTGAAGGAGTATTGCCCAAGGGGTGAAGTGCAGAAATTAGAGCAGGAACTTTGGAGTCTCAAGATGATGGGCTCTAACCTCACAGCTTACACCGCCCGATTCAATGATCTAGCACTCCTCTGCCCGGCGATGGTCATACCGGAAAGCAAGAAGGTGGAGCGATATCTCTGGGGATTATCTTCCGAAATTCAAGATAGTGTGTTGGCCTCACGACCAACTACTTTCGAGAGTGCTAAGGAGTTGGCACAACAACTCATTGATCATCAGACCAGCCATACCACTGTGATAACCACCTCCGATCAACCGCGACGAGGAAACAACAAGAGGAAATTCTGGGATAATAAAAAGAAGCAACCGGCACAGGGCCCCACAAAGAAGCAGCAAACTGTTGCCATCCATGCTGCCACTACTCCTTCCACCCCAGCACCACTGAGGCAATATGTTGGAACCCTTCCCAAGTGCAACAAATGCAACTTTCACCACAACGGTCCTTGTCGAGAAATACACTCCAAAAGCTGTAACAAAAAGGAGCATACCGCCCGTTTCTGCAGGGCATCTGCCCAACAAGCCAAACCAACCGCCAGCGCCGGAGCAAGCCGAGCCTGTTACAGTTGCGGGGAGACTGGGCACTACAAGAGGGATTGCCCAAAGGCTGGAAATGCAAACGCCGGCGGTGTCGGAAGGATTTTGACCATAGGACAAGAAGAAGCAAGGGAGGATCCCGTGGTGGTTACCGGTACGTTTCTCCTCAATAACTCATATGCATGCATATTATTCGATAGTGGAGCGGAGAGGAGTTTCGTTAACCACAAATTCAAACAATTATTAAAACAAAATCCTCAATCACTAAAAGATACATACGTGGTAGAAATGGCTAATGGAAAAACAGAAAGCACTAAAGACATATACTCAGGGTGTACCCTCACTCTAGACAACTACTCATCCAAAATCTATCTATTGCCAGTCTCAATAAAAAGTTTTGACGTCATCATTGGCATGGATTGGTTAAGTTCAAATCGTGCTGACATTCTGTGTTACGAAAGGGCCGTATGCCTTAATTTGTCGAGTGGCGAAACTCTTGTCGTCTACGGCTACAAACCCATTGCAAACCTACAAATCGTCTCTTGCGTCAAAGCCCAAAAGTATCTCCGCAAGGAATACCACGCCTTCTTAGCCCACGTTGTGGATAGGAAACAAGAGGTGGAAAACATCAAGGACATTCCAGAGGTCTGTAACTTCTCTGACGTATTACCGGAAGACCTCCTCGGAGTCCCTCCCGCACGACAAGTCGAATTCCGAATCGACCTGATCCCCGGAGCTACCCCAGTAGCCAAAGCGCCCTACCGTCTAGTGCCAGCTGAGATGCGGGAACTATCCAGCCAACTAAACGAACTGCTGAGCAAGGGGTTCATCAGACCCAGCTTCTCGCCTTGGGGAGCACCAGTTCTCTTTGTGAAAAAGAAGGATGGATCGTTTCGCATGTGCATCGACTACCGCAAGCTAAATAAGCTTACCGTCAAAAACCGATACCCTTTACCTCGAATCGATGACCTATTTGATCAACTCCAAGGAGCATCTTACTTCTCAAAGATCGATCTTAGATCAGGATACCATCAACTACGGGTTCAGGAGGAGGATGTTCCCAAAACGGCGTTCAGAACTCGGTACGGCCACTACGAGTTTGTAGTAATGCCCTTTGGGTTGACAAACGCACGCGCAATGTTCATGGATCTAATGAACCGGGTGTGTCGGCCTTACCTAGACAAGTTCGTGATTGTCTTTATAGATGACATCCTAATCTATTCAAGGAGTAAGGAAGAGCATCGATAACATCTACGACAGGTATTGGAGACACTAAGGGCAGAGAAATTATATGCAAAATTTTCAAAGTGTGAATTTTGGATCCGAGAAATGGACTTCCTCGGTCATGTGGTTAGCGAGAAAGGGATACATGTGGATCCCTCCAAAATCAAGGCAATCGAGAATTGGTCAGCACCAAGGACGCCCACAGAAATCCGCCAATTCTTAGGCCTCGCTCGCTACTACCGAAGGTTCATCCAAAACTTCTCCAAGATTGCCAAACCACTTACCACCCTAACCCAAAAGAGTGTAACTTTCAGGTGGGGAGAGAAACAAGAAACCGCCTTCCAAACCTTAAAACAAGCCCTATGTAGCGCACCGATTTTATCCCTGCCCGAGGGAACCGAAGACTTTGTGGTCTACTGCGACGCATCAAACCAGGGCCTTGGATGTGTGTTGATGCAACGAGGAAAGGTCATTGCCTACGCATCAAGTCAATTAAAAACGCACGAGGTCAACTACGCCATGCATGACCTCGAATTGGGAGCAGTAGTATTCACCCTAAAAATCTGGAGGCACTACCTTTACGGAACAAAGTGCACTATCTTTACCGATCACAAAAGCCTTCAGCACATCCTCAATCAAAAAGAGCTCAACATGAGGCAAAGACGATGGGTAGAATTACTGAATGATTACGAGTGTGAGATTTGTTATCACCCAGGTAAGGCCAATGTGGTAGCTAACGCCTTAAGTCGAAAAGAATACTCGGGTCGCCGAGTAAAGTCCTTAACCATGACAATCCATTTGCACCTAACCATACAAATCAAAGAGGCTCAGCTGGAAGCTTTGAAACCTGAGAACGTGGCATGTGAGGCTTTAAGAGGAATGGATAAGAATCTAGAAGTCAAGGGCGACGGAGCTCGTTATCTCATGAACCGAATTTGGACACCGAAATTCGGCGGCTTCAGGGACGTCGTCCTGAACGAAGCACACAAAACTCGATACTCCGTACATCCCGGTTCGAACAAGATGTACCTGGACCTAAAGAAACTCTACTGGTGGCCGAACATGAAAGCCGAAATCGCTACCTATGTGAGCAAGTGTCTAACTTGGGCCAAGGTTAAGGTAGAGTACCAAAAGCCTTCGGGTCTACTACAGCAACCTGAAATACCCGAATGGAAGTGGGAACGAATAACCATGGATTTCATAACCAAACTACCTAAGACAACGGGTGGTATTTATACCATTTGGGTAATCGTCGATAGATTGACCAAATCTGCGCACTTCCTGCCGATAAATGAGACCGACAAGATGGAAAAATTGACTAGGACGTACATCAAAGAGATTGTACGACTACATGGTGTACCGATATCCATTATCTCTGACAGAGATAGTAGATTCACTTCACGGTTCTGGCAGTCCTTACAGAAAGCTCTAGGGACCCGGCTAGACATGAGTACGGCCTACCATCCACAAACCGACGGGCAGAGCGAAAGAACTATTCAAACCTTGGAAGATATGCTAAGAGCTTGTGTTATTGACTTCGGTAAAGCGTGGGATGCCCACTTACCGCTTGTTGAATTATTGTACAACAACAGCTATCATACAAGCATCAAGGTCGCGCCATTTGAAGCTCTTTATGGCCGTAAGTGCAGATCACCACTGTGCTGGGCTGAAGTGGGAGACACACAGTTAGCAAAAGGGCAAGTCCCTAACAGCACCCTCACGGGCCCTGAAATCATAAGGGAAACTACGGAAAAGATCGTTCAAATTCGAGAAATATTGAAAGCATCTCGAGATCGACAAAAGAGCTACGCTGATAAGCGACGCAAACCCTTGGAATTACTACTAAATTCATAAGTTTATTTATATAGACTTCTGCTATGAATTGTTTGCAACATTCGAAATATCGGGAAAACTAATAACCTAGTTTTGCGTCTCCCGACTAATAACCATTTATAAAAGACTTATACTCATTTCGTCTTTGAAATTCTATAACAGAAAAATGTCGCCTCGTAGATCTCCTAGACGCACCGGCGAGAAGCAAACAAATCCACCACCGCCGCCTCCCTAGTATGACCCTGTAATGTTCCAAGCCGCAGTCACGGCTGCGGTGGCAGCTGCTATGTCCCAAATTAGCACCGATGGTGCCAGAAGGACCAGGAGCGGTACTAATAACTCCACTCAAGGAGCCAGCCAAGGACGTTCGAGAGAGTGTTCCTTCAAGGACTTTACTAATGGCAAACCCGATTCGTTCAATGGAATCGGGGGAGTCATCTATTTTATGCAGTGGTTCGAGAGGACCGAATCTGTCTTCGAAATCTATGCGTGCCCCAAGGCAAACAAAGTCAAATTCGCAGCTCGCACTTTCACCGGCAGGGCCCTTACTTGGTGGAATGGCCACGTAAAATCCCTAACTCTCGCCGTGGCGAATTCAATAAGCTAGGAAGATTTGAAAACCATGATGCTGAAGGAGTATTGCCCAAGGGGTGAAGTGCAGAAATTAGAGCAGGAACTTTGGAGTCTCAAGATGACGGGCTCTGACCTCACAGCTTACACCGCCCGATTCAATGATCTAGCACTCCTCTGCCCGGCGATGGTCATTCCGGAAAGCAAGAAGGTGGAGCGATATCTCTGGGGATTATCTTCCAAAATTCAAGATAGTGTGTTGGCCTCACGACTAACTACTTTCGAGAGTGCCAAGGAGTTGGCACAACAACTCATTGATCATCAGGCCAGCCATACGACTGTGATAACCACCTCCGATCAACCGCGACGAGGAAACAACAAGAGGAAATTCTGGGATAATAAAAAGAAGCAACCGGCGGAGGGCCCCACAAAGAAGCAGCAAACTGTTGCCATCCATGCTGCCACTACTCCTTCCACCCCAGCACCACTGAGGCAATATGTTGGAACCCTTCCCAAGTGCAACAAATGCAACTTTCACCACAACGGTCCTTGTCGAGAAATGCACTGCAAAAGCTGTAACAAAAAGGGGCATACCGCCCGTTTCTGCAGGGCATCTGCCCAACAAGCCAAACCAGCCGCCAGCGCCGGAGCAAGCCGAGCCTGTTACGGTTGCGGGGAGACTGGGCACTACAAGAGGGATTGCCCAAAGGCTGGAAATGCAAATGCCGGCGGTGTCGAAAGGATTTTGGCCATAGGACAAGAAGAAGCAAGGGAGGATCCCGCGGTGGTTACCGGTACGTTTCTCCTCAATAAATCATATGCATGCATATTATTCGATAGTGGAGCGGAGAGGAGCTTCGTTAACCACAAATTCAAACAATTATTAAAACAAAATCCTCAATCACTAAAAGATACATACGTGGTAGAAATGGCTAATGGAAAAATAGAAAGCACTAAAGACATATACTCAGGGTGTACCCTCACTCTAGACAACTACTCATCCAAAATCGATCTATTGCCAGTCTCAATAAAAAGCTTTGACGTCATCATTGGCATGGATTGGTTAAGTTCAAATCGTGTTGACATTCTGTGTTACGAAAGGGTCGTACGCCTTAATCTGTCGAGTGACGAAACTCTTGTCGTCTACGGCGACAAACCCAGTGCAAACCTACAAATCGTCTCTTGCGTCAAAGCCCAAAAGTATCTCCGCAAGGAATACCACGCCTTCTTAGCCCACGTTGTGGATAGGAAACTGTTGGGGTACAAAGTTCTTCATGTATGACTTTGTAATGGTTTGACTCATGTAGACCCACTTGCATGTGGTGCATTAGCCTTTAGATACATGTGTTAGTGAGAGTGAGAGAGAGACATGTAAACACCTCTATAAATAGTGGGTTCATACCACATGTAGAGGTGTGCTTGAGAGATGTAAAAGTGAGTGTGTGTGTGTGTGTGTGTTATTTATGTAGATGTAGATCTATGTCCCTTTTTGTAACACAATACATATTCAATACATCTCTTGAACACCCAAATCACCATGTTCATTGTGCAAACTTTAATTCCGCATGCCAAACCATGTTCTTTGTCACTACAATTGGTATCAGAGCGGCTCTTCAAGATCAAGGTGATTTTTGAAGAACGATTCTTGGTTTGGCAACTTTTATCGCAATTTGGAACAATTTTGGTGAGTTTCTCTCTATGATCTCTCATAATATTTGATTCGTGCGTTGCGTTCTTGATTCATGATCGTTTGACTCGTTGGATCAAATTTTTTTTAAAAACCCATTTGTTGTGATCCAATAATTTTTTGTTGATCAAGTCCCGATCCAATCCTATTCGTTTGTTCGATTTGATTTTCAATATGCAAGTGTTCCTTTGAATTGAGATTTAAGCCCAAAATTCATTTTATGATCTAAATTTCGAAGCTTCACTGATCACATTTGAGCCCAATTAAAATTCGTGTTACTGTTCATGCGAATTGGTGTTTAAGCCCATCCTGTTGATTCATAATTTGAGTCCCTATATTTTCCGTGATTTGATTTCATTGGAGCCCAAGAATTGATTAAATCATTTTGATACCCTTACAGTGTCTATTCTTCATCCAGCGCTTTACCGAGTTGTACATCTTGATACTACAAGCAATTCATCTATTGTTCATCATTCTTGAGTATCGATTTCTCGCTATTGTTTCAAAATAATCGATTAATGATTGTTTTGAAGTCTGAATCGATTTCGTGTAATATTGTCGATCGTAAAATCGATTTTGTTCTTGATCTTGAGTTCCGATTTCAATTTGATGTTTCAGATTAATTGATTTGTTCATAAGTATGATATCGTGAATCGATTTGTTGTGATTAATTGGAATCCAGATTTTTGGATTAAACTGATATAATCGATCTTGCTTTAACATCAATTTCATGTTTATGGTTCGTTGACTTTAAAATGTCAAACTGTGATTCATAATCGAGTTTCTTACTGGGAATCGATTTTAGATTTGGAAGGGTCTAATGTTGATTTTGTATGGGTTGGTGAATGAAATCGAAGAATGATATACTGGAATTCGACAATTTGATGTCCAGGGGGTCTAAGTCGTTTTTGTTAATTTTTACTAATGAAGAACTGGAATCGAAAGGTTTGGAGCATTGATTTGATCGATTTTTGGGTTTGGTGTCGATTTTCGAATGTTTGATGAACGAAGAAAACTTGAATTGGGATCGATAGTCGATAGATGGGTCTAAGGTTCGAATGGTTTGGATGGATGATTAGTGTCGACTGGGTTTGATTTAAGAACGAAAGTTTTTTTTTGGAATCTGAATTCGAAGATTTGTGTTCTTGGGCCGATGTGCGAAAGTTTTTGATTTCGTTTGTTGATGGAAGATTTGGGAATCAATCGGTTGATTTTCGAACAGATGGCTTGGTATTGTCGATGATTGATTGGGAACAGATGACGAAAAATAGAACAGATGAGTTTAAGGAAATCGATTTTGGGGTCCCTGTAATGAAAAGAACGAAGAACTGGAGTCGACGATAGATTGACGAACAGTTGGTGTTTGAGAAAGAATGAAGAACTGTATGAACTGGGTTGAAAGAACGAACTGGAAAAGTTGATTCAGAGGGACGATTAAGAGGTTACTGTACATTCAGAGTCTTCGTATGCTTCGCATTCGTGTGTTTGGGAAAAATTTTGGGAAGATGATTTTCATACGAAGAGGAGAGAGAAGGAAAATCTTCGTATGTTTGGGTGAAAATTTTTCGTGTGTTTGGTTCCTGAGATTTTCGTACGAAGCGTGCAAAAGAAACGTACGAAGCGATCATGTGAATTGATGAAAAAGAAAGACAAATTTTCGAAAATAGTCCTTGAAAATTCGCATGTTTGTCACCTGAAAATTCCGTATGTTGGGTTGTAAAATTTCGTATGTTGGGTGCAAAAGTTCGTATGTTGGGAAGCAAAACCAAAAGTTTCGCATGTAGTCCCTCAAGATTTGACTGTTTGACAAAGGGAAAAAGTAAGGCTTCGAATGTTTGTTCAAGTCTTCAAATATTTTGCTCAAAAAACAAAATTTTCGAAAATCACCCCTGAAGTTTCGAATGTTTGACACTTTTCACCCAAATTCGAAATTTTTTGAAGTTTCGAATGTTTGACACTTTTCACCCAAATTCGAAAATTTTTGAAGTTTCGAATGTTTGACACTTTTCACCCAAATTCGAATGTTTTCTGAAATTTCGAATATTTTGGGGATTCTTCGTATATTTGGAACAAAATGGCAGAATTTTCGAAAATAGTCCCTGAGGCTTCGAATGTTTGACGGTTCATACCCAAATTCGAAAAAGGACTGTTTTTGTTGAAAATTGAAGAAAATGCATTTCAAGCCCCTGCAGTTTGTCCAAATTGACGCTTTCTACCCAGCTTCGGAAAAGGGGGAGAGTTTTGCATATTTTGCTGTTTTGGGCGCACCGGGTCACTGCAGAATTTTGAAATTGACAATTTCTACCCATTTTTGAGAAATTTTGTCAAAGGCGGTCCGTGAACGAAGCTAAAAATTCAATATTTTTTGGATTTTCCGGATTGAAGCACATAGTTTATGCCACATGTTAAGGGGGAGTTTTGACACGAAAAATTCCGAATAGAGCACGTTCTTTTTCCTTGGGAGTTTTATAATCAATTTTCGATTATAAAAAGGGGGAGAAGTTTTATATGGAAATTCAAACTTGAATTTTTCGTATTACGCGGATTTGAAGACCGAAGTGATCTTGATTTTTGAAGCTTACGAGATGATGCAATTGGAAGTTCGAAATGATTTATTTTTGAAATGGGTTTGGTATTATTGAAGATTTTTTGGGATGTGTTTTTAGCGCAACTTTTGGGTGATTATTTGGAGTTAATCATTCGTTGCTGCTCGGTTTGTATGGTTTCACATCCTAGAGCCCAAATTGAAGAATCATGGAAGAATTGAAGATTGAAGTTCGTTTCGACATGTGTCACGCTTGAGGCTCGAACCGCGTAGATGCTCAATTTTGGAAGATTTGAAGTGGGTAATCCATTCCTAACTTTGAGGGGGAGAATGTTGGGGTACAAAGTTCTTCATGTATGACTTTGTAATGGTTTGACTCATGTAGACCCACTTGCATGTGGTGCATTAGCCTTTAGATACATGTGTTAGTGAGAGTGAGAGAGAGACATGTAAACACCTCTATAAATAGTGGGTTCATACCACATGTAGAGGTGTGCTTGAGAGATGTAAAAGTGAGTGTGTGAGTGTGTGTTATTTATGTAGATGTACATCTATGTCCCTTTTTGTAACACAATACATATTCAATACATCTCTTGAACACCCAAATCACCATGTTCATTGTGCAAACTTTAATTCCGCATGCCAAACCATGTTCTTTGTCACTACAGAAACAAGAGGTGGAAAACATCAAGGACATTCCGGAGGTCTGTAACTTCTCTGAAGTATTCCCGAAAGACCTCCCCGGAGTCCCTCCCGCACGACAAGTCGAATTCCAAATCGACCTGATCCCCGGAGCTACCCCAGTAGCCAAAGCGCCCTACCGTCTAGCGTCAGCCGAGATGCGAGAACTATCCAGCCAACTAAATGAACTGCTAAGCAAGGGGTTCATTAGACCCAGCTTCTCGCCTTGGGGAGCACCAGTTCTCTTTGTGAAAAAGAAGGATGGATCGTTTCGCATGTGCATCGACTACCGCGAGCTAAATAAGCTTAACGTCAAAAACCGATACCCTTTACCTCGAATCGACGATCTATTTGATCAACTCCAAGGAGCATCTTACTTCTCAAAGATCGATCTTAGATCAGGATACCATCAACTACGGGTTCAGGAGGAGGATGTTCCCAAAACGGCGTTCAGAACTCGATACGGCCACTACGAGTTTGTAGTAATGCCCTTTGGGTTGACAAACGCACGCGCAGTGTTCATGGATCTAATGAACCGGGTGTGTCGGCCTTACCTAGACAAGTTCGTGATTGTCTTTATAGACGACATCCTAGTCTATTCAAGGAGTAAGGAAGAGCATCGACAACATCTACGACAGGTATTGGAGACACTAAGGGTAGAAAAATTATATGCAAAATTTTCAAAGTGTGAATTTTGGATCCGAGAAGTGGACTTCCTCGGTCATGTGGTTAGAGAGAAAGGGATACACGTGGATCCCTCCAAAATCAAGGCAATCGAGAATTGGTCAGCACCAAGGACGCCCACAAAAATCCGCCAATTCTTAGGCCTCGCTGGCTACTACCGAAGGTTCATCCAAAACTTCTCCAAGATTGCCAAACCACTTACCACCCTAACCCAAAAGAGTGTAACTTTCAGGTGGGGAGAGAAACAAGAAACCGCCTTCCAAACCTTAAAACAGGCCCTATGTAGCGCCCCGATTTTATCCCTTCCCGAGGGAACCGAAGACTTTGTGGTCTACTGCGACGCATCAAACCAGGGCCTTGGATGTGTGTTGATGCAACGAGGAAAGGTCATTGCCTACGCATCAAGGCAATTAAAAACGCACGAGGTCAACTACGCCACGCATGACCTCGAATTGGGAGCAGTAGTATTCGCCCTAAAAATCTGGAGGCACTACCTTTACGGAACAAAGTGCACTATCTTTACCGATCACAAAAGCCTTCAGCACATCCTCAATCAAAAAGAGCTCAACATGAGGCAAAGACGATGGGTAGAATTACTGAATGATTACGAGTGTGAGATTCGTTATCACCCAGGTAAGGCCAACGTGGTAGCTGACGCCTTAAGTCGAAAAGAATACTCGGGTCGCCGAGTAAAGTCATTAACCATGACAATCCATTCGCACCTGACCATGCAAATCAAAGAGGCTCAGCTGGAAGCTTTGAAACCTGAGAACGTGGCAGGTGAGGCTTTAAGAGGAATGGATAAGAATCTAGAAGTCAAGGGTGACAAAGCTCGTTATCTCATGAACCGAATTTGGACACCGAAATTCGGCGGCTTCAGGGACGTCGTCCTGAACGAAGCACACAAAACTCGATACTCCGTACATCCCGGTTCGGACAAGATGTACCTGGACCTAAAGAAACTCTACTGGTGGCCGAACATGAAAGCCGAAATCGCTACCTACGTGAGCAACTTTCTAACTTGTGCCAAGGTTAAGGTAGAGTACCAAAAGCCTTCGGGTCTACTACAGCAACCTGAAATACCCGAATGGAAGTGGGAACAAATAACCATGGATTTCATAACCAAACTGCCTAAGACAACGGGTGGTCTTTATACCATTTGGGTAATCGTCGATAGATTGACCAAATCCGCACACTTCCTGCCGATAAAGGAGACCGACAAGATGGAAAAATTGACTAGGACGTACATCAAAGAGATTGTACGACTACATGGTGTACCGATATCCATTATCTCTGACAGAGATAGTAGATTCACTTCACGGTTCTGGCAGTCCTTACAGAAAGCTCTAGGGACCCGGCTAGAAATGAGTACGGCCTACCATCCACAAACCGACGGGCAGAGCGAAAGAACTATTCAAACCTTGGAAGATATGCTAAGAGCTTGTGTTATTGACTTCGGTAAAGCGTGGGATGCCCACTTACCGCTTGTTGAATTCTCGTACAACAACAGCTATCATACTAGCATCAAGGTCGCGCCATTTGAAGCTCTTTATGGCCGCAAGTGCAGATCACCACTGTGCTGGGCTGAAGTGGGAGACACACAGTTAGCAAAAGGGCAAGTCCCTAACAACACCCTCACGGGCCCTGAAATCATAAGGGAAACTACGGAAAAGATCGTTCAAATTCGAGAAATACTGAAAGCATCTCGAGATCGACAAAAGAGCTACGCTGATAAGCGACGCAAACCCTTGGAATTCCAGGTTGGGGATCGGGTGCTACTAAAGGTCTCACCATGGAAAGGGACGATGCGTTTTGGTAAACGTGGTAAACTAAATCCAAGGTACATCGAGCCATTCGAAATCCTTGCCAGGATTGGCCCAGTGGCATACAAACTTCGGCTACCTCAAGAACTTAACAACGTGCACCCGACTTTCCACGTGTCAAACTTAAAGAAGTGCCTGTCTGACGAGACTCTTGTGATCCCTCTCGAGGAAATCGAGGTCAAAGACAGTCTCTACTTCGTAGAAGAACCGGTAGAAATCATGGATCGAGAGATCAAGAGAACGAAACAAAGTCGTATTCCTATTGTGAAGATCCGTTGGAATGCAAAACGAGGACTCGAATTCACCTGGGAACGCGAGGATCAAATGAAACAAAAATACCCGCATCTTTTCCCCAACTCTTGAAGTCCCAGTCAAAACGCTAATTTCGGGACGAAATTCCTTCTAACGGGGGGATGATGTGACAACCGTCACTTTGTGGTCAAGTCAAAGTCAAGAAAGTCAACAAGTCAATCTGGTCAACTCAACTAGTTCTAATATGTTAGGGATTACCTTATGTTTACTAATGTGTAACTCTAAATTTTAATGCAAAGTAACACTTGAAAGTTTCAAATGTTCAAAATCCTAAACTCTAATCTGTTTGAGGGGAGTAACAACTTTATAAAACACTATTACGTATCCTTCGGGGGCAAATAACACTCCAAATGGGTTGTAACTAAGCCTACGACCTTTATTCTACGAAGAAAAACATTAATAAAGGCCCCCGACAAAATCTCTCCCAAATCTCTCCAAGTATGTGAAATCTCTCCAAGTATGTGAAATCTCTCCCAAATCTCTCCAAGTATGTGAAATCTCTCCCAAATCTCTCTAAGTATGAGAAATAGTCCGGAACCCTCTTGGTCCGGAACCCTCTTGGTCCGGACTCCTCTTGGTCCGGAACCCTCTTAGTCCGGAATACCTTGTAAGGAACCAAAAGGCTTCTCACTTCGGATCCCCCTTAGTCCGGATTATCCTCCTGCTTCGGAACCCCCTTCTGACTCCGAAACACGTGGGGCGGTTCGGACCTCCAAGCTAAATCGGACAAACTCGCTCCTGACCTTGGATCCGAGAAGGAAGCTTCGGACCCTCGCAGCCTAATCCTCTCCTCCGGAAATTGGGTATTAGCTCCGGAATACTTAAAGGAGCTCCGGAAATTTTACTATGACTCCGGATTTCACCCCTTCACTCCGGATTTTTACCAATTTCGGACCTTTTAATGATTTTAAGTGATTTTGCTCCGGAAAATTTCTCAGACTTTTATTTTTCAAATTTTAAACACTCCAAACTTATATTTTTATATATAAGACCCTATATTATTATATTTTAAACCACATTTTGAGAAAGAATCATAAACCAATGACAATATCTATTGGGTGAGATATTGTGTGAGAGTGTTGATTTCCCCTAGAGTGTGACACAAGCTATCCCCCATACCCAATTAGGACAACCCCCAGTCACTATTCACCCCTACCTAGTCAACTATTTGTCCTCTCACATCTCTCCTCCAGCTGGTAACTTGATCAAAAGTTGGAAACTCCCATTTCTCCTTCCACTTTACTCACACTCTCACCAAGAAACAAACACTTCTCTCTCATTTCCCTCTCTAAGAACTCGAGACTCCAAGGCCGCCTTTGAACTTCTCACCCACATTCATTAAGTATTGTCATCCTACATTGAACATTCTTCACTCCTTCACTCAACTTATGAATCTCTCATAACCAATGTCACCATAATTGTTCTTAGATCTTCAACTCTCCAAGCTTCTATCAAGTGTTCTTGACTTCGAAACCCTTTCTCTACAGCATACATCTAAGAAAATCACTCAAGGTGAGTTCATACCCCTACATTTTCATGTCTTCTTCAAGTTTTAGGGGGGGGGATACAAGTTAAAACACCTTAATATAACTCAAACTCATACTTCAGCTTTTCACAGAAAAGTTGAGTCCTATTCACGGACTGTTTTGACCAACTTAAACTTAATATATTTCAAAACCGTTTCATATGCAAGTATTTCAGGTTTATACCTTTCTAATGACTACTTGCACGCATCCATACGATGTTTCTACAATTTATGGTGAATTTTATAAAACTGCCTATCATTTCCAAAACGAATTCAGACCAGTCTGTGAATATGAACATTTTCACATAAGTTAGACACTTCTAAAAATCATACTAAAAATTATGGATAAACTAGACACATTTTCTAAACTCTCAAAGTTTACGGATTCAGTTTTCGTCTTCGTATGATTTTTCTATGATTTTTATAAAGCAGTACAGAAAGGTTAAAAACTAGTTCACAGCTTACAATTTTCATAACACTTTGTAACATGTTGAGCAAAGTGTTTGTCTTTGATGACTTTATAATTTACACATGTTTTCTGTTAAGTTATGGTTAAATAACAGAAATTTACTTCCTAAATTGTAAGAGTCCTTTCACATTACAAACATACAAGATAAAACATAAGAAGCATAGTTATGTATTCTAAGCATGCTACACGTAAACTCGTTAACGTAAGTTGTGAGTCAATTCTCTAAATGTACTCTTAGAGTACGGGTTAAAATTCCTACAAGTTATAAGCAGAGTCTCTTGTAGGGAGAGCGTGATAATTGTGTATATATCTATATTGGGATTGACACCCCACACCTTGCTGCTAGCTACAGCGGGACCTGCAGGTCTACGGGTGACAAAAGTCATAACAAATTTTAACGTCTGAAAAACGTTGTAACAGGTCATCCGGTTGTAGTATGGTTATAGCGACTCACATAGGGAGTTAACATCACTTAAAGTTTACAGGAGATACTACTTTAAAAAGGAAAACATAAAGGGGTTTTATCTATTTAAAACTGTATTCTTCGTTTGAATTACGAACACACACTCATGCATTCGGTCTTGGGATTTAAGACTACATAATATTTGATAAGGAAAATATTGGATTTTTCTTGTGTACACATTCCATTTTACAAATAAAGGTTTTTCCAACACTTCACCCAAAAGCTTATGAACTCACCAACTTAATTGTTGACACTCTTTCAAATCTCAGGAAACCCGTGAAACAGGTAATCAACTGCTTTTGAGGATGGGACGCCAGACGTCAAATTAAACATTTTTGTCATCATAATGTAATTGATTTTGAAACATGTAAACTCATACTATGGTGTAACTTTTTCAATTATATTTATGATGGTTGTATTTATTATGCGCACTATCATACTCGTTGTTGTGATACTATACATAAAGTCCTCCACCCCTGAACGTTTCCGCCATCCTTGGTTTGGGGGTGTGACAGAAAGAATGGCTGTAAATAAAGGATTGGAGCTCAGTTCTGCATAACACATACATAATTGGGGGTCATTCATCCGTGAAAGGATTGGTTACTTGAGGATGGAGAATGGGAAGAGGTTTGAAGTTTCGCTTTTCATGTTTCATGCGTTTATGTTTCAACTAAATGTGTTTGTTTTAAAGTGTAGTTCAAGTGCTTATTTCCTCCAATTTGGTGAGATTGTGTGATCGGATGACATATTCATTAAATTTTCGATGTTAATAAGTCAAAAATGGTAACCAAACAATCTATTTTTAATGAATTGACCAGGGTTGCTTCTAAAATCATAGAGTATATATATACCACCCGAACAAGAAGGCAGTTGCTACCTGAATGTACTTGGAGAGGAAATAGGAGGATATTGATTATGAATTCAGGTTGATTATTACATGTTGTACGTGGGCAAGAAAGGGATGTCCTGATCCCTCATGTATTTTTCTGAATATAGTGAAATCAAAACAAAAGTCTATTTTTCTCATAAATATGTAATACTATGTTATTCTATTTGAAGTTGCTGTTTTTCAGCATTTCATTGTTTATGCGTTTGGATCGTTTCTCATCTCTTCTGTTTCCTTCAAGCTTTTTGACATATGCTTTTTCTTGTAAATTTTTAAATGTTGGTAATTAATCAAGAGTACATAAGTTTTTTCCATTATTTTATGAAGAAGTTTTTAATTATGGCTAGATGTCTTTTATAGTTTGTTTATCAAGAACTAGATGGTCATGTATATATTATCTCACATTAATAAATTCATATAAAAAGTTACCATCTTTAATTTTTATGTGTTTTTTTATATTTGATTGCTGACTGCCATTTTTATTTTTGAGAAATAGTTAATAAAGTATGCTATGTGAATATTTGTGGCTATTGGTAAGTTAGTTTGCTGTAATGATTTTATGCTACAAGAAAAGAAAATGATGGGTAAAAATGTGTTAAACTAAACAAATAAATAAAATTTTCTGATAGACAATTCATTAGTCAGTTACAAAACAGAATCGATTTCCATGCAAAAATATGCGAGGAGTCAACAATTCAACATAATAATAATAATAATAATAATAATAATAATAATAATAATAATAATAATAATAAGGTGAGCAGAAAGTATGATGTGCGGCAAGGATACCACATTTTTCTTTTCAGGGTCGGTGCGGTTTTACCGCATGCCGCAATATATATCGATATGTGATTCGTGGTGCACTGCATGATCTAATTCAAATCCCGTTTTTGAACTTAAATTTCGAATTTCTTAGAGAACAAAAATATTATTACAAAATTTTAGTTAGATGTTTGAATGAATTTTCAACGACAAATGATAGCATTTGATTAACCCTTCCATATTTTATTTTACAAGTAAAGCCTAAATGTTTGCATGATCAACATTTAGGAAATTCATGTGTTACAAACATCACACAATATATGATATATCTAATTATCTTAACTTTAGTTAACCTCAGAAAAACAAAATTTGTAATTTATTAAAGTTATTTTAATCCTTTAAATATTTTAAATATTAAAAACAAAAATCGACAATAAATTTGCTTTGTTTTGTTGATTAGAATATTCATCACTTTAAAAGACAATCAATAACCAGGCTAAATACATGAAATGATAACATACATTTATTTGTCTATTAAGCCATACATTGTATGTTTGTTAGAAAATACGATATGTTTTCGAAAAGGAACTAATCATCGAATAAACTAAAATGGAAAGTAGATACTAAAAGGGCAAATATGGTTAATATCAGTAAATTATATTTTGTAAAAAATAAATAAATAATTTATATTGCAAATTTTTGTATTTAAGATAAAAATGACGTCGATTCTGTACGGACATCCAACAGACACGGACGCAAAACTGACAGATAACAATGTGCATTATGTATGTTTTTTGGAATATAATACGTTTATATAGAACATGAACCTAAATTTTGTAAGCAAAACGCCCCACACGTATACATTATGATGCTAATTATTAATACTATCAATTAAAACAAACTTAGACTTGTAGATAGAGGTGTGCACCAAACCGGTTATCAAAAGAAACTAATCACCAAATTTCGTATTCTAATTACATACTTTTATTTTTATCCTAATATTCTGTCGCAAGAACACTAATCGCCGTCAGAACCTAATCGCCGCTGCAAAACAATCAATCAGATTCATATTTCCTTTGTAACATGTCGAGCAAAGGGGATACTTTCATGAATATTACATATCAAGCAGAACACACATATAAATTATAATAGGTATAATTTATGAAACTCTCAAACTATTTTCACGAACCAGTTATACAAAGTTTAATAGATTACTCTTGTACAAATACTTTACATTCAAGAATACTAGAGAAAGATCATATTATCAGTTCATCATTTGTTTCAAAATGACTTTTCATCATTTGTTATATACGTAATCGTCAATATGCTTTTTGTGAGACAATGTTAAGTAGCTTATTCATTTAGGCAATACAGTTAAAGTCCTGATATTATAACCAGAATCTTCCGACAGAGAGCGAGACAAATGTGTATAGATCTATATGGGATTGACAATCCCGCACTCAGACTGTTAGCTACAGTTGGGTTGGTATGCCTATGAGTGACAAATGTCGTTAACAGTTCTGACGCCTACAAAGCGTCGTATCAGGTCATCTAATCATAGTATGGTTATAATAACTCACCAAAAATATATGAACAAATACGATTATTGTATAATGAATTAAACCAAAGAGTACGAATACAAAAGTACTGGTTTTACAATAATATGATTTACAGTATTACATTACAATTTACAGTTACAACTGGTGGAGTCAGGCATACTCACTTTTACAGGGTTTCCAAAGAGTACAATTACAGAACTTGGAAAACATAAACAATAGAGAAAACATTCTCTTTATATTTTTATTGTGAATTAAAACTATGTTACACTACTTTATACTACAACAACACTTATACAGAACGATTTTATGGTATTAAAACTACTTTTCAGTTATATTAGAAAATATTGGATGTCTGGAACAATAAACATGATTACTATTTCAAGAAACAAACATCAAACTTCTAAACATAAATTCTTATGCACTCACCAACTTAAATGTTGATACTCACTTTTTCAAAATACTTGTATTCTCAGGGAACCAGTAGACAGGTACATTCCCGGGAATTTTGAGAAGACGGAGCAGTATAGAGTCATGTCTTCTATCTTTTGCTATACATAACTTTAGATGTCATATATACAATGACTTGAAAACTATGTAAAACTTATACATTATTAATGCTATGTTTGTTGTCCATTGATTACTATGATGCATGTGTTGTGATACTTAACATGACGTCATCGACCCCCGGACATTTCCGCCGCTCCGGTTTGGGGGTGTGACAGCAAAATAGTCTTCGTTTTCAAAATATCGCAAATCCAAACTCGATAAATCATAAGATCTGAATCGGATGCAAACACAAAATCATCTTGTGGTAGAGTCCGAATAATAAATAATATGGAACCGGGAAACATCTTGTAATGCCAAAAATTTGATCCGTGAAGACCAAAATGAAATGCCACATCGCATCACTAAATAAATCAACGTCTTCAGAAGTCTTCAAAAATCCAAACTCAAACAATCATAAAATCACATCTGGATGATATTCTCTCCCTAATTTTGATAACCAATGACCGGATATCAAAAATCAACAAATCATCGGGATGGAGAGTGTCGGATACCAAGAGCTAAGAAAGCTCTCCCTAAATGTATGAAGGGTCTCAATAATACACGAGAATTAGAGTAAAATAAATACGCGGTGGTCATATGTAGTTGGCTGATTCAGTCGCTGAAAACTGCTCGAACAAATACCATAGAAACAATAATAACTATGCGTGAAAAATAATCTTTGTTCTGCTGAAAGAATACTGATATACCCAAACTGCAGTGCCGGAACTCTCGAAGTGGTCTTCAATAGAAAATAAAGTCCACATGCTCAAGATACATAGTTCGTCAACTGTAGATCAAAAGCGACAAGTCATAAAAATCCCATAAAGCGAAGAATGTGAAACAACTTTGTTGATCAGGCGTCGTTGCGGTGCAAACCTCACGAAGAATAGCATGAAGTCCGACTGCGGTATGGAGTAATCCTCATGAAAAGAATAAAATTCTTCGAATATAATCGGCATGTAGTAAACCAATGTGATTATCCAAGGTTAGGTTGTAGCAAAAATTGGTATTAAAAAAATAATTAGTTTTAAAAAAAATAATTTGTTTAATAAAAAAATGGCTAAATAAAAAAAATTGGTGTTAAAAAAATTAATTGGCTAAAATAAAAAACATTTGGCTAAAAAAATAATTGGCTAAATAAAAAAATTGGTTGTAAAAAAATAAAGTAAATGGTGTAAAAAAGGTTTTTTTTTTTAAAAAAATAAGAAGGGAAGGGCTGATGAGAGGGGAAGGAAGAAGGAGGAGGAGGAGGGAGGAGGAAGAAGGAGGATAGGACTGAAGAGGGAGGAGAACCAAAGTTAATAATAGGAGGGGGTAAGGTGGAGGTACCCCAGTGAGAAGGGAAGTGGTTGTGGGTCTGAGAAGGTTGCGGGTAAGAGGTAGTTGATTGCGGATGAGTAGTAGCTGCGGACGAGAGGTAGTAGCTGCGGTAGTAGAAACAAAGTGGGTGCGATGGGTTGCGGTCAAGAGTGGCTGTGGTAGGAGCTGAGAAATGGAGACTTCGGTAGCTGACTGCGGTCCGAGATTGCAGTGAGAAGGACTGTGGTCCGAACTGCCGTGCGAAGGATGGAAGCAAAAGAGCTGCGGGCCGAGAAGAGAAGAATGATTGCGGAACAAGACTGACTGCAGTCAGAAGGCTAAGAAGAGAGGCTACGGTTGGAGGCTAAGAGGGACTACGGCCTGAGAGGAGTACAGCAGTAAATATGGTGCACCGAACTACGTACAAGTAATGCCTCCAGATTTTGAGGGCAAACACCAGTGCCCCCAATTCCAGGTCATGAGTGGGGTAATTCGCCTCATGACGCTTCAGCTGCCTCGAGGTGTGCTCGACGCATCACAATACACTACCAAATCGTCCAATTCCTCGGGTAGTACTAGAATCGGGGCCTCGCATAATCTCTTTTTCAAGGTCTCGAAAGCCAACTGCTGATCCGGGCCCCACTAGAAAGTCACATTCTTCTTGGTCAAGCGAGTCAAAGGTACGACGATCTTGGAGAAATCCTGGATGAATCTCCGATAGTACCCCGCTAGACCCAAGAAGCTACGGATCTTAGATGCATTATGCGGTACTTCCCACCGCATCACTGCCTCAACCTTGGCTGGATCAACCGAAATACCCTCTCAGTTGATGATGTGCCCCAAAAACTACACCTCTCGCAACCAGAAATCACACTTTGAGAACTTGGCATAGAGCCTTTCCATCCTGAGTGCCTCCAACACCTCCCTGAGATGTTGCTCCTTGGGTTTAGAATAGACCAAGATGTCATCGATAAAAAAATCATAGACCGATCCAACATCGGCCTACACACCCTGTCCATGAGGTCTATGAACGTTGTTGGGGAATTGGTGAGCCCGAATGGCATCACCACAAACTCATAGTGACTGTACCGAGTCCTGAAAGCTGTCTTTGGTATATCATCATCCCTAATCCTCATCTGATGGTACCCTGACCAAAGATCAATCTTTGAAAACCAAGATGCACCCTGAAGCTGATAAAACAAATCATCGATCCTCGGAAGCGGATAACGGTTTTTCACCGTTAGCTTGTTCAGCTCTCGATAATCGATACACATCCTGTGTGACCCGTCCTTCTTCTTTACGAACAGGATCAGTGCTCCCCACAGGGCACTGCTCGGACGAATAAACTCTCGATCTAGCAGCTCGTGAACCTGCGTACACAACTCCTGCATACCGGGCGGAGCTAGCTGGTACGATGCCTTGGCTATTGGAGCGGCACCCGACACCAAATCAATGTGAAACTCTACTTTCCTCTCCGGAGGCACCCTAGGCATCTCCTCGGGAAAGACATCCCGAAAATCCTGTACAACCGGTACACTGCCCAAATTTGTCGGGGTCTCAACCCTAGTATCTGATACGTACGCCAAGATTCCCAAACAACCCTGATGGAGAAGTCTCCTAGCCCCCGCAGCTGAATAGAGGGTTGGCCCCTACGAGGCCCTCTCTCCATGAATAACCAATTCTCCCCCACTTTGGATTCGAACTCTCACCAGATGGCGCTCGCAATCTATCATGGCCATGTTGGCCCCCAACCAGTCCATCCCAATGATCAACTTCAGTCCTCGCAAAGGTATCGGAACCAGATCGACATGGAACCTCTCCCCAAACACATTCAGGACACAGTCCTGATATACCCTAGCAACACTCACAATGCGGTCATCCGCAATCTTAAGCTCAAGCGGGGAATCCAAAGTTTCCGGAGCATCCCGTAACTTCTTGCTAAGCGCAAGAGATACGAACGATCGGGTAGCCCCCGAATCGAAAAGAACATCAGCCGACATACATTGACCAAAAAGGTCCCTATATAAGAGCACATACATACATAAGAATAACACATCAATATTAAGCGGAAAAATAAATTACGTACCAGCCACGACGTCTAGCGCTGCTCGAGCCTCCTCAGTAGTCAACTGAAATGCACGGCTATGCACCGTAGGAGCATCCGCCTTGGCAGGGTGGCCATCAGTGATCCTTATTTTGGCGGGCGTAGGTGCCGCCACTGCTCCTCCTCCTCCCTGCAAGCTCGGACAATCGGCCTTTTTATGGCCGGTCTGGTTGCAGTGGAAACAAATCAAACCCTTCTTGGGGCAATCCCTGCTCATGTGGCCCGGCTGACCACATGTATAACATACCGGGCTCGTCACCCGGCAAAATCCACTGTGCGATCTCCCACGTTTGGCACACCGGCCCTGGCCCTGCTGGTGCCGCCCAGAAGAATCAGAGGTCTTAGGCTTTTTAGCCTGACCTACAGCTGTCTGATCCTGCTCTGGCTTCCGCTTAGTGCGGTGCTCCAACTCTATCTCCTGCTCCCGCTCCTGGGCCTTCTCCACAATCTCATTCAGGGTTTTGCACCCTGAAAAGCTCACGAACTCACGAATATCATCCCTCAGCATAGAATGATACATCATCCTCCTCATATCCTCATCCGCAGCATATTGTGGAATCAACAGTGCTCGTTTGCGAAACTTGGTAGTGATCTCCGCCACAGTCTAGGTGGTCTTTGGAGCTCCTGGAACTCCCTCACTAGCCGAATGTAAGTGGGAACAAATAACCATGGATTTCATAACCAAACTGCCTAAGACAACGGGTGGTCTTTATACCATTTGGGTAATCGTCGATAGATTGACCAAATCCGCACACTTCCTGCCGATAAAGGAGACCGACAAGATGGAAAAATTGACTAGGACGTACATCAAAGAGATTGTACGACTACATGGTGTACCGATATCCATTGTCTCTGACAGAGATAGTAGATTCACTTCACGGTTCTGGCAGTCCTTACAGAAAGCTCTAGGGACCCAGCTAGAAATGAGTACGGCCTACCATCCACAAACCGACGGGCAGAGCGAAAGAACTATTCAAACCTTGGAAGATATGCTAAGAGCTTGTGTTATTGACTTCGGTAAAGCGTGGGATGCCCACTTACCGCTTGTTGAATTCTCGTACAACAACAGCTATCATACTAGCATCAAGGTCGCGCCATTTGAAGCTCTTTATGGCCGCAAGTGCAGATCACCACTGTGCTGGGCTGAAGTGGGAGACACACAGTTAGCAAAAGGGCAAGTCCCTAACAACACCCTCACGGGCCCTGAAATCATAAGGGAAACTACGGAAAAGATCGTTCAAATTCGAGAAATACTGAAAGCATCTCGAGATCGACAAAAGAGCTACGCTGATAAGCGACGCAAACCCTTGGAATTCCAGGTTGGGGATCGGGTGCTACTAAAGGTCTCACCATGGAAAGGGACGATGCGTTTTGGTAAACGTGGTAAACTAAATCCAAGGTACATCGAGCCATTCGAAATCCTTGCCAGGATTGGCCCAGTGGCATACAAACTTCGGCTACCTCAAGAACTTAACAACGTGCACCCGACTTTCCACGTGTCAAACTTAAAGAAGTGCCTGTCTGACGAGACTCTTGTGATCCCTCTCGAGGAAATCGAGGTCAAAGACAGTCTCCACTTCGTAGAAGAACCGGTAGAAATCATGGATCGAGAGATCAAGAGAACGAAACAAAGTCGTATTCCTATTGTGAAGATCCGTTGGAATGCAAAACGAGGACTCGAATTCACCTGGGAACGCGAGGATCAAATGAAACAAAAATACCCGCATCTTTTCCCCAACTCTTGAAGTCCCAGTCAAAACGCTAATTTCGGGACGAAATTCCTTCTAACGGGGGGATGATGTGACAACCGTCACTTTGTGGTCAAGTCAAAGTCAAGAAAGTCAACAAGTCAATCTGGTCAACTCAACTAGTTCTAATATGTTAGGGATTACCTTATGTTTACTAATGTGTAACTCTAAATTTTAATGCAAAGTAACACTTGAAAGTTTCAAATGTTCAAAATCCTAAACCCTAATCCGTTTGAGGGGAGTAACAACTTTATAAAACACTATTACGTATCCTTCGGGGGCAAATAACACTCCAAATGGGTTGTAACTAAGCCTACGACCTTTATTCTACGAAGAAAAACATTAATAAAGGCCCCCGACAAAATCTCTCCCAAATCTCTCCAAGTATGTGAAATCTCTCCAAGTATGTGAAATCTCTCCCAAATCTCTCCAAGTATGTGAAATCTCTCCCAAATCTCTCTAAGTATGAGAAATACTCCGGAACCCTCTTGGTCCGGAACCCTCTTGGTCCGGACTCCTCTTGGTCCGGAACCCTCTTAGTCCGGAATACCTTGTAAGGAACCAAAAGGCTTCTCACTTCGGATCCCCCTTAGTCCGGATTATCCTCCTGCTTCGGAACCCCCTTCTGACTCCGGAACACGTGGGGCGGTTCGGACCTCCAAGCTAAATCGGACAAACTCGCTCCTGACCTTGGATCCGAGAAGGAAGCTTCGGACCCTCGCAGCCTAATCCTCTCCTCCGGAAATTGGGTATTAGCTCCGGAATACTTAAAGGAGCTCCGAAAATTTTACTATGACTCCGGATTTCACCCCTTCACTCCAGATTTTTACCAATTTCGGACCTTTTAATGATTTTAAGTGATTTTGCTCCGGAAAATTTCTCAGACTTTTATTTTTCAAATTTTAAACACTCCAAACTTATATTTTTATATATAAGACCCTATATTATTATATTTTAAACCACATTTTGAGAAAGAATCATAAACCAATGACAATATCTATTGGGTGAGATATTGTGTGAGAGTGTTGATTTCCCCTAGAGTGTGACACAAGCTATCCCCCATACCCAATTAGGACAACCCCCAGTCACTATTCACCCCTACCTAGTCAACTATTTGTCCTCTCACATCTCTCCTCCAGCTGGTAACTTGATCAAAAGTTGGAAACTCCCATTTCTCCTTCCACTTTACTCACACTCTCACCAAGAAACAAACACTTCTCTCTCATTTCCCTCTCTAAGAACTCGAGACTCCAAGGCCGCCTTTGAACTTCTCACCCACATTCATTAAGTATTGTCATCCTACATTGAACATTCTTCACTCCTTCACTCAACTTATGAATCTCTCATAACCAATGTCACCATAATTGTTCTTAGATCTTCAACTCTCCAAGCTTCTATCAAGTGTTCTTGACTTCGAAACCCTTTCTCTACAGCATACATCTAAGAAAATCACTCAAGGTGAGTTCATACCCCTACATTTTCATGTCTTCTTCAAGTTTTAGGGGGGGGGGGGGGATACAAGTTAAAACACCTTAATATAACTCAAACTCATACTTCAGCTTTTCACAGAAAAGTTGAGTCCTATTCACGGACTGTTTTGACCAACTTAAACTTAATATATTTCAAAACCGTTTCATATGAAAGTATTTCAGGTTTATACCTTTCTAATGACTACTTGCACGCATCCATACGATGTTTCTACAATTTATGGTGAATTTTATGAAACTGCCTATCATTTCCAAAACGAATTCGGACCAGTCTGTGAATATGAACATTTTCACATAAGTTAGACACTTCTAAAAATCATACTAAAAATTATGGATAAACTAGACACATTTTCTAAACTCTCAAAGTTTACGGATTCAGTTTTCGTCTTCGTATGATTTTTCTATGATTTTTATAAAGCAGTACAGAAAGGTTAAAAACTAGTTCACAGCTTACAATTTTCATAACACTTTGTAACATGTTGAGCAAAGTGTTTGTCTTTGATGACTTTATAATTTACACATGTTTTCTGTTAAGTTATGGTTAAATAACAGAAATTTACTTCCTAAATTGTAAGAGTCCTTTCACATTACAAACATACAAGATAAAACATAAGAAGCATAGTTATGTATTCTAAGCATGCTACACGTAAACTCGTTAACGTAAGTTGTGAGTCAATTCTCTAAATGTACTCTTAGAGTACGGGTTAAAATTCCTACAAGTTATAAGCAGAGTCTCTTGTAGGGAGAGCATGATAATTGTGTATATATCTATATTGGGATTGACACCCCACACCTTGCTGCTAGCTACAGCGGGACCTACAGGTCTACGGGTGACAAAAGTCATAACAAATGTTAACGTTTGAAAAACGTTGTAACAGGTCATCTGGTTGTAGTATGGTTATAGCGACTCACATAGGGAGTTAACATCACTTAAAGTTTACAGGAGATACTACTTTAAAAAGGAAAACATAAAGGTGTTTTATCTATTTAAAACTGTATTCTTCGTCTGAATTACGAACACACACTCATGCATTCGGTCTTGGGATTTAAGACTACATAATATTTGATAAGGAAAATATTGGATTTTTCTTGTGTACACATTCCATTTTACAAATAAAGGTTTTTCCAACACTTCACCCAAAAGCTTATGAACTCACCAACTTAATTGTTGACACTCTTTCAAATCTCAGGAAACCCGTGAAACAGGTAATCAACTGCTTTTGAGGATGGGACGCCAGACGTCAAATTAAACATTTTTGTCATCATAATGTAATTGATTTTGAAACATGTAAACTCATACTATGGTGTAACTTTTTCAATTATATTTATGATGGTTGTATTTATTATGCGCACTATCATACTCGTTGTTGTGATACTATACATAAAGTCCTCCACCCCTGAACGTTTCCGCCATCCTTGGTTTGGGGGTGTGACAGAAAGAATGGCTGTAAATAAAGGATTGGAGCTCAGTTCTGCATAACACATACATAATTGGGGGTCATTCATCCGTGAAAGGATTGGTTACTTGAGGATGGAGAATGGGAAGAGGTTTGAAGTTTCGCTTTTCATGTTTCATGCGTTTATGTTTCAACTAAATGTGTTTGTTTTAAAGTGTAGTTCAAGTGCTTATTTCCTCCAATTTGGTGAGATTGTGTGATCGGATGACATATTCATTAAATTTTCGATGTTAATAAGTCAAAAATGGTAACCAAACAATCTATTTTTAATGAATTGACCAGGGTTGCTTCTAAAATCATAGAGTATATATATACCACCCGAACAAGAAGGCAGTTGCTACCTGAATGTACTTGGAGAGGAAATAGGAGGATATTGATTATGAATTCAGGTTGATTATTACATGTTGTACGTGGGCAAGAAAGGGATGTCCTGATCCCTCATGTATTTTTCTGAATATAGTGAAATCAAAACAAAAGTCTATTTTTCTCATAAATATGTAATACTATGTTATTCTATTTGAAGTTGCTGTTTTTCAGCATTTCATTGTTTATGCGTTTGGATCGTTTCTCATCTCTTCTGTTTCCTTCAAGCTTTTTGACATATGCTTTTTCTTGTAAATTTTTAAATGTTGGTAATTAATCAAGAGTACATAAGTTTTTTCCATTATTTTATGAAGAAGTTTTTAATTATGGCTAGATGTCTTTTATAGTTTGTTTATCAAGAACTAGATGGTCATGTATATATTATCTCACATTAATAAATTCATATAAAAAGTTACCATCTTTAATTTTTATGTGTTTTTTTATATTTGATTGCTGACTGCCATTTTTATTTTTGAGAAATAGTTAATAAAGTATGCTATGTGAATATTTGTGGCTATTGGTAAGTTAGTTTGCTGTAATGATTTTATGCTACAAGAAAAGAAAATGATGGGTAAAAATGTGTTAAACTAAACAAATAAATAAAATTTTCTGATAGACAATTCATTAGTCAGTTACAAAACAGAATCGATTTCCATGCAAAAATATGCGAGGAGTCAACAATTCAACATAATAATAATAATAATAATAATAATAATAATAATAAGGTGAGCAGAAAGTATGATGTGCGGCAAGGATACCACATTTCTCTTTTCAGGGTCGGTGCGGTTTTACCGCATGCCGCAATATATATCGATATGTGATTCGTGGTGCACTGCATGATCTAATTCAAATCCCGTTTTTGAACTTAAATTTCGAATTTCTTAGAGAACAAAAATATTATTACAAAATTTTAGTTAGATGTTTGAATGAATTTTCAACGACAAATGATAGCATTTGATTAACCCTTCAATATTTTATTTTACAAGTAAAGCCTAAATGTTTGCATGATCAACATTTAGGAAATTCATGTGTTACAAACATCACACAATATATGATATATCTAATTATCTTAACTTTAGTTAACCTCAGAAAAACAAAATTTGTAATTTATTAAAGTTATTTTAATCCTTTAAATATTTTAAATATTAAAAACAAAAATCGACAATAAATTTGCTTTGTTTTGTTGATTAGAATATTCATCACTTTAAAAGACAATCAATAACAAGGCTAAATACATGAAATGATAACATACATTTATTTGTCTATTAAGCCATACATTGTATGTTCGTTAGAAAATACGATATGTTTTCGAAAAGGAACTAATCATCGAATAAACTAAAATGGAAAGTAGATACTAAAAGGGCAAATATGGTTAATATCAGTAAATTATATTTTGTAAAAAATAAATAAATAATTTATATTGCAAATTTTTGTATTTAAGATAAAAATGTCGTCGATTCTGTACGGACATCCAACAGACACGGACGCAAAACTGACAGATAACAATGTGCATTATGTATGTTTTTTGGAATATAATACGTTTATATAGAACATGAACCTAAATTTTGTAAGCAAAACGCCCCACACGTATACATTATGATGCTAATTATTAACACTATCAATTAAAACAAACTTAGACTTGTAGATAGAGGTGTGCACCAAACCGGTTATCAAAAGAAACTAATCACCAAATTTCGTATTCTAATTACATACTTTTATTTTTATCCTAATATTCTGTCGCAAGAACACTAATCGCCGTCAGAACCTAATCGCCGCTGCAAAACAATCAATCAGATTCATATTTCCTTTGTAACATGTCGAGCAAAGGGGATACTTTCATGAATATTACATATCAAGCAGAACACACATATAAATTATAATAGGTATAATTTATGAAACTCTCAAACTATTTTCACGAACCAGTTATACAAAGTTTAATAGATTACTCTTGTACAAATACTTTACATTCAAGAATACTAGAGAAATATCATATTATCAGTTCATCATTTGTTTCAAAATGACTTTTCATCATTTGTTATATACGTAATCGTCAATATGCTTTTTGTGAGACAATGTTAAGTTGCTTATTCATTTAGGCAATACAGTTAAAGTCCTAATATTATAACCAGAATCTCCCGACAGAGAGCGAGACAAATGTGTATAGATCTATATGGGATTGACAATCCCGCACTCAGACTGTTAGCTACAGTTGGGTTGGTATGCCTATGAGTGACAAATGTCGTTAACAGTTCTGACGCCTACAAAGCGTCGTATCAGGTCATCTAATCATAGTATGGTTATAATAACTCACCAAAAATATATGAACAAATACGATTATTGTATAATGAATTAAACCAAAGAGTACGAATACAAAAGTAATGGTTGTACAATAATATGATTTACAGTATTACATTACAATTTACAGTTACAACTGGTGGAGTCAGGCATACTCACTTTTACAGGGTTTCCAAAGAGTACAATTACAGAACTTGGAAAACATAAACAATAGAGAAAACATTCTCTTTATATTTTTATTGTGAATTAAAACTATGTTACACTACTTTATAGTACAACAACACTTATACAGAACGATTTTATGGTATTAAAACTACTTTTCAGTTATATTAGAAAATATTGGATGTCTAGAACAATAAACATGATTACTATTTCAAGAAACAAACATCAAACTTCTAAACATAAATTCTTATGCACTCACCAACTTAAATGTTGATACTCACTTTTTCAAAATACTTGTATTCTCAGGGAACCAGTAGACAGGTACAATCCTGGGAATTTTGAGAAGACGGAGCAGTATAGAGTCATGTCTTCTATCTTTTGCTATACATAACTTTAGATGTCATATATACAATGACTTGAAAACTATGTAAAACTTATACATTATTAATGCTATGTTTGTTGTCCATTGATTACTATGATGCATGTGTTGTGATACTTAACATGACGTCATCGACCCCCGGACATTTCCGCCGCTCCGGTTTGGGGGTGTGACAGCAAAATAGTCTTCGTTTTCAAAATATCGCAAATCCAAACTCGATAAATCATAAGATCTGAATCGGATGCAAACACAAAATCATCTTGTGGTAGAGTCCGAATAATAAATAATATGGAACCGGGAAACATCTTGTAATGCCAATAATTTGATCCGTGAAGACCAAAATGAAATGTCACATCGCATCACTAAATAAATCAACGTCTTCAGAAGTCTTCAAAAATCCAAACTCAAACAATCATAAAATCACATCTGGATGATATTCTCTCCCTAATTTTGATAACCAATGACCGGATATCAAAAATCAACAAATCATCGGGATGGAGAGTGTCGGATACCAAGAGCTAAGAAAGCTCTCCCTAAATGTATGAAGGGTCTCAATAATACACGAGAATTAGAGTAAAATAAATATGCGGTGGTCATATGTAGTTGGTTGATTCAGTCGCTGAAAACTGCTCGAACAAATACCATAGAAACAATAATAACTCTGCGTGAAAAATAATCTTTGTTCTGCTGAAAGAATACTGATATACCCAAACTGCGGTGCCGGAACTCTCGAAGTGGTCTTCAATAGAAATTAAAGTCCACATGCTCAAGATACATAGTTCGTCAATTGTAGATCAAAAGCGACAAGTCATAAAAATCCCATAAAGCGAAGAATGTGAAACAACTTTGTTGATCAGGCGTCGTTGCGGTGCAAACCTCACGAAGAATAGCATGAAGTCCGACTGCGGTATGGAGTAATCCTCATGAAAAGAATAAAATTCTTCGAATATAATCGGCATGTAGTAAACCAATGTGATTATCCAAGGTTAGGTTGTAGCAAAAATTGGTATTAAAAAAATAATTAGTTTTAAAAAAAAATAATTTGTTTAATAAAAAAATGGCTAAATAAAAAAAATTGGTGTTAAAAAAATTAATTGGCTAAAAAATAAAAAAAATTGGTTGTAAAAAATAAATTAAATGGTGTAAAAAAGGTTTTTTTTAAAAAAATAAGAAGGGAAGGGCTGATGAGAGGGGAAGGAAGAAGGAGGAGGAGGAGGGAGGAGGAAGAAGGAGAATAGGACTGAAGAGGGAGGAGAACCAAAGTTAATAATAGGAGGGGGTAAGGTGGAGGTACCGCAGTGAGAAGGGAGGTGGTTGTGGGTCTGAGAAGGTTGCGGGTAAGAGGTAGTTGATTGCGGATGAGTAGTAGCTGCGGACGAGAGGTAGTAGCTGCGGTAGTAGAAACAAAGTGGGTGCGATGGGTTGCGGTCAAGAGTGGCTGTGGTAGGAGCTGAGAAATGGAGACTTCGGTAGCTGACTGCGGTCCGAGATTGCAGTGAGAAGGACTGTGGTCCGAACTGCCGTGCGAAGGATGGAAGCAAAAGAGCTGCGGGCCGAGAAGAGAAGAATGATTGCGGAACAAGACTGACTGCAGTCAGAAGGCTAAGAAGAGAGGCTACGGTTGGAGGCTAAGAGGGACTACGGCCTGAGAGGAGTACAGCAGTAAATATGGTGCACCGAACTACGTACAAGTAATGCCTCCAGATTTTGAGGGCAAACACCAGTGCCCCCAATTCCAGGTCATGAGTGGGGTAATTCGCCTCATGACGCTTCAGCTGCCTCGAGGTGTGCTCGACGCATCACAATACACTACCAAATCGTCCAATTCCTCGGGTAGTACTAGAATCGGGGCCTCGCATAATCTCTTTTTCAAGGTCTCGAAAGCCAACTGCTGATCCGGGCCCCACTAGAAAGTCACATTCTTCTTGGTCAAGCGAGTCAAAGGTACGACGATCTTGGAGAAATCCTGGATGAATCTCCGATAGTACCCCGCTAGACCCAAGAAGCTACGGATCTTAGATGCATTATGCGGTACTTCCCACCGCATCACTGCCTCAACCTTGGCTGGATCAACCGAAATACCCTCTCAGTTGATGATGTGCCCCAAAAACTACACCTCTCGCAACCAGAAATCACACTTTGAGAACTTGGCATAGAGCCTTTCCATCCTGAGTGCCTCCAACACCTCCCTGAGATGTTGCTCCTTGGGTTTAGAATAGACCAAGATGTCATCGATAAAAAAATCATAGACCGATCCAACATCGGCCTACACACCCTGTCCATGAGGTCTATGAACGTTGTTGGGGAATTGGTGAGCCCGAATGGCATCACCACAAACTCATAGTGACTGTACCGAGTCCTGAAAGCTGTCTTTGGTATATCATCATCCCTAATCCTCATCTGATGGTACCCTGACAAAAGATCAATCTTTGAAAACCAAGATGCACCCTGAAGCTGATAAAACAAATCATCGATCCTCGGAAGCGGATAACGGTTTTTCACCGTTAGCTTGTTCAGCTCTCGATAATCGATACACATCCTGTGTGACCCGTCCTTCTTCTTTACGAACAGGATCAGTGCTCCCCACAGGGCACTGCTCGGACGAATAAACTCTCGATCTAGCAGCTCGTGAACCTGCGTACACAACTCCTGCATACCGGGCGGAGCTAGCTGGTACGATGCCTTGGCTATTGGAGCGGCACCCGACACCAAATCAATGTGAAACTCTACTTTCCTCTCCGGAGGCACCCTAGGCATCTCCTCGGGAAAGACATCCCGAAAATCCTGTACAACCGGTACACTGCCCAAATTTGTCGGGGTCTCAACCCTAGTATCTGATACGTACGCCAAGATTCCCAAACAACCCTGATGGAGAAGTCTCCTAGCCCCCGCAGCTGAATAGAGGGTTGGCCCCTACGAGGCCCTCTCTCCATGAATAACCAATTCTCCCCCACTTTGGATTCGAACTCTCACCAGATGGCGCTCGCAATCTATCATGGCCATGTTGGCCCCCAACCAGTCCATCCCAATGATCAACTTCAGTCCTCGCAAAGGTATCGGAACCAGATCGACATGGAACCTCTCCCCAAACACATTCAGGACACAGTCCTGATATACCCTAGCAACACTCACAATGCGGTCATCCGCAATCTTAAGCTCAAGCGGGGAATCCAAAGTTTCCGGAGCATCCCGTAACTTCTTGCTAAGCGCAAGAGATACGAACGATCGGGTAGCCCCCGAATCGAAAAGAACATCAGCCGACATACATTGACCAAAAAGGTCCCTATATAAGAGCACATACATACATAAGAATAACACATCAATATTAAGCGGAAAAATAAATTACGTACCAGCCACGACGTCTAGCGCTGCTCGAGCCTCCTCAGTAGTCAACTGAAATGCACGGCTATGCACCGTAGGAGCATCCGCCTTGGCAGGGTGGCCATCAGTGATCCTTATTTTGGCGGGCGTAGGTGCCGCCACTGCTCCTCCTCCTCCCTGCAAGCTCGGACAATCGGCCTTTTTATGGCCGGTCTGGTTGCAGTGGAAACAAATCAAACCCTTCTTGGGGCAATCCCTGCTCATGTGGCCCGGCTGACCACATGTATAACATACCGGGCTCGTCACCCGGCAAAATCCACTGTGCGATCTCCCACGTTTGGCACACCGGCCCTGGCCCTGCTGGTGCCGCCCAGAAGAATCAGAGGTCTTAGGCTTTTTAGCCTGACCTACAGCTGTCTGATCCTGCTCTGGCTTCCGCTTAGTGCGGTGCTCCAACTCTATCTCCTGCTCCCGCTCCTGGGCCTTCTCCACAATCTCATTCAGGGTTTTGCACCCTGAAAAGCTCACGAACTCACGAATATCATCCCTCAGCATAGAATGATACATCATCCTCCTCATATCCTCATCCGCAGCATATTGTGGAATCAACAGTGCGCGTTTGCGAAACTTGGCAGTGATCTCCGCCACAGTCTAGGTGGTCTTTGGAGCTCCTAGAACTCCCTCACTAGCCGTTGCACCTCAATGAATGGTGCAAACTCCAAATAAAAATGCCTGACAAACTCCACCCATGACATCTCAGCCACTCCAGCTGATCTCACCTGGTGGGTCAACTCCTCCCACCAGTCCCTGACTCGGTCTCTCAACATGCACGAAGCAAACCCCACTTTTTCCTCCTCGGGGTAAGAGCTCGTGCGCTGGGCATTCTCCATGTCCGTCACCTAATGTCGACTAATTATGGGATCCCTGACCCCAAAGAACTCAGGCTCTCCGCACGCCTTGAACTCCTGAAACGAGGCAGTTCGGGCCTCGACCTGGCCCGTGGCAATCTCAGCTCGGAAAGACCTGAGCCGCTCCTCCATAATCTCCATCATCCCCTCCTTGACGGTCCTGAAAATCACTAGGGTAACGTCAAGAATGCCCCTCGTCACCTCAGCTGCGATAAGCTCGCGCGGCCTCTCGTCAACGGGCTCTATAGCGTAGCCTGACCCAGATCCGGATCCTGATCCTGATCCCCCTGCTCCATGACGTGTCATCACCATTCTGATATGAAATACCATAAGATAGAATGATCAAAATATCTAAAAAGGGGATCCTACCACACCGGTTCTCTTTAGAGCTTCCAGATCTAACATTACTTCGGGTACAGGTCCTGTGCTTTCAGTAGTACTGCCCCAATACTACCTTCTACACATACATGTACCTTCCCCAAGGCTCTACCTAATAACTCTAATTCGTCCCAGAAAAAAACATATCTCACAGGCTACCGCATAACTCAAATCCTAGGCTATCCTCAGATTTGGTCCATCCACATCAAACCAGAACTTAGATCAATCATAACAGGTTACCCTATACATGCAAATTATACACAGAATAGGACAATAGACTTTCGAATAACAAACTCTACCCTAGGACCACAACCACACAAGGACCAAGAAATAAGGCCAAATCAATCATTCTAAGGCTATAAGATCCTAACCGTATAGAATTTTTAAAGCATACACATAGCAAAATCCATCCTACTATCATAATCCAAATATCATTATAGCATGGCTAACATATTGGGGAACTACGTACTTGAGCTCGGCCGATTACGCGCGTTGCACACTCCCCTTTTCAGTTTTAAGAAGTTTTAACTTTGATTTTTTTTTAAACAATTGTACCATTTCCTTAGTTTGAGTCCTGACACACCCGAGAGTGTACCCGAATCCCTCAAACCAAGGCTCTGATACCAACTTGTAACAGCCTAAATTTCCAATAAATTTTTTCATTTTTAAGTAACAAAATCATTTCCATAAAATATAAAATTCCAATCACATTTTTTTCATGTAACACCTGTTCCAAGCATTACTTAAATTATTTATTTAAGTTTAAGGTTTTATGCATGGACTCGGCGAGTTGGGAGTTCAACTCGTCGAGTAGAAGCAGTATCGATTGACGCGGGATCGAGACTTACTCGGCGAGTCGGAAGGCCGATTCGGCGAGTAGGAGCTGTAAAGAGAAACCCTAATTTATAGGGTTTGCACCCTATTTAAAGAAGATATCCTGCCTCTTGTGGCCTCCCTTAGCACCCTATCAGCCAGAGAAAACCCTAGATCGACCTTGCGCCCTCTTGAGTGAAAGAAAGAGCAATTGTGAGCAACCTTGGGGTGATTGTGAAGAACTTTAGAGCTTGAAGAAGAAGGAGATAGGAGAGGAACAGTAGATCCAGCATCTACATCATTTTTTCCAGCATCCTAAGGTATAAAGTCTTGATCTTGATCTCTAGTTACTTAGATCTCCTTCTTAGAAGTAAATGGCCATTCTTGGTGCAAAATGGAGTCAAACTTGGATCTGGACTTATCACAAGGATAGGGTTCCAGATCTGGACCTCTTTAGGTCCCAAATGCTATAAAGTTGATTCCTTTATGCAGTTTAGTCGCTTCCCATGCACAAAAACCTTGTAAGAAGCCTAGTTTTGAAGTTATAGCCTTGAAGGACCTTGCATGCACGTAACGTTGGCAACTTTACGTGGTATCTGCACTAGGAGAGCTTGAATCTAGAGTTTGGGACCTTAGGTCCCACTGAAAAGGGCTGAACTTAATGAAGACTGAAGGAACTCGTCGAGTCCCTTAGCTGACTCGACGAGTTAAGTAGGGTTTACACGCTTTCGGGTGTCCCAAGGGAATTCGGTTCCATGAGTTTTCGGTTGTCACGAGTTTTCGGTTGACATTGGGTTTTCGGTTTCATGGGTTTTCGGAGGGACTCGGCGAGTTACACAAGTAACTCAGCGAGTGGACGAATTACTCAGAAACTCGACGAGTTGAGGTCAACATGGACTGTTGACCTTGACCGGTGACCTTGACTTTGACCAGGGTTGTCCAGCGTTGACATTAAGGGTAATTATGGGATTATGACAAGTTAATCACATAATGATTATAGGAAGCTGAGTGGTAGTAGCACGTGGGACATATCTTATTCTAGCTTGTCAGTTCAGCATCCGAGAGGTGAGTCTTCTCACCATATCAATGGGTCTACGGCACCAAGGTCGGCCCATTTTATGATATGTGGTACACTAGCTGTAGTATAGATATGGGGTATGATAGTTAGATTATGCTAAGTGGTATGCTAGTGATTATGTATGTTATTGCATGGAAGACCTCGGGGGGGTCCATGGCAGTTGGGATATAAGACCATGTGGGGGAGCCCATGGCATTCCTAGGAGAAGACCATGTGGGGGATCCCATGGCATGATGGTATAAGACCCTAGGGGAGCCCACAGCATCCTTATATGTTTATGTATGTGTTAGTTAGTATGATAGATACATTTGTGATATATGATATGCTAGTTGCATATATACATGATTTGCATGGAAGACCCCGGGGGGAGCCCGTGGCAGTTGGGATATAAGACCATGTGGGGGAGCCCATGGCATTCCTAGGCGAAGACCATGTGGGGGAGCCCATGGCATGATGGTATATGACCCTGGGGGGAGCCCATGACATGCTTATATGTTGTATGCATGGCTTATGTAGTAGAGATAGCTTTTATAGCTAATATGATATGTGTTATGTGGATTGTGTGTGGGGTATGCTCTGGAGGACTCACTAAGTATTAGCTTACAGTTTGTGGATTTGTTTCAGATACATCTGAGCCCAAGGGAAAGGGCAAGGCGTGATGGCGCGACGTGCACTCTCTCAGACATTTTATGGGACCTTCTGATGTTTTGGAATAAAATTGTAAATGATATGAGTTTTAAAAACAATTGTATCTGGATTTCACGGTTAATAGGAATGTGTTTTCATTAATTAAAAATGAAAATTTTCTTTTGAAATTTGGGTCGTCACAAGTTGGTATCAGAGCCTTGGTTTGAGGGATTCGGGCACACTCTCGGGTGTGTCAATACTCAAACTAAGGAAATGGTAAAATTGTTTTCAAAATAAAAGCTAAAAACTTTTAAGCAATGGAAAAGATGAGAATGTAAAGCATGTGATCAGTCGAGCCAAGTAAGTAGTTTCCCCAATATGTTAGCCATGTTGTACTGATATTTGAGCTTGGATAAATGTATGGATTTTGCTATGTGTATGCTTTCTAAGTTATATAGGGTTAGGATCTTATAGCCTAAGAATGATTTATTTAACCTTATTTCTTGTTCCTTGTTTGGTTGTGGTCCTAGGGTAGAATCTTTTAGTCGAAAGTCTATTTGATCCTCTTTTGTGTATAATTTGCATGCATAAAGGCAACCTGTTATGATTGGTCTGATTGATGTGAGTAGAACAAATGTTAGGACAGCCTAGGATTTGAGATATGCGGTAGTCTATGGGATATGGTGTATTTTGGGACAAATTGGAGTCATCTAGTAGATCCTTGGGGAAAGGTACAGGTAGGTGTGGAAGGTAGTATTGGGCCCATATTACTGAAAGCACATGACGTGTACCCGAACCAATGCTAGATCTGACAGCTCTAAGGAGGACCGGTGTGGGAAGATCCCCGGTTTAGATGTCCTGATTATTATGGGTTATGAAATTTCAGTTCAGCATGGTGGTGACATGATTTGGGACAGGGGGATCAGGATCTGGATCTGGATCGGGCAGTGGTGCAAAGCCCATCGATAAGAGGTTGTGCGAGATCATTGCAGCCGAGGTTATGAAGGGCATCCTTGACGCGACCCCAGTGATCTTTGGGACGGTTAAGGAGGGGATGATGGAGATCATGGAGGAGAAGCTCAGGTCATTCAGAGCTGAGATTGTTGCGGGCCAGATCGGGGCCTGAACTCCCTCATTTCGGGAGTTCAAGGCGTGTGGAGCACTAGAGTTTTTCGGGGTCACGGACCCCATCGTGAGCCGACGCTGGGTGGTGGACATCGAGAATGTCTGTCTGCCAAACTTTATCAAGCTCTTGCCTCCACTGATGAAAGCACTAACGATCAAGTCGAGGACATTAAAATATTCAATAATAGTGTGGAGAAACAACACATTGTTTCAGACTTGAATGACCAGATCGATAGGAAGAAGTTTGGAGACGTTCTGACTTGAAGAACAAAGCCTAATCCCATTATCAAAGTTAGATGCACCAAACCAATGAACGAGTCCCTAAAGCTTCATCTGGTTAGGAAGAAGACTGAATATGAATACACCGAGGTAGAATTTGCTCGTGAGCTGGTCAAATTTAGCTACAGCGAGTGGATGCAAATTCAAGAAATTATTGACAAACACAACGGTATTCATGCTTAGGAAGTGAAATTGGCAATTCAGCAGCTACTCAACAAAGGCAAGAAGTTGAACCTTGTGTCATCAGCTGGTCCATCTAGACCATCCTCCTCATGAAAAATAGGTGCTCCCAGAAAGTCCAAGAATACCAAGTTTCTTCTTCCTTATGGCACTAGGTACATCAACAATGAACTACCAGCCGGTGTTGAACCAGTCCAGTACATGTTCATTCCAGAACCGTAGCATGGCATATCTTATCTTGACAGTCAAAATCACATGTGCTTTCAACACACTTATGATCATCATGCTGCTCCTGCTGAACACTTGTTTCATCTTCACATGGAAGGACTTGGTCACTATGAATAGGAAAGAGGATATCGTGTGCTGATATCTCTGGAGCTTAGTAGTAGATTGGATGAACTTCAAACCGATGAATTCAGATGGGTTAAGCCTGAGATCTTGAAAGAAGCTGACAAGTTCTACAATGGTTCTTCTAATGACTTTGAAGAAGAAGAATAGTTGAAAATCATTAATAGGCGGAGATTGTAAGGTCACACCTTATGATCTGATGAGTCAAACACTCTATGTTATGTGTCAACGTCAGCGTCTACATCATTGACAGCGCCAATGTATCAAGCCTATCAGCTTCAGTGCTTAATATAGTTATTCTATGTAATCTTTTGTATATCAGGCAATGATATAGATAAGTATAGAATAGATATCAGATTCGATATCCTTGTGATGAGGATCGGTTCTTAGTATAGATTAGAAGCAATCCCTTCAATCAAGGGGTATACTTGTATAAATTAGTATATAATCTACATTAGGGTAAACCCTAATATAGAGAATTCGTCTTTGTGACCGTCTTTATGACAACCCGTCTTCTTGGTGAAGACAAACCCTTTATTGGTGAAAGACAATTTGGAGAACTCCCTGTGTTATTTATTTTCTATTATGTGTTTGCATATATTAGTTTGTCTTTGTTCTTTATACTTGAAGTGTATCTGATTGATACAAACCTTCACTTTGGTTCCTTTTGGCAATTAGGAAGTTGATGAAGATGGCTTTAAGATCCAATGTAGAAGCTCTCTAGAAGTATCCACCAACATTTTGCCAACTTGATAAGATGCTAGTCTTCATCTTGTAATAAAAGAATCTCTTAAGCCTTTATGAAGAAAACAATGCTTTTTTTTCTAAAGGAGAGTTTTAAGTAAAGTATCAAAATTCTTCTTACTTTGATCTTAACACTTTAAGAGACAAAACAAGATAGAATATGGAGAAGATAAGGAAGAACTTTCGTGGTTTTAGTTAGGTAAATCCATCTAATGAAAGCCTTTCTTAAGGCTTTAAACCAAATCTTTATCCAATGAGTCTTAACACTTTAAGCAACATGCCTCCAGAGCCTATATCCTAATAATGCTTCAAGACATGCTTCTACAGTATGTCCCCTTGAATATTATAATCAAACGACCATATTCACTTACACCATGACTAGCTCATGTTTTTTCTATAAATAAAAGAGAGGATTTTATAAAAAAAAAATCTTCAAGTCTTTTATAAGATATAAAACCTTAACTTTTTAGCTAAAAGACAAAAGTCTTTCTAGTCTAAAAAGATGTACATGACATAATTAATCATAACTTGTGATATATTATGATATATTTTGATACTTAATATTGATAACTATTATTTCCATGAAATAATTAATTTCCAATTAATTACAAGAGTTATATTTATTTATCAAAGATCAAATTCTTATAAATAATATATTTTCATCAAGTTCTTGTTAGTGTGACCCTTTAGGATCATATATTATCTAGCAATATCATTTTATAATGACTCTTAGGCATACACGTCTTTCATAATACTCTGTTACATTTGTACCTAAGTCACATCAAAGGAAAAGCTAAGTACTAAGGCGAAATTCTGCCCAAATTTCGAGGCATCCACTTTTACCAAGTGAGTGCATAGTTACTTTCATCTTACACATATATATATGAAGTATTTAGATAATCAAATGATATATGTGTTTATGTGCAAAAACGTTATGTGTTAGATAAAATCATATAAGATGATTTTTATATGATTTACTATATATGTATTTTCATACATTTAATATATTGTGAAACATCCCAAAAATATGGTCCAAAAATTTCGTTTTAATTTATAAATAAAACCATAGTAATCCAAATCATCTCATAAAACATAAGTGATAATACCTCAAAATATCATATCAAAACATTGTATCAAAATCACATGTCCAAATATCAGAGAAAATCATCCCAGGCTAAATGTTGTGGTGTGTACGATGCAGTCATCCCGAGCTCTTCCCCTTACTAGCGGAAATACCTGAAACCAAAACTGAAAACTGTAAGCATGAAGCTTAGTGAGTCTCCCCAAACTACCACATACCATACATATAATCACATAATAACATACATTGGGCCTTGCCCGCTACATCGGGCCCCGCCCAGCATCGGACGCATCCGGCATCGGGCCCCGCCCGACATCGGACCGAAATCCGGTAACATATAACATAACATATAAGCTAAACATTCCTCAGGCTTGCCCCGGCATCGGACCGAAGCCCGAAACATATAACACATAACATATAAGCTAAACATTCCTCGGGCTTTCCCCGACATCGAACCGAAGCCCGGATCATATAAACATATACATGCAAGAATCACGAAGACATAAATCATACAAACATTCCTTGGGCTTTCCCCGGCATCAGACCGGAGTCCAGAAACATATAACCTACATCGGGCTAACCACCACATCTGACCTAAGTCCGGCATATGCTAACATACACAAACGGGTCGGCATTGGTGCCTTCGACCCGTTCCTACTGGAGGAAAACTCACATCAAATGTCGAGTGAAGTTGTTGAACGTCTTTGCTCCTGTAACCGGGTCTACTCACGTCGTATACAAAACAACCCCTTAGATATCGTTCCTTACATCAAGACCCCTTCACGGGTCAACCTTGGTCAAAGTCAAGGTCAAAGTCAAAGTAAACACTCAGTCAAATTCAAAGTCAACATTCCGAGTTGATTTAACTCATCGAGTCATCCCTTGACTCGTCGAGTTTCCTTGGTACTCGTAGTCGTGATAAAACTAGTCAACTCGTCGAGTCCCTTCACAGACTCGTCGAGTTCTACCTTGTATAGAATCGGGACAAATCAACTCAACTCGTCGAGTCCCTCTCTGGACTCATCGAGTTCCTCAGTCTATTTGGTCCATCTTAATGGATTAAGCCCCTACTCTTAAGATCTAAGCTTCATACTTCTCATATACACTGAAAATGTCATTTTAAGGGTAAAGTTTCCAACTTTACCCATTAATACCTTTACTTAATGTGTTTAGCTCAAACCCTAACTCCTTAGGACCTAGATCTTGGTCCACAAGCCATCCATACTCCAAACTAAAGCTTACAAACAGAGATCTAGACCCTAATCACTACATAAACACATAGAGCTTCCACCTTTCTCTACATGCATGGTCTTTTGGAGCTTAAAATGCCAAAATGACACCCTGTGGCTTGCATGGGGCTTCAATGGCCATAAAGTTTGCAAATTTATGCCATGAAATCCCTCCCTGATACCAGATCTGAAGGTTTCTCACTTGGGACGTCCATATTCCAAAGATCAAGCTTCTTGGACCAAAAACCCAATAAAGTGGTAATAAATAGATCTAAGAAGCTACTAAGCAAGTTTGAGACTTGATTACCGGAAAATGAGGAGAATGAAATGGAGTCTTTGGATCTATTAGCTTCTTCTTGAATCCCCAAACTTCTCCTTCCTTCACAAGCTTCAAAACACACCAAGATTCACTCAAAAATGGCTCACAAGCTCACAAATGCATTAGGGTTTCTGAATCTAGGCTTTGGGACTTGGAGGATGGAAATGAGGCCAGCAAGTGGGGATTAGGATGCTTAAATAGGGTGAAAAACCCTGAAATTAGGGTTTCATCATGGGAGCCCAACTCGTCGAGTTGAGGCTCTCAACTCGTCGAGTAGGTGACTTAAAATCTGTATCAATTCTGGTTTCTACTCGACGAGTTTGGAGCTCCCAACTCGTCGAGTTTCTCTACAAAAGTGAATAAATTCTAATTAAATGCATACCAGGAACTAGGAATTACAATTCTTGCCCACTTGTCTTAGACTTCATCCTCGAAGTCTGTTGCGTCGGGAAACAACTCCAGGTACTACTCACTCATCTCCTCCTCAGGCTCCCAAGTCCACTCTGAGCCCTTGCAGCGCTGCCACTGCACCTTCACCAGATCAACCCTTTTGTTCCTCAACTCATTCGTCTTCTTGTCGAGAGTAGCTACTGGTCTCTCGATGTGGTTCAGGTTGTCATCAACCTATATATCCTCTAGAGGCACAACTGCGGACTCATCCACTAAGCACTTCCGTGGCTGGGAAACATGTAAAGTGTTGCGAATCTGGCTGAGCTCTGCTGGAAGGTCCAGTCGATACGCCACCTTGCCCACCCGGGCTATAACCCTAAAAGGACCGATGTACCTGGGACCCATCTGTTGGATATAGTGTCTAAGTCCATAACTTTATTTGGTATGTACTTGACCCGACCCGACATGGTCCATTTGGGTTGCATGGCATTGCAATACTTGGATAGACTAAATGAGAGAATAAGGCACTTATCATTATTAATATATTATAAGTTCTAATATATTACTAATAGTATTATTTATTTAGTATTGATCAAGTATTAATCTAGTATTAATTTGGTGATCAAAGTGAGACTAATTAAATATATAGGGTTGATTATGACAATCATCAATTCTTTTATGGTGGATTAATGATCCATGGTTTATGGGTTTGGTTATAACCATATGGAGCTCCATGGATAGTCCATGGGAGTTAGAAACCCATGGGTCATGAGAAATCAAGAGTCATGACAATTAAGGGCATTCATGTGTAAACCCTAATTGTGACAACACTATAAAAGAAACCCTATGGCTAGCAAAATCATGACCTAGTGAACATAGTGTTACTAGAGAGGGCATAACCAATTTTGAGTGCTAGAAGTATTCTCTCAAGTTATTCCAAGTCTTGTGGTGTTGTGTGAAGCATTTGAGGCACAACATTTGGGGTGCTAGGCTCACAAAGTCTTGAAGGAATCCAAGCAACAACAAGGTATGTATTTCTACTAGTTTTTATGTTTTATGTAATCCCCATGCCATGCTAGTTAGGAAATAACCTTGAAAAAGAAATTTGCATGTATATAGAGAAAACATAGATTCAAGGTTATTAGGGTTGCATGTACACTTAGGAAGTGTTAGAATGCTCAAAAACCCATCAGTGGTATCAGAGCCTAGGATTGTTTTCTGTATACTTGATGCAAAACTGCTTAAAAATCGAAAATTCTGCATTCTGACGACTGGACTCGCCGAGTCCATGGGGAGGACTCGCCGAGTCCATGAACAAATTCATCCTACTCGACGAGTAGAATAATGCACTCGGCGAGTAGGAGCGTGCTGGGCAGTTTTTTCGAGTTTTGTTGCTGGAAATGGATTAAGATCATTATCCCAATATGTTTTGGACTTGTAAAATCTGTTTTTCAAAATGATAATGATTATGTTAACCCATTTTACATGACTTTTATCAATTTTCAAGTATTGTATATGTTTATATGATTTCTTGAAATTGCTTGACATGAATTTGTGTTATTATGAGTTTTTAGAAGATCATAGGAATTATGTGTAACCACCATGTGTGTTTAATTCATGATCTTAATGGAAATGATGGTGTCCATAACTTGTCCTCAAGTTATGGATAACCAAAAGTCACTTCTTTAAATTGTGATTAAAGAACTAAAGAAGTTTCATAAAATGAAGAGTCTTCATTTTATGAACCATTAAAACTCATAAGTTACAAATTGAAGAGACTTGGAATAGTTTCAAATCTTGCCCTCAAGTTTTGGAATTTGAAAAGTCTTACACTCTAATACTTTAATTCCAAATTAAACCTTAGATTTTTAAAAAGTTTAAAAATCAACACTTATACTATTATTATAATTTTATTATATAGATATGTATAAGAATATGTCATTCTTACCGTTAGTAGGCCTCATTCACGAAGCCGGTCTATAAGGGGGGTATAAGGTTGTTGCCTATAAAATGGTGACTTAATGGGTGTCTACTCTCACCCACCGCTTCCTTGATCGGTGGAGGGTCGTTAGCCGAACGGGTAGGATACGACTTTAAATACTCGTTAAAAGTATAATGAATTATAAAGTAACTATACATTAGAAATTCCCAATCTTAGTTACTTTAGGAAAATGTGAAATTGGTGCTAGCCCATAAAATTACACTTTGTACCTTACCAAGTCGTTAGTGGAGCGTGTGTGGTTAACCGGCACACTAACATGGACTAGTAAGAGTGGCAAAGGGTAACTTAACTTTATTATAGATCGGTGGAGCGTGTGTGGTTAACCGGCACATCGATTAGGTAATATTGTTGAGGGTACCAAGTCAATTTGTATGGTTATTCACACCTTGTTTGTGATCCTCGGCATCCCAGTCACAAACTTGAGAGGGCACAATCGAGATTCAAACATGCCATTGAAAAGTTCAATGTATCTCAAAAGATCTAGGAGTTTCAAAACCAATAAAACCTAATAATAAAATATTTCGTTCTTATGGTGGAAATTGGTAAATCGTCATTTACCTACCTTCAAATATTTTATAGTATGGATTACGGCATCCCTCTTCCAACTATAAATAGTTTGTTGGATCCTAGCCTTAATATTTCATTTGGTTGAATTATTAAGGATTCCAAATCTAATGAAACTTGTCTTTCTTTCCTTTCAGATGTCTTCCAACAATGCTTCTGGCTCAAACCCAACAGGCTCCTTTTCCCTTATGAACTTGTGTGGTAAGGTCATCTTTGATGGATCCAATTTCAATGAGTGGATCAGAAACATCAGAATGATTACCCGCTATGAGGACAAAGAATATGTCCTCGATAGGGAGCTTAAGGTTGTGAGAGAAGCCACTGCTACTTCTTAAGAGTTTGCGGAGTTTTTTGCACATGAAAAGGATGCTACTAAAGTAGCATGCATCATGATGGCCACCATGACTCCTGAACTTCAAAAATCCTATGAAGATTTCTACCCCTATGAGATGCACCTGGATCTGATGGAAAGGTACCATCAGAGCGCGCGTCAGGAGAGGTATGAAATCATCTCCTCCATGATAACCGCAAGGATGAAGGATAGTGAACCCATCACCGGTCACTTGCAGAAGATGCAAAGGTTCGTTGACCGGTTGCTGAAGCTAAATGTTGACTTTCCTGAGGAAATGGCGATTGATATCATTCTCCATTCCTTACCTCCAAGTTATGATCAGTTTCGTATGACTTATCATATGAACAATGAGGAAGTCACACTTAGCAAACTTCAAGGACTCTTAAGGACAGCTGAAAATGGCCTTAAGGGTAAAGCGGTTGCTACTTCTACTCCTTCAATAGCCCCTGTTCTGGCTATTGGGCAGGGAAAGGGTAAGAAGAGGAAAAGCCCTTCGAAGGGTACCAAGGGTAAGACTCTTGATGGTTCCTCTTCAAGTGGGACAAAGAAAGGTCCCATTACTCCTTCTTCAAACCCAAAGGAAGCACAGTGCTTCTATTGCCAGGATAAGGGACACTTCAAGCGAAGCTGCCCTAAATATCTGCAAGATGTAAAGGATGGGAAGGTTAAACCCACCCATGCAGGTATTTACACAATATTGTCTAATAACTCATCTAATGCTAATTCTTGGGTGCTTGATACAGGTTGTGGTATTCACATCTATACTGATTTGCAGGCACTAAGAAGAAGTGAGCAAGTGGAGCACGGGAAGATAAACTTAGTCATGGGCAACAGGAAAGCATCACCTGTTACCAAGATAGGAGTTTATTCTTTATTGCTTAATAATGGGTTAATGTTAGATTTGAATAAGTGTTGTTACTCGCCCGAAATGGCGAGAAATATTATTTCCTTTCATGGCTTGTACAAACAAGGTTTTACATTTTCATTTGATAATAAAAATGGTGCTATTAATGTTTATTACAATGATGTATTTTACTTTAAAGCATTACCTTGTGATGGTGTATATGAAGCCGTGAATGTTGTAGACAATCTAGGAAATAATGTGTTGTATATTGATTCTTCAGATAGCTTGGATAAAGCATCCTTGTGGCATTGTCGTCTTGGACATGTTAACAAGAAGCGCATAGGCCAACCCCAAAAGGCTGGAGTCTTGGAATCATTTGACCTCAAGTCAGATGATAGTTGCGAGTCTTGTTTACTTGGAAAAATGACTAAGTCACCCTTCACAGGTACTTGTGATAGGGGTGAAGGTTTGTTGGACCTTGTACACACGGATGTGTGTGGGCCCTTCAGAGTTGCTACAAGGGATGCTAATCGCTATTATGTAACTTTTACTAATGATTACAGTAGATATGGATATATTTACTTAATGAAGCATAAGTCAGAAACCTTTGAAAAGTTCAAAGAGTTTAAGCAGGAAGTGGAGAATCAATTGGGCAGGAACATCAAGATGCTCCGATCCGATCGGGGAGGAGAGTATCTTAGCATTGAGTTCCTTGACTATCTTAAGGAATGTGGGATTGTCTCACAATTGACACCTCCCAGAACACCACAGTTGAATGGTGTAGCTGAGAGGCGCAATCGAACCTTGTTGGATATGGTTCGTTCCATGATGAGTCGAGCTTCGTTACCAATCTCTTTCTGGGGGTATGCCTTAGAGACTGCCGCCCATATCCTTAATCTAGTCCCTACTAAAAAGGTTGCCAAAACACCTCACGAGATGTGGACTGGGAAAGTTCCCAATTTGGACCACATCAAGATTTGGGGTTGTGAAGCTTTCGTGAGGCGTGAGACTCATGATAAGCTTGAACCTCGAAGTGAGAGGTGTATTTTCATCGGCTACCCACAAAGATCCTTTGGTTACCTCTTCTACAGACCCAGTGATAATGTGGTTTTTGTAGCAAGAAGAGGAGTCTTTCGTGAGAGAGAATTCATAAGCCAAGGGGACAGTGGGAGGCAAATTGACCTTGAATAGCTTCAAGAGTCAAGTGGTGAAGGAACCTCAAATGCTATCGACCAACCTGAGGAGGAAACTCCTGTTGATCCGATAGATGAGTCTGTACCTCCAAGACGTTCCACTAGGGTGAGGAACACACCTGCTTTTTATTATGGTTATCACATCACCACTGAAGGTGATACATTTATTAGTGATAGTACACTAATAGATTTGGATGAACCTAATAATTACAGGGAAGCCATGGCAGGCCCTGAGTCTGCTAAATGGAAGGAGGCTATGGACAGCGAGATTCAGTCCATGTATGACAATCAAGTTTGGAACTTGGTTGACAATGTACCAGGTCGTAAGACAGTTGGGTGCAAATGGATCTTCAAGAAGAAGACCGACATGGATGGGAAGGTACATACTTACAAAGAGCAACTGGTTGCGAAGGGCTTTACTCAAACTTCGGGAGTTGACTATGATGAGACCTTCTCACCAGTAGCTAAGATTAAGTCTATTAGAGTATTATTAGCCATAGCTGCATTTCATGATTATGAAATATGGCAAATGGATGTCAAAACCGCTTTCCTTAATGGAAAGTTGGCTGAGGATGTTTACATGGCTCAACCAGAGGGTTTTGTCGATACAAGATACCCTAATAGAGTGTGTAAGCTTGATAAATCCATTTATGGATTGAAACAAGCATCTCGCAGATGGAATCTTTGCTTTGATGAGAAAGTCAAAGAGTTTGGCTTTTCTAGGAGTGAGGATGAGTCTTGTGTGTATGTCAGGGCTAGTGGGAGCATAGTTAGCTTCTTGGTGTTGTATGTGGATGACATACTTCTCATAGGAAACGACGTCCCAACCTTGCAGGAGGTTAAGTCCTGGCTTGGGAAGTGTTTCGCTATGAAGGACCTTGGGGAAGCTGCCTATATCCTAGGGATAAGGATATTGAGAGATAGGAGTAAGAGACTAATTGGACTTAGTCAAAGTACTTACTTGGATAAGGTGCTGAAGAGGTTCAGCATGCAAGAATCCAAGAAAGGAGAATTACCAATCCAGAGTAATGCCAAGCTGAGTAAGACTCAGAGTCCGAGTACAGAGGCTGAGATAGCTGAAATGAGTCATATACCATATGCTTCCGCTGTGGGCTCGATCATGTATGCTATGACTTGTACTCGCCCTGATGTGGCCTTTGCTTTGAGCATGGTCAGTAGATATCAAGGGAACCCTGGCAAGGCACAGTGGACAGCGGTAAAGAACATTCTTAAGTATCTGCGGAGGACTAAGGATTGGGTCCTTACCCTCGGAGGCAGTGATGACTTGAGAGTGGAAGGATATAGCGATGCTAGCTTCCAGACTGATAGGGATAATTTCCGCTCTCAGTCAGGCTGGGTCTTTATCCTAAATGGAGGGGCAATTACTTGGAAAAGTTCCAAGTAGGAGACAGTAGCTGATTCTACTTGTGAATCAGAGTACATAGCAGCAAGTGAAGCAGCTAAGGAGGCGATATGGCTAAAGAACTTCATCGGAGACCTTGGAGTTGTACCAGCTATTAAAGAGCCAATGGAAATTTTCTGTGACAGCGAAAGTGCGGTTGCTTTGGCTAAGGAACCGAGAGATCACGGGAGATCTAGGCACATTGACAGAAAATACCATTTCATCAGACATCGAATAGAAGAAGGACTCCTCGTGGCTAAGAGGGTATCATCAGATGAGAACCCGGCAGATCCCCTCACGAAGGGACTAAGCAGGGTTAAGCATTTACAGCATGCGAGGCGCATTGGGCTGAAGGATGATATTAGTTTCAATAATTAGATTCCTGAAACTTGTAAAATGTAATTGACATTTGATGATAAATAAAAGTTGTTATTTATTTATGAGTAAGGTGTTACTATCTTGTGTTGATTGTTTACTATGTTTCAATTTTGCATGTTTTTACTTCCAGAATAATTATGTTATTATTCAAACCATCCACAGTCAGTCAAACTTTGGAAGTAAGTATTGATTTAAGACTGTCATGAATTTGGCTTGTATGATTTGTCTAAAAGTGCTTTGGACAATGCAATGGTTGTTACAACATTCATGAGTACTCATAAGGGCTGAGTATTAGATCCAACCCACGCTCACTTGCATCACTTCATGGAATTTATCTCGAGTGATCGTGAGACGGTAATATCATATAAATCTTCAAACCTAGAGATATGAGTTGTTGACTATGAGTTAGTTATTCATTGATTGCACGAAAACGCATTGGTAACTCGATGTCATAAAACGTGCCTTTGTGAATAATTCAACAAGTAGTTAGTACAAGCATATAAGTCGAAGTTTATCTGTTCCTTCTAGAAATAGAAGCGATATCTGGGCCCCTCGATGATTTGGTTTTGACCTATGTACCGGGCCCGGTCAGAACCTAATTGATGTGTTCAATTTAGTTCTATGTCGAAACAAATCAGAGATCGAGAAACAAATGCTGGACAATAAGTATGACCATGTTCCATGTGTTTGTCCGGCTGATATCATGAGAACAGAGGATTATATGATCACTTATCTTAAATGGCGTATCATCATCATCTCAGTTCCAAGAGACTTTGAAAGAGCTACGATTGCTAGTCGGATTTTGAAGTCATATTTGCAAATATAGTTATTAGACTTATCCAAGTGGGAGACTGTTGGATATAGTGTCTAAGTCCATAACTTTATTTGGTATGTACTTGACCCGACCCGGCATGGTCCATTTGGGTTGCATGGCATTGCAATACTTGGATAGACTAAATGAGAGAATAAGGCACTTATCATTATTAATATATTATAAGTTCTAATATATTACTAATAGTATTATTTATTTAGTATTGATCAAGTATTAATCTAGTATTAATTTGGTGATCAAAGTGAGACTAATTAAATCTATAGGGTTGATTATGACAATCATCAATTCTTTTATGGTGGATTAATGATCCATGGTTTATGGGTTTGGTTATAACCATATGGAGCTCCATGGATAGTCCATGGGAGTTACAAACCCATGGGTCATGAGAAATCAAGAGTCATGACAATTAAGGGCATTCATGTGTAAACCCTAATTGTGACAACACTATAAAAGAAACCCTATGGCTAGCAAAATCATGACCTAGTGAACATAGTGTTACTAGAGAGGGCATAACCAATTTTAAGTGCTAGAAGTATTCTCTCAAGTTATTCCAAGTCTTGTGGTGTTGTGTGAAGCATTTGAGGCACAACATTTGGGGTGCTAGGCTCACAAAGTCTTGAAGGAATCCAAGCAACAACAAGGTATGTATTTCTACTAGTTTTTATGTTTTATGTAATCCCCATGCCATGCTAGTTAGGAAATAACCTTGAAAAAGAAATTTGCATGTATATAGAGAAAACATAGATTCAAGGTTATTAGGGTTGCATGTACACTTAGGAAGTGTTAGAATGCTCAAAAACCCATCACCATCTTGCCCCGCTTCCTGAACTGGATGACACATTTCCAAGGTGACACCTTCAGGAGAACCATGCCGCCCACCTAAAACTCCAAGTGTGAACGACGCTTGTCGGTATAGCTTTTCTGTCGACTCTGAGTAGTCAGGAGCATGCTCCGGACCTGCTGGATCCTGCTCCAACCTCTCCCCAACATATTGGAGTCCTACACTTTCTCCTGTAAAGCATCTCAAAGAGAGGTCGATCTATGATAGTGTGGTAGTTGTTGTTATACGAAAATTCCGCTAATGGAAGATATGTATCCTAACTGCCACCGAAATCCAATACACATGCGCGTAGCATGTCCTCGAGAGTCTAAATCGTCCTCTCGCTCTGCCCATCCGTCTGAGGGTCGAAAACGTTGCTGAAGTGGAGACGAGTACCCATTTCGTCGTGAAACCGCTTCCAAAATCGGTAAGTGAAACGAACATCCCAATCTGACACCACCGAGACAGGAACTCCATGTCGTGACACTACCTCACGTACGTAGATCTCGGCCAGCTTCTCAACCGATATACTCTCCTGGATCGGAATAAAATGAGCACTCTTGGTCAACCGATCCACGATAACCCATATCGAATCTACTCCACGTGCGGTCCTGGGAAGCTTCGTGATGAAGTCCATAGTGATATCTTCCCATTTCCACACGGGAATGTCTAACGACTTCATCTTGTCGTGTGGTCGCTGGTGCTCGGCCTTGACCTTCATGCAGGTCAAGCATCTTTCTACATACCATGCTACGTCCCACTTCATGCAGGGCCACCAGTAATTAGGGCGAAGATCCTGATACATCTTCGTCACCCTGGGATGGATGGAGAACCTCGACTTGTGGGCCTCATCCATTAGAACCTATCGTACTCCGCCCCAGAATAGAACCTAGACCCTCCGATGTAGGGTCAACAACCCATGGTTGTCATAATCAAATGAGGCCACCTAGCCTACGATCCGCTCGCACTTACGTCGCTCTTCCTTCAGGGCCTCGATCTGTGCCTCTCTAATCCGCTCCAGCAATGGAGTAATCATTGTCATCCTCAGACACATGTCTCGAATCGGAACCGCCACTGCCTTGCGGTTCAGGGCATCGGCCACCACGTTGGCCTTTCCCGGGTGGTAACGGATCTCACAGTCATAGTTCTTCACCACATCTAACCACCAACGCTACCTCATGTTCAGATTCGACTGATCCATGAGTTACCTCAAACTCTTGTGGTCCGTGTAAATGGTACAACAGACCCCATAGAGGTAATCCCGCCAAATCTTGAGGGCGAAAACCACAGCCCCCAGCTCGAAGCCTCGTAAGGCTTCAACTGCCTCGAAGCGTAAGCTATCACATATCCCCGCTGCATTAATACCGCACCCATGCCTGTGATCGAAGCGTCACAGTGAACCACGAAGTCGTCGACGCCTTCTGGAAAAGTCAGAATCGGTGCCTCACATAACCACTGTCAAAGAGTCTCGAAGGATGCCTGCTTCTCAGGCCCCCAGCAGAATGTCACCGACTTCTTGGTCAATCGGGCCAAAGGAACAGCGATCTTGGAGAAATGTTGGATGAATCTCTGGTAATAACCCTCTAGACAAGAAAACTCTGAATCTTAGTTGGAGACCTCGGAACCTCCCATAGCATCACGACCTCTATCTTGGTCGGATCGACCAGAATGCCCTTCTGTTGACAAGGTGCCCCGGAAACTGCACCTCGCGCAACAAGAACTCAGACTTGGAGAACTTTGCGCAAATTCTCTCCCTCCTCAGTGTCTCCAGCACCTCCCTTAGGTGCTCCTCGTGCTGCTCCTAAGTCTTGGAGTAAATCAAGATGTCGTCGATGAAGACTATCACAGACCGGTCCAGCATCGGTCTGCACACGCGGTTCATGAGGTCTATGTGTTGGATATAGTGTCTAAGTCCATAACTATATTTGGTATGTACTTGACCCGACCCGGCATGGTCCATTTGGGTTGCACTTCACCCGAACAATTTATGGATAATCGTTTGAAAATAGTATAAGTTACGATTTATTAATATATTATAAGTCCTAATATATTAATATAAAATCATATTATTTAATTAGTATTTATCTATAATTAATTTAGAGATCAAAAGTATGACTAATTAAATATGGGCTCTTGTATTTATATAGTGTGGGCTAATGCTTATTTGGAATGGGCTAGGCTTGCATGGAAAGTCCATGGATACTCCATGGAGCTTTAACCCATGGATCTCATGGAAATGAAAAGACATGGGTATTAGGGTTTACATGGATGTAACCCTAATCCACCACACTATATAAGGGAGGCTTTGGTTCTTGAAATTGCACTAGTTGATGTGTGTAAACTAAGAGGGCCGATTTCAAGAAGTTTGTGACTATTCTCTCAAGTTTCCAAGTTTGTGGTGATTTGTAACTTCCATTTGAGGCATCCACATTATTGGTGCTAGGCTCTCAAACTCCAAGCAATCAACCACTACTACAAGGTAAGTAATTCTACTAGTTTTATTTGATTCAAGTACCCCATGCCATGCTAGTTAGGATAAGAACCTTGGAAAAATAATTATTTGCATGTATCTTATTCAAACATAGATTCAAACCTTGAAAATCGAAGTTTTGTTCAAAAGCTCATATCAAAATTTCAAGTTTTGTATATTTACTTACGATTCTTGAAATTTTTGATATGAACATTCATAAACATATGAGTTTAGAAGATCATAGAAATTATGTGCTAATGATTGATTAGATTAATTCTTGATCTTTATGTGTTTTAATGGAGTCCATAGCTAGTTCTTAAGTTATGGATAACCAAAAGTCACATTTATAAATAACCATTAAAAGAACACATAGGTTACAAAAAATGAAGAGTCTTCATTTTTAATAACCATTAACTCATAAGTTATGAGAAATGAAAAGTTTTAAAAGTTTACAAAACTTGCCCTCAAGTTTTGGAACATGTAAAGTCATATTAAAAACTTTAGTTCCAACCCTAGAATTTTAAAAGTTAAAATTCAACCCTTATACTTTATAATATTATAAGTTTAATAATATTTATATATGTATAAGATCAAGTCGTCTTACCGCTAGTACGCCTCATTCACGAAGCCGGTCTATAAGGGGGGTATAAGGTTGTTGCCTATAAAATGACAACTTAATGGGTGTCTACTCTCACCCACCGCTTCCTTGATCGGTGGAGGGTCGTTAGCCGAACGGGTAGGACAAGGACTTATAAATTCTCATTAAAAGCATAATGATAATACTAAAGTAACTAAACATTATTGAATTCCCAATCTTAGTTATTTTAGGAAAATGTGAATAAGGTGCTAATCCATGAAATTACACTTTACACTTTGTTTAAGTCGTTAGTGGAGCGTGTGTGGTTAACCGGCACACTAACTTGAACTTAACAAGGTAGGTAAAGGGTGACTTAATGTTTATCATAGTATCGCTGGAGCGTGTGTGGTTAACCGGCACATCGATTGAGGGGTAATACATTAAGGGTACCAAGTAATTTGCATGGTTACTTCACACCTTGTTTTGTGATCCTCGACATCCCAGTCATAAAACTTGAAGGGCACACTCGAGATTGAAACATGCCATTGAAGAAAGTTCAATGAATCTCAAAGAATCTAGGAGTTTCTAAACCAATTAAAACCTAATTATATATTTCGTTTTTCATGGTGGAAATTGGTGAATCGTCATTCACCTACCTTCAAATATCTTATAGCTTAGATTACGGCATCCCTCTTCTAAGTTATAAAATATTGTATTGGGTCCTAGCCTTAATATTACATTTGGGTGTTTTGTTAAGGACTATCTCTATATCTAATCTAATCTATTCCCTCTTCTTTTCAGATGTCTTCCAATAACAATGCTTCTGGCTCAAACCCTACTAGCTCCTTCTCTCTCATGAATCTTTGTGGGAGAGTCATCTTTGATGGGTCCAACTTTACAGATTGGATCAGAAACATCAGGATGGTCACTCGGTATGAGAACAAAGGATATGTTCTCGACAAGCAGCTGAAGGTACCCGAGCCAACTGCTACTCCTGAAGAGCTTGCTGAATATGAGGTACATGAAAGAGATGCTACAAAAGTGGCATGCATCATGATGGCCACCATGACAGCCGAGCTCCAAAAGTCCTATGAGCACTATTATCCTTTTGAGATGCACCAGGACTTTATGGACCGCTATCATCAAAGTGCTCGTTAAGAGCGATATGAAATAATCTCCTCCATGATAACAACCCGAATGAAGGATGGTGAACCCATCACGGGCCACATGTAGAAAATGCAAAGGTATGTGGACCGTTTACTGAAGCTGAATGTGAACTTCCATGAGGAGTTAGCAATAGACATCATTTTGCACTCCTTGCCATCGTGTTATGATCAATTCCGCATGACATATCACATGAACATGGAAGAAGTCACCCTCAGCAAACTTCAAGGACTCTTGAAGACCGCCGAAAGTGGTCTAAAGGGTAAGTCGGTTGTTACTACTCCTACTCCTACTCCAACTGCGGCTAATATCTTGGCAATCGGGCATGGCAAAGGGAAGAAGAGAAAGAACCCTTCTAAGGGTACCAAGGGTAAGACCCTTGAAGGCTCCTCTTCAAGCAAAACCAAGAAAGGTTTTGTCAGTCCTTCTGCTAACCCTAATAAGGCTGAATGCTTCTATTGCCATGAAAAGTCGCACTGGAAGCGAAACTGCCCAAAGTACCAGCAAGATTTGAAGGATGGGAAAGTAAAACCCAACCATGCAGGTATATACACTATATTGTCTAATAACTCACCTCATTCTAAGACTTGGGTCCTTGATACAGGTTGTGGTATTCACATATGTTGTGATTTGCAGGGATTAAAAAGAAGTGAGAATGTGGAGCAGGGAAAAATAAACTTGATCATGGGAAACAAGAAAGCTTCACCTGTCACCAAGATAGGAGTTTATTCCTTAGTGCTAAATAGTGGGTTTACATTAGATTTGAATAAATGTTATTATTCGCCAGAAATGGCAAGAAATGTTATTTCCTTTCATGCATTGTATAAACAAGGTTTTACCTTTTATTTTGATAATAATAATGGTAGTATTGATGCTTTCTTTAATAATGTTCTTTATTTTAAAGCATTACCTTGTGATGGCGTGTATGAAACTGTATCTGTTGTAGATAATCTAGGAAATAATGTAGTGTGTATTAACTCTTCCACTAGCTTAGATAAAGCATCCTTATGGCATTGTCGTCTTGGACATGTAAGCAAGAAACGTATAGGCCAACTCCAAAAGGATGGAGTCTTGGAGTCATTTGACCTAAAGTCAGATGATAGTTGTGAATCTTGTTTGCTTGGTAAAATGACAAAGTCACCTTTTACTGGTACTTGTGCTAGGGGTGAAGGTTTGTTGGACCTCATACACACGGATGTGTGTGGACCCTTCAGAACCGCCACAAGAGATGCTAATCGGTTCTATGTGACTTTTACTGATGATTTTAGTAGATATGGATATGTCTACCTAATCAAGCATAAGTCAGAAACCTTTGAGAAATTCAAAGAGTTTAAGCAAGAAGTGGAGAATCAGTTAGGCAGGAACATTAAGATGCTTCGATCCGATCGTGGTGGTGAGTATCTTAGTACTGAGTTCCTTGACTATCTTAAGGAATGTGGGATTGTCTCACAATTGACACCTCCTAGGACACCACAGTTGAATGGTGTAGCTGAGAGGCGCAATCGGACCTTGTTGGACATGGTTCGTTCCATGATGAGTCGAGCTTCGCTACCAATCTCATTTTGGGGGTATGCCTTAGAGACTGCCTCCCATATCCTTAATCTAGTCCCTACAAAGAAGGTTGCCAAAACACCTCACGAGGTGTGGACTGGAAAAGTTCCCAATCTAGACCACATCAAGATTTGGGGTTGCGAGGCTTTCGTGAGACGCGAGACTCACGATAAGCTCGAACGCCGAAGCGAAAGGTGTATTTTCATCGGCTACCCACAGAAATCCTTTGGTTACATCTTCTACAGACCCAGTGATAATGTGGTCTTTGTAGCAAGAAGAGGATTCTTTCGAGAGAGAGAATTCATGAGCCAAGGAGACAGTGGGAGGAAAATTGACCTTGAGGAAATTTAAGAGTCAAGTGGTGAAGGAACCTCAAACCCTAGCCCTCAACCTGAGGAGGAAACTCCTGTTGAGCCGACTGAAGAATCTATACCTCTGAGGCGTTCCACCAGAGTTAGGAATGCACCTGAGCATTATTATGGTTTTCATATTACTGCAGAAGGTGAGACACTTATCAGTGATAACACACTAGTAAATCTGGATGAGCCTAACAGCTACACGGAAGCCATGGCGGGCCCTAAGGCTGCTAAATGGAAAGAGGCTATGGATAGCGAGATACAGTCCATGTATGACAATCAAGTTTGGAACTTGGTTGACAATGTACCTGATCGTAAGATAGTTGGGTGCAAATGGATCTTCAAGAAGAAGACCGACATGGATGGTAATGTACACACTTTTAAGGCACGACTGGTTGCAAAGGGTTATTCTCAAACTCGGGGAGTTGATTATGATGAGACCTTTTCACCAGTGGCCAAGATTAAGTCTATTAGGGTTCTGTTAGCCATTGCTGCATTTCATGATTATGAAATATGGCAAATGGATGTCAAAACCGCTTTCCTTAATGGAAAGTTGGCTGAAGATGTTTACATGGTTCAGCCATAGTGTTTTGTCAGTACAGAGTACCCCAGTAGAGTGTGTAAGCTTGAGAAATCCATTTATGGATTAAAACAGGCACCTCGCAGATGGAATCTTTGCTTTGATGAGAAAGTCAAAGAATTTGGCTTTTCAAGGAGTGAAGATGAATCTTGTGTCTATATCAAGGCTAGTGGGAGTATAGTCAGCTTTTTGGTATTGTATGTGGATGACATACTACTCATAGGAAATGACATCCCAACCCTGCAGGAAGTAAAGTCCTGGCTTGGGAAGTGTTTCGCTATGAAGGACCTTGGAGAAGCTGCCTATATCCTAGGGATAAGGATTTTGAGAAACAAGAGTAAAAGACTAATTGGACTTAGTCAAAGCACCTATGTGGACAAAGTGTTGAAAAGTTTCAACATGCAAAACTCCAAGAAAGGAGAGTTACCCATCCAGAGTAACGCCAGATTGAGTAAGACACAAAGCCCTAGTACTGAGGCTGAGATAGCAGAAATGAGTCGAATACGTTATGCTTCAGCTGTAGGATCGATCATGTATGCTATGACGTGTACTCGACCTGATGTAGCCTTTGCTTTGAGCATGGTTAGCAGGTATCAGGGGAACCCTGGCAAGGCACACTGGACTGCGGTAAAGAATATCCTCAAGTACCTACGGAGGACTAAGGACTAGGTCCTTACCCTCGGTGGCATTGAGGACTTGAGAGTTGTAGGGTACAGTGATGCTAGCTTTCAGACTGACAGGGATAATTTCCGCTCTCAGTCGGGCTGGGTCTTTACTCTAAACGGAGGGTCAATTACTTGGAAAAGTTCCAAGCAGGAGACAGTGGCTGATTCCACTTTTGAATCAGAGTATATAGCAGCAAGCGAGGCAGCAAAGGAGGTTATATGGCTAAAGAACTTCATCGGAGACCTTGGAGTTGTACCAGCTATAAAGGAGCCAATGGAGATTTTCTGTGACAGCAATAGTGCGGTTGCCTTAGCCAAGGAACCAAGAGATCATGGGAGATCCAGACACATTGACAGAAAATATCACTTCATCAGACATCGAATAGAAGAAGGAATCCTCGTGGCAAAGAGGGTATCATCGGATGAGAACCCAGCAGATCCCCTCACGAAGGGACTGACTCGGGCTAAGCATCTCCAGCATGCTCGGAGCATAGGGCTGAAGGATGATATTAGTTTTAGTAGTTAGATAATCTTGAAATTTGTAAAATGTAATTGACATTTGATGATAAATAAAAGTTGTTATTTATGAGTAAAGTGTTGCTATCTCTTGTCAATCGTTTACTATTATTTCTTTTTGCATGTTTTGACTTCCAGAATAATTATGTTATGGTTTATATCATATTCTTCAAACTCTCCACAGTCGGTCATATGTTGGAAGTAGATATGAATCAAGACTGTCATGGGTTGGCTTGTAGAGGTCTAAGATGTTAGACAAAGCGGGGCTACAGCACTCATGAGTGCTCATAAGTTCTGAGTATTGGATTCAACCCACGCTCCCTTGTATCACTTCATGGAATTTATCTCGAGTGATCGTGAGACGGTAATATCATATAAGTCTTCAAACCTAGAGATATGATTTGTTGCCTATGAGTTGGTTATGCATTGATTGCACGAAAACGCATTGGTAACTCGATGTTATAAACCGTGCTTTTGTGTGTAATTTAACAAGTAGTAGAGCAAACATATGAGTCGAAGTTTATCTGTTCCTTCTAGGATTAGAAGCGATATCTGGGCCCCTCGATGATTTTGTTTTGACCTATGTACCGGGCCCGGTCAGAACTAAATTGATGTGTTCAGTTAAGTTCTATGTCAAACAAATCGGAAATCGGGAAACAAATGGTGGACAATAAGCAAAGCCATGTTCCATGTATTTGTCCGGCTGATATCTAGAACAGAGGATTATATGATCACTTATCTAAAATGGCGCTTCATAGTTCAACATAGTTTAAAGAGCTACGATTGCTGATCAGTTCCTGAAGTCATACTTGCAACTATAGTTATTAGACTTATCCAAGTGGGAGACTGTTGGATATAGTGTCTAAGTCCATAACTATATTTGGTATGTACTTGACCCGACCCGGCATGGTCCATTTGGGTTGCACTTCACCCGAACAATTTATGGATAATCGTTTGAGAATAGTATAAGTTATGATTTATTAATATATTATCAGTCCTAATATATTAATATAAAATCATATTATTTAATTAGTATTGATCTACAATTAATTTAGAATTAATTTAGAGATCAAAAGTATGACTAATTAAATATGGGCTCTTGTATTTATATAGTGTGGGCTAATGCTTATTTGGAATGGGCTAGGCTTGCATGGAAAGTCCATGGATACTCCATGGAGCTTTAACCCATGGATCTCATGGAAATGAAAAGACATGGGTATTAGGGTTTACATGGATGTAACCCTAATCCACCACACTATATAAAGGAGGCTTTGGTTCTTGAAATTGCACTAGTTGATGTGTGTAAACTAAGAGGGCCGATTTCAAGAAGTTTGTGACTATTCTCTCAAGTTTCCAAGTTTGTGGTGATTTGTGACTTCCATTTGAGGCATCCACATTATTGGTGCTAGGCTCTCAAACTCTAAGCAATAACCTACTACTACAAGGTAAGTAATTCTACTAGTTTTATTTGATTCAAGTACCCCATGTCATGCTAGTTAGGATAAGAACCTTAGAAAAATAATTATTTGCATGTATCTTAGTCAAACATAGATCCAAGGTTTCTAGGGTTGCATGTACACCATAGGAGTGTTAGAATGCTGAAAACCCATCACTATGAACGCGGCAGGAGCATTGGTGAGCCCAAACGGCATCACCAAGAACTCATAGTGACCATAACGAGTCCTAAAAGTTGTCTTCTACACATCCTCGTCTCTGACTCGCATCTAGTGATAACTCGATCGCAGATCAATCTTAGCGAACCAAGATGCACCACGTAGCTGGTCAAACAAATCATCAATCCTCAGGAGGGGATAACGGTTCTTCACCGTTACCTTATTCAGCTCTCGGTAGTCTATGAACATCCGATGTGACCCGTCCTTCTTCTTCACAAACAGGATCGTAGCTCCCCATGGCGAACTACTCGGCTTGATAAATCCCTTGTCTAGCAGCTCTTGCAGCTGCGTAGACAACTCGTGCATCTCGGGAGGAGCCAACTTATATGGTGCCTTGGCTATCGGAGCCGCACCAGGGACTAGCTCAATCCTGAACTCAACCTGTCTCTCCGGAGGTATCCCAGGCAAATCCTCCAGGAATACGTCCGGGTACTCTCGCACGATCTGTACGTCATCCATTGTTGCCATATCCTTATCCCAGGTATCCATGACATAGGCGACATAATCAGCAGGTAGTGCCTCGCTCTCGTTGCTGAACATAGAGTCGGTCCTCCCTGCGGCCTCTTGCCCTGAATCACTAACCCTCCCCAACTAGGAGTCCGAACTCTCACTAGCTGATGCTCGTACTCGATCATTGCCCTATTGGGGCTCAACCAGTCCATATTAACTATAACCTTATTCCCTCGCAAGGGAATAGGGACTAGATCCACAGAAAACTACTCATCAAACAACTGCAGTGTACATCCTCGGTGAACCCTCGCGAACCGAACGGTCCTATCATCTGCTATCTCTACATCAAGTGGACAATCCAACTCCCCTGTAGCCCCTACGAATTGCTTGCTAAGCACGAACGACACAAAATATCGGGTAGCCCCCGAATCAAACAATACCAAAGCAGATATACCATTCACAAGGAACGATCCTATAATGAAACACATAAACATAAGCAATAATCAATATACATAAAGAGATAAGGAGAAGATATATACCTGTCACCACGTCGACAGCTGCAGGTGCCTCCTCAGGTGTCAACTGAAAGGCCCTGCTCTTTGCCACAAGCGCCTCTGTCCGGCCCTAATGGTCTTCTATAATCCTCAACGTAGAAGGAGCGGGTGCTGCCACCTGTCCTGTTGTTGCTAAACTCGGGCACTAGGACCGCTTGTGTCCCCTCTGATTGCGCTGAAAGCAAATCAGATCTGCTACTGTGTTGGTGGTGGTAGTAGTTGTACAATCTCTGCTCACATGACCAGTTCGGCCACACTTGAAGCTGCCTCAACTCCCTGCCTTGCACGTCCCCTCGTGTAACTTGCCGTATTTTCCACAACGGCTGCAGCCCTGCTGACTCCTCGGTCGTTGGTCTGATACCTTGGGCTTCTTTCCCGCACTCCCTGACTGAACCCCCTCGGGTTTCCTCTTCTTCTCCATCTCCAAATCCAACTCTCTCTCTCTCTCTCTCTCTCTCTCTCTCTCTCTCTCTCTCTCTCTCTCTCTCTCTCTCTCTCTCTCTCTCTCTCTCTCTCTCTCTCTCTCTCTCTCTCTCTCTCTCTCTCTCTCTCTCTCGCCCTAGCAATCATATCCTCCAGCGTCTTGCAGCTGGATCGGCTTACAAACTGGCGGATATCACTCTGTAGCATCTCATGATATCGGGCCTTTTCATGTCCTCGTCTGCCACGTACTAGGGAACGAGAAGGGCCCTCTCCCTGAACATAGCGGTGATCTCGGTCACCGTCTCAGTCGTCTGTTGGAGATCCTGGAACTCCCTAGCAAGTTGGTTCACCTCAATCACAGTTGCAAACTCAGCCCTAAACCTGGCCGAAAAATCACTCCAGGTCATCGCATCTAGAGTTGCATCATCTTTATTGGCATGTCTGACCTCCTCCCACCAGTGACGTGCTCTGTCCTTCAGAAGACAGGAAGCAAGTCGGACCTTGTCCCCCTCGGGACATCGACTCGTACGGAAAGTGTTGGCGACATCAGCCAACCATCTGTTGTTAGTAATGGGGTCCCGAGCCCCATGATAGTCTGGAGCTTCGCAATCTCGGAACTCCCTGAACATCAGTGTGTGCGACCCCATCATGGCCGTTACCTCAGTGCGGAATGCATTCAGTCTCTCATCTAAAAGCTCCAAGATGCCCTCCTTGATCGTACCGAAGATCACAGGAGTCTGGTCTAAAATGCTACGCGTGATCTCAGATGAGATGAACTCCCTCATCTGGTCATCTAGCTGCCCGGCTCCAGAGCCCGAACCTGATCCCTCACTGGTGCCTGAACTGCCGACTGGTCTAGTGCGTAACGTCAACATACTGAAAATACACCATAACAAATATCATAATACTCATCATATCTCGATGGATCACATATACTACAAGTTCCCTGGATTCAACTCAGCCTTCCTTGATTCGAGTACGGATCCTCTGCTTTCAGTAGTACGGGCACATACTACCTTCCACATCTATCCGTACTTTCCTCAAGAACTGCCTTGACCCCACCAAGTCCCTTCTACTGCTACCGTTGTTCTCACGCTAATCTCATCCTAGGCTTGCCCTAGGGTAATCACCATCCCACTCCCCGTCATCAGCTGCATAAGAAGTCCTGCTATCTCCCCCTAACGAGCTCATGAATACCATTACATATCACTAAGACCAGATAATTCTTCGAATGAGAGGTCCTACCCTACAATAGTTAGACTTAAATGAGAGCTGTGAAATAGAGCTAAACCTAACCTTCTGAAATTATTTAGTCCTTGCAATATGTAACTTAACATATTCGTTTACTAGTTAGTTAGAGATAACTAGAACTCCTAAAAGCACAAAGCAAGCAACATTTGAGCATTGAGTACACATAATCAAGCATATCATAATCAGGCCATCATATCATTGACTAATCTGTACTAGCATGCAGTTCATAAAGCTGATACACATATAACAGGCACATAAGGCATCCTTCCTACATCCTTATCCCTAATCTAGCGTGCATTTCTCATAAGCATATCATAACATAAACTTGTATGGGTAATTTAGGAGTACTTACTTGAGCTCGGCTGATTGCATTCACCACACCCTTTTCTCTTTTCAAAATCCTTTTTGTAAAAATGATTTTTCTTTTTAAAAATTTTATACCATGTCCTGAGTTTGAGTTCAGACACACCCGAGAGTGTGCCCAAATCCCTCAAACCAAGGCTCAGATACCACCTTGAAACATCCCAAAAATACGGTCCAAAAATTTCGTTTTCATTTATAAATAAAACCATAGTAATCCAAATCATCTCATAAAACATAATTGATAATATCTCAAAATATCATATCAAAACACTGTATCAAAATCACATGTCCAAATATCATAGTAAATCATCCCAGGCTAAACGTTGTGGTGTGTGCGATGCAGTCATTCCGAGCTCTTCCCCTTACTAGCGGAAGTACCTGAAAACAAAACTGAAAACTATAAGCATGAAGCTTAGTGAATCTCCACAAACTACCACATACCATATACATAATCACATAATAACATACATTGGGCCTTGCCCGCTACATCGGGCCCCGCCCGGCATCGGATGAATCAGGCATCGGGCCCCGCCCGGCATCGGACCGAGGTCCGGTATACATATAACATGCCAACAATAATATAACATAAACATATAACATTCCTCGGGCTTGCCCTGACATCGGACCGAAATCCGGTAACATATAACATAACATATAAGCTAACCATTCCTCGGGCTTGCCCCGACATCGGACCGAAGCCCGGAACATATAAAACATAACATATAATCTAAACATTCCTCGGGCTTTCCCAGGCATCGGACCGAAGCCTGAAACATATAAACATACACATGCAAGAATCACGAATACATCAAGCATACAAACATTCCTCGGGCTTTCCCCGGCATCGGACTGGAGTCCGGAAACATATAACCTACATCGGGCTAACCCCAGCATCGGACCTAAGTCCGACATACGCTAACATACATAAACAGGTCAACATTGGTGCCTTCGACCCGTTCCTTTTGGAGGAAAACTCACCTCAAATGTCGAGTGAAGTAGCTGAACGTCTCTGCTCCTACAACCGGCTCTACTCACTTCCTATACAAAACAACCCCTTAGATACCATTCCTTACATCAAGAACCCTTCACGGGTCAACATTGGTCAAAGTCAAGGTCAAAGTTAAAGTCAACGCTCAGTCAAAGTTAAAGTCAACACTCCGAGATGACTCAACTCGTTGAGTCATCCCCCTGACTGGCCGAGTTTCCTTGCTACTGGTAGTCGTGATAAAACAAGTCAACTCATCGAGTCCCTTCACAGACTCGTCGAGTTCTACCTTGTATAGAATCGGGACAAATCAACTCAACTCGTCGAGTCCCTCTCTATACTCGCCGAGTTCCTCAGTCTGTTTGGGCCATCTTAATGGATTAAGCCCCTACTCTTAAGATCTGAGCTTCATACTTCTCATATATACTGAAAATCTCCTTTTAAGGGTAAAGTTTCCAACTTTACCCATTAATCCCTTTACTTAATGGGTTTACCTCAAACCCTAACTCCTTTGGACCTAGATCTTGGTCCACAAGCCATCCATACTCCAAACTAAAGCTTACAAACAGAGATCTAGACCCTAAACACTACATGAACACGTAGAGATTCCACCTTTCTCTATATGCATGGCCTTTTGCAGTTTAAAAGGCCAAAATGACACCCTATGGATTGCATGGGGCTTCAATAGCCATAAAGTTTGCACATTTATGCCATGAAAGCCCTCCATAATACCAAATCTGAAGGTTTACTCACTTGGGACGTCCATATCCCAAAGATCAAGCTTCTTGGACCAAAAACCCAATAAAGTGGTAATAAAGAGATCTAAGAAACTACAAAGCAAGTTTGAGACTTGATTACCAGAAAATGATGAGAATGAAATGGAGTCTCTAGATCTACTAGCTTCTTCTTGAATCCCCGAACTTCTCCTTCCTTCACAAGCTTCAAAACACACCAATATTCACTCAAAAATGGCTCACAAGCTCACAAATTCATTAGGGTTTCTGAATCTAGGGTTTGGGATTTGGAGGCTGCAAATAAGGCCAGCAAGTGGGGATTAGGATGCTTAAATAGGGTGCAAAACCCCGAAATTAGGGTTTCATCCTGGCAGCCCTACTTATCGAGTTGAGGCTCTCAACTCGTCGAGTAGGTGACTTAAAATACGTGTCAATTCTGGTTTCTAATCGATGAGTTTAGGGCTCCTAACTCGTCGAGTTGCTCTACTAAAGTAAATAAATTATAATTAAATACGTACCAGGAACCAGACGTTACATATTCGATAGGGATGGGTAATGAGGGATGAATAGAATAATGAGGGGGTGTATGATGAGAGATAAAAACATTAATAATAGACCTTGACTTACTAGTACTACTATACTAAGCGTTGTAGTCATTTAACAGAGTATAGATGACGACCACCAGACTGTTGATGACAATCCCGTGGAATGTAGACAAGTTTATAACGTCTAAGTGATGGACTATGTGTCTATTTGATGTACTCTACTTCCTAATGATATGTATTATAGAGAAATCCCTGAAACAGTATTGTCAACAATGATGATTTTGATGATCCCTATGATAGATCATTAGGAATGAATATAAAAGAAAATCCACAAATATGTATTGCCGAGAAATATCTAAAACAGTATAGTCAGGAACGATGATAGTGATGATCCTTAGGGTAGGTCCTTAAGAATAAAAATTAGAAGAAATGGGGATGGGTAATCAGGTTAACTGTTTGACAACTAAACATATAAACTATATTATTGTGGGTGGAAAACCCTATGTATTCACCAGGTTTCCCAACCTGATCCACTCAGTTTCTTTGTATCACAAGTTTCGACACGAAGGTATTTGATTTTTGGATCTGATGATAGATTAAAGAAAATGTAGGCCATTAGATATTGTAAGGTCATTAATGATTGCGTTTATGCTTATGTTTCTTGAATCAGTTATGACATCCCAAGTTTTAATAATCAATCAAATATATTTCTTCTGATGTACTTTTTATGGGACATTCCACATTTATAAATAAACTCTGTTTTAAAATAATCATATATAAAAAGGTTTTTTCTGAACGTAAAAATGGGGATGTCACACACACACAGATATATATATATATATATATATATATATATATATATATATATATATATATATATATATATATATATATATATATATATATATATATCACTACAAGAAAAACGCGATTTTGCTAAGGAAGGAATCCGTTGCAAAAAGCTGAAATTCTGTTGCAAAAGACGAATAGCGACAAAATTTGCAACGGAACAGTTCCATCCCAAAAAAACCCCGCAGCGAAGGTGTTGCAACGGAAACAATAATTTCGTCGTAAATGTGACAACGGAATGAATTCCGTTGTAGATGGTATTCCGTCGTGTATTCCGTTGTAGGATGCCGTTGCGAATTCCATGGCAGTTCTTCCATCACAAATTCCGTTGTAGTGGATCCGTGGCAAATTCCATGGTGATGACTCCCTAGCTAAATCCGTTGCGGCGACTCCCTAGCTAAATCCGTTGCGGCGACTCCCTAGCTAAATCCATGGTGTTGGTTCCATAGCAAAATCTGTGGTGTTGATTCCATAGAAAAATCTGTGGTCTATATTCTATAATCGATTCCATAGCAAATTACGTAAACATGTTTCCATAGCAGAGAGCATGGCTATGGATGGATAATTAATTTAGAAATTAAATACAAATTATTTTGTACTAATATATAAAAACAAAAATAACAAAAAACCAAAGAACATTTATATTATAAAATATAACAATAAATATTTCTTACATGGAAAATAAAAAGTAGCTAATCAAAAATAAATACTTTGCAATAAACAAATCAACACTTTATGATCTACTAGTTTTGTAGTTCTTTAATAGCATTAATAACAACCATTTCCTATTATAGTTGTTTATTAAGCTTGCTTGATTCTTTTGTGGTGTTGGTCATCTTTGGCCTTCATTATTTCCTTAAGTTCTTCGTGTTTCTCTTTTTGTTTAGTAACAAGCTCCCTCCATTCTTCCACTTTATCACTTTTTCCTAGAATGTAAGATACATCTGTTGTATCATTAACGTTAATCATTGGAACCGCATTTGAAAATAAGCCAATATAGGTTCCCTTTGTCTTATCACCTAATACCCCTTTTGGTTTCAACTCGGACATATTTCCTTATTACAAGTAAAAAAATAGTCAATACCAATTAATTAACCTGTGATAACATACTAGTACACATGCAGTTTCATTCACCTATAATTGAGTTATTTTTCAAAGTAAGTTGCTATATTAGGAAGAAATACAAGTAGATTGGTATAACGAACAATTCTACCCAATAATAACAGTAAAAATTTCTTTATGTCGTTGAGAAATGCAATTTAACATAACTACAGGAATAAAAACTTAGTGGTAAGGTGAATAGAGGCTAAAAACCTTGAAACTTTGTTATCTCTGATTTACGTTTGGTAACCAGTAAATTGGTTAAATCTTGTGATCCCTATCTCCTGTTGAGATTTTTTTAACAAAAGGTGTGTCATTCTCTGATATATATATATATATATATATATATATATATATATATATATATATATATACACTACTTTCTTGATATGAACAGTTAAATATTTATCCTAAGGGAAATCTAGATGCTACCATGTCTCTCTTTTGCTCATACCCCTTTTGGTTTCAACTCGGACATATTTCCTGATTACAAGTAAAAAAATAGTCAATACCAATTAATTAACCTGTGATAACATACTAGTACACATGCAGTTTCATTCACCTATAATTGAGTTATTTTTCAAAGTAAGTTGCTATATTAGGAAGAAATACAAGTAGATTGGTATAACGAACAATTCTACCCAATAATAACAGTAAAAATTTCTTTATGTCGTTGAGAAATGCAATTTAACATAACTACAGGAATAAAAACTTAGTGGTAAGGTGAATAGAGGCTAAAAACCTTGAAACTTTGCTATCTCTGATTTACGTTTGGTAACCAGTAAATTGGTTAAATCTTGTGATCCCTATCTCCTGTTGAGATTTTTTTAACAAAAGGTGTGTCATTCTCTGATATATATATATATATATATATATATATATATATATATATATATATATATATATATATATATATATATATATATATATATATATATATATATATATACTACTTTCTTGATATGAACAGTTAAATATTTATCCTAAGGGAAATCTAGATGCTACCATGTCTCTCTTTTGCTCATACTCCAGTCTGAAAATAATAAAAGGTCACCACACAAAATTTTAAGTGGGAGATATAAAAAGAATATGAATCAATAAATATGAATAGATAATGATTGAATATGAGAGACATTATATCAAATCATATTCATATAGTATAAAATCTGGGAAAAACAATCCTCAACTAACAAAAAAACATGCCCTAAAACAGAGACGACTGATAAGGACAAAAAACAGTTCTACTTTTGTTATATAATATTATAATTATAGCAAAAAAACACTATTGTAAAACTAATTTAATTATCAATTTCATAAAACTCTCAAAGCAATGAATATGAAAACCTATGTCTCAAAATTCACATATGCAAAAAGCCTTTAAAGTTTAGATAATAAAAAAAGGAGATGATTGGCAAAACCTGATACATGAGAGGGAGAGTACATATGATTCGTTCGATTACATACATCACCTGCAAAAACAATATATTTTTATTCTTGTTTTACCCTTCTTCCAAGCTCACACTATTAGCTGGAAGAAGCATACTTTTGTGGTATAGCCACTGAATTCTTGACCAAGGGTCAAGGGTGTTGTGTATATTGAGTGTGGGTATGCCCAATTTTAACTATATCAGAGAACTTGTTTGTCTGTTAACAACAATAACAGGTAACCCTAATTAAAAGGCATAAATAATAATTGGCTAAATTTGAGATCACCAAAAAGGTTTAATCGCCTTTTATTGTAGGGAAGTATGTAACTGCTTAAGTTTTGGAATAAGTCTTAAATTGATTTCTGTAGCAGCTGCAATATGCATTACCTATGAACAAAAACCTCAAACCTCAAACCTGGAATAACAAGAAGAAAAAAAAACTATAATGAATAAATTACCACTAGAAGCTTGATTTCATCAGTCTCATCCTACACAATAACAATAATTAGTGAAAATTTGTTAAAACCTCAAATCAAAAAATATGTATCATGTTCCTGTCTTACATTTCAGATTTTAAATCGCAGGAGGGTTGATAATCAATAGAAAATTAGAAGAAAATCATACCAAATGAATCAAATGACGATATAGATCAACCGATCGTTGGTCATCACACCAGAAATACAGATAGAGAGACAGAGTGAGAGAGAGTCTACAGTAGGAGGGAGAGACAGGGTTTAAAAAGAAAGGGTGCGTAGTTTTGGGGTTTCTATGCAGAGAAAAAGCTTTGTTGATCACCTGTAACCATTGCTATTTGGGTCGCAATATGTAGCTGGGGTGAAGAAAGATAAGACGCATAAATCTGAAAATTAAACAAACAACTGATGATTGAATGATGGGGCTTCAATAGTAAACCAACAAATACGTAACAAAATTGTCCCAAATCCAGGAAGAGTTGATAGCGGCTAGGGTTACGGTAGTGGTCGGAGTGGGTGGCCTTCGATCTCATGATTCCTTGTTTCATCGAAGCCTTGAAGAGTAAATACTTGGGTGGGAGTGATGGCTAGGGTTTTTAGAGAGAGAGAGGATGAATTTCTTGAGCGAGAGACTATCCGATAGAGTCTTCGCCATCATACTGGAATGTCGGCCTCAATTTGGGAGGTAAAGGTGAACCAGTTGAGGGTTGTTCTTGTTATCAAATAAAAATCTGATTTTTGGGTCAAAATATAAGCGAGATAATGTAGCGGGATTTATAGAAAGGAAATTACGTCAAAATTTGGAAAGGGTGAAAATTTAAATGAAAAGTTGAAAATAAATTTACATATTTGTATTTTTATTTATAAAATTTTAAATTTATTTTATCTTAATTTTATAATTTAGTTTATGAAAATATTTATTTTTAAAAAAAAATTATAAATTTTTATTAAGACGCATAGGTTATAAGGATAAGCCATAACCCTTTGCTAAAATCCCTAACTCATAATACATAAGCCTAACCCTAAGCCCCAATCCATAAGTTATAAGCTATAAGCCCTAAGCCAAGATCCCTAATCTATATGCAATAAATCATAATCCATAAGCCATGTAGGAATGAGCCTTAATCTGTAAGAATTAAGTTATGTGGGTTAGGGTTTAAGGGTAAGTCATATGAGTTAGGGTTTAAGGGTTAATGACATTAAGTCATATAGGCTAGGATTTAAGGGTTATGACATTAAGTCACATGGGCCAGGGTTTTAGGGTAAGTCGCATGGGTTAGTGTTTAAGGGTAATGACATTAAGTCATATGAGCTATGGTTTAAGGGTTATGGCATTAAGTCACATGGGTTTGGGTTTAAGGGTAAGTCACATGGGTTAGGGTTTAAGGGTTATGACATTAAGTCATATGACCGAGGGTTTAAGGGTAATGGCATTAAGGCACATGGGTTAGGGTTTAAGGGTAAGTCATATAAGTTAGGGTTTAGGGGTAACGACATTAAGTCATATGGGCAAGGGTTTAAGGGTTATGACATTAAGCCATATGGGTTAGGGTTTTAGGGTAAGTCACATGGGTTATGGCCTAAGGGTTATGACATTAAGTCATATGGAATAGGATTTAAGGTTTAAGGCAGTAAGTCACATGGGTCAGGATTTAAGGGTAAGTTGCATGGGTTAAGGTATAATGGTTATGACATTAAGTCATATGGGTTAGGGTTTAAGAGTTAAGGGATTAAGTGACATGGGTTAGGGTTTAAGGGTAAGTTACATGGGTTAAGATATAAGGGTTATGACATTAAGTCATATGGGTTAGGGTTTAAGGGTTAAGGGATTAAGTCACATGGGTTAGGGTTTAAGGGTAAGTTGCACGGGTTAGGGTATAAGGGTAAGTCACATGGGTTATGGCACCTAACTTATCCAAATCCCCCACTTATAAACCCTCACCAACACCCTATCTCACCTAACCTATCCAAATCCCAACAACCACCTACCCTACCCCCACCAACACCCTTCCCCAACCATACCCTATCTCGAATCCCAATATGCACCACCTGACCCCCACCACAAACCCTACAATCCTACCCCTACCAACACCATATGTATCCATTCCGACCCAGCCCCACCTATACTTACAACCACCCCTTACCCACTCCCACCTACACCCATCCACACTCACACATTCCATTAATGTTTTTATTTATAGTTTCAATTGTTTTGAAATATAGTTTTTTATTTATAGGTTATATGATAATAATAGTATACTTTTGGTTATTTTTTTATAATTACATATTTATATCACAATATCTACAGTCTTCGCACCACTGTGTTATGTTTTGTTTAAATCACAGAAAAATTGAGTCCAACAATAAAATACTTATATTAACAAAAAAAAATTAGCCACTATTGACACATATAATATTTGTGTTTAGTGTTTTTCACAGATCATTTATAAATATACATGTTTATGCATGTATAATACATGTATAATATTTGTATGATACACAACCCATATTTGACACGAATAGACTATATATATATATATATATATATATATATATATATATATATATATATATATATATATATATATACATACATTCCCTCTATATATATATATATATATATATATATATATATATATATATATATATATATATATACACATACATTCCCTCTAAATCAAAACTCAATTTGAAATCAAAATAATTTGATTTTCCCCTTAATATTTTAGTTCTATTCATCTAAAATTTGATTGAATTCGATTTCCCTCGTATAATAATTAGATTTATTTTTTTATTTCCCTCCCAAGTTTTTACTAAAAGACATTCCAATAATGTGGTATCAGATTCACCTGATTAAAGATTTTATTTTCCCTCAATTTTCATTCAGTTCTTGTTCAAGAGCTATATTGTTTTGACACAAATCATATATCCATATCATATTTTATTCTCGATTCTTACCCACTTCGTATTTTATTCATCGAGAATTATATCTGTTTATTATTTGAACAATCGAACAACACTTTCACAATTTCGGATTTTCCAAGATGATGTCGTATCTTCGATTGAGTATATCAACTTGATTTCTGGTTATAATTTCGGTTCTATCTTATTCATCGATCGATTCACAGTTGCTTTTATATTATCAAATCACGATTTCTCATCTGGGTTCACAGTTACTTGATGCAATTGAGATTTTCTTGATTTTGTTCTTATATCGATGATTCATCGTACATTTATCGGTTGTTGTTCTTATGATCAAATTGATGTTCTTGTTGGTTTATCGATCAATATTTAGTGAAAATAATAAATGATAATAGGGTAATTGTTGTGGATCAATGTTTTTAAAAATCAATTTGATTTTAGTAGGAAGGAATGCGAAGAAGATTTTCTTACTTAGATTAAATGAACTACAAGTTAACTTTGGAATTAGTTTGTATGAAATCTCAATTGTGGCAATAGAAGACAACATTGACTGAGCTCCATAATTTGTTGCAAATTGCTGAATCCGGGATGAAGAAAAGTCATGCCTCTACTGCAACAAATGCTCATATCCTGGCCATTGGATCTTGCAAAGGGAAAAAGAGAAAGGTTCCTTCCCAATCTGGCTGGAAAGGGAAGGACCGTGTTGGAGGGTCTAGTAGTGGGTCAAAGTCGAAGCCCAACTTTGATGTCCCCGTCGTCAGTGGTCCAAAGGGGGCCACTTTCTTCCATTGTGGCGAAAATGGTCATTGGAGAAGAAGCTGCCCTAAGTACATGCAGGAATTGAAAGATGGCAAGATCAAGGCGTCCTCTTTAAGTATTTACACTATTCAAGTTAATAACACACAACTTTTTTTATTCTTGGGTCCTTGACACAGGATATGGTTTCCACATTTATTCTAATTTGCAGGGGTTAAGCGAAAGTGAGGAGGTGGAGCATGGGAAGCTAAATCTAATCATGGGGACTATACGATCTGCACTAGTCACCAAGATTGGAACATATGGTCTTGTTCTTAGTAGTGGTGTTAGGGTTAATTTGATTAATTGTTGTTATTCGTCAAATATGAAACGAAACATTATTTCATTTCATGCATTATTCAGACAAGGTTTTAGATATTCATTTGATAATGAAGTTGGTTCTATTTCTGCTTATCATAGTGGCGTTTTTATGTTTGAAGCTTTACCTTGTAATTGTGTGTATGAAACTATGAATTGTGTTGATAACCTAGGAAATAGTATGTTCTATATTGATTCATCCACTGGTGTGGACAAAGCATGTTTCTGGCATTGTCATCTTGGGCACATAAACAAGAAATGCATCGCCCAACTCCAAAAGGATGGAGTGTTTGAATCATTTGATCTTAGGACAGATGATGAATGTGAATCTTGTCTCTTGGGCAAGATGACAAAATCACCTTTCACTGGAACATGTGAAAGAGGTAAAGGATTGTTGGACCTAATCCATATGGATGTGTGCGGCCCATTTAAATCCATCATAAGAGATGCTAACCGATACTACGTGACATTTACAGATGAATTATATCAGATATGGTTAGATCTACTTAATCAAACATAAATCAGAAACCTCTAAAAAGTTCAAAGAGTTTAAGCACGAGGCCGAGAATCAATTAGGTAGGAAGATAAAGATGCTCATATCTGACAGAGGTGGTGAGTATCTCAGTATCAAGTTCCATGACTATCTCAAGGAATGTGGAATCGTTTCACAATTGACAGCTCCCAAAACACCACAACTTAATGGTGTGGCTAAGAGGCGTAATCGAACCTTACTAGATATGGTTTTGTTCCATGATGATTCGAGCTTCTCTTCCTCTTCATTTCTAGGGGTATGCCTTAGAGACAACCGTCCATATTGTGAATCTTGTTCCATCAAAGAAGGTTGCCAAAACACCTCATCAGATGTGGACAAGGAAAGCTCCCTTGCTTTCATATACTAAGGTTTGGGATTGTGAAGCACTCGTAAGATGAGAGACGCATAAAAAACTTGAACCCAAATCCGAGAAGTGTTATTTCATTGGTACCCACAAAAGTCCTTTGGATACTTGTTCTACATACCTAGTGACAACGTGGTATTCGTAGCTCGAAGAGGAGTCTTTCGCGAGAGAGAGCTCATATTCAAAGAGAACAGTGGGAGTGCTATTGATCTTGAAGAAATTCAGTAATCATCCAATGAAGGACCCTCAGGCAACACTAGCACTCAACATAAGGAAGATGTTCCAGTTGAGCCAGTTGAAAACTCATTACCCCTTCATCGTTCCAGTAGGGTTAGCATGCCACCTGAGTTCTATGGTTTCCATATTACTGTAGACGGTGATACATTTTTTAGTGATCGTACACTGGTAAATTTGGATGAACCTGCTAACTACAAGGAAGAAATGGCAGGCCCTGAGGCTTTTAAATGAAAGGTGGCAATGGATAGTGGGATTCAGTCCATGTATGATAACCAAGTATGGAACTTCGTTGATTATGTGCCTGGTCAAAAGACAATCGGGTGCAAATGGATCTTCAGGAAGAAGATCGACATGGATGGGAAGGTACACACGTATAAAGCTAGGCTGGTTACAAAGGGATTTACTCAAAACCAAGGGATTGACTATGTTGAGACCTTTTCACCAGTAGCTAAGATAAAGTCTATCAGGTTTATGTTTGCTATAGCGGGATTTCATGATTATGAAATTTGGCATATGGATGTTAAAAATTCTTTCCTTAACGTGAAACTATCCGAGGATGTCTACATGAGTCAACTAGAGGGTTCTGTACATGCCAAGTTTCCTGATAGGGTGTGTAAGCTTGAGAAATCCATTTATCGATTAAAACAAGCATCTCGCAGTTGGAATCTTTGCTTCCATGAGAAAGTCAAAGAGTTTGGGTTCTCTAGAAGTGAAGATAAGTCCTGTGTATATGTCAAAGTTAGTGAAAGTATAATGACTTTCCTAGTCTTGTATGTTGATGACATACTCCTTATAGGAAACGACATTCCAACCTTGCAAGAAGTTAAGACATGGCTTGGGAAGTGTTTCACTATGAAGGATCCAGGGGAAGCATCCTATATTCTAAGAATAAGGATTCATCAGGATAGAAAGAATCGTCTTATTAGTATTATGTAGAGTATATATTTGGATAAAATACTGAAGCGTTTCAATATGGAAAATTCAAAGAAAGAGATTTGCCTATTCATAGTACTATCAAGTTAAGTAAGACTCAAAGTCCTAGTACTGATGAAGAGATAACTGAGATGAGTCGAGTCCCGTATGCTTCGGCTGTAGGATCGATCATGTATGCAATGACCTATACTCGCCCTAATGTTTCTTATGCTTTGAGCATGGTTAGTTGATTTCAGGGAAATTCGGGTAGAGCCCATTGGGTTGTGGTGAAGAATATTCTTAAGTATCTGTGAAGAACGGAAGACATGTTCCTAGTTTTTGGCGGTAGTGATACATTAAGAGTGATTGGTTACAGTGACGCCGGTTTTCAAACAGATCGGGACAAATTTTGTTCGTAGTGTGGCTAGGTATTCTTACTGGATGGAGAAGCAGTTACATGGAAAAGTTCCAAGCAAGACACAGTGGCTGATTCCACGTGTGAGTCTGAGTACATTGCAACGAGTGAAGCATCGAAGGAAGCGGCTTGGTTGAAGAACTTTATCGGAGATCTCGGAGTCGTTCCAACTATTCAGGAACCCATGGAACTGTTCTGTGATAATGAAGCGCGGTTGCTTTGACAAAAGAACCAAAGGATCATGGTAGATCCAAGAATATCGACAGAAAGTACCATTACATTCGACATCGGGTAGAATAAGGACACCTTTTGGTGAAGAGAGTATCATCAGAAGATAATGTTGTAGATCCTTCTACAAAGGCTCTGAGCAGAGTCAAACACTACCATCATGCTACGAGCATAAACCTAAGAGACGATACTAGTTTTAGTAGTTAGGTGATATGTTTGAAACTTGTAACAAAATAAATGTAACTGATTTGGTGAATGAATAATAGAGAATTATATATGAGTATCGTGTTGCCTATTCAATTTCTTTTTGTAACAAAATAAATGTAACTGATTTGGTGAATGAATAATAGAGAATTATATATGAGTATCGTGCTGCCTATTCAATTATTTATTCTTGTGTTTCTTTTTGTATGTTTACACTTCCTGAGTAATTTGAATTATTCCAACTTCCAAAGTCGTTCATGCTTTTGGAAGTAAGTAGTGAGTTAAGACTGTAATGAATTGATTATAGATTTGTCTATTGAGGTTAATACATTGTAATTTGAATTGCTATAATATTCATGAGTACCTTGAAAATAAGTGTTTTAAGTGTTGGATAAACTCACACTTAGAGATTACTTCATGGGTCTTGTCATGAGTAACTCTAAGATGATAACATCCACTATTCTTAAAGTAGAGATATGTAGTTCGTAATTTATAGATCAATTATGCATTTGTTGACTCAAACTTATTTCATAATTGAATGTTATAAAGGGTTATTCCATGTGTGATTTGATATGTGAATTGTATGACTACATAGTCAAAGCAATTCGTTCCTTTTTCCCTAACAGGAAAAACGATATCATTGCCCCCTCCCCCCCCCCCCCTCAATGGTTTAATGTTGACTATATAGTGTTGGGCCCAGCCAGGGCTAATTGATGTGTTCAATCTGAAGTCCAATAAAGTCTTTACAAATCGGGAAATCGGGAAGCAAAATTTTGGACAATGAGATTGATTTTGATCAATGTCTTGTGTCCATAAGATATCTTGAAGAACGAAGGAATAGTTGATCACTTATCTTAGGGCCAATAGCTGATTTGAATCAGAGTTTGGTATAGTGGCTTTGGAAAGCACCCTGTGCTGTTTATTTCAAGGTCTATACTTGGAATTGTAGTTACAGAATTATCCAAGTAGGAGACTATTGGATTAAGGTGCTTAAGCCAATAAGTAAATTGGTATATTCTTGAAATAGAAGCAAAGTCCTTTTGGGTTGCCCTCAAAACTAGTATTTGGATAGAATAACTTTTGGAGGAAGAGGCTGATTTGTTAATTTATTATATGATTAATAAATTAGTTCGAAATTAAAATAAATGATTTATCAATATATTATATGATTAATATATTAATCGGAAATAGTAATAATTAATTTGGAATTAATTTGAATTAATTTTAGGATTAATTAGAATTAATTAGAAGTACAGGGACTGAGCTGTAATTGTTTAATATTTGAACAAAATAAGGTTTCTATAACATTCTAGATGTGGCCGAATTTTGGCTAGGTCGTTTAGGGTTTTAGGATAATCCTATTGGATAATTAAGGGCTTGGATAATTACTAATTTGAAATATATTATTATATTGCTCAAATTAGGGTTTCAGGGGTTCCTTATCAGCTATAAATAGGGCCCTTATAGATTTTTGTCCACCACATACACCTTCTCAAGAGCCAAAATTTTGATCAAGCCTCCTCTCTCTTCAACTTTTCTTGCTAGTAGGGATTTGGGTTCAAGACATTGGAGGCATCCATTCCTTTGGTGCTAACTTTCAAAGATCTAGAAGAAGGATTCTACTTTGATTATTTGCAACAATAATCAAAAGGTATGTAACCCTAATCTAATATGAATTTAGATTTCATAGCATCTCTCCTAGGGTTTCTTGATATTCATAGTTAGTTTTTATCAATAGAGAAAATATAGATCCTTTCTAGTTTGCATGTAAACTTAAGGGTTTAAGTGTTTTTCCGCAACATGTAAAATTTTATAATCTAGAAAACCCAATCAGATCTATCTTTGTGGGCCTTCTTGGATTTCTTGGGTTTAAAGATATCCATTCCATGAATCACGGGCCTCTTTGATCATACATGGTGACACTTTTCAACCTTTCATTCTTTCATTTTTTGAACTGGCTTAAACAAAATATCAATGTATTGTTGGAATATCTGCTTAACCTGTCGGAACATTAGATATACATCTAAGTTATCCAAGACTTCCTGAAAGTATGGAAAAAATGCTCCCATTATGATGTCAAAAACATCTACATAATCACAGTGATGCCTCCACCATGTATCATGTTCAGCTCTTCTGCTCAAAGCAGATAGTTTAAGAATAGAGCCTTTTAAGAATGTTATTATTTCAACAAGTGAAATATGATGCATGGTTACGAGATTGAATTTTGTTTTATCTATAAAATTAAAAAAAATTTATTTAGTATTTTCAATATTAAATCTTCAATAATTAACACCCTTTTAGTTTTTAAAAAATATTGATTATCAAATTCTAGGATCCAAGTTGCAAAACAAAATAAATGGTTAAGTGACCTTTATCCCATTAATCTGAATCCAACTAGGTAGATATTGATTATCAATTATATACTAGTATATAATTCCTAGTTTTATGGGATCGCTAATAAAAAAAGTTTAATAGACATTTTTGATCCCATCTATGCCTCATATCTCTATTGCTTTGCTAACATTTATCGCAACAGATTTCCGATCAAATCATCTAGTTTGAAGAACTTGTGTAATCAACTTATAACTTAGTTATAGAAATCGCGAATACATCCCGACCATCAAAAGATATCATATAGTAGTTAGGTGACCTTTATCCCACCAACGTATACAAGAGATTTGTGAGTGTTATTCAAATAAGATTACATAGATTTGAGGTTTTTAATAGGTCTTTGATATTTTATAATTCTAGCTTAAAAAACATATTATATCATGGACATTTCATGAATCCAATAAACTGTGGTATATATATATATATATATATATATATATATATATATATATATATATATATATATATATATATATATATATATATATATATATATATATATATTTATTTAAACTCATATTTTAACACTTTCATTTAAAATCACATTTTAACAATGTTCTTTTATAAAATCCAAATTTTATATAATTGACACGATCAAATTTTAAATTTAATAACTAGTATTAAGTTTGGACGTTTGAGTGCCTTAGAACATTTATAAACCTTTTAACAAAACTTCTTTTTTATAAAATAAGGGTTGAAGTTTGATAAGTTTACAAAATATCAATTTTAAACTTATATAATTGAAATACCAAAATTTTAAACGATAAAACTTGTTTTACTTTTAAAACTATTTTTACCATCTTATGTTAAAAGATCGATTTCATTAAAACCAAACTCATTGTGATGTTATTTATGTTCAAAGTATTTTATATATGTGAAATCTAAATTTAACAATAATAATACAATATCAACATAAATTTAAACAACACAAGCATGCAAAACATATGTGCATAAATCAACCATCTAGTGACATTTTTGTGAGTCATCACAAAAATGCCAAGTCTATTCCTAAAGAGACATTAAGGGACCAAATACATCTCTTATTGTCGTCATGTGCTCCACTTGTTTCAACACCTTGTAGTAAGTTTATAAAAAAATGATTTTATAAACTGTGAAACTTTAATAAAATCAAGTTTATAAACTTTTTGATATTCAAAATGGCCACCATCTTCGTTTTTGTTACATTTTTATAAAAATAAACTATTTCTAAACTAATCTATTACTTATAAAATAAACAAATTGACAACTATATATTTAATTATTACATACCATATGAATAAATAAATATTACAATCATTTTAATAAATCAACACAAACACAAACTCAAACACAAGAGGTCCATGGCTAGTTTATTCGCACACACACACACACACACATATATATATATATATATATATATATATATATATACACACACACACAGAGAGAGAGAGAGAGAGAGAGAGACTCAAAATGATATAAAACAATATTTTGTTTTTGTAAGACAACTTTTGGTGACAAAAAATACATGTAAACTTTGTCACTAAAAAATAACAATTATAAAGCTGTGATAGAAAATATGTATGTATTTTCTTACAAAAAGAAAATTATCCATGTTTTCCAAAAACAAAAATAATAACATATTGCAAAAATGGCTTTGATACCAATTATTGAGTTACATTAAAAAATTATTCTAAAATAAATAGTCAAAACTATGAGTTTAGCAACATAAATAATTTTACATTCGAATAAACTAAAACCATTTTACCCATCAATGATCATTTTGCAAAACTTAAAAAGATTAAAAGAACCATAGAAAAAGAAAAGATAACAACCTTTGAAGTGTTTGGTTCCTTTTGACAATTAGAAAGTTGATGAAGATGTCAAACTATTCAAAGAAGACCTTCTCTAGAAGTATCCACCAAACAAAAGTAAACCACCATATATGTTAGTCTTCATTTGTATGTTAGTTGTTATACTTTTATACCACAAAATATGTAGCAAAGTCAAGCATGGAAGTATGACATGTAAGAAAGACATAGGAGTGTAAGATGCAAGACAACACTCCAACTCCACTATTCTTTTACTATTGGCTTTGACATTTTGAAAGAGTCAAAGTTGAGTGTCTTTCACACAATCTCTAACTAGCTAGTTACTTTGCAACTTAATGGTTACTCAAAATGTTCAAAGTATTATACATAACATCTATAATCATACCATATGATATATCACTAGTTTTTGTTCACTTTATTATTATTTTCTAGAAACAATAATTCCTAATATGTTGGTAAAATTTTATTTTTATAAAATAATATTTTTCGAATTAAATATAAGTGTTGATTATATTTATTAATAATCAAATTACTATAATAAATAACCAGTTAGTAGTAACTTGCTATAATGTGTGACTAGAGGTGACAAATCGGGCCATCATGTTGTGTTTTTGTCTGACACGACACGACACGACAAAGTTTTATATAACACGAACATGATGTCGTGTTTTTTAACTAACACAAAAACGAACCAATTAAAAAAAGATAAACACGGCGCGACACAACAAAGATAACATAATATAACAATTAATTTATTTAATTAATATTTAATCATACATAACACGAAAAACACGAAAAAACGACAAACAAATGCTAAATAATGTCAATTTTGTATCGATTTTTGAACACGAATACGATACGACATCATGTTTTTTACATTTGACATGAACACGAATTCGAATTTCAGTTTTGTCCCAATTTCGTTTTGTATCGTGTATTTTTGTTGTGTCGTGTCATCATTTGCCACCCCTAGGTGTGACTTTATAGAATAATATGTCATTATTAATATCATTCTATAATGATTCTTCGGTATAAAGATCTTTTATATATTAACAATGATATACACAAATTCATCTCGAAATAATCTAAACATATTAGACGGAAGGGCGTGGATGTGGTAAAGGGTGCAATTTGTTCTTCCTTCCTTCTGATTTTGGTACAACACACCCGATATGTGGCAACATACCGGTAAAATAAGGTGAAGATGTAGAAATATGAGATAAAAAGTCTTTACCATGATAGAACCATGACATGACACCTTCTAACCTTAGGCCATTTGTTCCGAATAGCGAATAGTAGTTTCAACCAACTTCTTAAATTGTACTAATTATGGTTGTGTGTTTATTAGTGAGACGTCTTCGCCCTTGAGGAACGAAAAAATGATGGTGGGCGTGACAACAACATGCCATCATTACCCACGCACATAAGGCATTATCCTTCCTGAACCGATACGACACCGTTTGCGACGTAAACGACTGGTAATTCAACAAAATTCTAAAAGGGATTTGCCAGCTGGCCAAACTCTAACAAATCCGGAACAATCTTAGTATAAATACCAGAGTACCGGAGAGGTTAGTGCTCATCGTTGCACAGTCAATTCAATCAATCGTGGAAGCTTTACTCAATTAACCAAGGGCTTGACTGATCACCGACCGGAAAACACATATACCGGTTTCCGAGGACTCTCATCAATGGCTACAAAAGTGTATATTGTGTATGTGCTCTCTCTCTCTCTCTCTGCACGATGATCTCGTTGTTGCTAATAGGTGCTTTTTTGTTCGATATTACGCAATTTGATTTAGTCGATATGGTCTCAGTAACGATCGGACGACTTTTTTAGTGTTGTGGTTGAAATTTGTTATGAGATCGGTTGTCTATGGTTGTAATTATATTATTTTTCGGTACCGCTAAATTGAGAAAACGTAGTATAGACGACCGATGATCTGTGTTTTTTTGCGAAAAATTGCAGACTGAAATTAGACTTAGATGTGTACTTTTAAGTGCATTGAAATTATAATTTGACCTTCGTAGAGTAATTTTTAATATCGCGTTGACTTTGTGGTACTGGCGATTGATGATATGGGTTTTAGCTATTCAGATCGGTTGATTAAAAATTATAGTTTCGTGTAGAGTAATCTTCAAAACCGCATCTGAATCTGTAGAATTGATGATTGACGAGATGTATTTTAAGTGTGAAATTGAAGACAGAAAGTCGCACTAGATGTGCACTTTTGAGTGCATTTACCACTTAACATTTCCAAGTGATAGCCTGTTAAAACTTGATCTACTAGATATATGTCTTTATAAATTAGAAGCATGCTTATTTCAGATAAAGGTCTCCATCTCCAGTGTGGTTAAAGACTTCTGATGTTTTGCTAGAAATGATATTTTGGTGCTTCTGTGTACTATTCTATTGATGTGATATTTGATTGATGATGATATAAAACCAACTAAACTATTCAACTATAGTACAGGAAACAAGAATGAAAAAGATTTTTTTTAAGAATCGGAAATAATAAATTAACTTAGGTAAAAGACTAAGATACAGTTAAGCTTCTTGATTATAATTTATATTATTGCTAGTATAGATGCTATAGTCCTACCATTTAAAACTTCTGCTTTAAAATCTTACATGATCCCCTACATCTATCATGGTATATCCACATTCATAGCCTTGGATTGGAAATGCTAATAAGATACATGTAGGATGTATTCATTGTTTTGGGTTGTTTGTGATAATCTTTGAGCAAATATAAATGTGTAGCCAATACATTATAACCAGGACTCCAGGACATTCATGATGTATGCAATACAAGATTACAAAGGGGGTTCTTGAGGTCAATAAGTATTAAAGGGAAATAATGTGGGCTGCATTTTTTAGCTGCTGTTCATGAGTCAGTTATGTTTAATTCCAGTTATACTGCTCATACTGCCTATACCTACTGGTCTGCAACATTCTTGATGCCTTGAGAAAGGAGAGAAATAGCATAAGACAGTTATAGGAGGGATGCATAGAGAAGAGAAAGAGCTGTTCCCTTTTGTGATTCAGGGATAGAGAAAAAGTTGGTTTTAGGGCATGTCAAGCAAACTATTAGATCATATAATCAGAATCTTCTTTAGTTATCATCACAAATAAAGTGTATGAATAAGAAAAAATAGTTTATGATATACTCACTACTCAGGCCAAAGGTCAACATAGTTGTTACTTAAAGTAGCAGAGGGCATAATTTGTGGATGGGGGGCTTATTATCAATATCAAGGACTGCAATAGGGTGGTCCAGAAGACTAGAACTTAAATTTGATCCTATGGAAATAGCACAGCTTCCTAGAGAAAACTATTCCATCCATTTTAAACTTTTGATTATCGCCAAATAAATGACTATTCTGATTTATAGACATGATTTGTATTGAACAGAGTAGTGATAATCAATAACTTAAGATATAGAAATTGGACAAAATGACTTGATAGGTTTAGCCAAAAAAAAAAAAAAAAAAAAGTTGTCTTAATTACCTATTGGGTATTTGCCCCTGACGTTAAAATTGATGAATATTCTGAAACAAACTTTATTGGAAATTGGAATGTAAGGGTAAAAGTAAAGAGTTGATTCTTTGTTGTGGCAATGGCAGGTACTACTCCATGTATGGACATGTAGAAAAGCTGGCTGAAGAGATAAAGAAAGGAGCTGCATCCGTTGAAGGAGTGGAAGCCAAATTATGGCAGGTAATTAAAATCATATTTAATTTTAATTTTTATGTTTACGGATTTATGTATCCTTTGTGATGTGCAGGTGGCAGAGACATTGCATGAAGAGGTGCTGGGTAAAATGAGTGCACCTCCTAAAAGCGATGTACCAATAATCACAGCAAGCGAACTCTCTGAAGCTGATGGATTTGTTTTTGGGTTCCCCACCAGATTTGGTATGATGTCGGCTCAATTCAAAGCATTTTTCGACTCCACCGGTGGTCTCTGGAGAACCCAACAACTCGCCGGAAAACCCGCCGGTATCTTCTACAGCACCGGATCTCAAGGCGGCGGTCAAGAAACCACCGCGTAAGCACCCAAACCACCATCCCACAAATTACAATTATATATTTTTAATTTAAAAAAAAAAAAAAAAACTTTTTTTTTGTTAGGTTAACGGCCATCACTCAGTTGGTTCACCACGGGATGATATTTGTGCCGATTGGGTACACATTTGGAGCTGGAATGTTTGAAATGGAGCAAGTCAAAGGTGGGAGTCCTTATGGTGCAGGGACTTATGCTGGGGATGGCTCTAGACAACCATCTGACCTTGAGCTCCAACAGGCCTTCCACCAGGGCAAACATATTGCCACCATTACTAAGAAACTCAAGGGACTTGTTGCTGCTTGATCCTTACATCACAAAATATCAAACCAAAAAAAAACAAAACCATAATACTATTTTAATTTCTTTTCTTTTTATACCATCTTCTATATCATTATATCATTATCTTTATCTATTTCCGTTTCTATTGTCATTTCTGATTGTAAAAGGCTTCTTTCTTTTGAAAAAAATACAACATAATATTTCTATGGCTTCTTGTATCTCCCTCACATAAGGACCCAGCTTCTTCACATTTACCACTTTATCATATGTTACCAATTAAAAAAAAGGATATGTCACTGACCTAGCACGGCAAAGTACTCTCCGAGGGCATGGAATGTCTCATTTTTTGGTAAGAATCTCCCAATTAAAATAAATTGCTTCAATCTGATTAAATGATCATTTTATCTTTGTTCAAAACAAATTTTATAACCTTCTTCAGTTAACATCAGATGACTTGAACCATAAAAAATACAAATAGGTAAAGACTTGTCATAATAATCCATTAAACCACTTTTTTACACGTTTGTAGCCCAATGGTATTTGGTGTTGGTGAAAATATATCTCTCAACCAAATGTTGAGGGTTTAAGTTTTCTTGGAGAAAAAAAAAATTTAGGAGTAATGTGAGTGTGTAACCAATAATAGCTCAAAAATAAACAACCTTCAGACTTTTATAATTAAGTAAAAAGAAACAACCATATACAATCCTATTAAGCTCTGAGGAGTGAAAGGGCAAACAGCTTGACACTTCTTATGTGGAGCTCGACATACCGAGATTACGCCCCCCCTCTTATCGGCAAGAGGCAAAAAATGCCTTGCTCCACACTTGCTCACCGAGTCTCGCTCCTCTTGGCAAGTACTTGGCTGATGTGGACAAGGTTTTGGAGGAGATGACACTCGACAATGCCGACACAACTCCTCCTAGCCTTAAAACAATAACTCAAAAACAAATATGAACCTATGCTATCATGAACGGGGTTTAGCGAGTTAGTTTGGGTAAAAGAGAAAAAAATAGCTAGAAAGAAAAATGCAAACAAATTATAAGATTTCTCAAATAAGTGCTTATAATCTAAAAGAAAGGGAAATTGAGTAATCTAACCACTTTTTTGGTTGTTTTTTTTTAAATAACCTTTTTTTTTGGGCAAAATGACCACTTGATCCAGAATGGCTTGTTCTGTAACGCCCGTGTTTCTAGGTTAGGCATTAATATTGACGTAATAGTCTAGGTTAACCTTTGTAACTCATTTTGAAGAAATGAAGAGGAATTATGTGATTATTATGTGTTTTATGCTTAATTATTAGGATTTAATTAATTAAGAATAAAAATGAGCGTCGAAAATAAATATTAGATAAAGCTGATATCTATTAAGAAAGTTGTAGTGGTCGTGATAAGGATTCCGGATATATAAAGAATACCGAAATCCGAGTTATAACGAAGAAGTTATGACCTGTCGAAGTTTCGCGACAAAACCGGCACGGCGCCGAATGACGTAAAAAGTGAGTTTTTGATAAACTACTTTTTAGCCTTGGCGATCTAAATGAAAGTCGTAGTGTTCGTTAAACCGAGAGTATGCATAAAAAGAACACCCAAATCTGACTTCGTATAAGGAAGTTATGATTTTTCTAAGTTTCAGCTTAGCGGTAGACAGCTAAAAACTCGAATTTTAGATCGAGTGATTTTTAGCCGACATAACCTAAACAAGAATCGAAGGTCTCTTCAATAGTAGTACAACGGTAAAAAGACAGACGAAAACGGACGTCGGATGAAGAAATTATGAATTTTTAACGGATTTTCTGTCTCGGTCTGTTAAAAATAATAATATTAAAATTAAATTAAAAATTAGCCGACGAAGTCTAAACGAAAGTTGTAGAGCGTAACTTTACCTACACGTGCATATAAAGAACGTCAAAAACGGAGCTCGTATGCGAAAGTTATGGATTTTAGAAATTTGGGGCACAAAAATCGAGAAAAATCCCAAAATCCGAGAAATCGCGCATGGTCCGGAATAGGCCACGTCACCCTCGCTCATAGCACGCCACGTGTCCGAAATTGCTGAGTCATCCGAGGCCAGCTGGCGAGGCGTGTCGCACCATCCTTGCACCGAAGGATCGGCCAATCAGAAGCCGCCCCGTCCCTTCTCCGTGTCCGATCTCGGTGAGTCATCCGAGACGCTGGACCAACCCGAAGCGCACACCTGTTCCGACCCTCGCATCCGAGCCTCGCCCTTCTGCCGTGTGTACCGAGCCTCGCAGCTTCGCAGCCACCTGCCCTCTTCTTCTTGCTTCGGATCCGAGGCTCGCACCTATATAAAGGGTGCGAGACCTCCCGGTTTTTGTTGGAATTTTGCCACCTTTTCACCCCTAATTTTACATTTTTGCTATTTCAACTCCCCCGAAACCCCGAGATCATTTCCAACACCCGAAACACGTCCCGAAGTGCCCGAGAAGCCCGAGAAATTTATCTTTTCGGTTTTGAAGCCCAACCCTCGCAGAGCCTGGTTTCTCAATAAAACTCCCGGTTTTATTAGAAACGATTGTTTTAAAAAACGAAGTGCTGTCCGATTATCGTCTTATCAAGTGAGTGTATAGTCACTTTCATCTTACACATAGATATGAAGTATTTTATATAAAATACGTGCTATGTGTATATATGTTGTTTGTTTATTTGAGATGAATGTTGAATGAATGTTTTATACATGTTTAAAATGATTTAAAATGTATATATATTTTATCCTCAAATAAATTGGGTAAAACATGGGTAGATAAAGAATGAGGGATAAAAGTACAATATAGATATACGTTGGTAGCTATGAATTTAGTACAGTATAGATGTACGTTGGTAGCTATGGATTTAGTACGTCGGCAGGTATGGACTTAGTGCCTGTTGTATAAACATTGGCGACGATGTGACTTCGTGCCTGTTTGACATAAATTGCTGAGGAAAAGCAGTGTTGTCACTCCAATGTTTGTCTTGTTTGACATAAATTGCTGAGGAAAGCAGTGTTGTCACCTTATTGGTTGTCTTGTTTAACATAAATTGCTGCGGAAAGCAATGTTGTCACCCCATTGGTCGCCTTATTTGACATAAATTGCTGAGGAAAGCAGTGTTGTCATCCTGATGGTTGTGTTGTTTGACATAAATTGCTGAGGAACCCCCAAAGCAATGTTGTCCCCCTAATGAAAATCCTTAGGCTAGGTCCCTTGTGATAGTTGTTTTAGGGACGTAAAGTAAGGATAACAGGAATGGGTAATTAGGGTTATTTTTGGTTGATGAAATTAATACATTTATTGTTGATTGATGAACTTAATAAGTTTATTATTTATTATGGGTTGAAAACTCTATATGCTCACAGGCTCCCAAGCCTGACCCACTCAGCTTTTTATATTACAGGTAGTGGACCCCGAGCATAGTCGGATGATGATGAGAGATTTTTGGATTATATGCCAGTAGTTGTAAATAACTGTCGTAAGGTTTATAATGTCTTGTTTATGCTTTTGATCTGTATCAGAACATGACATCCCTAGGTTTTGATATAAAATGAAAATATATATTTCTTAAAGAAAGGTTTTGATAAATTTTATCATGTTTTGTTTTGAGGACAAATTCCACAACATCTTTTCAAAGGATTACTCTGACCTTATTTTAAAAGCATAAATTAAATCGGTCTTTTATGGCCGAGAAATTAGGGGATGTCACAGTTGGTATCAGAGCATTAGTTTAAGCGAACTAGGAATTTGTAGGATTTCTAGACTTAAACTTAGAATGCTAAGTGATGATTGTGAGATGAGTGTCTACCATATTTTAGACACGAGCACTAGTTTATTTTAGGAAAGATGCCTAAAATGCTTTTATGTGCTAAATGCTATATGTTTGCCATATATGCCATTATTTGTTCGGATCTATGGTCTGTTGCCGACCGGATCTGGAAACCTTATGTGTGTAGGATTCTAAGTGTACGATTACAATATTAGAACTAACATGTAAACGTTCGGAGTGATAAGGAGAATTTAAGTATCTATCGAGGAGAAAGATCTAAATTCGCCTTATTTGGCATATAGATCGAAATGGCAAGAACTCGAAGTGGAGCTGGAAATGCAAACAGAAACCAACAACCTCAACCCCAAGTGATGGAACAGGTGCCTATAGCAGGAGCTGCACCAGAACCCATCACCATGGCTGGAGTACAAGCCATGATTCAGACAATGATGACTGAACAAAGGGAGGAAATGAGGCAAATATTGCTGAACAACAGGAGTGAACCTTCAATTCCTGTTGAACAACCTGAATTAAATGACGATCAATCTGAAGAAGGAAACAACAGTAGATCTGTTGGTCATAGTGAACCGCTTGTGGTTGGAAGAAATAGCCACGAGAATAGAGTGGAGAGAAATGGATGCAAGTATAAAGACTTTATGACTTGCAAGCCATCAACTTTCACTGGAAAAGAAGATCCCGTCGGAGTAATGGATTGGATCTAGGAAATGGAATTGGCTTTCATGACATGTGGTTGCCAAGGCAAGTTACAAACCACATTTGCAGTGCGTCAATTCAGAGGTAGCGCTGCTCATTGGTGGAACACTCTGGGGAAGACTCTAAGCCCTAATGAGCCACTGCAACTGACTTGGGCAGAGTTCTTGGTGCAATTCAAGCGCAAGTACTGCTCGGCCCAAAATGTGCTTGAGCTAGAAAACCAATTCCTGACGTTGAAGAAGGGAAGTATAACCATTGATGAATACACCAATAACTTCACAGATAAAATGGAGTTTGCTTTGCGTATTGTCCCAGATGAGCTGACGAAAATAGACAGGTACGCAAAGGGACTTCCATGGGAGTATGCAGTGCCAGTGCGTCAAGCACTTACTTTGGAGGCAGCTATCTGGGCTGCCAAGTCTGTTAAAGATATGATTAAGGGAAAAGCCGCCAACAAGATTGAAGTTGGCGAGAAAAGAAAGTTTGAAGGAACTTCAGGGTCCAACGAGAAAAGAAAATTCTCGAAGTCTGGAGGAGGAGGAGGAGGCGAAGTAAAATGGTGCGAGAAGTGAAAAAAGAAGCACTTCGGGAAATGTAGCGAAGAGGTGACCTGCTACAAGTTTGGGAAGACTGGGCATTATGCCAACGAGTGTCCTTCTAACAAGAGGATGTGCTATGGATGTAACGAGGAAGGGTACATTTTGAAAGACTGCCCAAAGAAGAAAGAGGCAGCAAGGCCCAATGTTCCACCAAAACCAAAACCAAAGGCATTCCAAATGATCCTTAATGAAGCAGATGGAAATACAAGGGATCAGGAGTAAGGACCTTATATTTCCAAAACCAAGATATAAAGTAGCCATGCAGTTAGTAGCATGCGGTGTAGCCTATTAGAGGCATAGTATAGGGTAAACTTGAACCTCTGTGTAATCGTTTCAAGAAATAATATAAACCCTGGTTTTTTCATCTGATGAGTTGAATGACTATGTGAAATTCTTGTATGGTGACTTGGAGAAATACGAGACAATACTTGGGACGAGTATGAGTAGGTGTGAATGTGTAACGCCCCATTTCTGGTATGTGATTTAAATAAAGTAATTTTCATTTTCTTAAGGGATACTCGACGAGTCGGTAGCCCAACTCGTCGAGTAGAGACGGGATGATCACGCATTTTAAGTTGGCTACTCGGCGAGTTTATATGAAGGGACTCGGCGAGTCTGCCTGTCTGGATGAAGCCCTAATTTCAAGGGTTTGTACCCGATATAAACATCATTATAGCCTCCCACCCCAGCCTCCAACACCTTTAGAGCATTTCCCCTGTAAACCCTAGCCCCCATTGTTGAGCTTGAGTGTGTTTGTACTAGTTTGGAGGTTTTGGAAGAGAAAGAAAGAAGGAAGGATCCAAAGGAGAAGAAGAAGATCCAGAGTCTCTTGATCATCAGCCTCACATTCTGGTACTAAAGCTTGTACCTTGCTTGTTATTTCCATTTGATAGTCTTGTATGCTTAGATGTGCTTCTTTTTGGGACTTTTTGGATCCAAACTCGAGATTGGGACTCCTATAAGGAAATGGATCTTAGATCTGAGTATATTTGAGCTGTAGGAGCTCAAAGTAGCTGCCTTTATGCACCCAAGGTCGAGTTCCAAACCCTAAGACCCCATTGTTAGCTTATTTTGATGTTCTAGCCTCATTTCTTCATGCATGCACGTAAAGTTGGAAACTTTACGTGTAAAACCAACCCTAAGAGCCTAGATTTATGATTTGGAAGCACTGAAATCAATTAGAATCGACTGTATAGTAATAGCATGCTTGGGACTCGGCGAGTTGTTCTTCAACTCGGCGAGTTGTTCTTCAGGCTCGACGAGTGTTATTGCGACTCGGCGAGTCGCAGCCTGGACATGTTCATATGATGAAGGAGAACTCGACGAGTTGTTCATACAACTCGGCGAGTCGGATGAAGTTAGACTCGATGTATGTATCGAAGAAGAACTCGTCGAGTCTTCGCCAAACTCGACGAGTAGAAGCGAGTAGAGGACTAGAACGGATGAAAGGGACTCGGCGAGTTGGCGGCCCAACTCGGCGAGTCCGGTCAACTGGAGATTTACTTTGACCAGGAAGTTGACTTTGACCGGGGGTAAAATAGTCATTTCACCCCCAGTTTAGTTATCAGTATTTGATTGAGTATATTTATGGGAATTGTAGCCGGGGAGATACCGGAGCAGCAGCAGACAGTTCCCGAGTAGCTTTTTCAGCATCCAGCTTACGAGGTGAGTTTCCTTCCAGTAGGAACGGGTCTACGGCCACAATGCCGGCCTGTTTAGTTAGCAGTAGTTCCGGACTTCGGTCCGATGCAGTAGTCCAGTGTGCTTGATGTCTTTGTGATTCAAGCATGTCTTTATGTTATGTGTTCCGGACTTCAGTCCGATGTAGTATGCAGTATATGTGCTATGTTAGTAGTTATGATTATGCTATGCTATGTTCAGTCAGTTTCCGGACTTCGGTCCGATGCAGAGGGCAAGGCCCTGGTTAGTTCCGGACTTCGGTCCGATGCAGTTTCCAGACTTCGGTCTGATGCAGAGGGTAAGGCCCTGGTTAGTTCCGGACTTCGGTCCGATGCAGTTTCCGGACTTCGGTCCGATGCAGAGGGCAAGGCCCTAGTTAGTTCTGGACTTCGGTCCGATGCAGTTTCCGGACTTCGGTCTGATGCAGAGGGCAAGGCCCTGGTTAGTTCCGGACTTCGGTCCGATGCAGTTTTCGGACTTCGGTCCGATGCAGTGGGCAAGGCCCATTAGTTGTTTTATATGTTATTGTATGGTATATGGTAGATTGGGGGAACTCACTAAGCTTTGTGCTTACAGTTTCAGTTTTTGGTTTCAGGTACTTCCGCAAGTAAAGGGAAGAGCTCGGGATGATGGCATGGCACACACCACAGTTTCAGTTTTATCCTGGGAGTTTTATTCAGATATTTCGATATGATTGATACAGTATTTGTTTTGATACAGTTACTTGACTTTTGAGTTACTCACTCTATGGTTCTTAGTATGTATGACATTCGATGATGTGATTTTAGTAATATTAAAACAAAAAATTTTGGGTCGTATTTTGGGATGTTTCAGAATGGTAGTAGAGGCCTATACTACCGGAAGCACAAGAATCGTACTTGGATCAAGGAAAGTACAAGGTTACCAAGAAGCTAGAAATTGATTCCGTTTTTGTTCGAGTATTTCATTACCTTCATTTCGGTAATGACTAAGAAGATGATTGTTATTCCGACCCTAGAGGTCATATCAAATTGAGTCCGACTAAGATAGGTATGTTACGTGGTTCGGGAAAGTTGAGTCCAAGGTTTATTGGACCGTTTAAAGTTCTTTAGAGGATCGGGAATCAAGCTTACAAGCTAGAATTACCAGAAGAACTAGAGGGTATTCATAACACCTTTTATGTGTGTTATTTGAGGAAGTTCACGGGAGATGTGCCTGACATAATTCCAATTTCTGAATTAAGGTTGAATGAAAACAAGAGGTTAACTGAAGAACCAGAGGCAATCGTTGACCGTAAGACTAAGAAGTTGCGACGCAAGATGGTCGATTTTGTGCTTGTGCGATGGAAACATACGAATGGGCCAAATCTCACCTGGGAGACGGAGAGTGACATGATGAGTCACTACCCGTATTTGTTTGCTGATGTGTGATTCCGGGGACGGAATCATCCTAAAGGGAAGAGAATTGTAACGCCCGTATTTCTAGGCTAGGCATTAATATTGACGTAATAGTCTAGGTTAACCTTTGTAACTCATTTTGAAGAAATGAAGAGGAATTATGTGATTATTATGTGTTTTATGCTTAATTATTAGGATTTAATTAATTAAGAATAAAAATGAGCGTCGAAAATCAATATTAGATAAAGCTGATATCTATTAAGAAAGTTGTAGTGGTCGTGATAAGGATTCCGGATATATAAAGAATACCGAAATCCGAGTTATAACGAAGAAGTTATGACCTGTCGAAGTTTCGCGACAAAATCGGCACGGCGCCGAATGACGTAAAAAGTGAGTTTTTGATAAACTACTTTTTAGCCTTGGCGATCTAAATGAAAGTCGTAGTGTTCGTTAAACCGAGAGTATGCATAAAAAGAACACCCAAATCTGACTTTGTATGAGGAAGTTATGATTTTTCTAAGTTTCAGCTTAGCGGTAGACAGCTAAAAACTCGAATTTTAGATCGAGTGATTTTTAGCCGACATAACCTAAACGAGAATCGAAGGTCTCGTCAATAGTAGTACAACGGTAAAAAGACAGACGAAAACGGACGTCGGATGAAGAAGTTATGAATTTTTAACAGATTTCCTGTCTCGGTCTGTTAAAAATAATAATATTAAAATTAAATTCTAAATTAGCCGACGAAGTCTAAACGAAAGTTGTATAGCATAATTTTACCTACGCGTGCATATAAAGAACGTCAAAAACGGAGCTCATATGCGAAAGTTATGGATTTTAGAAGTTTGGGGCACAAAAATCGAGAAAAATCCCAAAATCCGAGAAATTTCGCATGGTCCGGAATAGGCCACATCACCCTCGGTCATAGCACGCCACGTGTCCGAAATTGCTGATTCATCCGAGGCCAGCTGGCGAGGTGTGTCGCACCATCCTCGCACCGAAGGATCGGCCAATCAGAAGCCGCCCCGTGCCTTCTCCGTGTCCGATCTCGGTGAGTCATCCGAAGCAGGTGAGTCATCCGAGACGCTGGACCAATCCGAAGCGCACACCTGTTCCGACCCTCGCATCCGAGCCTCGCCCTTCTGCCGCGTGTACCGAGCCTCGCAGCTTCGCAGCCACCTGCCCTCTTCTTCTTGCTTCGGATCCGAGGCTCGCACCTATATAAAGGGTGCGAGACCTCCCGGTTTTTGTTGGAATTTTGCCACCTTTTCACCCCTAATTTTACATTTTTGCTATTTCAACTCCCATGAAACTCCGAGATCATTTCCAACACCCGAAACACGTCCCGAAGTGCCCGAGAAGCCCGAGAAATTTATTTTTTCGGCTTTGAAGCCCAACCCTCGCAGAGCCCTGTTTCTCAATAAAACTCCCGGTTTTATTAGAAATGATTGTTTTAAGAAACGACGTGCTGCCCGATTATCGTCTTATCAAGTGAGTGTATAGTCACTTTCATCTTACACATAGATATGAAGTATTTTATATAAAATACGTGCTATGTGTATATATGTTGTTTCTTTATTTGAGATGGATGTTGAATGAATGTTTTATACATGTTTAAAATTATTTAAAATGTATATATATTTTATCTTCAAATATGTTGGGTAAAACATGGGTAGATAAAGAATGAGGGATAAAAGTACAGTATAGATGTACGTTGGTAGCTATGAATTTAGTATAGTATAGATGTATGTTGGTAACTATGGATTTAGTACGTCGACAGCTATGGACTTAGTGCCTGTTGTATAAACCTTGGTGACGATGTGACTTCGTGCCTGTTTGACATAAGTTGCTGAGTAAAAGCAATGTTGTCACTCCAATGTTTGTCTTGTTTGACATAAATTGCTGAGGAAAGCAATGTTGTCACCTTATTGGTTGTCTTGTTTGACATAAATTGCTGAGGAAAGCAATGTTGTCACCCCATTGGTCGCCTTATTTGACATAAATTGCTGAGGAAAGCAGTGTTGTCACCCCGATGGTTGTCTTGTTTGACATAAATTGCTGACGAACCCCCGAAGCAATGTTGTCCCCCTAATGAAAATCCTTAGGTTAGGTCCCTTGTGATAGTTGTTTTAGGGATGTAAAGTAAGGATAACGGGAATGGGTAATTAGGGTTATTTTTGGTTGATGAAATTAATAAATTTATTGTTGATTGATGAACTTACTAAGTTTATTATTTATTATGGGTTGAAAACCTCAATGCTCACCAGGCTCCAAAGTCTGACTCACTCAACTTTTTATATTACAGGTAGTGGACCCCGAGCATAGTCGGATGATGATGAGAGATTTTTGGATTATAGGCCAGTAGTTGTAAATAACTGTCGTAAGGTTTATAATGTCTTGTTTATGCTTTTGATCTGTATCGGAACATGACATCCCTAGGTTTTGATATAAAATGAAAATATATATTTCTTAAAGAAAGGTTTTGATAAATTTTATCATGTTTTGTTTTGGGGACAAATTCCGCAACATCTTTTCAAAGGATTACTCTGACCTTATTTTAAAAGCATAAATTATATCGGTCTTTTCTGGCCGAGAAATTAGGGGATGTCACATGTTCCGGACCCGATTTCAAATTCGGTTAAACGGGTAGTAATTCCGACTCGATAATCTGGTTCTCATATAAATACCATTTAACATGTTTCAGACTACATTTCGACATCCCTTGTTTCAGACTACACTTCGACATCCCATTCCAGACACCTCTACAACTGGCAGTGAAGAAATGCAATTTTTATTTGTAAGTTTCAAATTTGTTTATAATTAAATGCATTTATTTTTTATTATACGTTAAAAAATGTTTATTTTACGCAATTATATAGGTATTATAAGGTTTTCTGTGAATTTTAATCTTGTTAAGGCAATTATAGGATTACATAGGCTTATACATCTATACTACATGATACATCGTAATTAAAAACCCTAATTTTTGCTAGTCTGAAACGTGTTCAGAATCCGAAATCAAGTTCGAAATCCGAAAATTATGTCCGGAGTACAATGAACTGGGTTAGAATTTTGGTCCGGACTTTATGGTCCGGAATACCGTACCCGATTTTCGGATTTCGGAACAGACATACAAAAATCATAATTTCAGAATACAATAAAAAACCATAATTCCGGACTTTATGTCCCCAATACTTTCTTTGAGTCTTGATAAAAACCAAATCCATGACTTTCCACTTTCAGTTTTTCCAACACCAAATGCAATAGGAAGGATTTGGTTATTACCATCCATGCTTAATGCTAGGAATATGGTGCCCAAGTATTTCCCTTTAAGGTGTGTGCCATTAATGATAATAATAGGAAGCAAACATCTTTGAAACGCTCGAACCTAAAAAGTAATTAATAATCTAATTAAAGCAAACACATGTATATGAACAATAAATATAAAGAAGTAGGTATATAAAATATATTACCTGCTGTAACACCTTGTCCCGAATCGTTCCCATTTGGGTGTGGGTGATATAATTTAGATGATCTGGGTTTTCGGTTTGTGTTTTGGAGCCAAAGGGTATTTTGGTAATATGTCAGCTCGGGCTTTTATGGGAATTGGATGTTTGTTCGGGAAATTGTAAGGCAAGTATGAGTTGATTAAAGCGTAGATCTTCTTGTTACCTTTAGGTGGTTATAAGGGTCGTCGAAATCGGATTTACAATGAGAAAGTTATGGCCTTCGGAGTATATTGGGGTTTAAGAGGAAACCCTAGTACGCAGAGCGTACCTAGGGAGTACGTGGGGCGTACTGATGCGAAGGACAGTACGCGAGGCATAATGTAGTGTACGCTTAGCGTACTATGAGGGTTGAATCGGGGGTGCAAGACCTCGTAATCGTTGGGAGTACGAGGAGTACGCGGGGCGTACGAGGTGTAGGTGAAAACCCTAATTTTTGATGTTGTACCCTATATAAGCACATTAAGTCTTTAGGGCTGACCTCTTTACCAACCTCCAAGTTCCCAAAACCCTAGAAATCGTCCCTTAGCTGAAAGATCAAGTATGCTTAAGAGTCATATTAAAATGATATTGCTAAATAACATATGATACTAAGGGTCACACTAACAACAACTTGATGCAATTGATTATTTATTAGAAATTGATTCGTAAACTCTTATAATAATAAATTAGGAAAATATTTATTTCATGGAAATAACTATTTTACAATACAAGTAACACATTATTTCAAAAGGTATGAATTAATAAGTCATGCACAACTTTTTGTACTAGTTGAATACTTTTGTCTTTTACCTAAAGACAAAGTTTATATTTTATAAAACTTGTGTTTATAAAATATAATCTCCTTCTTTATTCTTTTAGTCAAAATCGTGGCTTCTTACTAGGGTAAGAAGTCAGGGTCTTTTGATTAAAATAAAGAAAATTATGCATGGGTTCTAAAGCATGAGAGACAAGTATGCTTAGGTACATGGAGAGCTTAATGGGTTAAGGACTTGTAGATAAAACTTTTGCTTTATGAAGGCTTGCAAAGGCTTTCATTTAGCCTTAGAAAAACCGTAAAATGCCTCACATTTTCTCTCTAGAATTGTTCTTGCAAAGGGCTTAAGAGTTCTTACTTGTTTGATGCTCTCTTAGATCAAATACTTGGGTATTTGACTCTAAGCTTAAGAGATAACAAAAGGAACTAGCATTCTTATCAAGTTGATCAACTGTTGGTGTCTCAAAGTTCATCCATCTTCTTCAACATCCAAGCCTCCCCTAGAGGACCCAAAGTTCATCAAAGGTTGTCGCTTCTTCTTCCTTCTATGGTTGTACTTTAAATCTTTCTACTACTTACAAGATGATCCTTGGTGGGTGATAAAATGTTTATGTTATTTATAAAACTCAAGTCTTCCGTTTGCCATTATTTATAGTCTTTGAAACTAGTTTTTAAATAAAACCCAACAATTGGTATCAGAGCGCCACTTTGCAAGTTTGGTTAGATTTTTTGATTTATGGAAATCTTAGTTTTTGGAGAATATGGATATCTTGTTTTTGTATAAAAACAAGTTCATACATATTTTCTTTGACAACTTTATAATTGTTATTTTGTGTGACAAAAACTTACATGTATTTTTTTGTCACTTAAAGTTGTCTTAGAAAAACAAAGGTTGTTTTATGTTTATATGTATTTTAGAGTGCATAAACAAGCCTTAGACCATTTGTGTTGTTGTTTGTGTGATTTAGTTGAAAATGGTTTGTAATATTCTTTTATTCATAAAGTATGTAATAAAAGTAGCTAGTTTTTATTCTTGTTATTTTTTTATGTAGCAAATTAGTTTTAGACTAGATTTATTCTATGAAAAATGTAACAAGATGAAGATGGAGGCCATTTCTTGAAGAACCATGGAGACCCACGGTTAAAATTGAGTAAATGGGATAAAGGATACCTAACCATTTATTTGATTTGTAACTTGGATCCTAAACTTTAAATAAATAATGTTTTTGGAAACTAAAGGGTATTATTTTTAAAGAATTAAATACTAAATGAAAACTTTGTCAAACTTTTGTAGATGGCTCCACCAACTACTGTAACACACTACCACCTACTGAACATTCGGTCAATTCTTGACAAAGAAAAACTCAACCACTCCAACTTTTTGGATTGGCCCAGAAATTTAAGAATCGTTTTAAAACAAAAAAAGAAGACTATGTCCTTGAAAAACAAACCCCTGTTGAACCACCTGCTCTCCCAAATGTTGCACATGATGCATGGCTAAAGCATATAGATGATTAATTTGATGTTTCATGTCTTATGCTTGCCTCTATGGTTCCCGATGTTCATCAGGATATGGAACTCTTTACTGCCTTTGACATGATTGAACATCTCAAGCAGATGTTTGGTCAGCAAGCTATAACCGAAAGGTTTGAAACTGTGAGAGCACTCCATGGCATGAAAATAGAGGAGAGTGGAAATGGGAGCACACATGTTCTCAAGATGAAAAGCTATATGGATCAATTGGAGAGATTAGGCTCTCCATATCCACAAGACTTGGCCACAGACTTAATTCTGAACTCATTGCCAAAGTCTTATGATACCTTCATCATGAACTACAACATGAATGGGTGGGAGAAACCTATCTATGAGTTGCACAGGATGCTAAAAACTGCAGAGAAGAATATCCCAAGGAAAACCCCCCAAGTGCTCATGATTAGGGAAGGAAAAGTCAAGAAGAACAAAGGCAAGAACTTCAAGGGAAAGCCACAAGCTGGCAAGGGCAAAGGGAAGAAAGCTCCGCAAAACCCACCACCAAAGAAAAAGGAAAAGGTTGCCAAAGATGACACATGCTTTGAGTGTGGTGTTGTGGGGCATTGAAAAAGGAATTGTCCTAAGTACCTTGCTGAGTTGAAGAATAAGAAGGACGGGGAAGGCCCTTCAGGTATAGCCATTTTCCTGATTAAAAAGGTGTTGGATTAAGTGTCTAAGCCCATAACTATAATTGGTATGTAATTGATTTGATGGTAGCATGGTCCTTTTGGGTTGCCTTCATACTGGCAACTAGACAGGATGACTATTGGAGAGAGAGGCTGAGTTTATTATTAAGAATAATAAATTGGTGAATAAAACTAATTTATTAATATATTATAAGAATAATATATTAATTAGAAATCATATTATTAATAAGTATTTAATCAGAAGTTAATTTGGAATTAATTTTGGAGTTAAAGGAACAGACTGAAAGTGCAGGGGTTGTTTAGTAGTTTTGGGCCATTTGATCACCCTTATTAGGGAGGGTCGAAAATCCCTAAAAGGATCTAGAGATTTTCGTCCAAGCCCTAAGGAAGGGGTCCATGGACTTGCTTAGGCCCTAAGCTAAGGAATTAGGATTTCCACCTTAAAACCCTAGCTAGCCTCAAGTATAAACAGAGCCCCTTGGCTCTTGAATTCGGTCACCCTCTGGAAACCCTAGAAGAGCCGAATTTTTGAGCAAGTCACTCCTCTCTCCTCTCTCTCATATTCATCCTCTTGCCCTAGTGTGTTTGTGAGCCATTAGAGGTACTACACTTGTGGTACTTGTTCTCAAGAGCAAAGGATCTTCAAGAATTGGTTGTTATTACTATATAGCAACAAAGGTATGTGATCTAATCTTTGTAGATTTCGAATTATTAGATGCATATTAGGGTTTTCATTTTTGTGTTCAAGGCTTGTATGTCTAACGGAGAAAACATAGATCTTTTCTAGGGTTGCATGCACACATAGGATTGTTTGTGTAAAACCCATCAGTGATATCAGAGCTTTTGGTTTTGTTTTCTATTAGATTTGATACAATATATTGAACTTAAAAAATTAGAGTTTATGGCAATTAAACCCTAAGGCTTGGATTTTTCAAATTTAGGGTTTCTAAACCCTGGTTTCGAAAATTGATTAGGGTTTTTGAACCCGTTCCTTTGGCGTCCATATTTTCGATTTTTAGGGTTTCCTAACCCTAGAATTTTCGAAAAATGCCTTCCCCAAGATTAGATTTCGAAAATCTGGGGTTTTGGGTAGGTATTATCTTTTAATTGTTTAAATGGATAATTGTTGATTTTGAAATATCCCTTCCAAAAATTTCGATATCTAGGGGATAAAGGGATTAGGTGAAATTATTTAATTTAATGGATAATCCTATGAGATTTAATAATTTAAATTAATTGTTTAATGTTGGATAATTATTAAATCAAGGTTTTTAATATTTAAGATTTTAAATTAAAAGGTATTAACTTCGAAAATTTTAAATTAGATTAAAAACCCTAGTATTTTGAAATGTTTAAAATACACCCTTATACTATGTATATAATTTAAAGTTTAATATTATACATGTATAAGAAAAGTCAGTCTTACCATTAGTAGGCCTCATTCACGAAGCTGGTCTATAACGGGTGTTTAAGGAAGCGACCTATAACATGATTGACATTAGGTATACACTCTTACCCACCACACTCTTGACTAGTGGAGGGTCGTTAGCCGAACGCGTAGGATAGGACATTAATTCTTTCATTATTAAGTATAATGATAAATATAAATTAACTAAATGTTTTATAAATTCCTAATCTTAGTTACTTTAGGAAAATGTGAATTTGATGCTAATCCATAAAATTGCACATTGCACTTTGTCAAGTCGTTAGTGGAGCGTGTGTGGTTAACCGACACACTAATCTGGACTAACAAATAATGGCAATGGGTAGCTCGTAAATTATCATTGATAAATGGAGCGTGTGTGGTTAACTGGCACATTGATTAGGTGGTAAATGACATCGAGAGTACCAAGCTAATTTGCATGCTTATTCACATCTCGTTTGTGATCCTCGGCATCCCAGTCACAAAGTGAGAGCATAATCGAGATTAAACATGCCATTAAAAAGTTCAATGAATCTCAAAAGATCTAGGAATTTCATCTAAAAGCTAATTCGTTTAAAATTTTGTTTTCGTGGTGGTATTGATAAATCATCATTTACCTATCTTCATAATAATTTACAATTAGATTACAACATCCCTCTTCTGAATTGTAAATTATTGTGTTGGGTCCTAGCCTTAATATTTCATTTGGGTGTTATATTATGGATTAAATCAACTCACTTGAATTTTTCCCTTTTGTAGATGTCTAGTTCTGACAACTATGGTCTTCCTCAATCCTTTGAAAAAAGCTTTCCTTTTGAAGATGATCTTCCATGTGTCGATAAAGGTGAAAGATCATTCCCTTCCTCGTGCATTGGTGGAACTGGAAATCCTACTTCACTTCCTCCACATCCTCCAGTGATTCTCCCTGACCCACGTTTTCGTCGACTTGAAAAGTTCAAGATCACTCAAGCCCTATTGGCATGCAGACACCGAGATGGAAGTTCTGTGTGTGCACACGTCCTGAAGATGAAGTCGCACATTGACAGATTGGGAATGTTGGGTGTCGTTTTCCCAAGGAAGCTAGCTGTTGACTTGGTTCTACAATCGCTTCCTGAGTCATATAGTCAGTTCGTTAAGGACTACTATATGACTGACCACAACGTGACCCTTATTGATCTCACATATTTGCTCATTGTTGTTGAAGCAACAATGCTTTGGCGCACTGGTCAAGCAAATATGTTTGGAAGATTTACCTCCCGAATTTCTATGGACGTAGGCAATGGCAACGATGATAGTCCAGAAATGATTTCTTCTCCTAAGGAAGAGAAATCAGCCAAGGTCAAAAAGTTTGACCGTAAGAGAAAGGCCAATTCTGAGATAGTTTCACGTGTCACTCCTAAAGAGTCCATATGTCTCTATTGCCGATTGAAGGGGCATTGGAAGCGAAGCTGCCCTGACTACCTAAGAGATCTTAAAGATGGTAAAGTCAAATTGTATGACTGTACTTCAGGTACATCCACTATCTAACTTTATTAAGTTCATGTTCGTAGATTCTTAATACATGATGTGAAAGTTGCATTTTGATGTTTTGCAGAATCTAGAAGAAAGAAGGAAGCTTAAGGAAGAGTAGAGGTTAATTCTGATCTGAAGAAATGGATTTCAGTCACATGGTTCAATGATCAGGATTTGGAGTTGCTACTTAAGAGTTATGATAAATTGCTTAGTAATATTTAGAAACATAGTTTTCATGTGTATTTGCATTGGAAGGACAAGTTTTCCGCACATTATCAATAAAGTAAATTTTGTGGTTTATCTTATTTACTTTATGATTACTTGCAATGGCATTTATGAAAATTGGTGTTGATATTTCTGTTATTAGTAATGTTGAAAATGGATTTGATTCTTAGTTATATAACTTGTGGTAGTGTCATAATTTACCAAATAAGGAAGGATTCTCATCACCCAATGTTCAATTGGACATAAACTTGGAATCATACGATTTGAATTGTGTGATGTATGAGAATCTTGATCCTTGGAAAATTAAGACTAAATTCCTTGTTCACGTGTATATGTGAGTCAAGTGAAGGACTAAAGGATCTAGTACATATTGATGTGCACTAGTCAGATCCACCACAAAGGACGATAAAGACTATCATGATTTACTATTGGTTCAGTAAATATGGTTATGCTTATAAGATTAAGTATAATTATGATACCTTGAAAAGTCTCAAAGTACAACAGAACGAATAAGAAGAATCAATTGGGCAGAAAGATAAAAGTTTCTCCAATCTGAAAGGAAAGGAGAGTACTTTAGTATCATGTTTTATGATCATCCTAATGATTATGGAGCCATGTCACAATTGATCATCTAAGAGCATCTTAGTGCATTTGTATGACTAAGAAGAGGAATCAGGAATTGTTGAAATGGTTAAATCAAAAAAGATGAGCCATACTTTGTTCTAAAATCAAGTTTTAGAGTTATACTCTAATTACTCCAGGTTGTACCTTGAGTAACATGTTTTAAGTAGGTTTATAACACCTCATGAAATGTGGAGTAGAAATTTTTTCTTAATCTTGCACATTTGAAATTGGTAGTTGTGATGTTTTGGCTAAAACAAAGACCACTAAGACCAGTTAGATGAAGTGTTTTCTTAAGAACCCACACTAACTCTTGAATATTTGTTTGTCGAGGAATGTTCCTTGAGAGAGAATCTTATATGTCATGAGGTCAGTGGGAGTCTTAGTGGTCTTGAATAATTTCAGGAACTAATCAAGAATAAACCTTTTAGTTGTCACTGCACGTGACCGAAGGTTGATAACCTATCATGTTAACATATTCTTGTTAAGTTGACTATGCATGTGAGTTCTATGAGTTCTCATTTGACTGCATAAGGCGAAACACCTTCATCAATGAAAGTACATTGATCTGTATGGGTGAGCTGCTCAATAACATGGAAGCATTGGTAGGCCCTTGTGCTACCGGATGGCAAGAAATTAAGATTAAGCTAGTTCAGTCCATATGAGTTTGAGTTTGTCATAAACCTTGTCTTATGATAGTGGTTGGAAGTGACAAATTCACATGGATAAGAACACATACACCATAAAATCTTAGTGGAAAGAGGTTTCTCTCTACTTCATGAAAATGATTGTGAGGAAATGCTTTCACTTGTGGATTTTAAAGGATTGATTAATATCATTAGAGATAGCAGTTGTGATAATTGCGTTCTCAAATTCGAGTATGATTACGACATCCCTTTTCATAGTTCGAATTGTGAGAAATGGCAAATAGTTTGAACATTTGGGACTTATTGCTATGAGTTCTGAAAGGGTTTAGACACACACATAAGCTGTCTAATGAAAGGTGTATGGGCTTAAGAAGTCTAGATAAAGACTTATTGAAGCACCTCGTATCAGAAATCTGAACTTTGGTAAGAAGGTCAATAGGTATTGATATATAGAAGTCCAGCTGATTTCTGGGTACACGTCAAAGCTAGTGGGAGCATAATTATTATGCTGGCAAGAGCGTAAGTATTATGCTAGTAAAAACATAATTTTTGTGCTAGTGGGAGGGTGATTATTATGTTAAGTGTTGCAAGTTAGCAATGCTATTTATAGGAAACAAAGTTACAAATTTGCAAAGTTGCAAGTTTGGAATTTGTTTGATGTAGAAAGATTGAAGGGAGAAGATACTTATACTTCATTTCGAATATAAATGCTTAGTTTGAAGTTTTAATGGAACTTAGTCATAAACATATATGAATTTCGTGTTGAAGTGATTCAACATAGGAAATTAGATATATTGAAATATTATAGGAAAAGACTATGATATGTAAGACATCATGAATCGAATCCTATATACTTCAGATATAGGATTGATTGCATGTGCTATAATTTTCACGTGCTCTGATTTTCCAAATGCCTAGCACATTAAGAGGGAAAAGGACAAGAACCGGATATGACTAAAGTCGTTAAGCAACTGTCAAGGACAATCTGAGGTTTACCAAAGATTGGTTGCTTGTGGATAGTTAGAAGTATAATTTTGGAAGGAGCATATTGACATATTCAGAGTAGAGGTAACTCTTGTTCATAATTTATAGTCATATGGGAATATGGAAATGTTTCCATAGTAGGAGTTAGTTATTGAAATCTGTGTGTAAGATTAGTAACTTTAATGCAAGAAGTATGTTCAAGGAATGCTCTTTGAATGTGAGACTTCGTTTCCATGGAATTGTTTTTTGTAACCAATCTCCAATGGAATGCTTTGTAATATCATTGGCAAAGTCTCTGTGACTTTGATGGCTTGACATTACAGAAGGATCATTGCATGTAAGTTTAGACTCTAACAGATTCTTGTAGTGGCAAGAATTTGGTATTCTTACACTTGAAATAAGGATTTTGGAATTGTGAAATGAGCATCATTGGAAGTGTGTTCAATTGATCTGTTTCACAAGGAAAGGACCATAGATAAACATAGTGTGCGTGTTTTGTGCATGGAATGAATAATGTTTTAATTCAAGTATTAAGTTGATTGCTCGAAACATTATACAATGAGTAAAGTCTAATTAATATGGTGATTAAATAAAAGTGCTTTTATTTATATTCAAATGTTTTGATACCATAGTTAATTAGGTTATTCTTGTGTTTCATTTCACATGTTTTACTTCCCGGATAATTGGATTATTCAAACTATCCACATTCGATCATACTTTGGAAGTAAGTAATGAAGTAAGACTGTCATGAATTGGCTTGTAGATTGTCTAAGTGTTTAGACATTGCAAATGTTTTCTACAACGTTCATGAGTACTCCTGAAATAGGATTTGAGTATTAGACTAAACACATGCTCAGAGAATTACTTCATGGATTTTATCACGAGTAATTATGAGATGATAATATCTTATATTCTTGAAACGGGGACATATGAGTTGTTTTTTACCACTCGGTTGTGCATTGATAATACGTAAACGTATTAGTAACTTGATGTTATAAAACGTATTGTTGTGTGTGACTTGATGAGTAAATAGTGCAAGCATATGAGTCGAAGTTTATCCGTTCCTTTTACCCTAAATGGGATAAAAGCGATATCTGTGGGCCCCTCGATGATTTAGTGATGTTGTATTAGGTGTCTAAGCCCATAACTATAATTGGTATGTACTTGACCCGAGAGTAGCATGGTCCATTTGGGTTGCATATCATCAGGACAATTTGATAGGATGGACTTTTGAGAAGAGGTTATTTATAATTTATTAATATATTATAAGTTCTAATATATTAATATGAAATCATATTATTTAATTAGTATTGATCAAGAACTAATTTAGTGATCAAAAGAGACTAATTAAATATATGGGGATTGATTGTGTAAATCATTCATTCTTATAAAGTGGGCTTATGATCCATAGTTATTTATGTTGGGCTAAGCCCATGTGGTGACCCATGGATACTCCATGGAGGTTAAAACTCGTGGAGCCTAAGGAATGTGGATAGTCATGCACATTAGGGTTTGCATGGTGTAACCCTAGTTGTGCCACACTATATAAGAAGCCCCTTGGTTGGTGAAAAGTGCACTAGTGATCTTTGGAAGAGTCATAGAGCCGATTTCTAGAGCAAGACATTCTCTCTCAAGTTATCCTTTGTCCTAGGTGTGTTGTGATTCCATTTGAGGCATTCACACTATTGGTGCTAAGTTCTTAAACGCCAAATACATCAAGGGAAACAAGCTACAACAAAAGGTATGTTATCTAACTTGTTTTATTACCCAGGTATCAAAGTTTTGTATGCTAGTGAGGGTAATACCTTGGAAAATGAAAGTTTTCATGTATAATAGAGAAAACATAGATCCAAGGTATTTAGGGTTTCATGTACACCTTAGGAGTGTTAGAATGCTCAATACCCATCAGTGGTATCAGAGCCTAGGGTTGTTTTCAATTATACTTGATGCTACTTGTTGTTTAAGCTTGAAAAATCGATTTTCTGCTGTTCTGGACAGTGGACTCGCCGAGTCCCAGCACAAATCTGACCAACTCGCCGAGTTTGTTCTTGCACTCGACGAGTTGGTGCTCTAGAATGCAGATTTTCGATGTTTTTGGCTAGAATTAGACTAGGATCATTACCCTAAGCTGTTTTTGAACTTATAAACCTGTTTTTGATGTGGTAATGCTCATGCTTATCAAATTTATAAGATAATTGTCAAAGTTTCATGTTTTGTATTAGTTTATATGATTATGCTAATTACATGAAATTTGTTTGATATGAATTATCTTGTTCATATGAGTTTAATCTAGATCATGGACATTATTTGACATGCTTGTTAGTTTATTTGATGATCTTTATGACCTTTAATGTACTCCATAACTTGTCCTCAAGTTATGGAAAATGAAAATTTTTTCTTTTAAAAGACTTCATTAAACTCATAGGTAATGGTCTTGAAGAGTTTTTTTTCATAAATGTTTTTATGAACTCCATAACTTGTCCTCAAGTTATGGATTTTCAAGAGTCTTTTCATTAAAATATATATTAAACTCATATGTTACGGATTCCAAAAGTTTTTGAATAGTTCAAAACTTGCCCTCAAGTTTTGGAATTTGTAAAGTTTCACTTTTTGAATACTTTAGTTCCAAACCCTAGAGTTTTAAAAGTTTAAAATTCAACCCTTATACTATTATAATATTATAGGTTTAATATATATATATATATATATATATATATATATATGTATGTATAAGAGTAAAGTCAATCTTACCGTTAGTAGGCCTCATTCACGAAGCCGGTCTATAAGGTGGGTATAAGGTTACTGCCTATAAAATGGCAGTTTAATGGGTGTCCACTCTCACCCACCGCTTCCTTGACTGGTGGAGGGTCGTTAGCCGAACGGGTTTGATAGGACATTTAAATTCTCATTAAAAGTATAATGAAATACTAAGTAACTAAACACTTATAAATTCCCAATCTTAGTTACTTGGAAAATGTGAATTTGGTGCTAACCCATGAAATTGCACTTTGCACCTTGTTAAGTCGTTAGTGGAGCGCGTGTGGTTAACCGACACACTACTCTGGGACTGACAGTGCGTGGCAAAGTGTAGCTTGATGTTAATCATAGATCAATGGAGTGTGTGTGGTTAACCGAAACATTGATTAGGTGGTTGTAACATTGGGTGTACGAAGCTAATTTGCATGGTTATTCACACCTTGTTTGTGATCCTCGGCATCCCGGTCACAAACTTGAAGGGCACAATCGAGATTTAAACATGCCATTGAAAAGTTCAATGAATCTTAAAGGATCTAGGAGTTTCAATTCACTTAAAACCTAAAATTATTTTTCGTTTTTCGTGGTGGAAATTGGTAAATCGTCATTTACCTACCTTCAAATATTTTGCAGTTTGGATTACGGCATCCCTCTTCTGAATTGTAAAGTAATGTGTTGGGTCCTAGCCTTAATATTTCATTTGGGTGTTATATTAAGGACTAAAATCAACTAAACTTGAATTTCTCCCTCATAAATGTCTAAGTTCAGACAACTATGGTCTTCCCAAATCTTAAAAAAAAAACTTTCTTTATAAAGATGATTTTCCACAAGGCAATCAAGGTGAAAGATTAATCCCTTCTTTGTGCTTTAGTGGAACTTCACTTCCTTCACCTCCTCCAATAATTCTCCCTAACCCACAAGTCCTAGGTCACTCAAAGCCCTATTGGAAGGAAGGAAAGTCTGTATGTGCTCACGTCTTGGAGATGAAGTTACATATTGACAAGCTGGGAGAGTTGGGTGTCGAAGTCTGAAGGAAGTTGGCGGTTGACTGGGTTCTTCAATCACTTCCTAAGTCATATAGCGGGTTCCCTTAAGGAGAACTATATGGGAGACCCCGACATGACCTTTATTGATCTAACATATTTTCTTAATGTTGCTAAATCAGCAATGATTTGGCGCACTGGTAAAGCAAATTTGACTGGAAGATCTACTGCCCAAACTTCCATGGATATTGACAATGGTAACATTGGAAGTCCAGAAAACTTTCTCTTCCCAATGGTAAGGGATTGACCATAGTCAACCCGGTTGACCAAATGGTAAAGAGAAGGGCTAAGTCTGAGATTGTCCGATGTGCCACTCCCAAAGAGTCCATATGTTTCTATTGCCAAGGGAAGGGACATTGGTTGCGAAGCTGCCATATTTACCTGAAAGATCACAAGGATGGTAAAGTCAAAACTTTTGACTCTACTTCAGGTAAAATCCATTGTCTAACTCTATTAAGTTCCTATTTGGAGATTCTTAATACATGATGCAATGTAATTACATTTTGATGTTTTGAAGAATCGAAGAAATGAAAGGAAGCTTAAAGGAATAGTATGATGAGTCTGACCGCGAATAGATGGATTTCGATTGCTTGGTTCGATGATCAGATTTGTGAGTTGTTGCTTAAGAGTTATGATAGATTGCTTAGGAATAGATAACAACATATTTTCACTTGTATTTGCATTGTAAGGATAAGTTTTCCGCAATTTTTATGAATAAAGAAAAATTTTGAAATTTATCTTATTTTAAAAATTTCCTTACAATGGCATTTGTGAAAAATTGTTGCTTATATGTTTCCATTGATAGCAATATTGGAATATGAATTTGATTCTTTCGTTTATGGTAGTGTCATAATTTTCCAAATAAGGAAAGTTTCTCATCACCCAAGTTTCAATTGGATAGAAACTTGGAATCATGCAACTCGTAGTGTGTGATGAATGAGAACCTTCATCTTTGGGAAATTAAGACTAATTCCTTGTTCACATGAATATGTGAGTCAAGTGAAGGACTAGGGGATCGGGTACACTGGGTGTGCGCTGGTCAGGTACACCACAAAGAATGATAAGACTATTCGTCATGATTTGCTAAAGTTTAGTAAATATGGTTATGCTTACAAGTTTAAATATAATTCTGAATCATTGGAAAAGTTCAATGTATGGCAGAACGAATGGGAAGAATCAAATTAGGCAGAAAGATAGAAGTTTCTCCAATCTGAAAAGATGGGAGAGTACTTGAGTATCGTGTTTTATAATCATCTTAATGATTATGAAAACCATGTCACAATTGATCTTCTAAGGATATATTAGTGCATTTGTATGGCTAAGAAGAGGAATCGTGAATTGTTGAATTGGTTAAATCTAGAAGATGAGTCATACTTCGTTCCAAAAACAAGTCTTAGAGTCATACTCCAAGCTTGTGCCTTTGAGTGACACTAAATTAAGAAGGTTTATAACACTCATCAAATGTAGAGTAACATGTTTTTACTCTTGTACACTTGAAATTGGTAAGTTGTGATGTTTTGGATAAAACAAAAACCAACTAAGGCCAATTGTGTGAAGTGTTTGTCTTGATAAGAATCCACACTAACTCTTAAATATTTGTTTTGTCAAGGAATGGTTCTTGACAGAGAATCTTATATGTCAAGAGGCCAGTGGGAGTCTTATAGAACTTGACAAGTTTCAAGAACTGATCGAGAAGAAAACCTATTGTTTATCACTAGCACACGACTTGAGGTTTGTAACCTATAGTGTTATGTTCTTATTTCTGTGCCCATTCCAGTTAAAGTTGACTATGCATGTGAGTTCTATGAGTTTCAGTTGTTTGCATAACAACCTGGAAGCAATGGTAGGCCCTTGTGCTGCCAAGTGGCAAGAAATTAAGAGTGAGCTAATTCAATCCATATGAGTTTGGATTTGTGACTAACCTTGTCTTTTGATTATGGTTTGACAAAATTCACATGGATAGGAACACATACACCCTAAAATCTAAGTGTCATAAGGTTTCTCTCCGATTCATGAAAATGATGGTGAGGAAACACTTTCACTAAGTAGATTTTAAGGAGATAGCAGTTGTGATATTTGCATTCTCAAATTTGATTATGATTACGACATACCTTTTAATAATTCGAATTGTGAGGAATGGCAAAAAGTATAAACAATTGAGACTTATTGCTATAAGTTCTTAAATTGTTTAGACACACATGTGAGCTATCTAAGGAAAGGTGTATGTTTTTGAGAAGCCTAGATAAAGTCTTGTCAAAGCATCTCATATCAGAAATCTGAACTTTGGTAATGAAAGTCAATAAGTACTGATTTCTAGAAGTCCAGCTGACATCTGGGTACATGTCAAATCTAGTGGGAGCATAAAAGTTATGCTAGTAAAAGTAGTAATTATTATGCTAGTGGGAGCATAATTATTATGGTAAGTGTTGCAAGTTAGCAATGTTAATTATAGAAAACAAAAAGTTTCAATTCACAAAGTTTCAGGATTTGAAAAGTTGTTTTGCTATAAGTAAGGGAGAGGAATTTATACTTCATTTCAAATCTAAAAGCTTAGGTTGAGTTTTAATCAAATTTAGTCAAATATATATGAATGTTATGTTGGAATGGTTCAACATAAGGAAATTCTATATATAGAAATGTTAATTGTGTTCTCAAAATTTGATTACGATTACGTCATCCCTCTTCATAATTCGAATTATGAGAACATGGAAAATAGAAATATTATAGCAAAAGACTGATCAAGTATCATGTCTTTATGTTAGACATGATGAATCGTATCCCATATGTTTCGGGTATAGGATCGATTGCATATGCTATAATATTCTCGTGTTCTAATTTTTCCAAATGCCTAGGGAATTAAGAGGGAAAAAGGAATAGAACCGGATATGACGAAAATGGTTAAGCAATTGTCGAGGACAATCTGAGGTTTACCAAAGATTGGTTGCTCATGGAAAATTGGAAGTATATTTAAAATTTTGGAAAGGACCATATTGACATATTCTGAGAAGAGGTAACTCTTGTTCGGAAATGTTAGTCAAAAAGGGAATATGGAAATGTTTCCATAAGTGGAAGTTATTCTTTAAATATGTGAAAGATTAGAAAACTTAATGCAAGAAGGATGTTCAAAGGAATGTACTTTGAATTTGAGACTTCGCTTCCATGGAATTGTCTTGCAACAATCTCCAAAGGAATACTTTGTAATATCGTTGGTCAAGTCTCTATGACTTTTGGTACCTAGACATTAAAAAGGAATCATTGCATGATAGTTTAGAATCTAACACATTCTAGCAGTGACAAGAATCTGGAATTCTTACACTAGTGATAAAGATTTGGAATTGTGAAATGAGTTTCATTGAAGATGTGTTCAATTGATATATTTCACAAAGTAAGGACCATAGATAAACATAGTGTGCATGCTTGGAGCATGGCATAACTATTGTTTAGACAAACATAGTGTGCATGCTTGGAGCATGGCATAGTTATTGCTTTAATTCAAGTATTAAGTTGATTATTTGAAACATTATACAACGAATAATGAGTAATGAATATGACTCAAAAGTTTTTGGGCCATATAGGATTAGTATTATTATTGTGTTTCACTTTGCATGTTTTGACTTCCCGAATAACTAGGCTATTCAAACCATCCACAGTCGATCATACTTTGGAAGTAGGTATTGAGGCAAGACTGCCATGAATGGGTCTGTAGTTTGTCTAGGACATAACTGCAGTGTTCATGAGTGCTCCTGGAATAAGATTCGAGTATTGGATTCAACCCATGCTCATCTGAATCACTTCATGGATTTTATCATGAGTGATTGTGAGACGATAATATATTATATTCTTGAAACCAAGACATGTGAGTTGTAGTTACAAGTCGGTTGCACATTGACATATGTAAACGCACCAGTAACTTGGTGTTGTAAAACATATTGTTGTGTATGATTTGATGAGTAAACACAAACAAGCATTTGAGTCGAAGTTTATCCATTCCTTTACCCTTGGAGGGATAAAAGCGATATCTGTAGGCCTCTTGATGATTTAGTGATGACAACCCTAAGCACTCGGCCAAGCCTGGACTGATTTGATTTGTTCAATTAGTCGGTCGTCATAAATCGGAAATCGAGAAACAACAGATGGACAGAGAGAATGATCATAATCTATGTCTCAGTCCATATGATATCTTGTAGAATGGAGGAATATATGATCCCTTATCTAATGGACGCGTCATTGACTAGATCAGAGTTCGACAACGGCTTTTTAGAGCTACGATTGCTAGTCGGGTTGTGGAGTTGTACTTGCAATAATAGTTATTAGACTTATCCAAGTGGGAGACTGTTGGATTAGGTGTCTAAGCCCATAACTATAATCGATATGTAATTAACCCGAGAGTAGCATGGTCCATTTGGGTTGCATATCATCAGGACAATTTGATGGGATGGACTTTTGAGAAGAGGTTATTTTATGATTTATTTATATATTATAAGTTCTAATATATTAATATGAAATCATATTATTTAATTAGTATTATTCAAGAATTAATTTGGAATTAATTTAGTGATAAAAAGAGACTAGTTAAATATATAGGGATTGATTGTGTAAATCATCCATTCTTATAAAGTGGGCTTATGATCCATAGTTCTTTATGTTGGGCCAAACCCATGTGGTGACCCATGGAGCCTAAGGAATGTGAAAATTCATGCACATTAGGGTTTGCCTGGTGTAACCCTAGTTGTGCCACACTATATAAGAAACCCCTTGGTTGGTGAAAAGTGCACTAGTGATCTTTGGAAGAGTCATAGAGCCGATTTCTAGAGCAAGCCATTCTCTCTACAATTATCCTTTGTCCTAGGTGTGTTGTGATTCCATTTGAGGCATTCACACTATTGGTGCTAAGTTCTTAAAGGCCAAATACATCAAGGGCAATAAGCTACAACAAAAGGTATGTTATCTAACTTGTTTTATTACCCAAGTATCAAAGTTTTGTATGCTAGTTAGGGTAATACATTGAAAAATGAAAGTTTGCATGTATAATAGAGAAAACATAGATCCAAGGTATTTAGGGTTGCATGTACACCTTAGGAGTGTTAGAATGCTCAAAACCCATCAATCTAAAGCGCCTGGCCAAGCCTGGACTAAGTTGATGTGTTCAGTTGTAGTCTGAATCAGTCGTCATGAATCGGAAATCGGGAAACAAATCTTGGACAGAGAGATTGATTATAATCCATGTCTCATGTTCATACGATATCTTGTAGAACGGTGGGATATTTCATCACTTATCTAAGGACTCGTCACAGATTAGGTGAGAGTTCGACATCGGCTTTTGAGAACTACGATTGCTAGTTAAATTTTGAAGTCATACTTGCAATTATAGTTATTAGAATTATCCAAGTGGGAGACTGTTGGTTTAGGTGTCTAGGCCCATAACTATAATTGGTATGTACTTGATTTGATGGTAGCATGTTCCTTTTGGGTTGCCTTCACACTGGCAACTAGACAGGATGACTATTGGAGAGAGAGGCTGAGTTTATTATTAAGAATAATAAATTGGTGCATAAAAATGATTTATTAATATATTATAAGAATAATATATAAATTAGAAATCATATTATAAATAAGTATTTAATCAGAAATTAATTTGGAATTGATTTTTGGGTTAAAGGAACAGACTGAAAGTGTAGGGGCTGTTTTGTAAATATTTGATAGTTGAGGTTTTGGGCCATTGGATCACCCTTATTAGGGAGGGCCAAAAATACCTAGAAGGATCTAGAGATTTTTTTCCAATCCCTAAGAAAGGGGTCCATGGACTTGCTTAGGCCCTAAGCTAAGGAATTAGGGTTTTCCACCTTAAAACCCTAGCTAGCCTCAAGTATAAATTGAGCCCCTTGGCTCTTGAATTCGGTCACCCTCTGGAAACCCTAGAAGAGCCGAATTTATGATCAAGTCACTCCTCTCTCCTCTCTCTCATATTCATCCTCTTGCCATAATGTGTTTTTTGAGCCATTAAAGGTACTACACTTGTGGTACTTGTTCTCAAGAGCAAAGGATCTTCAAGAATTGGTTGTTATTACTATATAGCAACAAAGGTATGTGATCTGATCTTTTTATATTTCGAATTATTAGATACATATTAGGGTTTTCCTTTTTGTGTTCAATGCTTGTATGTCTAATAGAGAAAACATAGATCCAATCTAGGATTGCATGCACACATAGGATTGTTTGTGTAAAACCCATTAAATGGGAATATTTACTTTTTCATCTAACACTTGGGTATTTGATACTGGTTGTGGAACTCATATTTGTAACTCGTTGCAGGGGTTCAGAAAGAGTAGGGAACTGAAGACCGATGAAATGGTATTGCATGTGGGCAATGGAGCACGGGTTGAAGTCCAAGCAATAGGACATTTTGATTTACAATTACCATCTGGTTTGTACTTAACATTAAACAATGTGTGTTTGATTACCTATATTACTATAAATATTATATCAGTTTCCCGTGTAAGTAAATCTGGTTTTAATTTTCAATTTGTTGATGATAATATTCATTCCTTCTTGGATGGAATATTCTATTTTGAGGCTAGACTAATAAATGGAATTTATGAATTAAACCTAGATGACACCTCAAAAAATAAGTCCCTTTATCATGTTAACACCAAAAGGCTCAAACAAGATTTGAACCAAACATATCTATGGCATTGTCGCCTTAGACACATAAACAAGAAGTGCATATCTCAACTCCAAAAGAGTGGACTTTTGGGGGCAAATGACATTGAGTCATTTGACATATGTGAATCTTGTTTATGTGGAAAGATGAAAAAATCCCCTTTCTTTGGAACAAATGAAAGGGCAAGTGTTTTGTTAGGCATCATACACACTGATGTATGTGGACCCTTCAAGACAATGTCTAGATATGGTGATAGATATTATATCATCTTCACTGACGACTTTAGTCATTTTAGTTATGTGTATTTGATGAAACATAAACATGAAGCATTTGAAAAGTTTAAATTGTTTCAAAGTGAAGTTGAAAATCAACTCAAAAAAACAATCAAAATCCTTCATTCGGATAGAGGAGGCGAGTACTTGAGCCAAGAGTTCCAAGACCATCTAAGGAGTCGTGGGATTATCTCACAACTCACTCCACCTAGATTACCACAACTTAATGGTGTTTCTGAGAGGAGAAATCAGACCTTACTTGATATCGTTCGATCTATGATGAGTCGAAGTACTCTTCCTTTATCATTTTGGAGTTATGCTTTAGTCACTGCAGTCTGTATCTTGAATATGGCACCAACTAAAAAGGTAGAGAAAACACCTTATGAGATGTGGTATGGAAAAGCTCCATCCATATCTTATTTGAAAGTTTAGGGTTATGAAGCTTATGTTAGACAGGCGACTTCAATCAAACTTGATCCTAGATCTACCAAATGCATCTTTGTAGGATATCCTAAAGATTGTTTAGGATATTACTTCTACATTCCTAGTGAGAATAAGATCTTTATCTCACAAAGATCTGAATTCTTAGAAAGCAAGTTTCTAATGGATAAGGCAAGTGGGAGGCGCGTGGAACTTGAAGAAGATCAAGAACCTCAACCCAATGCAGCTTTAGTTGGAACTAGTACTAAACAAGAGGTTGCTGAAGATGAAGAGATCATTATCCTTCAACCTGTTGAAACACAAGGCGTTCACAGATCCGGTAGAACTCGTCATGAACCTGGGAGATATGGATTACTCATTGACGAGTGATTCATGATGATGAATGCTGATGATCCCATCAACTACCGATATGCAATGTTAGATCACGGATCTAACAAATGGCTTGAACCCATGACCGCAGAGATGCAATCCATGAGAGAAAATCAAGTCTGGGATTTGGTTGAACTTCCTCCCAATAGCAAGACTATAGGAAGTAAGTGGGTCTTCAAGAAGAAGACTGACATGGATGGCAATTTACACACATTCAAAGAAAGACTTGTTGCTAAAGGATTCACTCAAACTCATGGGGTTGATTATGATGAAACCTTTTCAGCAGTCGATATGATTAAATCTATTAGGATACTACTTGCCATAGTTGCATATTATGACTATGAAATATGAAAACTGAAGGTCAAAACCGCTTTTCTAAATGGGCACTTGTAAGAAGATGTCTATATGGTTCAACCCGAAGGTTTTGTCGACCAAAAGCATCCTAATAAAGTGTGTAAGCTCGAGAGATGCATTTATGGGTTAAAATAAGCATCTCGTAACTGGAATCATCGTTTTAATGATGAAATCACAAAGTGTGGTTTATTAGAAATGAAGATGAATCTTGTGTTTACATGAAAACTAGTGGGAGCTCGGTGACATTCTTGGTCCTATACGTGGATGGCATATTAATCATGGGAAATCACATTCCAACTTTACAAGGTGTAAAGACTTGGCTTGGAAAGTGCTTTTCAATGAAGGACCTAGGTGAGGCACAATACATTCTTGGAATCAAAATCTATAGAGATAGATCAAAACGATTAATAGGTCTAAGCCAAGGTACATATATTGAGAAAGTATTGAAACGGTTGAATATGGAAAACTCTAAGAGAGGATTTTTACCTATGGCACATGGCACTGTACTAAGTTCGTCTCATTGTCCTAGCACAAAGGCTGAGCTAGATAAGATGAAGGATGTTCTACATGATTCTGCAATTGGATTCATCATGTACGCCATGAACTGTACAAGACCTGATGTAACACCCGGTTCCTAGTATGTATTTAATTTTTAAATTATTCATTTTCGTATAGAAACTCGACGAGTTGGAGGCCCCAAAACTTGTCGAGTAGAGATGGACCTGGACGCGGGATGTGAAGTCTACTCGACGAGTTGAGGAGCCTCAACTTGATGAGTAGGACTGACAGAATGAAACCCTAATTTTCGGGGTTTTGCACCCTATTTAAACACCTTAACCCCCATAAGTTGGCCTCATTCACAGCCTCCATTGTCCCAAACCCTAGCCACGAAACCCTAATTCACTTTTGAGAGTTTTGATCCATTTTTATGCTTTCTTTTATGGTTTTGAAGAAGAAGACACTTGAAGAAGGAACAAGGACATGTTGGAGAAGAGTAGACCCAAAGGTTAGCTTCATTTTTGGTTCATTAGAGGTATATAGCTCCTATCTTTCCTATAGTATGATTAGATCTAGATTTAGGATGTTTTCTCCATATTTTGGTCCAAGAATGTTAGCGTTTGGGACTTGGACGTCCTTTACGGGAAAACCCTTCAGATCTAGGGCCTTTAGGGGACTTCATGGCATAAAGGTGCCAACTTTATGGCCATGGAAGTCCCATGCAACTTATGGATCATCTTTTTGGCCTTTTGAGCCAAGTAGGCTATGCATGCAAGTAAAGATAGGAACTTTACGTGGCCAAATTGTCCTTAGAGTCCAGATCTATGACCCCTTGGCTTATCTTGAAGTTTTAATGGTTGTTGAAGTTGGAACTAAGCGATTTTGAGTTAGGGTTAGGGCTCATTTCTTCTAGGATGGGTCTTAATGTGTAAAGTCGGAAACATTACCCTCCTAGAGGTGTATTCGGCCCAGAACTGGAATATGGGGCTTAGACTCCAAGAATAATGGCTTAATACATTAAGAAATTTTAGCAGACTGAAGAACTCGACGAGTTCATAGAGGAACTCGGTGAGTTGGGTTGAAATGTCCCGATTCTGTAAAAGGAAGGACTCGACGTGTTCAAGGACGGACTCAAAGAGCTGGGTTGGAAAAGTCCTAATTATGTGATAGGAGGAACTTGACGAGTTCGTGAAAGAACTCGACGAGTTGGACCGCAATTTCAGGGTTTTATGATCTATGGAACTCTGCGAGTTGATGGACCAACTTGGCGAGTTGAGTTAACCCAGAATGTTGACTTTGACCAGGGTGTTGACTTTGACTTTGACCTTGACCAAAGTGGACCCTTAAGGGGTCATGAGTATAAAAGGGTAATTAAGGAAATCTTTTATGTATAGAAGCTAGAGTTGGGGTTGATTGTCGTAGTCGAGGATTTCAGCTACTTTTCGCTATTCAAGGTGAGTTACCTTCCAGTAGGAGTGGGTCGAAGACAACAATGCCGGCCCACTAGTAGTTGATTACAGTTGAGATGATTGTCTTTGTGATAATTGCCTGGTATGCCACTATCTGTTATGCTTTATATGCTAGTATGCTATGTTATTATGTGATAGTGGTAGGAGGGGTGGAATAGACCCCGTTACCGGTCGAAAGGATCGAAGGGGTAGGCCATCACCCAGATATGCTAGGCAGTATGTGACTTATGTGTTTATGTACTAGGATGATATATGGTAGTGATAGGGTGTGAAATAGTCCCCGTTACCGGTCGAAAGAGACCGAAGGGGTAGGCCAGTACCCAGATATGCTTGGCAGTTACCGGTTGAAAGAGACCGAAGGGGTAGGCCAACACCCAGATATGCTAGGCAGTTACCGGTTGAAAGAGACCGATGGGGTAGGCCAACACCCTGATATGCTAGGAAGTTACCGGTTGAAAGAGACCGAAAGGGTAGGCCAACACCCAGATATGCTAGGCAATATGTTATTGTATGGTATGTAGTATGATGGGGGAACTCACTAAGCTTTGTGCTTACGATTTTCAGTTTTGGTTTCAGGTACTTCCTCTTCGAAGGGAAAGGAGCCGGCATGATCGCAGCGCATCACACTACATTTTCCGAACACGAGATCTTTGGGAGTGATACTCTGATGTTGTTTTATCATGACATGTTTTGACTATTGATACTTTGGTTTTGATATGAGTTGATACTATGGTTGTTTCCAGACAAATGGTTTTATAATTATTATATTAAAAATGAAATTTTTGGTCATGAAATTTGGGATGTACACCTGATCTTGCTTATGCTATGAGCATGGTAAGAAAATTCCAACAAAATCCAGGGGAAAGTCATTGGACAACTATGAAGAACATTCTCAAGTACTTATGAAGGACTAAGGATATGTTCCTTGTCTATGGAGGCGTGGAAGAAAGCTCAAGTGTAAAGTGCTACACTGATGTTTCCTTCACAACTGATCGAGATGATTGCAAATCGCAATCAGGATATGTGTTCATTATTAATGGGGGTGCGGTATCTTGGAAAAGTTCCAAGCAAAGTGTTGTTGCACAATCCACTATAGAGTCAGAATACATTGTTGCTTCTGAAGCTGCACAAGAGGCTGCTTGGATGAAGAAATTCATTGGAGATCTAGGGATAGTCCCTACCATTCAGGACCCCCTAGATGTTTTCTGTGACAATGAGGGTGCTATTGCTTTGGAAAAAGAACCCAGATCACACAAGAAAACTATAACATCCATAAAAATCATGCCAAATTTAAACTTTTAAAAATATTCCAAAACCATTGATTATTACAAAAGTTGTTTCCAAAATAGTTCAGTGTCAAAATATCCCAGAATCAAATCATAAACAACAGGAGGTGTACGATCATGCATTCGCCTTCCCGCGATCATCAGAAGTACCTGAAACAAAATCAACAACTGTACGCCCGAAGCTTAGTGAGTTCCCCCAAAATACCCATACACACATCAAGATACATATAACACAAACAACATACTATGGGTCCAATCAGCCATCGGGTTAGAATACCCCAGACCCTCAACCATCGGGTTGGAATGCTAATCATACTATATGTCCAGTCATCCTCGGGATGGAATACTCCAAGCCCACAACCATCGGGTTGGAATGCCCTCATACTACGAGTCCAATCATCCTCGGGATGGAATACTCACGACCCACAACCATCGGGTTGGAATTTCCAGGTTTGTTGGCTTTCGCACAAAGCAGATAAGCCTCAACCACCAATCAAACATGTACACATATATCAGATAATCACATAACAGTCTAAAGACATACAAACCGATCTAACCGATCATACTAGCATAACATCATCCTATCTACCAGGATACTGATCTATAGATCATAGCAACATAATACCATCCTATCAACCAGGATGCTAATCTAACAGCTCATACTAGCATAACATATCAGAGTAACAATCAAAAGGGTCGGCCTTGGTGCCTTAGACCCTTGAGCATAGTGAGGAAACTCACCTCACAACTGTCGAACTGACGTGATAAGCTCAAACTCTCGAACCACAACCACAAACTCCACCACCTATATTTACCATAAGCCCATTCCCATAAATTCCCAAGTTACCAAAATACCCCCCAGAAGTCAACTGGTCAACCCTTGGTCAAAGTCAAAGTCAGCGATCAAAGTCAACAGTCCATGTTGACCCAACTCATCGAGTGCAGCTAGCAACTCATTGAGTTCCTTAAGGGTTCAGAAGGTCATAAAACCCTCACTGACTCGCCGAGTTTACTACTAACTCATCGAGTCTATGCATGTTCAAAGTCGTGGAAACCCTAACTGGGTCGCCGAGTCATCCTACTGACTCGCCGAGTTCATGCATAAACCTTCAAGGCTAATCTTCATCGGACTCGCCGAGTTGGCCATGCAACTCGTCGAGTCTCTTCAGTCCTTTCTCCATACAGATGCTTATAAGCCACCCCCAAGCTCCATATTGCAGATCTGAGTTCCTAGAGCAGACTTCCTACGTAAAGTTGCAAACTTTACGTACATGCAAGGTGTTAATGGCCAAAATCAAGCTAGAGAAGAGGTTCTAAGTGAGGTTAAGGCATTATCTTGCTAAAGGCTGAAACTTTATGACTATAAGAACCAAGATGAGTCTAGATCTGAAGTTGAAACTTCAGATCATGCTCAATACCCGAAATAAAACACCAAACAAGCTAAAATGGCCCTAATCTTTAACATAAAGAGATCTAGATAGAAGGAAGCGCAAGGTAACGACTTGTTACCTTCAAGCGATGCTAAAATGGAGTAGAGTTCAGATCCTCAATTGTTCCTTGCTCAAAACTTCTTGATCTTCAAGCTCCTTTCACCAAGATCCACCTTCCAAGCTTAAAATACACAAATATGGAGAGAAAATGCGATTTAGGGTTTCTGGACTCAAAGGAGGCTGTAAGGGAGGCTAATGACCCTTTAAATAGGGTGCAAAACCCCAGAAATTAGGGTTTCATCCTCCAGATCCAACTCGTCGAGTTGGTCACTTAAAACCCGCGTCCAAAACCGTGCCTACTCGACGAGTCAGGGCATCCAACTCGTCGATTCGACCTTTCAAATGGAAATATAAGACTGAAAAGTTTGTACCTGAGAGTCGGGTTGTTACAAAGACCAGGCATATTAGCCAAAGATTCACCTTCATTCGATATAAAGTTGAAGAAGGTGAAATTAGTATTCGCAAAGTTCACGCTGATCAAAATTTGGCGGAACCTTTCACGAAGCCCCTTCCTCAAGTCAAGTTTCAAGGTCATGATCGAGGAATAAGACTTTGCTATTCTAGTGATTGGCTTTGATCTATGTATTAGTATTGAATATTAAAACATTGTAACATCATCTATTGTAATGACTATGATATATATGGCATATGATCTTTTCATTAAATATTTGTTGTGTTCTTTATTAATATGTTTAATCCATGAGTAAATTTATTCACTCTAAAATCCAGAGTCAGTTATTATTGTGGGAACAATAATAAAGTAAGACTAATATGAATTGGAATGGTTGACAAAGTGTTGTAACTAGTTTCATATGTACTTGCTAGAGAGCAAGTATTGGACTGACCCGTTCAAGATCATTTTGTGGATCGATGTCATGAATGATACTTGATAAAGGTAATATATGTATATACTTAACACCTGAGATACATATATGGGACTTGAGTGTGGAGAATGTTATGCTTTGATGTAGTAAAATGTTGTTCTTTAAACATGCAGTTATAAAAGCAATTATCAGGTATGATGTGAACCATGCAAGAGGCATATGTAGTCAAGATGGGATTTGTTCCTGTTATTCGTTGATTGTTAGACATCTAAGGCCTGATCTAAAGTTGAACACTTATATGAAATTGACTGCGATCTATATCTCATGTTCAACATGATGTGTGTAGCAAAGGAATAACCAATAAACTTACCTTACACACCAATTGTAGCCTTGTGCTTCTGGGGAATTGGGCGTTGATGGAATGGCATAAAGTCGTAGGTTGTTGGGGGTAGTAAAATGTTGCTAGACGTTCACCACTGTCTATATCAATTTGATATGAGTAGTGCGCAAGTGGGAGATTGAAATATCAATTATGCTCAAGAGTCATATTAAAATGATATTGCTAAATAACATATGAGACTAAGGGTCACACTAACAACAACTTGATGCAATTGATTATTTATTAGAAATTGATTTTAATAAATATTCATAAACTCTTATAATAATAAATTGCGAAAATATTTATTTCATGGAAATAATTATTTTACAATACAAGTAACACATTATTTCATAAGGTAAGAATTAATAAGTCATGCATAACTTTTTGGACTAGTTGAATACTTTTGTCTTTTACCTAAAGACAAAGTTTATATTTTATAAAACTTGGGTTTATAAAATATAAACTCCTTCTTTATTCTTTTAGTCAAAACGGTGGCTTCTTACTAGGGTAAGAAGTCATGGTCTTTGATTAAAATTGTTGGGTCTAAAATTATGGTTTTATACTTTGCTTTTCCAGAAAACTGTATTTTTATGAAGTGTAATATGTGTTTGCGGCTGTGTTCACGGCCAGGTTGGTGTGTACGGCCGTAAACGGGTTTACGGTCGTAAACCCGTTCACGGCCGTGAACCCGTGTACGACCCATGTTTCCTATATATATAGGTGTAAGGGGTGAGCAGTGGTTAATGAAAATAAGGAGTGTACAGCTGAGAGAAGTAAGGAACTTAAGTGTGTGAAATCCAAGGTGTTTTAGAGAGAGAAGAACTCGTGTGTGTGTACTATGTGTATGGAGCATCATTCTATTCATTGAATACATCATAGATTCACTTGTTCTTCTTCTCCTTCTCTTATATTTTGATCTGGCATCATCCGTTTGATTGGGATTCCGCACCATCAAACGGATCTGATTGATACACAAGCAGATTTGGGACTTACAAGTGGTATCAGAGCTTGGATTGTATCAATCAATTTTGTCAGATCTGGAGCTTATTTGATCTTATTTTTGAAGGATTTTCACGTTTTTGGATAGATCTTGGCAAAATAAGGAGGGTTTGTTCTTCGTGTTTTTGATAAAAAGGGGTTTTTGATCGAGTTTTGTAGCTACAAAGTCGAAAAAACGATGTTTTTGGTTGTAACCAGCGAGGGGGTGGCGGCGTGTACGGCCAGCAGCTAGGGTTTCCAAAGCGTTTACGGCCGGAAACGATTTGCGCTCAGAGGGTTTACGGTCCGAGGTCTCGCGAGTTTACGGTCCAAAGGCACGTGTTCGTTCAGGCGTGTTCGGTCACATGTATGGTCCTCGGTTTACGGCCTCGGAGTTTACGGCCTCGGTTTGCGGTCCTCGGTGTACGGCTAGGAAGTTTGCGGATCGGTCTCGCACGTTTACGGTTTTGTTCTCGGCCAAGCTCAGCATCTCGCATTTGCAGGAGGAGTCCTGGCATCGCAGGCGTGCTTCTATTAAAAAAAGGGGTGGATTTTTGGAGGTGCCAGGAATCGAACCTGAGTCTCCTCCCTACTCAACCCTCCGCCTTTCCAAGTGAACCAGCTTGCCTCATGTTCCATTACTCCCGAATCTAATTTAAAAGGGCTTCTTCATTTCGACCAATTTCGCATTTTTAACACTTTTAACCCAAAAATCAATTTCTTTTATTTTTAATGCCATTTTCAACCCAAATTTTTAGTTTTCTAATTTTTGTCTTTTATTTTTGACTTTTGACTTTAAAAATTTGACTTTGACTTTCAAGTTTGACCTTTGACTTTAAACTTTGACTTTCTTGTTTAACCTTGAAATTTTCAATTTTAGCTTTTCGGTTTGACTTTTAAGTTTGACTTTTTAAGTTTGTCTTTTTAAGCTTGACTTTTAAGGTTGACTTTTGAGTTTTTAGTTAAAGGGCATATTTTTTTAAAAAAATGAGTTCCTCAAACATCCCGGTCACTGAAGTTTCATGTTCTCAATCTTGTGAAACTACTATTAAATTTCTTCGTGAACAAATTGAGTTACTAAAAAGGGAAAATGAGGACCTAAAGTACAATGGATATCAACTTAGGAAGGCACAAAAACCCCTAAAAGAACAATTAGAGACCAAAACCAAGGAATTCCGAAAACTACAAGAAGAATATAGCAATAAGTGTGCCAATTATAGATTTGTGACTAAACAACTTGCTGAGTTAACTGCTAAGCTTGACACATTGAAAAATAAGTTTGAAAATGCAGATTTTAATTTCAGAAAATTTGATGTGTCAAGTGAAGTAGTTGCGTCAATGATGGAAAATAGTTTGAGATTTAAAAATAACCAGCAAAAGGGTTTAGTGTATGATAAAGTGCCTCCTCCTTTTAATCACACCTATCAGTATAACCCTTTGACTGAAGAAGAGATGGACAGAGAGCCATTTCTTAAATATGGATTTGTGGCAGGAGGCAGTATTAATGTTGAAAATACTAATTTTTCTACTTCCCATGCAGATCAATCTTTAAGTCAATCAAAGCAAGCAGCTGAAGAGAGTGTGTCTGATAATAAAATATTTCTCCTGTGAAGTCAAGACCGGTTAGGTCAAAGTCATCTCGGCGATCGGCTTCAAGTTCAAAAGCAAGCGACAAGGAATCCATCCGATCAAACAAGAAATGGGTTAAACCCACCTACAAATGGGTACCAAAGGTTAACTCTCCCAAATCTTCTAATGACTCTAATATTTCTTCATCTTCTGTTTGTGATAAGCAGGACATGTCAGGAGAGAGTACCTTGCAAAGATGACAAAGGTCGAACCAGTTTCAAAATGGACTGGGTTCCAAAGACCAACTGATCCCGCTCTGTGTCGGAGCAGCTATGGAGGCATATCATCAAACTTCAGTTTGTTGATAGTGGCTGTTCCAGGCACATGATAGGAGGCATCTCTCAACTGTACAACATTCAGAACTTTGTTTGAGAATATGTGTCCTTTGCGGGAAAGGAAGAAAGGAATGGATCACTCATGGGGTTAGTGCTTAACGATGTGAAGAATTTTCGGATCTGTTCTGAGATTATGTGTGCTGTTCTCAGACCTTCTGGATGCAAATTCAATCGGTGACTTACGGTTTGCGCTTTCTTCTCTATACTCCTGAGTTCATCTTAAACTGATTCGTTTTGAAGACAATCTTTTATTTTCTTATAGTTTTTCGTTAGTAGGTATTGTTTGGGAAGTGATATAAACTTGGTGATAACAGGCAATCTGAATCTGTGTAAAGTACCAAAGCTGAATTGTCTAGACTCTGTGTTCAATGCGCTAGTAGGCACGAAAGATTTAAATGGACTTGACTAGGTGTAGATGAACTTAAGGAATCTAGAGACTTGAAAAATCTTGACCTAGATAGATCCATTTAGCCTGACAATACGACGCTCAGATAGGTTGAGCATGGAGATATACATGAGAATCTGTGGATACACTAAATAATATGTATCTAGAACCATGGTTTAACTCTTCCTCGATGTACTGACTCTGTCCTTAATTCCGGTATTGATAGGGCAACTGGGGGGTTCTGATAAAGTAGGTCTGTAGGAAATTATTTTCTTGCTTTCTATCTGTCAGTCATATGTTGCTTCCTTTGCGTGATTGGAAAATATCCGACCTGGAATGCAACATATGCAACTCTATCTCTATGCATTTCCATATCTATGAAATTATTTCTATCTGTTAGCCATATGTTGTTCCCTCTGCGTGATCGGAAGATCCGACCTGGGACACAGCATATGCACTCTACTATCTCTCTAAACCCCTATCTATGTTAGTCATATGTTGTTCCCTCTGTGTGACTGGAATACATCCGACCACGGATACAACATATGCACTTCTATATCTGACTTCTTTCTTAATGATTGAATACTCACCTAAATTAAGGAGTTCTTTGGAAGTTCTTGATTACCGGGGTATATCGGGAAGTGGGAAACATGTTCTAGTACATCTAAAATTGAACCATTTAATAGGTTGTCTGTAGATCTTGCTGCTTAATTTAAGTGGACAACAATATCCTTGGTCGTCGTCAGCTAAATGTTCATTTAAGAATATAGACCATACTGTCTTGTCACTTATAAACTGTCGAATTTGTCAACATCCTTTGTGTTTAAGTGGATCACAATACCGGTGATTGACCAGATCTAAATATGCAGGTGTGTGCAGATAAACGATATTGGATTGCCTGACAACTTTGATCCCAAATATTTTTGTTTTTGTTAAATTTGTTCATAGTTTTTCTCTATGCACAAATTTAGGGGGGGGGGGGAATTAAAAAAAAATTCAAAAATCAGAAAATTAAAAATCCAAAAATAGTGTTATTTCTGTTTTATTTCTTTTTCAAAAAATATGAAAAATCCAAAAATATTGTGTGCTAAGTTTTATTTTAGTTTTGTTTCTATTTTTAGCTTTGTTTGTCTTGAAAAGTGAATTCAGATGTAGATGAGACTCGTGGAGACTGTATCAAGAATTTCTGAGCCAAGACTTCATCCGCGAGTGTTGAAGAATTTTCATTCAAAGCAGTAAGAAATGAAGATTAGTATTTCAACATTCAATCTTTCAACCCTAGAAGCAAGGTCAAGCTGTTCTTGAAGATTATGTGACAAGTTGCATTGAAGCCTCCTCAATCAATTTGTTGCTATCTTGTACCTGCTGAAGTGATCCAGAAGATTAGATTTCTCTATTGTTCTCTCTGAAGATTCTCAAGCTGAAAGCGCTATCTTTCAAGAAGCCTCCTCACCCAATGTGCGTTCAGAGCCAAATCCTGAAGAAAAGCCCAACCGCTCAAGATGAAGGCGTTCATTGAAGATTCATCAAGTTCATCTTGAAGTTGTGAAGAATTTGAAGATTAAGCTGAAGCCAAGCTCCCAATGAAGATTAACAAGAAAAACCAGCTACCTTTTTAGGGGTAGTTTGTTGGGTCAATTAGAAAAGAAAGCTATAAACCAAGGGGGAGATTGTTGGGTCTAAAATTATGGATTATACTTTGCTTTTCTAGAAAACTGTATTTTTTTGAAGTGTAATATGTGTTTGCGGCTGTGTTCACGGCCAGGTTGGTGTGTACAGCCGTAAACGGGTTTACGGCCATAAACCCGTTCACGGCCGTGAACCCGTGTACGGCCCATGTTTCCTATATATATAGGTGTAAGGGGAGAGGAGTGGTTAATGAACATAAGGAGTGTACAGCTGAGAGAAGTAAAGAGCTTAAGTGTGTGAAATCCAAGCTGTTTTAGAGAGAGAAGAACCAGTGTGTGTACTATGTGTATGGAGCATCATTCTATTCATTGAATACATCATAGATTCACTTGTTCTTCTTCTCCTTCTCTTCTATTTTGATCTGGCATCATCCATTTGATTGGGATTCCACATCATTAAACGGATCTGATTGATACACAAGCAGATTTGGGACTTACAAAAATAAAGAAAAAGTATGCATGGGTGCCAAAGCATGGGAGACAAGTAGGCTTAGGTGCATGGAGAGCTTAATGGGTTAAGGACTTGTGGGTGAACTTTTGCTTTATGAAGGCTTGCAAAGGTCTTAAGAGTTCTTACTTGTTTTATGCTCTCTTAGATCAAATACTTGGGTATTTGACTCTAAGCTTAAGAGATAACAAAAGGAACTAGCATTCTTATGAAGTTGATCAATTGTTGGTGTCTCAAAGTTCATCCATCTTCTTCAACATCCAAGCCTCCCCTAGAGGACCCAAAGTTCATCAAAGGTTGTTGCTTCTTCTTCCTTTTATGGTTGTGCTTTAAATCTCTCTACTACTTGCAAGATGATCCTTGGTGGGTGATAAAATGTTTATGTTATTTATAAAACTCAAGTCTTCCATTTGCTATTATTTGTAGTTTTTGAAGCTAGTTTTTAAATAAAATCCAACATTAGCCTCCATGGTGGTGTTTTTAAGCTCATTGTATGCATATTGGCGTGTTTTGGCTCTTATTCAAGAAGAAGGAGTTTGGTGCAAGGTTGTGGATCAAGGAAGAGCTTATGGATCCTGATTCTCTACTTCATCTCCAGCTTGTTTGAGGTAAAAAAACTATGAACTTGTTCATTAATGGATTAGATCTATTATCTATGAGTTTTGGTTCATTTTGTCCCCAAGAATGAGATCTAGTGGTTTGGTACCACTCCAAGAACTATGAGTTGCCACTCTCGGTGTTTCTGAGGTTCTAGATGCATAAAGCTATCACCGTTAGGGTTTAGATTCATCCATGCAAGAGTTTATGTCCATTTGTTGATCGTAGAGAGTTATATTTTGAAGTTGGTTCTTTATGGGGCATACAAGGTCACCAAGTCGGTGACTTTATGGTTATAGACTCTTATTAGGGCTTAAGTCTGTGATTTGGAATTATAGACTTAAGCATTAAGAGCGTAATGGTGAATTTGGCTTAATGGAGGAGTACGTTGGGCATACAAGTCTGTACGTGCAACATACAATCCAAATAGTGTGTATGCTTAGTGTACAGCTGAGTACGCCCCGCGTACTGAATCAGGTGGGTTTTTGCACGTTGGGCTATGGTTTGGGCCATCTTTTGGGCCTAGCAGTCTTAGGCCCTGTTGGGCAATCAGGTTTTGGGCTGATAATTATTTTGAGAAGGCCTACAATGGGTTTGGGCCTAATTTGGAAAATCGGGCCATGGATTGGGCCTTGGGTGGTTTTTGGTATTTGGGCCTTGTGGATTATTAGGTTTGGGCCTAAGTCTTGGTCCAAACTAAGTGAAGGGTAAAGCGGTTATTTACCCTAGTAATGGATTTATGGATATGGATTGGTACCCTAATGTTGATTAGGTGTTGTTTTGATTTTGATAGTTCGAGGATTTATCAGCCAGCAGCCAGGGATTTTCTGTATGATTTGGCAGTGCGAGGTGAGTTTTCATCACTGTATTTTCGGGTCGAAGGCACCAATTTCGGCCCATTGGTTTGGTAACCTGATATTCGTTGATATGTTGTCTATAGAATAGATATGCATGCTAGTTCTGATATGCTAGTTGGTAGATCTGTAGGACTACCTATGATTCTGTCTGAGTGATTATTTGTATATGTTTGTTATCTGTCAACATATTGTGTTGGGTTGAGGTTGTACTGATTCGTGTTGTAGCCAACAAACCCTGGAGCATTCCAGATATGAGCTGAGGATCGGGTGGTATGCCAGACTCATACTGAGGGCTCATGTGCATTCCGTATACGAGATGAGGACCCGATGATATGCCAGACTCGTACTGAGGACTTGAGGGTATTGAAGCATTCTAGATATGAGCTAAGGGCCGGGTAAGGCATGCCAAACTCATATTGAGGGCTCAGTAGCATTCCAAATACGAGTTGAGGACCGGTTGGTATGCCAGACTCGTACTGAGGGCTGAACATTGGTATTCCAGTCCGATGACTGTTTGGGTTGGGGAGCACGCCATACATAAGTTGTGGGCCGAGGGCAAGCCAGACTTATGTTGTGGGCTCAAGAGCAGGTCAGATATGAGCTGTGGGCCTGATAGGCAAGCCAGACTCATACTGTGGGCTCAGGAGGTAATCCCGTCTTTTAGCTGTGGACCCAGTACATGCTGTTATTTATACATGTTGTCTGTTTGTGTGTTGGTACTTTGGGGAACTCACTAAGCTTCGTGCTTACAGTTTTTTTATGGTTTCAGGTTCTTCAGATGACTCGTGCCAAGGCGAAGGCGTGACCGTACACATCCTTGGTTTTTACAACAGATCGAATCTTGGGAGACTCTGATTTTAAATCATGTTTTGGAGACAATGTTTTTGTAAACACTTTTACTAGTAAATGGGTTGTTTTGAAAAGTTTAAATTTGTTGAAATTTTTGGGATGTTACAACCGCGCAACCTATAGCCATGAAAAAAGTATTCTAATTTGTTGTCATCACTCGTCTTTATATGTGTAACCGTCCCTGGATCCTTCTTCTCCAAGTTGTAACAATATATAGGTAGTCTAAGAAAGTTTTCTTCAGGGGTCCCTCTCAATAGATTTAGAGCATACATTTTAGCATTCCATGCTTGCCAGTATGAAATATGTACACAAAGACAGTCATTTAAAGTTCGTTGTATCTGTTTCCCCCGCAACATATTACCAATACTATCAGCTAATATGCCCTTTAAGAAGTGACCCAATACCTTTTTGTTGGGTTTTCGGTGATGGGGACGTAGCCGTGTGTTTGAGCAAGTGTGTTTCTCTGATAGTTTAATCACTTGAAATGAATCAGTAGTATTATGTTTTGTTGCCCTAATCCACCAGTCACAATTATCCATATAGCAAACAACTTCAAACATGTCTTTTGTAGATTTTTTCACTTTATATTGGAAACCTTCACTAACACTATTTAATCCTAAATTAAGCTTAAGTTCTTATTTGTTTTTGAAGATTTGGAATAACTTAAGATGGGAATTATAGTTGTGTGTTGTGGCCCCTTTACGGTTTTTTTGAGCTAATTAGGGCAGTGGTAAAGGATCAGACATACCCCTAATGGGTGGGTTGTGTTTCTTCAGAATCGGAAAAATAATAAGAAAACTTTTCCTGTTGTGCTTTTTGGGGTTGTGGTAAGGGATCAATTTCATCTTCTCCATCTTCATGATCATCCCCATCAAATTCAGTGTAACTCTGAAAATGTTCCACTGGCTCTCCATGTGGAACTTATTACCATCATCAACCTACATCATTAGTTTTGACTCATCATTCGCAGATTCATCAACATCAACAGTAAGGTCATCCTGAACAACATTCTTACCTTTAGACCTATAATCACTCCCATGTACATGGTCCTTGTAAGAAGGAACATGGTTGGTTGTGATAGGTTATAAGTTACAAATTTGGTTACTTCCAGCACCGGAAGAACCATTTCCAGAACGATTTTCCTCGGGAAATCGATTAGTACCACTATCCATAACATTATTAACAACAAACAATTGTACTGTGTTGGGAGGCATAGTAGTAACAAAACTAAGAAAACATCTAACATCACTATCGTCAAGTATCTGCATAACTATATTTGATCCAAGACATTGAAAAGGTAGACGAATTTGATTTTTATGTAACCTGGACTTGGAAGCAACCAACTTAACTAACCCAACGAAGTTGATATCACTAGTTATATCTACACCAAAGCATGTATCATCCGGAGCAAGATACTGCATACATCCGTCGATATGCTGCCATTACCCTCCACTAGAAAATGAAACTCAGTAAAAAACCTGTATACGTACTCATTCTGGATTGTTTTTGGAAAGTATCGAACACACAAATGTATTAAAAACAGAAAGGTATTACATATTTGGAAGAAAATTATAGAAAACCCTAATTCTATCTCTCCGGAACGCCACTCCGGAATGTACGGCCGTTTCGGACGTCAATCCGGAGTACACTTTTCCAGTCTGGAAGGTACGGAGTGTCAGATTCCGGACCTCATCTCCACTAATTGGCAACCACTCCGGAACAATATCATAAATACTCCGGAACATCGTATTCCAGAGCACACCTCCGAAACAAAACATCGTGTTCTGGAATATGGTATTCGAGATCAAGTGGTCATTTTTCCAAAAAAAAAAATTGTTGGTTATTTTTTGTAAAAAGGTTGTTTATAAGGGTTAGATTACTCAATTTTCCTAAAAGAATGTTTTGTCTATAAGAGCAGACAATTAACTTCGATCATGTATTAGGTGGATGACTTAGCATAACGTCCTTAGTTACCATTCCTCGTTGCTTTATTAAAAAGAGAGATGATTGAAGATTACAATCGCTAGAAATTTATAAAATCATGTTCGAGAATATAAACTTATGCTAACCACGTTCAAAATTTACAAGCAAATTAAAATATTGACCATTTAGTTCAAAAATACGAAAAATACAAATGAAAGTCATAAATGTGAAAACAGTTGATGTATGAAAAAAATAAATTTAGAAATCATGTATAAGTTTGTAGTCCATAAATATCTACTTCAAAAACAACAAATATAACGACAAACAACAAACGGAAGGCTGAAAGGCATGATCTTGTGTGGATACGATAAGGTAATAAGTACACAAAAACAACACGTATTTATAATTTTGATAAGTTTCAAACGTATAATTACATGATTAAAAAACATGTATGATGACGAATAGGGATGAGGAAAGCCAGCTAAATGTACGAAAAACTGAATTCATAATCTAACTCGGAAATGAACATAAACTCGAATTTATAGATAAAACACGTACTTATAACCTAAAATCATTACCACTTGATTCAAATATATATGTATGTATGCATATAAGGACAAGTAGAAAAGGAAAGTCATAATTTAATGTATGAAAGTTGAAGCAAGGTTATGATGGGGAAGTATTGGGTGGGAAGAAGTATTATTAAAGGGAATGAGAGACGCCGAGTGTTGTCATTGTCGCTTCTTATTATAAACAACTTAAACATAGACTTTGCTCTTTTTGTTTCTTTTATCTGCTCTAGCTTTATGTCATGCTTACCTCATCAATACACATATAGGTTTGAGTAAACTACCATAGTCCAAGTGTTAATTAAGTTTAGTTTTTATTTATAAAGACAAAATTGCAAAAATGGTCTATGTGGTTGGCAAAATTCTGTGATTTTAGCCCAAAAAGTTTTAGTGGTGCACCAATGGTCCAAAATTAGATCTTTGTAGTGGTTTTGGTCCCTATCAACATGAAAAGACCATTATAACCTTTATATTTGTTTTTTAATTATTTTGTATTTATTTTACTGTTTTTAATTAAATAAAACTAAAAAAGGGGCCACCCCCTCCCTCTCTCTCTCTATACGAGCCCTTCTACCAACTCTTCCTCTTCCTGTAGATTAATTCCACCACCACCTCCTTCCGATGATCGGATCTAAACAATGAAACCAAGCAACAAGTAGTATTTATGTCACCCTTCGTCGGAGCTATGGTTTGCTAAACAGAGTCACCGCCAAATCCAGAGTTTGCATATCGGAGCTAGGGTTTGCAAAAGAAAAATGAAGAACACCTACTCAACCACCACTCGTGTCTGCCTCCATTCTAACTGAATCACTACAAACACTGTTTTCTATCTTTCCTAAAACAATGTAGGTGTCGATTTCAAGAGTTTTGGCCATGGATTTGTAGGTCTCTGTATGTTGATTACAAGTTTTTTTTGCCAATCGTTGATGGAGGATGACAATCGTCATTACAACAATATCCAGGCAGATGTAGGTGGAAACAGAAAAGAAGACCAAGGCAGGTGATGCAGTAGTGACAGAGAAGGCAGGCAGCGGCAACCACAGTTATCGAATTCCTCTCAGAATTCGTTGTCGCTCATTCATACTGTGGTGAAAAGATCCGAAAAAATGAGTGCAAACCCTAACTCTGATCTTCGCTACGACATCATCGCCCTTCTCCGGTATTGGTGGTGGCGATGAAGGGGTGCATTTCATTGGTAGACGATGACGACCATATTACTAGCAAGAGCTGGTGAAACCGATCTCCATAATAGAATAGATAGTGTTGGGTTTAAGGGAGAGATGGTGGGAGGTGGGGGTGAGAAATTGGTAGATTAGGCGGTGGGAGGTCGGCTGTTGTCATCGCCGGAGGCAAGGCCGGTGGTGGAGGTTAGGTTTAGCAAGACAGTAAAGAAGAAGGAAGATCAAGAGAGTGAGAGGGGTGTGGACTCAGGACGATGACTTAGGTGGGGCGTTTATGTGGTTTTTTTGTTTTATTTAGTTAAAAAGTAAGAAACCTTATGAAAATAGATAAAACGAAATAAAAAAGAATTCTAGGGGCATATTCATCATTTTAGGTTGGGTGTGGACCAAAACCACACAAAAATATCAACCATACGGACCAAAACCATACAATATATCCAAAATTGGACCACTGATGCACCATCAAACTTTTTTGGACCAAAACCACATTATTTTGTCAACCACATGGACCATTTTTGCAATTTTGTCATTTTTAAAAGTGAATTCTGCCTCTCTAATATGTTTAAAACTTACATGTTATTGTGGTTTTAGTCCATATAAAATCTGAAATTACCATAATACAATTGTGCATTTTAATTTTTAATTAATTTAATATTATTATTATTATTTAGAATTTAAAATAGGCCTCATTCCCACCGGTCTTTCTGTTAGATTAGATGTCTAAGCCAATAACTATAATTGGTATAAACTTGAATTGATAGTAACACAGTCTTTTTAGGTTGTCCTCAAACCTAGCAATTGGACATGATGATTTTTGGAGAGAGAGGTTGATTTATTATGTGATTAATAAATTGAAATAAATAATTTATTAATATATTATGGGAATAATATATTAACTAGAAATAGTATTATTTAATTAATAATTAATCAGAAATTAATTGAAATTAATTTTAGGATTAATGGAATTAATTAAAAGTGCAGGGTCTAAAGTGTAATTGTTCAATAGTAGAACAAAAGGCTCCAGATTCTTCCACCAAGAGGGTGGACGGTTTCTAGAGGTTTTTAGGGTTTCTGGAATTATCCTTGGAGGATAATTAGGAAGCTGGATAATTACCAAATTTAAATTAATATTGTAACATCCATAAAAATCAAGCCAATTTAAAACTTTTTAAAACATTCAAAACCATTAAGTTATTACAATTTGTTTTCAAAATCGTTTAAACATCAGAGTATCCCCAGAATCAAATCGTGAAAATTTAAGGAGGTGCACGATCACGCCTTCGCCTTCCCGCGATCATCAGAATTACCTGAAACAAAATCAACAACTGTAAGCCCAAAGCTTAGTGAGTTTCCCCCAAAATACCAACGCCATACAGATATAACCATATCATATAAACAAACACAGCATGCATAATGAGCCATCATTCTGACTAGATCGCCTCACAGGGCCATCAGTCTATCTGGACCGTTCTCCGAACCATCGGCATGTCTGGACCGCCTCTCAGGGCCTTCAGCCTATCCGGACCGTTTGTCAGGCCTTCAGCCTGACTAGTATGCCCTAACCAGGTCTGCAGTCTATCCGGTCCGCCCTGGGTATCTTGGCTTACTGCACAAAGCAGGACCTGCCTCAACCCAATTCCCAATCAAACAATCATGTGCACATAAATATCATACGCTAGCTATCATGTACAGATAGTCATACAGATCTAACATATCACTAACATAGCAACCATCCTATAACCATGATACTAATCTAACAGATCACTAACATAGCAACCATCCTATAACCAGGATACCGATCTAACCGATCACTAACATAGAAACCATCCTATAACCAGGATACCGATCTAACATATCACTAACATAGCAACCATCCTATAACCATGATACAAATCATAAAGGGCCGGCCTTGGTGCCTTAGACCCTGTTGATATAGTGAGAAGAACTTACCTCACGATGTCGAACTGTAGTGATAAGATCAAACTCCCGAATCACTGTCACGAACTCAACCACCTACAACCACCATAGGACCAAGTCCATTAGAATCCCAAATTACCAAAATACCCTCAAAAGTCTAACTGGTCAACCCTTGGTCAAAGTCAGAGTCAATGGTCAAAGTCAATAGTACATGTTGACCCAACTCATCAAGTGCAGTTAGTAACTCGTCGAGTTCCGTAAGAACTCAGGAAATCATAAAAACCCTAATTGACTCGCCGAGTTTACAACCAACTCGTTGAGTACATGCGTGTCCAAATGTCGAGGAAAACCCTAACTGACTTGTCGAGTCCTCTTACTGACTCGTCGAGTTCATGCATAATCAATACATGCAATCTTCATCCGACTCGTCGAGTCAGCTATGCGACTCGTCGAGTCCCTTCCGTCCATTTCTCATCCAGACGTTTTTAAGCCACCCCAAAGCTCCATATTGCAAGTCTAACCTCCTAGGGCATGGTTTCGACGTAAAGTTGCAAACTTTACGTACATGCATGGTTCTAAATGCCAAAACCAAGCTAAGGGAAAGGTTTAACCCAAAGGGAAGGGCCAATGCTTGCTAAATCTGATAACTTTATGACTATAGGGACCAAGAGGAGTCCAAATCTGAAGTTACAACTTCAGATCATGCCCAACACCCGAAATGACTCCCAAATGTGCTAAAAAATGGCCCAAAACCTAAGCATGAAGATATCTAGCTAAAGACAAGTCAAGGTAACGACTTGTTACCTTCCAGATGATGCCAAAATGAAGTAGAGTCATATCCACAAGCTTCTCTTTGCTCCAAGCTCCTTACACTTCAAGCCTTCTTCACAAAATGCACCAAAATCACTCTTTAAATCTCACAAACACTCAAGAACAAGCTTAGACTGATTAGGGTTCCTTCTGGCCAACAAGAAGTGGTAAGGGGGCTGGAGTAAAGGACTTAAGGTCCTTTAAATAGGGTGCAAACCCTAAAAATTAGGGTTTCCATGCACAGACTCTACTCGTCAAGTCAGGGTCCTCCGACTCGTCGAGTAGGAATCCTGATCCATGCTGGCCAAAAAGGTTCGACACGATGAGTTGGGGCCTCCAACTTGTCGAGTTCCCTCAGTAAAATGAATATCAAGCTTTTGATAATTATACATGCGAGTTAGGGTGTTTCAATTCTCCCCCACTTGAACTAGACTTCATCCTCGAAGTCTGATGCGACGAACAACTCGGGGTAATGCTCCCCCATCTCCGCCTCCGGCTCCCAAGTCCACTCGGATCCTCTCCGATGCTGCCATTGTACCTTTACCAAAGGCACTTCCTTGTTCCATAGAACCTTCACCTTCCTCTCAAGAACAGCTATTGGCCTCTCCATGTAATTCAGGCGCTCATTGACCTGAACATCATCTAATGACACCACTGCCTCCTCATCCTGAATGCACTTCCGCAACTGTGAAACATGGAAAGTGTTGTGGATCTGAATAAGCTCCTCAGGGAGATCTAGTCTATACGCCACCTTGCCAACCCTGGTAGTGATCCTGAATGGCCCGATGTATCGGGGACCAACTTCCCCCTCTTCCTGAAGCGAATCACACCCTTCCAGGGCGAGACCTTCAGGAGTACCATGTCACCGACCTGAAACTCTAACTCAGATCGACGCCGGTCGGCGTAACTCTTCTGCCGACTCTGTGCGGTTTGCAATAGCTGTCTAATCTGCTGAATCATCTCGGTAGTCTGCAGGACTACCTCGGTCCGACCCATCACCCTGTGACCAACCTCGCCCTAACAGACTAGGGTGCGGCATCTCCGTCCATACAATAGCTCATAAGGTGGAGCACCAATGCTGGAGTGAAAGCTGTTGTTATCGGAGAACTCTGCAAGGGGTAGCTAGGAGTCCCAGCTCCCACCGAAATCAATAACGCAGGCTCTCAGCATATCCTCGAGAGTCTGTATGGTCCGCTCACTCTGGCCATCTATCTGCAGATGATAGGCTGTACTGAAGTGCAGCCACGTGCTCAACTCCTTGTGGAACTTCTGCCAGAAACGGGAGGTAAACCGAACATCACGGTCGGAAACGATAGAGACCGATACCCCATGGCGAGCAACAATCTCGCGGATATAGACATCGGCCAGCTTCTCGGCCGATGATCTCTCCCGAATGGGCAGAAAATGAGCACTCTTGGTCAATCGATCCACGATGACCCATGTAGCGTCGAACCCCTTTGCCGTTCTTGGCAATTTGGTGATGAAGTCCTTCGTGATCTGCTCCCATTTCCACATGGGAATCTCTAGAGGCTGCAGCTTGCCATGCGTCCTCTGGTGCTCGGCCTTGACCATCTTGCAGGTCAAGCACCTCTCAACGTACCAACCGATCTCTCGATTCATGCACGATCACCAGTAACTCAATCGCAAATCCCGGTACATCTTGGTGGCCCCCGGGTGAATAGAGAAGCGAGACTTATGAGCCTCCTCCAATATAGTCTGTCTGACCCCACAAGACATCGGAACCCAGACCCGACCGCAATGGGTCAATAATCCTCGGCTATCCTGCACAAACTGGGTGTTCTCACCCCTAATCCTCTCAAGCTTCCAATTCTCCTGTCGCGTACCCTCGGTCTGAGCTTCCCTGATCAAGCTCACAAGTGGAGAATCCACTGATATCCTCATACACATCACTGGAGTAGAAGATCCAGCTGACTTGCGACTCAGAGCATCCGCAACCACGTTCGCTTTACCAGGATGGTAAAGGATCTCGTAGTCATAATCCTTGACCACGTCAAGCCACTTGCGCTCTCTCATGTGCAGGTTCGGCTGATCCATGATGTGTCTCAGACTCTTGTGGTCTGTGTATATGGTACAGCGGACCCCATAGAGGTAATGTCTCCAGATCTTGAGAGCGAATACCGCCACTCCCAACTCTAGATCATGAGTAGGGTATCTTGTCTCATGCGGCTTCAACTGTCGCGATGCGTAGGCTATCACTCGTCCTCTCTGCATGAGGACCACTCCCATTCTTGTGATGGATGCATCACAGAATACCACAAAATCCTTAACTCCTTCCGGGAGAGTCCAGACTGGAGCCTCACATAGTCGCTGTCTGAGCATCTCAAACGCCCTCTGCTGCTCGGGGCCCCACCGGAAATCCACCCCCTTCCTCGTCAGACGAGTGAGGGGTACTGTACTCTTGGAGAAATCTTGTATGAATCTCTGGTAGTACCCTGCCAATGCCAAGAAGCTCCTGATATCCGAGGTAGATTTCGGAACCTCCCACTGCATAACCGCCTCGATTTTGGCCGGATCGACCAAAATCCCTTCCTGGTTAACGAGATGTCCAAGGAACTGAACCTCTCATAACCAAAACTTGCACTTCGAGAACTTGGCATAAAGCCGTTCTCGCCTCAAGACTCCCAATAGCTCCTGAAGATGCTCCTCGTGCTGCTCCCTGGTCTTGGAATACACCAAGATATCATCTATGAACACGATGACGAGCAATCGAGCATCGGTCTGCAGACCCGATTCATCAGGTCCATAAATAATGTCATTGTGTTGGTGAGCCCAAACGACATCACCACGAACTTGTAATGTCCATAACGAGTACGGAACGCGGTCTTCTCCACGTCCTCCTCCCTAACTCTGACCTGATGGTACCCAGACCTCAGGTCTATCTTGGAGAACCAAGATGCTCCGTGTAACTGATCGAAAATATCATCTATCCTCGGGAGTGGATAACGGTTCTTCACCGTCAACTTGTTCAACTCCCGGTAGTCAATGCACATCCGGTGTAAACCATCCTTCTTCCTGACGAAGAGAATCGGTGCTCCCAACGGAGAACTACTCGGACGAATGAACTACTTGACCAACAGTTCCTACAGCTGTGATGACAGCTCATGCATCTCTGGTGATGCCAATCGGTACGGCGCCTTGGCGATTGGGGCCGCACCTGACACTAGGTCGATCCTAAACTCGACCTGCCTCTCCGGAGGCACTCTGGGTAACTCCTCCGAAAACACGTCAGCGAACTCCCTGACTACTGGAACCTCAGAAACCGTGGTCTGATCCCCAACCCGCATATCCACCACATACGCTAAATAACCCGCACACCCGTGCTGAATGTACTGTCGAGCCCTAGCATCTGAGCAAAACCTTGATCCTAATCTGGTGACCTCACTGTAGATAACCAGTTCTCCCCTACTTGGGGTTCGAACTACCACTCGCTGACCCTCGCAGTCGATCATGGCACCGAACTGACTAAGCCAGTCCATACCCACAATCACACATATGTCCCCCATGGGAATCGGAATCAGGTCTATCGGGAAAGATACCCCAAAGATCTCCAATACACAACCCCGATAGACCGAAGAAGCGGAAATCCCATGTTCGTTGGCGATAGAGACTCGCAACGGACACTCTAGCTCTCCAACTAGCAAACCGAACTCCCTACTAAATGTCTGAGAGACAAACGACCGACTCGCCCCTGAGTCAAATAATACCAAAGCGGGTAAGGAGTTCACTAAAAACGTAACTAATCATAGGTACAACATATAAGCATAAAACATATATAATCAATAAGATAAAGGGCAGAAACATACCAACAACCACATCCGGTGCTGTCCTGGCCTCCTTTGTTGTAAGTTGGAAGGCGCGTCCCCGAGCCTTCGGAAGCTCTGCTCTACCCTGACTCCCGTCAGTAATCCTCAACGTAGCCGGCGTTGGAGCCTGCACCGGCCTGGCACGAGCTGTGGATAGTTGGTCTTCACGTGACCAACCTGATGACAGTGGTAGCACATCCTGCCGCTGCTCCCTCAACTGCAGCTCAATCCCTAGCTCACGCCGCCTAGCAGCCTCCTGTAAGTCCAGAAGCGTATCACAATGTCGGGTCGCCACAAACTGTCGGACGTCAGTCTTGAGCATGCTCAGATAACGTGTCATCTGAGCCTGCTCAGAAGCAAACGCCAGGCAGAACATCGCCCTCTTCGTGGACATATGGGTCATCTCTGTCACCGTCTCCCCATTCTGTCTCAACTCCAAGAACTCTTGAGCTAACCGTTCCCGCTCAACCCGCGGAATGTAGCGGGCGCATAACATATCCCAGAAAAGACCGATTTGTTTATGCTTTGTTTAAAAATCAGAGTAGCATTTTAAATAAAAGAGTTGTGGAATTTGTTCCCAAAACAAAATATGATAAAGATTTATCAAAGCATTTTCGTAGAAATGTATTTCATTAAAAGACTCGGGATGTCATGTTCGATACAGATCAAAAGCATAAACAGTACAACATCAGCCATACTACATTATTTCGTATTTACAAGCCTATAATCCCTTATCTCTCATCCAAACATCTACGCTCATGCGCCACTACCTGTAATACAAGAAACTGAGTTGGTTAGGCTTGCGAGCCTGGTGAGCACATAGAGTTTTCAACCCACAATAAATAAATTTATTATTTTCATCAATTAAACAAACCCGATTATCCATTCCCGTTATCCTCACTTTACGTCCCTAAAACATCTAACACAAGGGACCTAGTCTAAGGACTTTGATCGGGGTGACAACACATGCTTCGGGGGTTCCTTAGCAATTCATGTCAAATAAGGCAACCATGTGAGGGATGGAGTACTACTGGTAAGCACACAACTCAAATAAACACCTACAGGTTGCGAGCCTGCTAGCGTTCCACTGGACTGTCTAGAATAGTCCGTGGTCGTCATCTATACTCCGCTAGATGACTGGATCATCAATAACATCTATAACGAGGCCTCTCATTATTTTATTTTGTCACACAACAACTATTACATCCACCCATGTTTTACCCAACACATTTTGTAGATATAAAATACATATACAATTTAAATCATTTAAAACATGTATAAAATCGTTCATCCAGCATAGATAGCAAGTATACCGATCATATGCACACGTAGCACGTAATTTATATAAAATACTTCATATCTATGTGTAAGATGAAAGTAACTATGCACTCACTTGATTAGGTGGTGACTCGGTACTCGAACAACACTTCGTTATCTCAAACAATTTTCCCTTGACAAAACCTAGTATCAATACCACTAGGGTTTAGTCTAACGTTAATCGCGACTAATTAATAGTCTGGCTATTATTACTATTATATAAGCGTTAAACAACACTCTATATAACACATAATAATAGCCCAAATAATTATTTTAAGGTCCTAATAACGTTACTATAATTAATTAGAAGCTATATTAAATATAGCGTATGCGTAGCTCACTTACAGCGGGTTTTATAGAAAACCGGTCTTTGCTTGGAGCAGCGTTTCCGAACCGAAAGACCCTTTTTCTTGGGACTTCGGGAGCCTCGGGGTTTCCTTCGGGTGCTAGGGGGTTCCCTAGGGTTTAGGGGGGGGGGGTGGAATGGGTTAGACAGAGAAAGAAGTTAGAGAGAGAATGAAGTTTGGTGTGAAAAAGATGGCAGCCTCGCTGCCATTTTATAGGCGCCAGCCTCGGACGTACGCTGGGCGTAGTCCTTGGCTACGGGGGGCGTAGTTCGGTGGTGCGACGTGTTCGCTTCTGAGCCGAGGAGAACAGCTGTATCCACCGCGTACCCGAGCTCGGACGCTGGGCGTAGGCGAGGGGCGACGTGTCGAAATCCGAAGTGAAGCCTTGGGCAACAAGCAACGGCTCAGATGCGGCCACGTCATCACCCTTCTCGCATATTCGTAATTTTGCTTCCCGACTTCTAAAATTCATAACTTTCGCATACGAGCTCCGTTTTCGACGTTCTTTATATCCACGCGTAGGCGAGAACGTACTCTACAACTTTCGTTTAGACTCCGTTGGCTAATTTTGATTTTATTTTAAATTTATATTTTTAACAGGCCGGGATAACATTGGTCCGTTAAAAATTCATAACTTCTTCATCCGACGTCCGTTTTCGTCTGTCTTTTTATCGTTACACTACTATTAACGAGATCTTCGATTCTCGTTTAGGTTGTGTTGGCTAAAAATTGCTCGATCTAATATTCGAACTTCGGGTTGTACACTGCTAAACCGAAACTTCGAAAAATCATAACTTCCTCATACGAAGTCAGATTTGGGCTTTCTTTTTATGGACGCTCTCGGTTTAACGTTTTCTACGACTTTCGTTTAGATCACTAAGGCTAAAAGTCGCTCTATCGTAAATTCACTATTTACGCTTCCCGGTGCCATGCCAGTTCCGTCGCGAAACTTCTACGGGTTATAACTTCTTCGTTATAACTCGGATTTTGGCGTTATTTATATCCCCGGAATCCTTGTTTCGACCACTACAACTTTATGTAGAGATATCGGGTTTATCTCACACTTTAATTTTGACGCTTATTTTTATTCTTTATTTATTACACATTTATAAATATTTAATAAGCAAATAATTCACATAATTCACATAATACTCAAATAATTCATCTTTATTACTTCAAAAAGAGTTACAATAGTTGACCTAGACTATTACATCATCTATTAATACTTAGCCCCGAAACCCGGACGTTACAATTCTCTCCCCTTAGGATGATTCCGTCCCGGAATCATGCATCAGCAAACAGATGTGGGTAGCGGCTCATCATGTCACTTTCAGTTTCCCAAGTGAGATTCGGCCCATTGGAATGTTTCCATCGGACTAGCACTAAGTCGACCATCTTGTGTCGTAACTTCTTAGTCTTACGGTCAATAATTGCCTCTGGCTCGTCGATCAGCCTCTTATTCTCATCCATTCTTAAGTATGAGATTGGAATTATGTCGGGAACATCCCCCGTGAACTTCCTCAAATAATACACATGGAAGGTGTTATGAATACCATCCAGTTCTTCGGGTAATTCGAGATTGTACGCTTGGTTCCCAATCTTTTGAAGAACTTTAAATGGTCCAATAAACCTTGGACTCAACTTTCCTCGTTTTCCGAATCTTATAAGTCCCTTCCACGGTGAGACTTTAAGCAAAAACGAATCCCCAACTTCGAAGGTCATCGGTCGTCTTTTCTTGTCAGCATAGCTCTTCTGACGATCCTGAGCTGCTAACATTCTTTCCCTAATCACCTTTAGCTTCTCAGCACTCTCATGGACTATCTCGGGGCCCATAAACTGCTTTTCCCCAGCCTCAAGCCAATAAGACGGCGTACGACACTTCTGTCCGTACAAGGCTTGATAAGGTGCCATCTTGATGCTCGAGTGGAAACTGTTGTTGTAGGAAAATTCTACCAAAGGTAAGTGCTCATCCCAGTTACCTTGGAATTCCAGGGTACATGCTCTTAGCATATCTTCGAATGTTTGTATCGTTCTTTCGCTCTGACCATCAGTCTGCGGATGGTAAGATGTACTCAAACACAACTTCGTACCCAATTCCTCTTGTAGACTTCTCCAAAACCTAGACGTGAAACGACTGTCACGATCTGATACAATCGTTAGAGGAACATTGTGAAGTCTTACTACCTCCTTCACGTAAGCATTTGCGAGCTTATCCATAGACCACCTCTCGTTGGCTGCTATGAAGTGTGCACTCTTAGTGAAACGATCCACGACCACCCAAATCATGTCGTGACCGTTCTTCGTCCTGGGCAGTTTAGTCACAAAAATCCATGGTGATGTCTTCCCATTTACCCATGGGTACATGTAAAGGTTCTAAACTCCCGTATGGTTTCTGATGTTGTGCCTTGACTCTTGCACAAGTTACACACTCAGCCACATACTTTGCAACATCGAGCTTCATCGTCGGCCACCAGTAGTAGGGTTTTAGGTCCCTATACATTTTTGTGCTGCTGGGATGAATTGAGTACATGATATTGTGCGCTTCTTCCATCAGAAGATCTCTTATTCCTCCCGTCTTAGGTACCCAAATCCGATCTTGGAATACCTTCATTCCTTGACTGTTTGTACCGAACACTAACGTTTTGCCCAAACGTTCTTCTTTTCGGTCATTCTTCTCTATAGCTCCTTCCTGAGCTTTCTTTATACTTTGCACAATTGTCGAGACAACTTCAATTCTCAACGCTCTTGGCCTTTTTCTTTCAAGATTGACTTTCCGACTGAGAGCATCAGCAACAACATTTGTTTTACCGGGGCGGTAAAATATTTCACAATCGTAGTCCTTGAGTAACTCTAGCCAGCGTCGTTGTCTCATGTTCAATTCTTTCTGATTAAAGAGATACTGGAGACTCTTATGATCAGTGAAAAGTTTGCACTTCGTGCCATAGAGGTAATGCCTCCATATCTTCAACGCAAAAACTACCGCTGCCAAGTCCAGATCATGAGTAGGGTAGTTCTTTTCATGCTCCTTCAATTGTCGAGATGCGTATGCTATCACCTTTTCTCTTTAGGTCAGAACACAACCCGACCCGACTCCAGAAGCGTCACTATAGACCGCGAAGTCTTCAACTCCATTGGGTAGAGAAAGAATCGGTGCTTCACATAGATTCTTCTTTAGCTTCTCGAATGCTTCTTCGTGCTTCTCACTCCATGTATAAGTAGCTCCTTTATGGGTCAAAGCTGTCAATGGAGCAGTTATCGAAGAAAAACCTTCGATAAACCTTCGGTAATATCCAGCTAATCCCAGAAAGCTTCGAATCTCCGTGGGACTTTTCAGTCGTTCCCACTTCATCACAGCTTTGATCTTTGCTGGGTCAACCATTATCCCTTCTTGGTTAACCACATGGCCCAAGAATTGGACTTCTCGGATCCAAAAATCGCATTTGGAGAAATTTGCATAAATTTTCTCCCTCTTCAACACTTCCAACACTTCTTGTAGATGCTTGCCATGCTCGTCCTGGCTTTTCGAGTAGATGAGAATGTCATGTATGAACACTATCACGGATTTATCAAGGAATGGTTTACAAACCCTATTCATCAAATCCATGAACGCTGCTGGAGCATTGGTTAGTCCAAATGACATAACCAAGAACTCGTAGTGTCCATATCTCGTTCTGAACGCAGTTTTCTCAATATCCTACTCTCTTACCTTCAGCTGATGATATCCTGACCTGAGATCGATCTTTGAGAAATAGCTCGAACCTTGCAGCTCATTGAATAGGTCATCAATCCTTGGCAATGGATACTTGTTCTTCACCGTTTCCTTGTTCAACTCTCTGTAGTCTATACACATTCTCATGCTTCCATCCTTATTTTTCACGAATAACACCGGAGCTCCCCATGGTGATGAACTAGGTCGGATGAAACCGTTGTCCAACAGCTCCTGAAGTTGCGTCATAAGCTCCTTCATCTCCGTCGGTGCTAATCGGTACGGTGCTTTTGCTATTGGTGTAGTTCCTGGTAACAAGTCTATTCTGAACTCCACTTGTCTATCAGGCGGTAATCCGGGAAGATCTTCGGGAAAGACTTCCGGATAATCACACACCACTGGTATACTCTGCACTTCCTTCTTTTCCTTCTTAGCGTCGATAACAAATTCCAAGTACGATGCACATCCCTTGGACAAACATTTCCTGGCTTTCATCAGGGAGATGATTCCAGAATTCACTCTGCGTTTGTCCCCGTACACCACAAATGACTCCTTTCCAGGGGGATTTACCCTTACTATCTTCTTTCGACATAATATCTCGGCATCGTTGGCGCTAAGCCAATCTATTCCCAAAACGATGTCGAAACCGTTCAACTCTATTGGTAATAGCTCTTCATGGAATTCGTTTCCGTTTAAGTCGATGACGACGTTTTTAATACGATTACTAACAGGTACGAACTTGCCACTGGCAACTTCTATAATCAGGGCATTATCAAGTTTTTCTACAGGCAATGCTAGTTTCCCACCAAATTTATGCGACACAAAGGAGTAGTTGGCTCCGGAATCAAACAGTATATTGGCAGGCAAACCATTTACAAGAAAGGTACCTGAAGCGACGTCTGCTGCCTCCTTCGCAGCCTCGAGCGTTATCTGGAAGGCTCTTGCCTTTGGCTTCGGTGGAATGTTGGGCCTTTCCGCATCTTTCTTCTTCGAGCAATCATTAGCAATGTGCCCTTCTTCACGTCACTCGTAGCACACCCTTTTGTTGGCGGTGCACTCATTGGCTTAATGCCCTGTCTTCCCACACTTGTAGTAGGTCACCTCCTCGCTACATTTCCCGAAGTGCTTCTTCTTACACTTCTCGCACCATTTCGATTCATTTCCTCCTCCCCCGAACTTCTTTGAACCGAACTTGCTTTTCTTATTGTTGGGTTTAGCAAACCCCTCGAACTTCCTTTTCTCGCCAACCTCAACCTTGCTGGCAGCTCTTCCCTTAATCATATCCTCCACAGATTTGGCAGCCCAGATAGCTGCCTCCAGAGTATGTGCCTGACGTACCGGCACCGTATACTCCCATGGGAGTCCCTTGGCGTACTTGTCAATTTTTGTCAGCTCATTCGGAACAAGACGCAAGGCAAACTCCATCTTTTCCGTGAAGTTGTTGGTGTATTCATCAATCGACATACTTCCCTTCTTCAGGTTTAGGAACTGGTTCTCTAGCTCAAGCAAGTTTTGAGCTGAGTAGTACTTTCATTTGAATTGCACCAAAAATTCTACCCAAGTTAGTTGCAGGGGCTCATTGGGGCTCAAAGTCTTCCCCAGGGTATTCCACCAACGCACAACGCCTCCTCGGAACTGACGCACTACAAATGTGGTCTGTAGTTTGCCTCTGCAACCACACGTCATGAAAGCTAACTCCATTTTCGAGATCCAATCCATGACCCCGATCGGATCTTCCTTTCCAGTGAAAGTCGATGGCTTGCAAGTCAGAAAATCCTTGTACTTGCATCCATTCATCTCGACTCCATCATCCTGGTTGTTTTGTCGAACTATTGGTGGGTTGACTTGACCAACGGTCCCACTGTAGTTCCCCTCCTCAGACTGCCCTTCGTTCAACTCGGGTTGTTCGATAGGTATGGTAGCTTCCTCTCGATTCTGTTGGAGCAAACGTCTGTTTTCCTCCATTTGACGATCCAACATCATCTGGATCATCGCTTGCACTCCGGCCATCGTTATTGGCTCAGCAGCGGCTACCACAACCGATATTTTCTCAATCACTGGAGGTTGGTTTCTGTTCCCATTTGCATTCCCGGCTCCACTGCGGGTTCTTGCCATTTTGATCTATATACCGAATAAGGTGAATTTAGATCTTTATTTAGGATAGTCGTTTAAACCATCCTTATCACTCCGAAACGTTTACATGTTAGTTCTAATATCGTAGCCGTACGTTTAGAATCCTAAACACATAAGGTTTCCAGATCCGGTCGGCAACAGACCATAGATCCGAACAAATAACAGCATATCAGGCACAAAGCATTTAGCTCATAAAAGCATTTTAGGCATAATTCCTAAAATAAGCTAGTGCTCACATCTCACAATCATCGCTTAGCATTCTAAGTTTAAGTCTAGAAATCCTACAAATTCCTAGTTCGCTTAAACTAATGCTCTGATACCAATTATGACATCCCCATTTCACGGCCAGAAAAGACCGATTTGTTTATGCTTTGTTTAAAAATCAGAGTAACATTTTAAATAAAAGAGTTGCAGAATTTGTTCCCAAAACAAAATATGATAAAGATTTATCAAAGCATTTCCGTAGAAATGTATTTCATTAAAAGACTCGGGATGTCATGTTCGATACAAATCAAAAGCATAAACAGTACCACATAAGCCTTACTACATTATTTCGTATTTACAGGCCTATAATCCCTTATCTCTCATCCAAACATCTACGCTCATGCGCCACTACCTGTAATACAAGAAACTGAGTGGGTCAGGCATGGGAGCCTGGTGAGCACATAGGGTTTTCAACCCACAATAAATAAATTTATTATTTTCATCAATCAAACAAACCCGATTACCCCTTCCCGTTATCCTCACTTTACGTCCCTAAAACATCTAACACAAGGGACCTAGTCTAAGGACTTTGATCGGGGTGACAACACATGCTTCGGGGGTTCCTTAGCAATTCATGTCAAATAAGGCAACCATGTGGGGGATGGAGTACTGCTGGTGAGCACACAATTCAAATAAACACCTATAGGTTGCGAGCTTGCTAGCGTTCCACTGGACTGTCTAGAATAGTTCGTGGTCGTCATCTATACTCCGCTAGATGGCTGGATCATCAATAACATCTATAACGAGGCCTTTCATTATTTTATTTTGTCAAACAGCAACTATTACATCTACCCATGTTTTACCCAACACATTTTTTAGATATAAAATACATATACAGTTTAAATCATTTAAAACATGTATAAAATCGTTCATCCAACATAGATAGCAAGTATATAGATCATATGCACACGTAGCACGTAATTTATATAGAATACTTCATATATATGTGTAAGATGAAAGTAACTATGCACTCACTTGATTAGGTGGTGACTCGGTACTCGAACAACGATTCGTTATCTCAAAACAATTTTCCCTTGACAAAACCTAGTATCAATACCACTAGGATTTAGTCTAACGTTAATTGCGACTAATTAATAGTCTAGCCATTATTACTATTATATAAGCGTTAAACAACACTCTATATAACTCATAATAATAGCCCAAATAATTATTTGAAGGTCCTAATAATGTTACTATAATTAATTAGAAGCTATATTAAAAATAGCGTAGGCGTAGCTCACTTACAGCGGGTTTTATAGAAAACCGGGCTTTGCTTGGAGCAGCGTTTCCGAACCGAAAGACCATTTTTCTCGGGACTCCGGGAGCCTCGGGGCTTCCTTCGGGTGCTAGTGGGGTTCCCTAGGGTTTGGGGGGGGGGGGTTGGAATGGGTTAGAGAGAGAAAGAAGTTAGAGAGAGAATGAATTTTGGTGTGAAAAAGATGGCAGCCTCGCAGCCCTTTTATAGGCGCCAGCCTCGGACGTACGCTGGGCGTAGTTCGGATAAGGTCACAGGTGGCGAAGTCTCGGTGGTGCGACGTGTTCGCTTCTGAGCCGAGGAGAACAGCTGTACGCAGCGCGTACCCGAGCTCGGACGCTGGGCGTAGGCGAGGGGCGACGTGTCAAAATCCGAAGCGAAGCCTTGGGCAACAAGCAACGACTCAGATGCGGCCACGTCATCACCCTTCTCGGAGATTCGCAATTTTGCTTCCCGACTTCTAAAATTCATAACTTTCGCATACGAGCTCCGTTTTTGACGTTCTTTATATCCACGCGTAGACAGGAACGTATTCTACAACTTTCGTTTAGACTCCGTCGGCTAATTTTGACTTTATTTTAAATTTATATTTTTAACAGGCCGAGACAGGATTGGTCCGTTAAAAATTCATAACTTCTTCATCCGACGTCCGTTTTCATCTGTCTTTTTATCGTTACGCTACTATTAACGAGATCTTCGATTCTCGTTTAGGTTGTGTCGGCTAAAAATTGCTCAATCTAATATTCGAACTTCGGGCTGTACACTGCTAAGCCGAAACTTCGAAAAATCATAACTCCTCATACGAAGTCACATTTGGGCGTTCTTTTTATGGGCGCTCTCGGTTTAACGTTTTCTACGACTTTCGTTTAGATCGCTAAAGCTAAAAGTCGCTCTATCGTAAATTCACTATTTACGCTTCCCGGTGCCGTGCCGGTTCCGTCGCGAAACTTCGACGGGTCATAACTTCTTCGTTATAACTCGGATTTCGGCGTTCTTTATATCCTCGGAATCCTTGTTTCGACCACTACAACTTTATGTAGAGATATCGGGTTTATCTCACACTTTAATTTTGACCCTTATTTTTATTCTTTATTTATTACACATTTGTAAATAAGTAATAAGCACATAAATGCACATAATTCACATAATACTCAAATAATTCATATTTATTACTTCAAAAAGAGTTACAATAGTTGACCTAGACTATTACATCATCTATTAATGCTTAGCCCCGAAACCCGGACGTTACAGCTCCCATGTAACCGCAGGTCTCTGATCATCAGAATACGATCCAGTCATCAACCTCTACTAGTCCTTTGCCCCAGACCTCAGGAGGTTCAGGGCACATCTGACCTTCTGGTCAGTAGGACATGAACATGTGAAGAAACACCCCTCCACATCAGATAGCCACCTCATGGCTTTGATGGGGTCCTGAGTCCCATTAAAAGTCGGGGGCTTCACGTTATCGAAGTCTCGGTATTGGAATGCCCGACTGGCTCCTCCCCATGCCGTTGTTACAGCCGATGTAGCTGCTGCAGCAGCCGTCTCAGCGAGGGCTGCGTAACGCTCATCGAAATACTCCAGCATGGTGGTCTTGATAGACCCAAACATCTCTGGTAACTGAGACCGGAACATCGCAGCAACCTCATCATGTAGGATCTCCCGAATCCTGGCGTCCATCTCGTCTGGCCCCATATGGCCGATAGTCTCGGGCACTGCTGGTGCCTCCTGTCCGCGGCCTCCTGATCCTGATCCGGATCCAGTCACAAATCGTCGAGTAACCACCATGCTGAAAATATACCAGGAAGATGTCAGATGTTCCATACAATAGTCCGGGAACCAACTCCCAACAAAACCCTAGGGATTGTGACTTCCTTGCTACGCGTATGGGTCCTGTGCTTTCAGTAGTACGGGCCCATACTACCTTCCACACCTACCTATACATAAGCATGGCGTGCACTCAAACCTCACTCCTAGAGGAAGGCTACATATCTCATAATTGGCGGACTGATCCCTAAATAACTCACCCATCCATGAAACTTCCACCAACCTTGCAACACTAGTGTATGCTAGCCATACATAACGCTGGACCCTATAGACTTTCGAATACCTGATCCTACCCTAAGCCCTTCATCAGACAAGAACAGGAAATAAGGCTAAACCAAACATTCTCAGGCTATAAGATCTTAATTATGTAGAATCGTGATGCATACACTAAGCAACTACAATAATGGTGTCAATTTCATATAAGGAAAAACCCTAGGCTATCAACCATCATGTAATCAGGCATTTCTATCATGCAATTCCTGAAGATGCCTAGCCTAGTACTAGCATGCTGTTCTAACGTATCACATAAATCAATTAATCCGTAAGGTATTTTGGGGTCTATTCGCGAGCTCTGGCTGCTCGTACACTTGCATCCTCCTTTTGCATTTTGAAAACCATTTTGAAAAATCATTATAAAATCTTGCCCTTTTTCCAAACATTTTTTTATCAAATATAGGTGGGGAGGGGGGGAATACTTGAATAATTAATTCTAATGATTATTATATTGTTATTATTGTTGCGCTATAAAATTGATATTTTTATACAATATATTTTATATTTCTACTATAGTGGATATTATACCATATCGTTACTCTGCTAAAACCTTTAGGATATATAATATTATGTCTGGTAGATACTCTGCCCAATTTCCATAAATAATATTATACCTAGGCGTTACTCTGCCCAACTCATAAGAATAATATCATTCTCTATTGTCGCTACGCTCGATTTAAATGGATAATAGTAGTATGATATGGCGTCACTATGCTCAACTCAAACGAATAATGATGCATATTATGTCATCACTACGCTCAACTCAAACAAATTATAGTGGTATATTATGTCGTGATTACACCCGATTCAAACGGATAATAGTAGTATATTATGTTGTCACTATGCTGAACTCAAACGAATAATAGTGTATATTATGCCGTCACTACGCTCAACTCAAGCGGATAATAGTGGTATATTATGTCGTCACTACGCTTGATCTAAACGGATAATAGTAGTATATTATGGCGTCAATACGTTCAACTCAAACAGATAATAGTGTATATTATGTCGTCACTACGCTCAACTCAAATAGATAATAGTGGTATATTATCTCGTTGCTATACTCGATCTAAACGGATAATAGTAGTATACTATGTCGTTGCCACGCTCAATCCAAATGTATAATTATTTCTTATAATTTTTATATTGTTATTATCGTTGCGCTATAAAATTGATATTTTTATACAATATAGTTTATATTACTACTATACTCAAATAATGGATATTATACCCTATCGTTACTCTGCTAAAATCTTTAGGATATAATATTATTCCTGGTAGATACTCTGCCCAATTTCCATAAATAATATTATACCTAAGCGTTACTCTGTTCTACTCATAAGAATAATATCATTCTCTATTGTCATTATGCTCGATCTAAATGGATAATAGTTGGATAATAGTAGTATATTATGCATTCACTATGCTCAACTCAAACGAATAATGGTGCATATTATGCCATCACTACGCTCAATTCAAACAGATAATAATGGTATACTATGTCGTGACTACGCTCGATTTAAACGGATAACAATCGTATATTATGCTGTCACTATGCTCAATTCAAACGGATAATAGTGTATATTATGCTGTCACTAAGCTCAACTCAAGCGGATAATAGTGGTATATTATGTCGTCACTACGTTTGATCTAAACGGATAATAGTAGTATATTATGTCGTCACTAGGCTCAAATCAAACGGATAATAGTGTATATTATGTCGTCACTACGCTTAACACCAATGGATAATAGTGGTATATTATGCCATCGCTACACTCGATCTAAATGGATAATAGTAGTATATTATGCCGTCGCTACGCTCAATCCAAATGGATAATAGTGTTATATTTTTTCGTCGCTATGCTCAACCCAAATGGATAATAGTGTTATATTATGCCGTCACTCAACTCTAATAATGGCTACATCGCCACCCCGCCATTTTCTCTCTAATAAGAATATCGATTTAAAAATAATTATATATTAATTATAATTATGCAATAAAACATTGAGATTCTAATTACGTCATAAGTACATCGTCAAGTAGGTTAAGGCTGGATGATGTCCGATTAACCTATGTTGAGTATGAAAGTTCACTCTCAGTCAGTGTATTATATAGATAAGAATACCTCCATGAGATTCTAATGCCTTATTGTGATGTTTATGTCTGATTGTTCGCTCTCGGGTGGATCATCTGTTCGAGTGTCTATCTGATCCCTGACTACATATGACTTTATGAATGGTATGAAAGACCAGGATCTGGCCCCTGACAATTGTATGAGAGACCAGGATCTGGTCCCTTACAATTATATGAAAGGCCAAGATCTAGCTCCTGACAATTGTATGAAAGACCAGGATCTGGCCCTGACACTTGTATGCAGGACCAGGATTTGGCCGCTGGAAATGGAAAGGAAAGACCATGATTGGCCGCTGGAAATGGAAAGGAAAGACCATGATTTGACCCATGGCAAGATGTGACTGTAAGACTATGATTTGTCCCATAACATTAATTATAAGACTATGGTTCATATAAGATTGTTATGTATGTTTTATGCATGTTGATAGGAGATTTGGTAGGTCGACCTAGAGTCGAAAACCTTGTGTGGATGCATTGTATATATGACTGAATATATGGTATACTGGAGAACTCACTAAGCTTTATGCTTATAGTTATGGATTAGATGTTTTGCAGGTTGTTCGTAAGAAGATCTCGGCAGGACTGTACACACGCATCGAAGATAATGATTTTTGCTCTCCTGGAATTCACCTTTGATAATAGTATGGTTTCAAACTAATGAATATCACTTATGACTTTTAAGTTGAAGGTTTTAATCGGTTAATCTATTTTCAAATAAAAATCTATTTGTAATTTTTGAGACGTTACACATAGAGATGACATGGCTTCCATGTCAGTGATTCCTTCCTTACTGAATTTTTTTGAAATAAGATGAGTTGGAGCCAAGAGGAATCGAACTCGGGCCTCCTCTCCGTAATGCAAATACCTTTACCACTAGACTAGGAGGGTTTGTTTGAATTATTTCCTAAAAGATTATATTTAATATCTATGCTGATATTATTGTTATTGTTATTGTTGTTGTTATTGTTGTTGTTGTTGTTGTTGTTGTTATTATTATTATTATTATTATTATTATATTATTATTATTATTATTATTATTATTATTATTATTAAAATGTTTAATACTTTAATGGTGTAGAGACGAGATCAACTTATTGTCGCATCACCCTTTTACCCCACCTATCGTTGCATCGTTACATCATGGTAAAGGAGACCAGAGAGTGATCGAAGATCGATGAGTAGTGTATATCCAAGGTCTGACTCCAATATCAGACAAATATATGATCATCGACATCGTTTTGCTCTTGTCTACCTATCCTCATCCCACCATATCGACTCCCCAGTTCTAATGTGGTTGTCGGCGGGAGAGGGGTTTCGTCACCAGATCGTCAATTTCCTCACACGATCATTACGTACACTTCACACCCCACTTTATCATCAATCGCTTCTAGGGTTTGCAGAAAATCAAGTACTTTGCCCCAATTAGGATTCTACTCATACTAGAAATGAAATTAGATATAGGGTTTATGTTTTTTTCTACGTTTGAGAATCGGAGGGGATGTGTTCATTATTATTCATCTTGAGTTCAAGTTTAATTTCAGGATTTCGTAATTTGGTTTTGATTTCATCTTAAGTTCATTGTTAATTTCAAATACCAAGAATCATTTGGGATTTCGGTTATTTTCTGGATTTGTGATTTTTGGGTTTTTATTTTATTTTAGCTTGAGTTTAATTTTGTTTCGTCGTTGGGTTGTATTTGTCGGAACTAAGAGATGTCGAGCGAACAAGAAAGGCATAGGAAGAGAGAAAGCTGGAGCTTAAAAGGTAAGGAAGGAACCACTAACGTGGCAGCAATGTCAGTTCCACATCAAAAGTAAAGCCTCCAATCAACACCACATAAGCTGGGTTACCTGTCGCAAAAGGTTAAAACTGGACGAATGGTAAAAATAAACAAATGTTTCTGAATATGAGGCATTAACACAATAAAAAAAATGGACATTGGGCACAATCGAACATTTTGTATAAATTTGAGGGCTTTTGTGGCAATAAATCTATAAATAATTACATATTTTTTCTTTGTATCGCAACCTAAAATCATCATTAAATACAAATTTCATATTCTCTCTTGTTTATAATATCGATGAACTGAAGTTAGAAACTTTTAGGATGTCTTTGGTGTATATAAGCTAATTTTTTTTGAGTTTCTAATTTAGTGTTTTGTAAAGACCACTAAAATAATTAAAAAAAAAAACTAGTTTATAAGTAAACTTTTTTTTGAAAATTTATTTGAATGTTAGTTGATAAGTTATATTATAAACTAAAAACTAGCTTTTCCAAAACCTTAGTCACCATCCAATAGTTGATTTCTAATTATACTATACTAAATGACCCATAAATACCAAATTTTAAAAAAATTATAAATTGCACTAATAAGACAATCTTTTTGTTCACCAAACTATAATTATCATATGTTGTACACATAATTAAGATGGTACTTTATGAAGCATCCATCTATCCTTCAAAGTGAAGCTAGGGTTTATCGACCTAGCAACTCATATTTAAAGTCCCTACTACTTGATTGCATTATCATTCGTTTTTAATAGTTGTAAAGCCTCACATATATTGTATTTCATTATAAATTTACCGAATTATTCATTGATAAAAGATTGCTAACTAAGTGGTTACAACTGTTTTGGTTCATACAGTATCCTTATTAATTTACTTACATATTTAATAGTTATATTGAGTAATGTATTAACTATAAAGAAATGCAAGATGCATTCCTCAGTTTAGGAATTCTTTTGTTATATCATGTTAGTTATTTAATATAGAAACTTCATATTCTTATTATTTTACGTATAATATTACACAAAATCGTAAGTTTTATTATATTCAATGTATTTGATAAGAGTTTTATTCTTTTATGTTCAAATTCTAAAATAATTATTACATGAATTACTTAAATGATGATCTTTCGTAACATCTTTTACTTTTAAGTTTTAACCTTAGATATTCTCACTGAATTATATAATTTTTGATTATTTTATTTTATTTTCAAAGAAATAACGATGATAAATTAATAACACTTTAAAAATAATAATAATAATAATAATACGGTATTTCTAGTTGTCCATAGAGGCATAGACCATTAGATATAAAGCACAAGGCATGGGTCCCATTACTCCTTCACCAACACCCTTCCATTTCCTTTTTAGGAATCTTAATCACATATAAAACTAAATCAAAAATACTAAAACTATGAACACCACACTTCCACTAACTCGTTTATTCCCAACATTATATTCTTTCTTTTTTTCTTTTTAAATTTTCAAAACCAAGTCTTACTCACACACAAAAAGCATATTATATCGAGTCAAAATGGGTCAAGTAAGTGAGGCTCATTTAAGGACCTTGACGATCGAGTGACGACCAACTTAATTAACAAGGTCAAAGGAGATGGTTTTGATGCAAAATCTTGGTGTCGTGACGATTATTTGCAACTAATTTTTCGTGTATGTAATATATAAAGTTACAATGTTTATCATGTTATGATTTGAGAATTTATACTTATAATGGCGATAATATCTAAAAAGATGGTTTAAGAATCTAGAACGATAGAACCAAGAATCCAACTTGTAAATAAGATATATAAATGCTAAATAACTTTTATCTTTTTGAAGTACTTATATATGCAATATAACTATTATATATCAACTTTTAATATGCTTATGGTGGTCTTTAATCTTTTATTTTAAGACGGATAGAGGTCAAATTCCTTTTGCATTCATCATGGTTTCAACCAGGCTCAAAATAGAATTATAATATGGATGTGGCATGTTGAATCTATCAGGGTATTAACAAGCACTAAGAAGCCACAAGTGTTTCTATTTTCCATCGCAAAAGGCGTTGTCAAAACCAGTCTCAAAAGAGATAAATAGATCATGAATTAATAAACCTAGTTAACCTATCACATATAATGCTACACAGCAACAAATAAAATCACGGATTAAGTATCATAAATCTAGTTAAATGGTAACCGTATAGTTTATAAGTGTCTTTCAATGGATTGTGTTTTTGCTTATTTTGTAGTAAAAGTAGCTAAGATATTTGGTTGCCCAAAGTTCATGTAAAGATGCTACATAACAACACAAATAGAAGTAGCTAATTAACACTCTTTGTTTCCTCTATACTCATTGCATATATATATATATATATATATATATATATATATATATATATATATATATATATATATATATATATATATATATATATATATATATATCAAGGAGAGTTTTACTAACCCTGCCATCCTAGAACGTTAGCGTACAAGAGGGGCATTTCTTTGATGAGATAGGATCGGAAAGAGGTCTGACTCTATGGTAGCCGACTTATTGAATTTCCCTTAACGAGCTACAAATCTAATATGGTTACGGGCTTCCTACTCTAAGAGTGTGAACAGCCCAACCTTTTTGTTTGTTCCACCTAATACGAAAAGAGAACAATAGACTTGCAACTATAGTCTAGGAAAAAGCTTCTCTTTGATAGCGGTCATAGGGGAGTTCAGAAAGGATCTGATCGTAGATAGAGACTGAAACCTATGCGGGGGTAGGGGCGGATGTAGCCAAGTGGATCAAGGCAGTGGATTGTGAATTATATATATATATATATATATATATATATATATATATATATATATATATATATATATATATATGATTCAAATAATCCTTAATGAAATTAAAATTCAATACATATATGAACACTATATAAGTTTAACTATTATACATGGGAAGTATAATTGGCACTTGTTCTCACATATTCCTAAACAAAACTTTAGTTAATTGATCATTATTAATGCTACAATTATTACAAATTAAAAGACTCATTTTTTATGTACAAAGAGTGACACCTTTAGCTAAGAACATTGGCCGAAGCTGCATCATTTTGCTTGTAGCTGGCCCAACATTTTAAAGATTCATATCCTTTTCTTTACTTTTCCACTTTGATTTCTCTTCATATTTATACAAGATATTCCTAATTTATTGCTTAGAATTAATTCGTTTGATGATCACTACTGGCCCCATGAACAAATTCTTTCGTGTTTTCACACTCATCGAAAAGTTCCCCCAAAAGATGGTGTCCAAAAATCAACTGTCGTTTCATGTGTCACCGGGAATGTGCTTGATATCGGTACCAAACAAAGCCCTCGACTTCTTAGATCTTGTCGTGATCCTTCCTTATCTATAATCTGAATTAAACCCCAAGATCATAAATTTGATTAATTCTATGATAATTAATAACAGAAGAAATTTCGAACACAAGATCTATGATATGCTAATTTTATGCATATATACCTCTTGTTGTTGCGTGATTGCAGCTCCACTTTTCATGTATGGAGTACTTAGAACCTGAAGAAATAATTAACGATTCATAAGTTATATGCATTTCTTTTGCCCTAAGTATATTGAATTAATGGAATACTTACGTTAACTTGTTCATGGAGAAACTTGATGTATTCAATAGCTTCAGACAACACTGATGCTGTATCAGTCTGGAAACACCAGAAAGATTGTGATTATTATAAAAAGACAAAAAAACAAGACTTTAATTTCAAGACTTAATCATCGACAAAGATGGAATTTTTTGAAGTTATATATTGTAAATGTATTGATCATGCGTACTTTTCCGAAAGGTGAAACTAATTGTTGAAGTGCAGTGATTCTGTCCCCCATCTTCTCTTTTCTCACCTGATCAATCCAAATAAACACAAAGAGTTTCAACTTTAATTGTGTTTTCAAGATCCAAAAAAGAGTAAAAAACAAGATTAACCTGTACCTTAAAAGCTGGCAATGGTGGGTTTTCATTTCTTGGTCTTTTGGTTGATGATGATTTGCTGCTTGCTTTTCTCATCATTTCTGATGTGGGATTCTTGAGAAAAAAAATCACAAAAGTAACATAAAATATTAGGTTTCTCGTGTTATATAACTTGTGGGTATAGTGTATGGGTGTCAATCTTGATCATTCTAGCTATACCTTTGTTTTATCTTCAATGGTTGATGAAGGTGGTTGCATTTGCAAAGGAAAAAAACTCGATCTAACATCATTCATTGAGGCTGCAGATGCATTCCAAAATCGAGCGTTGTTGGAGAAGTGTAGTTGTGTAGCAATGTTCGATGGTTGCACTTTTGATGGTGAATTCACTGAGAATTCATGAGGTGGCGGAGGATACTCTCCTCCACCGCCGTCACCACTGCAGCCACCAGACTGCATGGGGACACCACCATAATTAGATTGATACATATAACTCAATCCTTGATTTTGATCATAACCCGAATCTTGTTGACTCGTGGTATTTTCTGAACCGAATAAGCTTTGTATAACCGTAGAATTTCCATAGGAATGATCATCCATTGTTTGGAAGCTTGGATTTAATCCGTTTTCGTCGTATTGCATCGGTTCATTTAATCGGAAACCCCTAACATTGATTTGCTTGAACTCTGTTGGAGAATCCGAATATATTTTATGTGATTTCCATTGGGGTTCTTGGAAATTACTTGTCGCTGAGCTCAAACTATGATCTTCTTGAGCTAGGGTTTGGTAACCACTTTGATGATGATCACTTCTTTGATCTCCACGACTGTTTTGCATCAAAAGAATTAAACTTTTCTTAGTAATTAAAATAAAGAAAATTAGGGTTTATAAAGAGAACAAGAACCATGTTCTAGTAGACTTACTATAAAGCTTGATTCCAATCCAACGACTGTGATATTGGTTGTGATGAAAGACCTAATTCCATCATTTGTAAACTTGGGTTGTTGCCCAACACCCCATCACCACCACCACCTTCTCCGCCGCCACCGCCACTTGTGGTTGTTGTTGTCGTGCTTTCTCTGGTTTCTTGAAAAAGATTCATGGAGGTAACTGATACTGAATCCAAACAAGGCCTTGTTCTTGAATCCCACCAGCTGTCTGCCATCTTTTTGGATCGAATAAATTTCTTGATCTTGAAGACAATTGAGATTTTAGTACAAAAATTAATGCTTGAAAGTTATAAAAATGAAATTTGAGGGGTGGTTCTTGTGGGGTATTTATATGAAATTGAAAAAAGGATTTAGAGAGCAGGAAGGATAAGTAACAGAAGAAAAGCCAGAATTTGGTTGACTTCCTTTTCTTTTTTCCTTTGTAAAAAAACAAAATTAACTACTTTCTTTTTCACAATACATGTATATTTAGTTTATGAAAATCATTCAGAATAAATGTAACGCCTGTTGATTTTTAGTTCTTTTTAGTAAATTCGATTCATCATTTAGCGGTTGACTCTCCTTTTTAATGGTTTTGGTCTTATTGGCTTTTTAATTAGTTGTCTTAGATTTTTATTAAAGTATGTTTTAGCTTTTAGTTTAAGATAAAAATAATAATAATAATAATGGGAAAAAGGATTGGAGATATTTTATTCGATCTTTGATATAAATATTAATATGGTTATACACAAAACTCGAAATCATGCATACACTAAAAATTAACAAAGATAACAATTTTAATCTATCTATCTAACTCCTAAGAGATCATTTAAACTCATGCGGGGATAATTTGTTTTCTCAAAACATATTTATTTGAAGCCTAAATGACTTTTTATATTCTTTAATTAATAACATTTACAATATTTTTAAATTCTCAATAACTTTTTGCATTATCTCATTATATATGTAGTTATATCCACTATTTTCTTTCAAAAGCCTTTATGGAGTTGAATGTATTGTGATTAAAAAAGCTTTTATACAGTTCAATCATTTACTATTTAAATATGAAGAGTTAAAGAAATGAGTTATGTCGTATTAATGGTAATTATAATATGATTTTTTTCTTTGATAATAATGCTTGAAATTTGATAAAAGCTTGAACAAATCATTTCCAATTTTAAGTCACCATTTTGTATGACTTAATGGAAGTCTTTGAGACTTAATAGAAACAAGAATAAGAGCCAAAACTCATAAACTCCTTCCTTTTCTCCAAAATTGTAGTTATACTCATGAAGAATGAAATATGCCATGTCTCTCCCAAATATATTGATTCTAAAGTCATTTGTCTCTTTTTTTGACATGCAGATTTTGCTCTCATGTTTGGAGGTTTGTACGGTGTTTTTTCTTATGACTTTTATCTAACACTTGATAGTAATGTTTGGGAATGATAATTTATTGTCTCTTTCTATCTATCTATTATAAATGAGGTCATTCAAATGAATATGATTCAAGATAAACTATCTATATTGAACTATATTCATTTAAAACTCTCCAACCCTTCAACTTATGCTACTTGAATATGATCTTTGTATGTGATTTGTGTGTATTACTCAGTCTTGAATGTGATTCTCCAAACATCAATGTTTTACTTAGAATATCTTTATGATTTTTCTTTGTCAAGAAAAACATTTTGATTGCGGTAAAGCAATGTCATCAAGTTTCTATGGTTGAATGATGTTGAAGGAAGAAAGAAGAGTAAAAAAATAAATGAGTTTTTCTGTTTCAATAGAGAAGACGAATATGAGTTTTTTTTTTCTCTGTAGAGTTAAATGTATATTTATGTAATATTTTTATATATGTATTCAAATATCCAATTTTCTATCTTTAACGACATATTTACAATACAATATTTAATAAGATAACATCAATATTAACATTAGATATGTAATCATGATTAACTTATCGTGATATGCTTTTCATATGATAGTGTTTTTTCCATCCTACTACGACAAGAATTACAAATGACGTTTAAGAAAATATATATTATATATGATTTGTTTAACGTATATATCCACCTATGTATTTTATAAAATTAAAATTAAATATCTTTATTTTTAAGACTTGAAGTGATTAAAATGGTACATCAGAACTAATTATTTAAAATGATATATATATATATATATATATATATATATATATATATATATATATATATATATATATAAGAAACAGAAATATCATACATAACTATCTTTAATAGAACCTAGGCTCTGATACCATTAATTGCGGAACAAATTAACAAGTAGTTTCAGATATTTTTTGATGATAAAAATCATACATTAGTTTATAAAACTGTTTTCTATCTTTGCTTATAAACTTATGATTACTGATTAGAACTTGTAAAGCTTTTAATTGATTACAATAATAATGACGATTAGCTTGTATCTTTGAATCAGACATGATGAATAATAAAAGAACAAAAGTTATTTAAATATTTCAAGCATGAATTTGATTAACTTGATTATTATTAAATGCGAGTATTATTTTAACAAAAATTTCAAACTTTGTAGAATTAATAGTTAGAATAACTCGAAATGAGATTGCCATAGAGATAATACAACAATTGAATAAAATTCTTTATATATTACCTTCTTTTAAATTACAATCAGAGCATCCGTCTGGAGCAAGTATGATTTGAAAATCTAAAGATTTTGAACATCTAGAAGTAGATAGGAGAACACTTTTCTTAGACATGAACTATTTATTCAACTGTTATCAAATTTATACACTGTGTGAGTACATCAATTATCAAAAATAATCAAATTGTGTTAGTATTTATTCAACTGTTATCAAATTTATACACTGTGTGAGTACATCAATTATCAAAAATATTATCAAATCCTCTGCAGAGATAAGATGTTAAATTATTACAAGAAAACAAACAACTTTTACAAAGATGAAAGAAGATGCTCCATTATCGCAAAAGAAGATTTTCCATTATCAAAAAATGACAAAATATGATGCCAATTTGTCAAAAGCTTTACAGTTTTGTCTGCCACATCTACACTCCGACAAATGCAAGTTGATTCAATAATTCTCAAGATTGATCCGGTAATCCTTCGGTTTCCCGTTTCAAGATATTTCAAGACTCCAAGACTCCTATATATTGAGGAGATATGTTTTAATTAGAATGATCTCTAGGTTCTCTAAAAATTTCTCTCATTAAATTTCTCTCTAATGTTTAGTTCATGTCTAAGAAAAGTGTTCTCCTATCTACTTCTAGATGTTCAAAATCTTTAGATTTTCAAATCATACTTGCTCCAGACGGATGCTCTGATTGTAATTTAAAAGAAGGTAATATATAAAGAATTTTATTCAATTGTTGTATTATCTCTATGGCAATCTCATTTCGAGTTATTCTAACTATTAATTCTACAAAGTTTGAAATTTTTGTTAAAATAATACTCGCATTTAATAATAATCAAGTTAATCAAATTCATGCTTGAAATATTTAAATAACTTTTGTTCTTTTATTATTCATCATGTCTGATTCAAAGATACAAGCTAATCGTCATTATTATTGTAATCAATTAAAAGCTTTACAAGTTCTAATCAGTAATCATAAGTTTATAAGCAAAGATAGAAAACTGTTTTCTATCTTTGCTTATAAACTTATGATTACTGATTAGAACTTGTAAAGCTTTTAATTGATTACAATAATAATGACGATTAGCTTGTATCTTTGAATCAGACATGATGAATAATAAAAGAACAAAAGTTATTTAAATATTTCAAGCATGAATTTGATTAACTTGATTATTATTAAATGCGAGTATTATTTTAACAAAAATTTCAAACTTTGTAGAATTAATAGTTAGAATAACTCGAAATGAGATTGCCATAGAGATAATACAACAATTGAATAAAATTCTTTATATATTACCTTCTTTTAAATTACAATCAGAGCATCCGTCTGGAGCAAGTATGATTTGAAAATCTAAAGATTTTGAACATCTAGAAGTAGATAGGAGAACACTTTTCTTAGACATGAACTAAACATTAGAGAGAAATTTAATGAGAGAAATTTTTAGAGAACCTAGAGATGATTCTAATTAAAACATATCTCCTCAATATATAGGAGTCTTGGAGTCTTGAAATATCTTGAAACGGGAAACCGAAGGATTACCGGATCAATCTTGAGAATTATTGAATCAACTTGCATTTGTCGGAGTGTAGATGTGGCAGACAAAACTGTAAAGCTTTTGACAAATTGGCATCATATTTTGTCATTTTTTGATAATGGAAAATCTTCTTTTGCGATAATGGAGCATCTTCTTTCATCTTTGTAAAAGTTGTTTGTTTTCTTGTAATAATTTAACATCTTATCTCTGCAGAGGATTTGATAATATTTTTGATAATTGATGTACTCACACAGTGTATAAATTTGATAACAGTTGAATAAATACTAACACAATTTGATTATTTTTGATAATTGATGTACTCACACAGTGTATAAATTTGATAACAGTTGAATAAATACTAATTTGTTATCATCAAGATCTATTTTTGAACATAGACAAAAATATAAATTTCTTCATTTAGGTCTTGTTCAAATTGCTATCAAACCTCTTTTTAGAATTGGTGTTGATGCTCCTGTTCTCTTAATATTAAGAGATAAAAGACATACAGATTTTCAAAATTCTATTTTAGCTATGGCAGAAACAAATATCGCAAATGGACCAATTTATTTTAATTGTTATCCAAATTTTTCTGTAGGATTATTTGACAAAAATATTTTAGACACTTTGGTTTTAACTGTTGAAACAAAGAATTTAGAATTTAAAAATAACTCTAAACCTTTAGCAATCATTTATCGTGTTTGTTATAAAACCATGACAACTACTTTAGAACCAAAAACCCGTTTGTCAAGTCCAAGAAATGAAACAATTATTTACGAAGCAAATACTAATCATACAAAAGTTCATATGCCTAAACGACTTAAATGGTCAGAAATTACTCAATCATGTAATTGGAATTTACAAAATGTTATTGAACCAAAATCTTTAGATTCTTCAAAACAAATTTCAAATATAATTGAAATAAAGTTTTAGATTGGATTTTCTAAATTCAAAGAACTATTTATTCAACAATTCCTTATCAATTCTTTATAATATTCTTCTTCTTTTAAATAATCAAAATTAACATACGAAGGTATTTTAGAAATATCTATATTAATATTCATTTTAACAAGTTGATTGATTTATTCTGAAAGATATATTTTTAATAATACTAAGTTGAGCACTAATAACAATATATTTATTTTTAATCATTTTTGATAAACAATATATTATTTCCTTTTGAATATTATAATTATATGTGTCTTTTTCAATATTAGATAATTTAATTTCTTCGTCTTCTTTAAGTTGTTTAATTCTATTTATTTCTTTAGAAACGCTTGCAATAATTTGCCATCTAGTCTTTAATAAATTATTCCAAAAAATATTATTATTACAACAACTAATCTGTCTTTTAGAACTCATTAACACGTATATTTAGATAAATTTGTTAAATAATTATCAAGATGTATATTAAAGGTTTTTAATACTGCTTTTATGTTATTAATTTCTTGTTCTAATTCTAATAGTTCCTTATCATTAATTATTAAATTTATATTTTTTAATTCTAATACCTTTTCTTGTAATAATTTAACATCTTATCTCTGCAGAGGATTTGATAATATTTTTGATAATTGATGTACTCACACAGTGTATAAATTTGATAACAGTTGAATAAATACTAACACAATTTGATTATTTTTGATAATTGATGTACTCACACATATAAAATTTTTTTATTTCAATTTTATTTTCTTTTGATAACAGTTGAATAAATATTCATGAAGAAGATAAATACAAAACAGGTTTTAATGTTCCTTTTGGACATTATGAGTGGAACGTTATGCCCTTTGGTTTAAAGAATGCTCCTTCTGAATTTCAAAACGTTATGAATGATATTATCATTCCTATAAATAGTTTTTCAATTGTTTATATTGATGATGTTCTTATTTTTTCAAAATCTATTGATCAACATTTCAAAAATTTAAATCAGTTTTATGATTTAATTTATAAAAATGGCTTAGCTGTTTCAGCTAAGAAAATGCATTTATTTCAAAATGAAATTAGATTTTTAGGACATAACATTGTTAATAATACTATTAAACCTATTATAAGAAGTTTAGAATTTTCTAATAAATTTCCTGATGAAATTATAGATAAAAAACAACTTCAACGGTTTCTAGGATGTTTAAATTATATTCATGATTTTTTCAAAGATTTAGGAACTCTTTGCAAACCTCTTTATAATAGATTAAAAAACAATCCAGAACCTTGGACTCAAGAACATACTAATATTGTTAAACTTATAAAACAAAAAATTCCTTCTTTACCTTGTTTAAATTTACCACATCCTCATGCTAATATCATAGTCGAAACTGATGCTATACTAAAACAAATCACGTCTTACGCTAATCCAACCAATCACTGGTCTGGTCTCTGTATCATTCTTAACAAAACTCATAATTTTCTTAAAATTCTTCAAACAAAAATTAACCAAATAACAAACAGAAATATCATACATAACTATCTTTAATAGAACCTAGGCTTTGATACCATTAATTGCGGAACAAATTAACAAGTAGTTTCAGATATTTTTTGATGATAAAAATCATACATTAGTTTATAAAACTGTTTTCTATCTTTGCTTATAAACTTATGATTACTGATTAGAACTTGTAAAGCTTTTAATTGATTACAATAATAATGACGATTAGCTTGTATCTTTGAATCAGACATGATGAATAATAAAAGAACAAAAGTTATTTAAATATTTCAAGCATGAATTTGATTAACTTGATTATTATTAAATGCGAGTATTATTTTAACAAAAATTTCAAACTTTGTAGAATTAATAGTTAGAATAACTCGAAATGAGATTGCCATAGAGATAATACAACAATTGAATAAAATTCTTTATATATTACCTTCTTTTAAATTACAATCAGAGCATCCGTCTGGAGCAAGTATGATTTGAAAATCTAAAGATTTTGAACATCTAGAAGTAGATAGGAGAACACTTTTCTTAGACATGAACTAAACATTAGAGAGAAATTTAATGAGAGAAATTTTTAGAGAACCTAGAGATGATTCTAATTAAAACATATCTCCTCAATATATAGGAGTCTTGGAGTCTTGAAATATCTTGAAACGGGAAACCGAAGGATTACCGGATCAATCTTGAGAATTATTGAATCAACTTGCATTTGTCGGAGTGTAGATGTGGCAGACAAAACTGTAAAGCTTTTGACAAATTGGCATCATATTTTGTCATTTTTTGATAATGGAAAATCTTCTTTTGCGATAATGGAGCATCTTCTTTCATCTTTGTAAAAGTTGTTTGTTTTCTTGTAATAATTTAACATCTTATCTCTGCAGAGGATTTGATAATATTTTTGATAATTGATGTACTCACACAGTGTATAAATTTGATAACAGTTGAATAAATACTAACACAATTTGATTATTTTTGATAATTGATGTACTCACACAGTGTATAAATTTGATAACAGTTGAATAAATACTAATTGAAAAGGTATCATCAGATTGGATTTATTCTTGAGTTTGAATAGGTAAATTATTTTCTTGTTTTATAACGGTTTTCTTGGCAGTCATTATAAAATTCTTTTCTTCTGGTGTAATATAGAAATCCCACCAACCTTTAAGAGTACCAGTAAACCCAGAAATAATAATATTAACAATTTGAAGTTGAGTATTATTGTGAGACTTGTAAGCATTAGCTGCCATGGTCATTTCTTGAACAATATTAAGAATTTGATGTTCAGAGTTACCATCGATATTCCATTCGTAAACAGAGGTACCATCGTAAGCTGAACGATCATATTGAAAAGCTCTTTCTTCAATTTGAACATCAGGAAGAGAAGGTCTATTCCAATAAATTCTGATTCCAATTCTGATTCTAGTTTTTCCGATTTTCAAGAAAATGATTTAAACATTTTAGAGCAAAATAGTTCAAGTTCGGAAGATTCTGATACATGCGAATGTGTTGGAAAATGTAATTGTAATTATTCAATTAATGTCCTTACAAACAATGACAAAGATCTTTTAAAAAATTTAGATTCCATTAAAGATAAAAATATCCAAGAACTGTTAATAAAACAAATGCTTAATAAGAATGAAAATTCTGTTTCAGATAATACAAGTAGTTTCAGATATTTTTTTGCGGAACAAATTAAGTATTTATTCAACTGTTATCAAATTTATACACTGTGTGAGTACATCAATTATCAAAAATAATCAAATTGTGTTAGTATTTATTCAACTGTTATCAAATTTATACACTGTGTGAGTACATCAATTATCAAAAATATTATCAAATCCTCTGCAGAGATAAGATGTTAAATTATTACAAGAAAACAAACAACTTTTACAAAGATGAAAGAAGATGCTCCATTATCGCAAAAGAAGATTTTCCATTATCAAAAAATGACAAAATATGATGCCAATTTGTCAAAAGCTTTACAGTTTTGTCTGCCACATCTACACTCCGACAAATGCAAGTTGATTCAATAATTCTCAATAATTTGTTCCGCAAAAAACCCTTATAAACAATCTAATAAATACTTGTTAGTATTTATTCAACTGTTATCAAATTTATACACTGTGTGAGTACATCAATTATCAAAAATAATCAAATTGTGTTAGTATTTATTCAACTGTTATCAAATTTATACACTGTGTGAGTACATCAATTATCAAAAATATTATCAAATCCTCTGCAGAGATAAGATGTTAAATTATTACAAGAAAACAAACAACTTTTACAAAGATGAAAGAAGATGCTCCATTATCGCAAAAGAAGATTTTCCATTATCAAAAAATGACAAAATATGATGCCAATTTGTCAAAAGCTTTACAGTTTTGTCTGCCACATCTACACTCCGACAAATGCAAGTTGATTCAATAATTCTCAAGATTGATCCGGTAATCCTTCGGTTTCCCGTTTCAAGATATTTCAAGACTCCAAGACTCCTATGATTAGCTATTTGTGCTGACCTTAGATTTAAAGAAAAACTTAAAAAGGATAGAATTAATAGTAAAAATGAATTAGGAAATTTTTGTCAACAATATGGTTATCAACCATTAACAGGTCCGTCTACTTCAAAAACCAAAAAATATAATAAAAAGTCTTCAAAATATTTCAAGAAAAAGAAATATAATAAAACAGAAAATTATAAGAATTATAAGAAAAATAAATTTTCAACATCAAAAAACCCTTATAAACAATCTAATAAAAAATCTAAAAGAAAATCAAAAGACATTATTATTTGAAAATCTTCTTTTGCGATAATGGAGCATCTTCTTTCATCTTTGTAAAAGTTGTTTGTTTTCTTGTAATAATTTAACATCTTATCTCTGCAGAGGATTTGATAATATTTTTGATAATTGATGTACTCACACAGTGTATAAATTTGATAACAGTTGAATAAATACTAACACAATTTGATTATTTTTGATAATTGATGTACTCACACAGTGTATAAATTTGATAACAGTTGAATAAATACTCACACAGTGTATAAATTTGATAACAGTTGAATTAAAAGCTTTACAAGTTCTAATCAGTAAAGCTTTTGACAAATTGGCATCATATTTTGTCATTTTTTGATAATGGAAAATCTTCTTTTGCGATAATGGAGCATCTTCTTTCATCTTTGTAAAAGTTGTTTGTTTTCTTGTAATAATTTAACATCTTATCTCTGCAGAGGATTTGATAATATTTTTGATAATTGATGTACTCACACAGTGTATAAATTTGATAACAGTTGAATAAATACTAACACAATTTGATTATTTTTGATAATTGATGTACTCACACAGTGTATAAATTTGATAACAGTTGAATAAATACTCACACAGTGTATAAATTTGATAACAGTTGAATAAATACTAACACAAAAGCTAATCGTCATTATTATTGTAATCAATTAAAAGCTTTACAAGTTCTAATCAGTAATCATAAGTTTATAAGCAAAGATAGAAAACAGTTTTATAAACTAATGTATGATTTTTATCATCAAAAAATATCTGAAACTACTTGTTAATTTGTTCCGCAATTAATGGTATCAGAGCCTAGGTTCTATTAAAGATAGTTATGTATGATATTTCTGTTTGTTATTTGGTTAATTTTTGTTTGAAGAATTTTAAGAAAATTATGAGTTTTGTTAAGAATGATACAGAGACCAGACCAGTGATTGGTTGGATTAGCGTAAGACGTGCAAGTATGGTAAGTCGCGGAGCCGGACCACAATCATCGTTGGGCCGATGCCCTCTCTGTTCATCCTAAATAGAACAAGTAAGTTTTCTTATAAAATCTTTAAACTAAAATTAATCAAATATGAGTAGATTTTCACGCATATTATCTAAAAAATATGATACTGGTAAAAATATCATGAATAAAGAACAAGATTATGATGATAACCATATAAACTCTATTGAAGAAACTATTGATAATATAGAACAAAATTTAAATGATTGGACTATACCTAAAACAAATATAAATACAATTTATAGAATAGGGACTTTTGATTATTTTCAAAGTTACTCAATTAAAATGACTGAACAAACCCTATCCATTGGTCAAGACCAACAAAATATAAATTTGTTATCAAATTTATCTTTGCTCCAGACGGATGCTCTGATTGTAATTTAAAAGAAGGTAATATATAAAGAATTTTATTCAATTGTTGTATTATCTCTATGGCAATCTCATTTCGAGTTATTCTAACTATTAATTCTACAAAGTTTGAAATTTTTGTTAAAATAATACTCGCATTTAATAATAATCAAGTTAATCAAATTCATGCTTGAAATATTTAAATAACTTTTGTTCTTTTATTATTCATCATGTCTGATTCAAAGATACAAGCTAATCGTCATTATTATTGTAATCAATTAAAAGCTTTACAAGTTCTAATCAGTAATCATAAGTTTATAAGCAAAGATAGAAAACAGTTTTATAAACTGTGTGAGTACATCAATTATCAAAAATAATCAAATTGTGTTAGTATTTATTCAACTGTTATCAAATTTATACACTGTGTGAGTACATCAATTATCAAAAATATTATCAAATCCTCTGCAGAGATAAGATGTTAAATTATTACAAGAAAACAAACAACTTTTACAAAGATGAAAGAAGATGCTCCATTATCGCAAAAGAAGATTTTCCATTATCAAAAAATGACAAAATATGATGCCAATTTGTCAAAAGCTTTACAGTTTTGTCTGCCACATCTACACTCCGACAAATGCAAGTTGATTCAATAATTCTCAAGATTGATCCGGTAATCCTTCGGTTTCCCGTTTCAAGATATTTCAAGACTCCAAGACTCCTATATATTGAGGAGATATGTTTTAATTAGAATCATCTCTAGGTTCTCTAAAAATTTCTCTCATTAAATTTCTCTCTAATGTTTAGTTCATGTCTAAGAAAAGTGTTCTCCTATCTACTTCTAGATGTTCAAAATCTTTAGATTTTCAAATCATACTTGCTCCAGACGGATGCTCTGATTGTATGATTTGAAAATCTAAAGATTTTCTTAAAATTCTTCAAACAAAAGTCTTCAAAATTGTGAATAACTGGTAAAAATATCATGATAATCTTGGAATAATCCATGGAACTTTGAATAACATGGTGAACTGTAACAAATATTCAAATTCTGGGATTTGTTGAATAAATAGTTCTTTGAATTTAGAAAATCCTTTGAGAATTTCAGTGGGTAAACAAATAGGAACAAGTCCCATATAACGATACCAATTGACAAACCATCTGGGGTATTCACAGTTGAAATTTTTATCAAAGAAAATGAACCATGAATGAGAATAGTTTCGAAGAAAAAATGCTTTAGTCCAAGCTTCTTGGTAATCATAATATGAATATCTTGGATAAGCAGGGAATTGATAAAGGGGTTTTTCGAAGGAAAGATTGGATGACCAATTTTCTGGAGAAATGATTTTAAGAATTCGGGTTTTGCTAAAATCAATAGATCCTTCCTTATTATTAGAACGGTGATCAATCTGAACAGATCCAGATTCTTGTAGAATGGTTTGATAATATTCTCGAGATTTGTAAGAGTTTTCATGAAAGGTTTTTATGTATGATAATACAACAATTGAATAAAATTCTTTATATATTACCTTCTTTTAAATTACAATCAGAGCATCCGTCTGGAGCAAGTATGATTTGAAAATCTAAAGATTTTGAACATCTAGAAGTAGATAGGAGAACACTTTTCTTAGACATGAACTAAACATTAGAGAGAAATTTAATGAGAGAAATTTTTAGAGAACCTCGAGATGATTCTAATTAAAACATATCTCCTCAATATATAGGAGTCTTGGAGTCTTGAAATATCTTGAAACGGGAAACCGAAGGATTACCGGATCAATCTTGAGAATTATTGAATCAACTTGCATTTGTCGGAGTGTAGATGTGGCAGACAAAACTGTAAAGCTTTTGACAAATTGGCATCATATTTTGTCATTTTTTGATAATGGAAAATCTTCTTTTGCGATAATGGAGCATCTTCTTTCATCTTTGTAAAAGTTGTTTGTTTTCTTGTAATAATTTAACATCTTATCTCTGCAGAGGATTTGATAATATTTTTGATAATTGATGTACTCACACAGTGTATAAATTTGATAACAGTTGAATAAATACTAACACAATTTGATTATTTTTGATAATTGAGTAAACTACTTGTTAATTTGTTCCGCAATTACTGGTCTGGTCTCTGTATCATTCTTAACAAAACTCATAATTTTCTTAAAATTCTTCAAACAAAAATTAACCAAATAACAAACAGAAATATCATACATAACTATCTTTAATAGAACCTAGGCTCTGATACCATTAATTGCGGAACAAATTAACAAGTAGTTTCAGATATTTTTTGATGATAAAAATCATACATTAGTTTATAAAACTGTTTTCTATCTTTGCTTATAAACTTATGATTACTGATTAGAACTTGTAAAACTTTTAATTGATTACAATAATAATGACGATTAGCTTGTATCTTTGAATCAGACATGATGAATAATAAAAGAACAAAAGTTATTTAAATATTTCAAGCATGAATTTGATTAACTTGATTATTATTAAATGCGAGTATTATTTTAACAAAAATTTCAAACTTTGTAGAATTAATAGTTAGAATAACTCGAAATGAGATTGCCATAGAGATAATACAACAATTGAATAAAATTCTTTATATATTACCTTCTTTTAAATTACAATCAGAGCATCCGTCTGGAGCAAGTATGATTTGAAAATCTAAAGATTTTGAACATCTAGAAGTAGATAGGAGAACACTTTTCTTAGACATGAACTAAACATTAGAGAGAAATTTAATGAGAGAAATTTTTAGAGAACCTAGAGTTAGTATTTATTCAACTGTTATCAAATTTATACATTGTGTGAGTACATCAATTATCAAAAATAATCAAATTGTGTTAGTATTTATTCAACTGTTATCAAATTTATACACTGTGTGAGTACATCAATTATCAAAAATATTATCAAATCCTCTGCAGAGATAAGATGTTAAATTATTACAAGAAAACAAACAACTTTTACAAAGATGAAAGAAGATGCTCCATTATCGCAAAAGAAGATTTTCCATTATCAAAAAATGACAAAATATGATGCCAATTTGTCAAAAGCTTTACAGTTTTGTCTGCCACATCTACACTCCGACAAATGCAAGTTGATTCAATAATTCTCAAGATTGATCCGGTAATCCTTCGGTTTCCCGTTTCAAGATATTTCAAGACTCCAAGACTCCTATATATTGAGGAGATATGTTTTAATTAGAATCATCTCTAGGTTCTCTAAAAATTTCTCTCATTAAATTTCTCTCTAATGTTTAGTTCATGTCTAAGAAAAGTGTTCTCCTATCTACTTCTAGATGTTCAAAATCTTTAGATTTTCAAATCATACTTGCTCCAGACGGATGCTCTGATTGTAATTTAAAAGAAGGTAATATATAAAGAATTTTATTCAATTGTTGTATTATCTCTATGGCAATCTCATTTCGAGTTATTCTAACTATTAATTCTACAAAGTTTGAAATTTTTGTTAAAATAATACTCGCATTTAATAATAATCAAGTTAATCAAATTCATGCTTGAAATATTTAAATAACTTTTGTTCTTTTATTATTCATCATGTCTGATTCAAAGATACAAGCTAATCGTCATTATTATTGTAATCAATTAAAAGCTTTACAAGTTCTAATCAGTAATCATAAGTTTATAAGCAAAGATAGAAAACAGTTTTATAAACTAATGTATGATTTTTATCATCAAAAAATATCTGAAACTACTTGTTAATTTGTTCCGCAATAAATGGTATCAGAGCCTAGGTTCTATTAAAGATAGTTATGTATGATATTTCTGTTTGTTATTTGGTTAATTTTTAAATATCATACATAACTATCTTTAATAGAACCTAGGCTCTGATACCATTAATTGCGGAACAAATTAACAAGTAGTTTCAGATATTTTTTGATGATAAAAATCATACATTAGTTTATAAAACTGTTTTCTATCTTTGCTTATAAACTTATGATTACTGATTAGAACTTGTAAAGCTTTTAATTGATTACAATAATAATGACGATTAGCTTGTATCTTTGAATCAGACATGATGAATAATAAAAGAACAAAAGTTATTTAAATATTTCAAGCATGAATTTGATTAACTTGATTATTATTAAATGCGAGTATTATTTTAACAAAAATTTCAAACTTTGTAGAATTAATAGTTAGAATAACTCGAAATGAGATTGCCATAGAGATAATACAACAATTGAATAAAATTCTTTATATATTACCTTCTTTTAAATTACAATCAGAGCATCCGTCTGGAGCAAGTATGATTTGAAAATCTAAAGATTTTGAACATCTAGAAGTAGATAGGAGAACACTTTTCTTAGACATGAACTAAACATTAGAGAGAAATTTAATGAGAGAAATTTTTAGAGAACCTAGAGATGATTCTAATTAAAACATATCTCCTCAATATATAGGAGTCTTGGAGTCTTGAAATATCTTGAAACGGGAAACCGAAGGATTACCGAATCAATCTTGAGAATTATTGAATCAACTTGCATTTGTCGGAGTGTAGATGTGGCAGACAAAACTGTAAAGCTTTTGACAAATTGGCATCATATTTTGTCATTTTTTGATAATGGAAAATCTTCTTTTGCGATAATGGAGCATCTTCTTTCATCTTTGTAAAAGTTGTTTGTTTTCTTGTAATAATTTAACATCTTATCTCTGCAGAGGATTTGATAATATTTTTGATAATTGATGTACTCACACAGTGTATAAATTTGATAACAGTTGAATAAATACTAACACAATTTGATTATTTTTGATAATTGATGTACTCACACAGTGTATAAATTTGATAACAGTTGAATAAATACTTGTGTTAGTATTTATTCAACTGTTATCAAATTTATACACTGTGTGAGTACATCAATTATCAAAAATAATCAAATTGTGTTAGTATTTATTCAACTGTTATCAAATTTATACACTGTGTGAGTACATCAATTATCAAAAATATTATCAAATCCTCTGCAGAGATAAGATGTTAAATTATTACAAGAAAACAAACAACTTTTACAAAGATGAAAGAAGATGCTCCATTATCGCAAAAGAAGATTTTCCATTATCAAAAAATGACAAAATATGATGCCAATTTGTCAAAAGCTTTACAGTTTTGTCTGCCACATCTACACTCCGACAAATGCAAGTTGATTCAATAATTCTCAAGATTGATCCGGTAATCCTTCGGTTTCCCGTTTCAAGATATTTCAAGACTCCAAGACTCCTATATATTGAGGAGATATGTTTTAATTAGAATCATCTCTAGGTTCTCTAAAAATTTCTCTCATTAAATTTCTCTCTAATGTTTAGTTCATGTCTAAGAAAAGTGTTCTCCTATCTACTTCTAGATGTTCAAAATCTTTAGATTTTCAAATCATACTTGCTCCAGACGGATGCTCTGATTGTAATTTAAAAGAAGGTAATATATAAAGAATTTTATTCAATTGTTGTATTATCTCTATGGCAATCTCATTTCGAGTTATTCTAACTATTAATTCTACAAAGTTTGAAATTTTTGTTAAAATAATACTCGCATTTAATAATAATCAAGTTAATCAAATTCATGCTTGAAATATTTAAATAACTTTTGTTCTTTTATTATTCATCATGTCTGATTCAAAGATACAAGCTAATCGTCATTATTATTGTAATCAATTAAAAGCTTTACAAGTTCTAATCAGTAATCATAAGTTTATAAGCAAAGATAGAAAACAGTTTTATAAACTAATGTATGATTTTTATCATCAAAAAATATCTGAAACTACTTGTTAATTTGTTCCGCAATTAATGGTATCAGAGCCTAGGTTCTATTAAAGATAGTTATGTATGATATTTCTGTTTGTTATTTGGTTAATTTTTGTTTGAAGAATTTTAAGAAAATGATTTAAACATTTTAGAGCAAAATAGTTCAAGTTCGGAAGATTCTGATACATGCGAATGTGTTGGAAAATGTAATTGTAATTATTCAATTAATGTCCTTACAAACAATGACAAAGATCTTTTAAAAAATTTAGATTCCATTAAAGATAAAAATATCCAAGAACTGTTAATAAAACAAATGCTTAATAAGAATGAAAATTCTGTTTCAGATAATACAAAAATTTTTAATTTAAAGGACATATATGAACGATTTTCTGGAACAAAACCCATTTCCATGCAAGAACTTCAAGAAGAATTAAAATCAGTTAAACAAGACATAAAAGAAATTAAAGGCAAAATTATAACTCTTGAAAAGGGAAAAAATATTATTAATTCACAAAATAATGATAATAAAGATGAAAAGGTTATCGAAAGAATTATAAATGATCAAATTTCTCAAAAATGGAATACTCAAATAACTTTAGTAAAGGATAATTTTAAAATGGATATTACTGCTCTAATTGATAGTGGTGCTGATATGAACTGTATACAAGAAAAAATATTATTTATCAAAATAATTATTCGAATGAAACTCTTTTAACTATTTCAGATCAACTAAATAGGATTGAAGAAAATACTATAAATTTACAGTTATCAAAAGAAAATAAAATTGAAACAAAAAAATTTTATAATAATATAGCAAGCTCTAGTAATGTCAGCTTTATTCCTCATCAAATAAATGAGAATTTTAATCTTGGAAATAAAGATTTAATTGATGAATTAGAAAAAAGACTTACTAATTTTCGTATTTCAAAAAATGTATCTATAAATATGTTAAAAACAAATAATGACTCTTTTGACGAATCTGACGAAAGTAATAATGAAAGTGAATTAAATTTAGACAATCTTACTCAACAATTCATAAATGATAATGATGATATAAATCAGCTTACAAATGATTTTTCAAGATTAAATAAGATTAATTCTTTTGTTAATAATCCAAAACCAACTATTAAAAATTATTGGAATAGACCTTCTCTTCCTGATGTTCAAATTGAAGAAAGAGCTTTTCAATATGATCGTTCAGCTTACGATGGTACCTCTGTTTACGAATGGAATATCGATGGTAACTCTGAACATCAAATTCTTAATATTGTTCAAGAAATGACCATGGCAGCTAATGCTTACAAGTCTCACAATAATACTCAACTTCAAATTGTTAATATTATTATTTTTGGGTTTACTGGTACTCTTAAAGGTTGGTGGGATTTCTATATTACACCAGAAGAAAAGAATTTTATTCAATTAAATATGTTAAAAAAAAATATTTCAATAATATTTTAAAACAAGATTACGATGGTATTAAAGATAGTTATGTATGATATTTCTGAAAAACAAAAATTTTTTGTTCTATATTATCAATAGTTTCTTCAATAGAGTTTATATGGTTATCATCATAATCTTGTTCTTTATTCATGATATTTTTACCAGTATCATATTTTTTAGATAATATGCGTGAAAATCTACTCATATTTGATTAATTTTAGTTTAAAGATTTTATAAGAAAACTTACTTGTTCTATTTAGGATGAACAGAGAGGGCATCGGCCCAACGATGATTGTGGTCCGGCTCCGCGACTTACCATACTTGCACGTCTTACGCTAATCCAACCAATCACTGGTCTGGTCTCTGTATCATTCTTAACAAAACTCATAATTTTCTTAATATTCTTCAAACAAAAATTAACCAAATAACAAACAGAAATATCATACATAACTATCTTTAATAGAACCTAGGCTCTGATACCATTAATTGCGGAACAAATTAACAAGTAGTTTCAGATATTTTTTGATGATAAAAATCATACATTAGTTTATAAAACTGTTTTCTATCTTTGCTTATAAACTTATGATTACTGATTAGAACTTGTAAAGCTTTTAATTGATTACAATAATAATGACGATTAGCTTGTATCTTTGAATCAGACATGATGAATAATAAAAGAACAAAAGTTATTTAAATATTTCAAGCATGAATTTGATTAACTTGATTATTATTAAATGCGAGTATTATTTTAACAAAAATTTCAAACTTTGTAGAATTAATAGTTAGAATAACTCGAAATGAGATTGCCATAGAGATAATACAACAATTGAATAAAATTCTTTATATATTACCTTCTTTTAAATTACAATCAGAGCATCCGTCTGGAGCAAGTATGATTTGAAAATCTAAAGATTTTGAACATCTAGAAGTAGATAGGAGAACACTTTTCTTAGACATGAACTAAACATTAGAGAGAAATTTAATGAGAGAAATTTTTAGAGAACCTAGAGATGATTCTAATTAAAACATATCTCCTCAATATATAGGAGTCTTGGAGTCTTGAAATATCTTGAAACGGGAAACCGAAGGATTACCGGATCAATCTTGAGAATTATTGAATCAACTTGCATTTGTCGGAGTGTAGATGTGGCAGACAAAACTGTAAAGCTTTTGACAAATTGGCATCATATTTTGTCATTTTTTGATAATGGAAAATCTTCTTTTGCGATAATGGAGCATCTTCTTTCATCTTTGTAAAAGTTGTTTGTTTTCTTGTAATAATTTAACATCTTATCTCTGCAGAGGATTTGATAATATTTTTGATAATTGATGTACTCACACAGTGTATAAATTTGATAACAGTTGAATAAATACTAACACATTTTTGATAATTGATGTACTCACACAGTGTATAAATTTGATAACAGTTGAATAAATACTAACACAATTTGATAACACGTAGTACTACCCCCCCTTGAATAACAAACACTTTTTGCAAAATACCTAAAAAGGTATGACACCAAGGGTGGAGGGTGAAATACGAAATGAAAGAATACCTTTCATTGAAGGTATAACACCAAAATTAAAAATTTAATTAATCTGCAAATGGATCATCAAAAGGATCTTGAGCATCTTGAAAATTATTTTTGACAGATGTGGGAGAATTTTCTGAATTAGTTGGAGAATTGCGAATTTCTTGAAGTAATTGTTGTAGATCTTCAGGGGAAGAATTTGCAGCGGCACGAATTTTGCTAATAAGATTAGCATCTGGAGAAGATAGACTCTTGATAAGATTCGCTTCAATTTCTGGCTTTTGATTATACATTGATTGATAATGATTGAAAACAGCCTGCTCGTTTGCTTGAGAAATTGTGACTTTATCCCACCATTTTAGACGAAATTGTCTATTGAGCCAAGGGGGATTTAAGTCTGTTGCTTCTTGATAAGAGAATGTCCAGGACATGATCCATGGAACTTTGAATAACATGGTGAACTGTAACAAATATTCAAATTCTGGGATTTGTTGAATAAATAGTTCTTTGAATTTAGAAAATCCTTTGAGAATTTCAGTGGGTAAACAAATAGGAACAAGTCCCATATAACGATACCAATTGACAAACCATCTGGGGTATTCACAGTTGAAATTTTTATCAAAGAAAATGAACCATGAATGAGAATAGTTTCGAAGAAAAAATGCTTTAGTCCAAGCTTCTTGGTAATCATAATATGAATATCTTGGATAAGCAGGGAATTGATAAAGGGGTTTTTCGAAGGAAAGATTGGATGACCAATTTTCTGGAGAAATGATTTTAAGAATTCGGGCTTTGCTAAAATCAATAGATCCTTCCTTATTATTAGAACGGTGATCAATCTGAACAGATCCAGATTCTTGTAGAATGGTTTGATAATATTCTCGAGATTTGTAAGAGTTTTCATGAAAGGTTTTTCCTCGACCAAAGAGATGTTCAGTAAGAACATGAAAACCTTGATTAAGCTTAAGAATTTGAGAATCTTCAAGTATTTGGATTTTCAAGAGATTTGGATTGAGAACATAAGGGGCTTTATTTGTAGGTTTAGGATTTGTTGAAATTTGTGTCTCAGAAGGAATAGGTTTTGAAAAAGGGCTAATTGATTGAACTGGAGAAATGTTTGGAGTAGCTAGTTTTGATTGTAGCATGTTTGAATAAAGTTGAGAATTTTTTGCAATTGGAGTTAATGGGGAAAAACGATTTTGACTTGAGAAAGGAACAAGCTTTTGATTAACTGGTTTCTTGTCTTCAATCTTGGAGGAAGACGATGAACTCATTTTCCCTGCAAAAATTCACGAGAAAGAAAAAATCTGGTAATGAATTGCTTTCTCCTTTTATAAATTCAATATCGAAATCAAAATTGCCCAATAATGCTTGCCATCTAGCAAAAATTTGTTTAGAAATAATATTTTTAACATCTTTTTCTAAAATTGATTTTGCAGATTGACAATCAATTCTTAATAAAAACTTTTTCATAAATAAATCATCTTCAAATTTAGTAATACATAAAACAATACTTAAAATCTCCTTTTTAACAGTTGAATAATTCTTTTGAGTATTATTCCAAGCACCTGAATAAAAACGAACCAATTGTTCTTCAGAGGAATTTAATAATTTTTGTTTTAAAATACCTCCAAATCCAATATCACTAGCATCAGTTTCGACTATGATATTAGCATGAGGATGTGGTAAATTTAAACAAGGTAAAGAAGGAATTTTTTGTTTTATAAGTTTAACAATATTAGTATGTTCTTGAGTCCAAGGTTCTGGATTGTTTTTTAATCTATTATAAAGAGGTTTGCAAAGAGTTCCTAAATCTTTGAAAAAATCATGAATATAATTTAAACATCCTAGAAACCGTTGAAGTTGTTTTTTATCTATAATTTCATCAGGAAATTTATTAGAAAATTCTAAACTTCTTATAATAGGTTTAATAGTATTATTAACAATGTTATGTCCTAAAAATCTAATTTCATTTTGAAATAAATGCATTTTCTTAGCTGAAACAGCTAAGCCATTTTTATAAATTAAATCATAAAACTGATTTAAATGTTTGAAATGTTGATCAATAGATTTTGAAAAAATAAGAACATCATCAATATAAACAATTGAAAAACTATTTATAGGAATGATAATATCATTCATAACGTTTTGAAATTCAGAAGGAGCATTCTTTAAACCAAAGGGCATAACGTTCCACTCATAATGTCCAAAAGGAACATTAAAACCTGTTTTGTATTTATCTTCTTCATGAATTTGAATTTGCCAAAAACCAGATTTCATATCGAATTTTGAAAATATTTTTGAATCATAAAGTTTTTTCAATAAATCTCTTTTATTAGGAATAGGATATCTAATCCAATCTAAAACTTTATTTAAAGGTTTATAATTGATAACTAATCTTGGTGATCCTCTTTCTAATTCAGCAGCATTCATAACATAGAAAGCTGAACAAGACCAAGGAGATTTAAAAGGTCTTATTAATTTTTTGTCCAATAAATCTTGAATTTCTTTTTTACAATGAGCTTCTAATTCATTATTCATATGAATAGCTCTTGATTTTGAAGGAATATCTTTTTCATTAAAAGTTTTAATATAAGGTAATTTGACAATATGTTGTTTTCTGTTCCAAAAGGCGTTTGGAATATTTGAGCAAACATTATTTTCAAACTTTTGTTTTAAAGCTATAATTTTGTCTTGAATATACTTATCTTGTAATTGATTATGTATACGAAAATCATTAATTTCATTGATAAGGTAATTTGCTTGTTTTGTTTTATAATTAAGAATATTAATAGTTGAATAAGACGGAGGTTCACAAAATTTAAACATAATTTCTTTTCCAAAAACTTTAGTAATAATTCCATCATCTTGAACCATAAAAGGATATAATTTAGTAATAAAAGGTGTTCCTAAAATTAAAGGAGAAGTAAGATTTTTTACTAAAATTAAATGAGTTTTATAACAATAATCTTGATTGTTACAAATATGAACATCGGAAACTTTATAATTTATTTTTAAACTGGTTCCTTCAGCTCCAGTAAGCCTAGAAGAAGTTTTTTCATAAAATTGAGTGGGAAATATACCTTCTTGTATACAGTTCATATCAGCACCACTATCAATTAGAGCAGTAATATCCATTTTAAAATTATCCTTTACTAAAGTTATTTGAGTATTCCATTTTTGAGAAATTTGATCATTTATAATTCTTTCGATAACCTTTTCATCTTTATTATCATTATTTTGTGAATTAATAATATTTTTTCCCTTTTCAAGAGTTATAATTTTGCCTTTAATTTCTTTTATGTCTTGTTTAACTGATTTTAATTCTTCTTGAAGTTCTTGCATGGAAATGGGTTTTGTTTCAGAAAATCGTTCATATATGTCCTTTAAATTAAAAATTTTTGTATTATCTGAAACAGAATTTTCATTCTTATTAAGCATTTGTTTTATTAACAGTTCTTGGATATTTTTATCTTTAATGGAATCTAAATTTTTTAAAAGATCTTTGTCATTGTTTGTAAGGACATTAATTGAATAATTACAATTACATTTTCCAACACATTCGCATGTATCAGAATCTTCCGAACTTGAACTATTTTGCTCTAAAATGTTTAAATCATTTTCTTGAAAATCGGAAAAACTAGAATCAGAATTGGAATCAGAATTTAACATAATTTTTCTAATTTGTTCTTTTAATTCTTCCGAAATATTTAATTCATTAATTTTTGTTTTTGCATAACAATTATTAGCATTATGACCATTACGACCACATTTATGGCAAATAATAATGTCTTTTGATTTTCTTTTAGATTTTTTATTAGATTGTTTATAAGGGTTTTTTGATGTTGAAAATTTATTTTTCTTATAATTCTTATAATTTTCTGTTTTATTATATTTCTTTTTCTTGAAATATTTTGAAGACTTTTTATTATATTTTTTGGTTTTTGAAGTAGACGGACCTGTTAATGGTTGATAACCATATTGTTGACAAAAATTTCCTAATTCATTTTTACTATTAATTCTATCCTTTTTAAGTTTTTCTTTAAATCTAAGGTCAGCACAAATAGCTAATCCTTCTTTATTAATATAATTAATTAAATCTCCATAAGTTAGGTTTTGATAAGGAATTGTATTATTAAAATTTTCTCTTAATTTTTGTCTAATTCTTTCGGCAAAAAGTTTTGGAAGTCCAGCAATAAAACGTTCTTTCCAATAAGATTCTTTACAATCAGGTCTTGAAAAAACTTTAACGAGATAATTATCTTTGTACCATCTGAAATCAGTTAATTTTCTACAATGTAAGTTCATTAGAATTTCAGAAGTTCTTTCTTGAAAAGTAGTAGGATCTCCTACAAAGTTTTTGATTATAGCAAAAATTAAAGTATTAACCATATCATCTTCTTGAGTTTGAATAGGTAAATTATTTTCTTGTTTTATAACGGTTTTCTTGGCAGTCATTATAAAATTCTTTTCTTCTGGTGTAATATAGAAATCCCACCAACCTTTAAGAGTACCAGTAAACCCAGAAATAATAATATTAACAATTTGAAGTTGAGTATTATTGTGAGACTTGTAAGCATTAGCTGCCATGGTCATTTCTTGAACAATATTAAGAATTTGATGTTCAGAGTTACCATCGATATTCCATTCGTAAACAGAGGTACCATCGTAAGCTGAACGATCATATTGAAAAGCTCTTTCTTCAATTTGAACATCAGGAAGAGAAGGTCTATTCCAATAATTTTTAATAGTTGGTTTTGGATTATTACCAAAAGAATTAATCTTATTTAATCTTGAAAAATCATTTGTAAGCTGATTTATATCATCATTATCATTTATGAATTGTTGAGTAAGATTGTCTAAATTTAATTCACTTTCATTATTACTTTCGTCAGATTCGTCAAAAGAGTCATTATTTGTTTTTAACATATTTATAGATACATTTTTTGAAATACGAAAATTAGTAAGTCTTTTTTCTAATTCATCAATTAAATCTTTATTTCCAAGATTAAAATTCCCATTTATTTGATGAGGAATAAAGCTGACATTACTAGAGCTTGCTATATTATTATAAAATTTTTTTGTTTCAATTTTATTTTCTTTTGATAACTGTAAATTTATAGTATTTTCTTCAATCCTATTTAGTTGATCTGAAATAGTTAAAAGAGTTTCATTCGAATAATTATTTTGATAAATAATATTTTGAAAACATTTTTCATTTGTTATCTGACTCGGAACTTTAACTAAAGGAGTTGCAATAAAATTATTATCAATAATGATTTCCTTTTTTGGCGGATATTCAGAAATAATTTCTTGATTAGTAATAACATCCTTGTATGTTTTTGAAGAAACAGGAAAAACAGTTTGCATTTTAAAAGGATAATCTATATTATGTTTAGGAACATAACTCAATTCGAACCATTGAAAAAACGGAGAGTGAATTTGATTTGATAAAACATAATCTTCCCAAAGACCAAAATGTAAAAATCTTATATAATATGAAAAGTTTTCTTCATGCCAAATTCTTTTTGTATTATTATAATCTTTATAATATTCTTCTTCTTTTAAATAATCAAAATTAACATACGAAGGTATTTTAGAAATATCTATATTAATATTCATTTTAACAAGTTGATTGATTTATTCTGAAAGATATATTTTTAATAATACTAAGTTGAGCACTAATAACAATATATTTATTTTTAATCATTTTTGATAAACAATATATTATTTCCTTTTGAATATTATAATTATATGTGTCTTTTTCAATATTAGATAATTTAATTTCTTCGTCTTCTTTAAGTTGTTTAATTCTATTTATTTCTTTATCTTTTAATAGCAGTAACTCTATTTCTGTTTAAAGAATTACAATTTATTTGAACTTTATTACTCATAATTGTTGTCTATAATTTTGAAGTTCATTAATAAAATCAGATTTAGTAGGACTTGGTAAACTTGTATCACTAGTTTGATCTTCTTGATAAAGAGGTTTAGGAATAGAACTAGAATAGTCAACAGTTGTTAAATTTAAAGACTTTGATTTTGAAAACGAAGATTTAGAAGTACCAATTTCAGGAATAGAATTAGTAGAAAATCTAGATGATGAAAAATTTATAGAAGAAAAATTTATATCAACTGAGCCATCATTATGCTCAATTATATTTGAAATTTGTTTTGAAGAATCTAAAGATTTTGGTTCAATAACATTTTGTAAATTCCAATTACATGATTGAGTAATTTCTGACCATTTAAGTCGTTTAGGCATATGAACTTTTGTATGATTAGTATTTGCTTCGTAAATAATTGTTTCATTTCTTGGACTTGACAAACGGGTTTTTGGTTCTAAAGTAGTTGTCATGGTTTTATAACAAACACGATAAATGATTGCTAAAGGTTTAGAGTTATTTTTAAATTCTAAATTCTTTGTTTCAACAGTTAAAACCAAAGTGTCTAAAATATTTTTGTCAAATAATCCTACAGAAAAATTTGGATAACAATTAAAATAAATTGGTCCATTTGCGATATTTGTTTCTGCCATAGCTAAAATAGAATTTTGAAAATCTGTATGTCTTTTATCTCTTAATATTAAGAGAACAGGAGCATCAACACCAATTCTAAAAAGAGGTTTGATAGCAATTTGAACAAGACCTAAATGAAGAAATTTATATTTTTGTCTATGTTCAAAAATAGATCTTGATGATAACAAATTTATATTTTGTTGGTCTTGACCAATGGATAGGGTTTGTTCAGTCATTTTAATTGAGTAACTTTGAAAATAATCAAAAGTCCCTATTCTATAAATTGTATTTATATTTGTTTTAGGTATAGTCCAATCATTTAAATTTTGTTCTATATTATCAATAGTTTCTTCAATAGAGTTTATATGGTTATCATCATAATCTTGTTCTTTATTCATGATATTTTTACCAGTATCATATTTTTTAGATAATATGCGTGAAAATCTACTCATATTTGATTAATTTTAGTTTAAAGATTTTATAAGAAAACTTACTTGTTCTATTTAGGATGAACAGAGAGGGCATCGGCCCAACGATGATTGTGGTCCGGCTCCGCGACTTACCATACTTGCACGTCTTACGCTAATCCAACCAATCACTGGTCTGGTCTCTGTATCATTCTTAACAAAACTCATAATTTTCTTAAAATTCTTCAAACAAAAATTAACCAAATAACAAACAGAAATATCATACATAACTATCTTTAATAGAACCTAGGCTCTGATACAATTATAAACCTAGGCTCTGAAACTACTTGTTAATTCCTAAACCTCTTTATCAAGAAGATCAAACTAGTGATACAAGTTTACCAAGTCCTACTAAATCTGATTTTATTAATGAACTTCAAAATTATAGACAACAATTATGAGTAATAAAGTTCAAATAAATTGTAATTCTTTAAACAGAAATAGAGTTACTGCTATTAAAAGATAAAGAAATAAATAGAATTAAACAACTTAAAGAAGACGAAGAAATTAAATTATCTAATATTGAAAAAGACACATATAATTATAATATTCAAAAGGAAATAATATATTGTTTATCAAAAATGATTAAAAATAAATATATTGTTATTAGTGCTCAACTTAGTATTATTAAAAATATATCTTTCAGAATAAATCAATCAACTTGTTAAAATGAATATTAATATAGATATTTCTAAAATACCTTCGTATGTTAATTTTGATTATTTAAAAGAAGAAGAATATTATAAAGATTATAATAATACAAAAAGAATTTGGCATGAAGAAAACTTTTCATATTATATAAGATTTTTACATTTTGGTCTTTGGGAAGATTATGTTTTATCAAATCAAATTCACTCTCCGTTTTTTCAATGGTTCGAATTGAGTTATGTTCCTAAACATAATATAGATTATCCTTTTAAAATGCAAACTGTTTTTCCTGTTTCTTCAAAAACATACAAGGATGTTATTACTAATCAAGAAATTATTTCTGAATATCCGCCAAAAAAGGAAATCATTATTGATAATAATTTTATTGCAACTCCTTTAGTTAAAGTTCCGAGTCAGATAACAAATGAAAAATGTTTTCAAAATATTATTTATCAAAATAATTATTCGAATGAAACTCTTTTAACTATTTCAGATCAACTAAATAGGATTGAAGAAAATACTATAAATTTACAGTTATCAAAAGAAAATAAAATTGAAACAAAAAAATTTTATAATAATATAGCAAGCTCTAGTAATGTCAGCTTTATTCCTCATCAAATAAATGGGAATTTTAATCTTGGAAATAAAGATTTAATTGATGAATTAGAAAAAAGACTTACTAATTTTCGTATTTCAAAAAATGTATCTATAAATATGTTAAAAACAAATAATGACTCTTTTGACGAATCTGACGAAAGTAATAATGAAAGTGAATTAAATTTAGACAATCTTACTCAACAATTCATAAATGATAATGATGATATAAATCAGCTTACAAATGATTTTTCAAGATTAAATAAGATTAATTCTTTTGGTAATAATCCAAAACCAACTATTAAAAATTATTGGAATAGACCTTCTCTTCCTGATGTTCAAATTGAAGAAAGAGCTTTTCAATATGATCGTTCAGCTTACGATGGTACCTCTGTTTACGAATGGAATATCGATGGTAACTCTGAACATCAAATTCTTAATATTGTTCAAGAAATGACCATGGCAGCTAATGCTTACAAGTCTCACAATAATACTCAACTTCAAATTGTTAATATTATTATTTCTGGGTTTACTGGTACTCTTAAAGGTTGGTGGGATTTCTATATTACACCAGAAGAAAAGAATTTTATAATGACTGCCAAGAAAACCGTTATAAAACAAGAAAATAATTTACCTATTCAAACTCAAGAAGATGATATGGTTAATACTTTAATTTTTGCTATAATCAAAAACTTTGTAGGAGATCCTACTACTTTTCAAGAAAGAACTTCTGAAATTCTAATGAACTTACATTGTAGAAAATTAACTGATTTCAGATGGTACAAAGATAATTATCTCGTTAAAGTTTTTTCAAGACCTGATTGTAAAGAATCTTATTGGAAAGAACGTTTTATTGCTGGACTTCCAAAACTTTTTGCCGAAAGAATTAGACAAAAATTAAGAGAAAATTTTAATAATACAATTCCTTATCAAAACCTAACTTATGGAGATTTAATTAATTATATTAATAAAGAAGGATTAGCTATTTGTGCTGACCTTAGATTTAAAGAAAAACTTAAAAAGGATAGAATTAATAGTAAAAATGAATTAGGAAATTTTTGTCAACAATATGGTTATCAACCATTAACAGGTCCGTCTACTTCAAAAACCAAAAAATATAATAAAAAGTCTTCAAAATATTTCAAGAAAAAGAAATATAATAAAACAGAAAATTATAAGAATTATAAGAAAAATAAATTTTCAACATCAAAAAACCCTTATAAACAATCTAATAAAAAATCTAAAAGAAAATCAAAAGACATTATTATTTGCCATAAATGTGGTCGTAATGGTCATAATGCTAATAATTGTTATGCAAAAACAAAAATTAATGAATTAAATATTTCGGAAGAATTAAAAGAACAAATTAGAAAAATTATGTTAAATTCTGATTCCAATTCTGATTCTAGTTTTTCCGATTTTCAAGAAAATGATTTAAACATTTTAGAGCAAAATAGTTCAAGTTCGGAAGATTCTGATACATGCGAATGTGTTGGAAAATGTAATTGTAATTATTCAATTAATGTCCTTACAAACAATGACAAAGATCTTTTAAAAAATTTAGATTCCATTAAAGATAAAAATATCCAAGAACTGTTAATAAAACAAATGCTTAATAAGAATGAAAATTCTGTTTCAGATAATACAAAAATTTTTAATTTAAAGGACATATATGAACGATTTTCTGAAACAAAACCCATTTCCATGCAAGAACTTCAAGAAGAATTAAAATCAGTTAAACAAGACATAAAAGAAATTAAAGGCAAAATTATAACTCTTGAAAAGGGAAAAAATATTATTAATTCACAAAATAATGATAATAAAGATGAAAAGGTTATCGAAAGAATTATAAATGATCAAATTTCTCAAAAATGGAATACTCAAATAACTTTAGTAAAGGATAATTTTAAAATGGATATTACTGCTCTAATTGATAGTGGTGCTGATATGAACTGTATACAAGAAGGTATATTTCCCACTCAATTTTATGAAAAAACTTCTTCTAGGCTTACTGGAGCTGAAGGAACCAGTTTAAAAATAAATTATAAAGTTTCCGATGTTCATATTTGTAACAATCAAGATTATTGTTATAAAACTCATTTAATTTTAGTAAAAAATCTTACTTCTCCTTTAATTTTAGGAACACCTTTTATTACTAAATTATATCCTTTTATGGTTCAAGATGATGGAATTATTACTAAAGTTTTTGGAAAAGAAATTATGTTTAAATTTTGTGAACCTCCGTCTTATTCAACTATTAATATTCTTAATTATAAAACAAAACAAGCAAATTACCTTATCAATGAAATTAATGATTTTCGTATACATAATCAATTACAAGATAAGTATATTCAAGACAAAATTATAGCTTTAAAACAAAAGTTTGAAAATAATGTTTGCTCAAATATTCCAAACGCCTTTTGGAACAGAAAACAACATATTGTCAAATTACCTTATATTAAAACTTTTAATGAAAAAGATATTCCTTCAAAATCAAGAGCTATTTATATGAATAATGAATTAGAAGCTCATTGTAAAAAAGAAATTCAAGATTTATTGGACAAAAAATTAATTAGACCTTCTAAATCTCCTTGGTCTTGTTCAGCTTTCTATGTTATGAATGCTGCTGAATTAGAAAGAGGATCACCAAGATTAGTTATCAATTATAAACCTTTAAATAAAGTTTTAGATTGGATTAGATATCCTATTCCTAATAAAAGAGATTTATTGAAAAAACTTTATGATTCAAAAATATTTTCAAAATTCGATATGAAATCTGGTTTTTGGCAAATTCAAATTCATGAAGAAGATAAATACAAAACAGGTTTTAATGTTCCTTTTGGACATTATGAGTGGAACGTTATGCCCTTTGATTTAAAGAATGCTCCTTCTGAATTTCAAAACGTTATGAATGATATTATCATTCCTATAAATAGTTTTTCAATTGTTTATATTGATGATGTTCTTATTTTTTCAAAATCTATTGATCAACATTTCAAACATTTAAATCAGTTTTATGATTTAATTTATAAAAATGGCTTAGCTGTTTCAGCTAAGAAAATGCATTTATTTCAAAATGAAATTAGATTTTTAGGACATAACATTGTTAATAATACTATTAAACCTATTATAAGAAGTTTAGAATTTTCTAATAAATTTCCTGATGAAATTATAGATAAAAAACAACTTCAACGGTTTCTAGGATGTTTAAATTATATTCATGATTTTTTCAAAGATTTAGGAACTCTTTGCAAACCTCTTTATAATAGATTAAAAAACAATCCAGAACCTTGGACTCAAGAACATACTAATATTGTTAAACTTATAAAACAAAAAATTCCTTCTTTACCTTGTTTAAATTTACCACATCCTCATGCTAATATCATAGTCGAAACTGATGCTAGTGATATTGGATTTGGAGGTATTTTAAAACAAAAATTATTAAATTCCTCTGAAGAACAATTGGTTCGTTTTTATTCAGGTGCTTGGAATAATACTCAAAAGAATTATTCAACTGTTAAAAAGGAGATTTTAAGTATTGTTTTATGTATTACTAAATTTGAAGATGATTTATTTATGAAAAAGTTTTTATTAAGAATTGATTGTCAATCTGCAAAATTAATTTTAGAAAAAGATGTTAAAAATATTATTTCTAAACAAATTTTTGCTAGATGGCAAGCATTGTTGGGCAATTTTGATTTCGATATTGAATTTATAAAAGGAGAAAGCAATTCATTACCAGATTTTTTCTTTCTCGTGAATTTTTGCAGGGAAAATGAGTTCATCGTCTTCCTCCAAGATTGAAGACAAGAAACCAGTTAATCAAAAGCTTGTTCCTTTCTCAAGTCAAAATCGTTTTTCCCCATTAACTCCAATTGCAAAAAATTCTCAACTTTATTCAAACATGCTACAATCAAAACTAGCTACTCCAAACATTTCTCCAGTTCAATCAATTAGCCCTTTTTCAAAACCTATTCCTTCTGAGACACAAATTTCAACAAATCCTAAACCTACAAATAAAGCCCCTTATGTTCTCAATCCAAATCTCTTGAAAATCCAAATACTTGAAGATTCTCAAATTCTTAAGCTTAATCAAGGTTTTCATGTTCTTACTGAACATCTCTTTGGTCGAGGAAAAACCTTTCATGAAAACTCTTACAAATCTCGAGAATATTATCAAACCATTCTACAAGAATCTGGATCTGTTCAGATTGATCACCGTTCTAATAATAAGGAAGGATCTATTGATTTTAGCAAAGCCCGAATTCTTAAAATCATTTCTCCAGAAAATTGGTCATCCAATCTTTCCTTCGAAAAACCCCTTTATCAATTCCCTACTTATCCAAGATATTCATATTATGATTACCAAGAAGCTTGGACTAAAGCATTTTTTCTTCGAAACTATTCTCATTCATGGTTCATTTTCTTTGATAAAAATTTCAACTGTGAATACCCCAGATGGTTTGTCAATTGGTATCGTTATATGGGACTTGTTCCTATTTGTTTACCCACTGAAATTCTCAAAGGATTTTCTAAATTCAAAGAACTATTTATTCAACAAATCCCAGAATTTGAATATTTGTTACAGTTCACCATGTTATTCAAAGTTCCATGGATCATGTCCTGGACATTCTCTTATCAAGAAGCAACAGACTTAAATCCCCCTTGGCTCAATAGACAATTTCGTCTAAAATGGTGGGATAAAGTCACAATTTCTCAAGCAAACGAGCAGGCTGTTTTCAATCATTATCAATCAATGTATAATCAAAAGCCAGAAATTGAAGCGAATCTTATCAAGAGTCTATCTTCTCCAGATGCTAATCTTATTAGCAAAATTCGTGCCGCTGCAAATTCTTCCCCTGAAGATCTACAACAATTACTTCAAGAAATTCGCAATTCTCCAACTAATTCAGAAAATTCTCCCACATCTGTCAAAAATAATTTTCAAGATGCTCAAGATCCTTTTGATGATCCATTTGCAGATTAATTAAATTTTTAATTTTGGTGTTATACCTTCAATGAAAGGTATTCTTTCATTTCGTATTTCACCCTCCACCCTTGGTGTCATACCTTTTTAGGTATTTTGCAAAAAGTGTTTGTTATTCAAGGGGGGGTAGTACTACGTGTTATCAAATTGTGTTAGTATTTATTCAACTGTTATCAAATTTATACACTGTGTGAGTACATCAATTATCAAAAATAATCAAATTGTGTTAGTATTTATTCAACTGTTATCAAATTTATACACTGTGTGAGTACATCAATTATCAAAAATATTATCAAATCCTCTGCAGAGATAAGATGTTAAATTATTACAAGAAAACAAACAACTTTTACAAAGATGAAAGAAGATGCTCCATTATCGCAAAAGAAGATTTTCCATTATCAAAAAATGACAAAATATGATGCCAATTTGTCAAAAGCTTTACAGTTTTGTCTGCCACATCTACACTCCGACAAATGCAAGTTGATTCAATAATTCTCAAGATTGATTCGGTAATCCTTCGGTTTCCCGTTTCAAGATATTTCAAGACTCCAAGACTCCTATATATTGAGGAGATATGTTTTAATTAGAATCATCTCTAGGTTCTCTAAAAATTTCTCTCATTAAATTTCTCTCTAATGTTTAGTTCATGTCTAAGAAAAGTGTTCTCCTATCTACTTCTAGATGTTCAAAATCTTTAGATTTTCAAATCATACTTGCTCCAGACGGATGCTCTGATTGTAATTTAAAAGAAGGTAATATATAAAGAATTTTATTCAATTGTTGTATTATCTCTATGGCAATCTCATTTCGAGTTATTCTAACTATTAATTCTACAAAGTTTGAAATTTTTGTTAAAATAATACTCGCATTTAATAATAATCAAGTTAATCAAATTCATGCTTGAAATATTTAAATAACTTTTGTTCTTTTATTATTCATCATGTCTGATTCAAAGATACAAGCTAATCGTCATTATTATTGTAATCAATTAAAAGCTTTACAAGTTCTAATCAGTAATCATAAGTTTATAAGCAAAGATAGAAAACAGTTTTATAAACTAATGTATGATTTTTATCATCAAAAAATATCTGAAACTACTTGTTAATTTGTTCCGCAAATAATGGTATCAGAGCCTAGGTTCTATTAAAGATAGTTATGTATGATATTTCTGTTTGATTATGTATGATATTTCAAAATTCTCTTAATATTAAGAGATAAAAATATACTTATCTTGTAATTGATTATGTATACGAAAATCATTAATTTCATTGATAAGGTAATTTGCTTGTTTTGTTTTATAATTAAGAATATTAATAGTTGAATAAGACGGAGGTTCACAAAATTTAAACATAATTTCTTTTCCAAAAACTTTAGTAATAATTCCATCATCTTGAACCATAAAAGGATATAATTTAGTAATAAAAGGTGTTCCTAAAATTAAAGGAGAAGTAAGATTTTTTACTAAAATTAAATGAGTTTTATAACAATAATCTTGATTGTTACAAATATGAACATCGGAAACTTTATAATTTATTTTTAAACTGGTTCCTTCAGCTCCAGTAAGCCTAGAAGAAGTTTTTTCATAAAATTGAGTGGGAAATATACCTTCTTGTATACAGTTCATATCAGCACCACTATCAATTAGAGCAGTAATATCCATTTTAAAATTATCCTTTACTAAAGTTATTTGAGTATTCCATTTTTGAGAAATTTGATCATTTATAATTCTTTCGATAACCTTTTCATCTTTATTATCATTATTTTGTGAATTAATAATATTTTTTCCCTTTTCAAGAGTTATAATTTTGCCTTTAATTTCTTTTATGTCTTGTTTAACTGATTTTAATTCTTCTTGAAGTTCTTGCATGGAAATGGGTTTTGTTTCAGAAAATCGTTCATATATGTCCTTTAAATTAAAAATTTTTGTATTATCTGAAACAGAATTTTCATTCTTATTAAGCATTTGTTTTATTAACAGTTCTTGGATATTTTTATCTTTAATGGAATCTAAATTTTTTAAAAGATCTTTGTCATTGTTTGTAAGGACATTAATTGAATAATTACAATTACATTTTCCAACACATTCGCATGTATCAGAATCTTCCGAACTTGAACTATTTTGCTCTAAAATGTTTAAATCATTTTCTTGAAAATCGGAAAAACTAGAATCAGAATTGGAATCAGAATTTAACATAATTTTTCTAATTTGTTCTTTTAATTCTTCCGAAATATTTAATTCATTAATTTTTGTTTTTGCATAACAATTATTAGCATTATGACCATTACGACCACATTTATGGCAAATAATAATGTCTTTTGATTTTCTTTTAGATTTTTTATTAGATTGTTTGTAAGGGTTTTTTGATGTTGAAAATTTATTTTTCTTATAATTCTTATAATTTTCTGTTTTATTATATTTCTTTTTCTTGAAATATTTTGAAGACTTTTTATTATATTTTTTGGTTTTTGAAGTAGACGGACCTGTTAATGGTTGATAACCATATTGTTGACAAAAATTTCCTAATTCATTTTTACTATTAATTCTATCCTTTTTAAGTTTTTCTTTAAATCTAAGGTCAGCACAAATAGCTAATCGTTCTTTATTAATATTCAACTATTAATATTCTTAATTATAAAACAAAACAAGCAAATTACCTTATCAATGAAATTAATGATTTTCGTATACATAATCAATTACAAGATAAGTATATTCAAGACAAAATTATAGCTTTAAAACAAAAGTTTGAAAATAATGTTTGCTCAAATATTCCAAACGCCTTTTGGAACAGAAAACAACATATTGTCAAATTACCTTATATTAAAACTTTTAATGAAAAAGATATTCCTTCAAAATCAAGAGCTATTCATATGAATAATGAATTAGAAGCTCATTGTAAAAAAGAAATTCAAGATTTATTGGACAAAAAATTAATTAGACCTTCTAAATCTCCTTGGTCTTGTTCAGCTTTCTATGTTATGAATGCTGCTGAATTAGAAAGAGGATCACCAAGATTAGTTATCAATTATAAACCTTTAAATAAAGTTTTAGATTGGATTAGATATCCTATTCCTAATAAAAGAGATTTATTGAAAAAACTTTATGATTCAAAAATATTTTCAAAATTCGATATGAAATCTGGTTTTTGGCAAATTCAAATTCATGAAGAAGATAAATACAAAACAGGTTTTAATGTTCATTTTGGACATTATGAGTGGAACGTTATGCCCTTTGATTTAAAGAATGCTCCTTCTGAATTTCAAAACGTTATGAATGATATTATCATTCCTATAAATAGTTTTTCAATTGTTTATATTGATGATGTTCTTATTTTTTCAAAATCTATTGATCAACATTTCAAACATTTAAATCAGTTTTATGATTTAATTTATAAAAATGGCTTAGCTGTTTCAGCTAAGAAAATGCATTTATTTCAAAATGAAATTAGATTTTTAGGACATAACATTGTTAATAATACTATTAAACCTATTATAAGAAGTTTAGAATTTTCTAATAAATTTCCTGATGAAATTATAGATAAAAAACAACTTCAACGGTTTCTAGGATGTTTAAATTATATTCATGATTTTTTCAAAGATTTAGGAACTCTTTGCAAACCTCTTTATAATAGATTAAAAAACAATCCAGAACCTTGGACTCAAGAACATACTAATATTGTTAAACTTATAAAACAAAAAATTCCTTCTTTACCTTGTTTAAATTTACCACATCCTCATGCTAATATCATAGTCGAAACTGATGCTAGTGATATTGGATTTGGAGGTATTTTAAAACAAAAATTATTAAATTCCTCTGAAGAACAATTGGTTCGTTTTTATTCAGGTGCTTGGAATAATACTCAAAAGAATTATTCAACTGTTAAAAAGGAGATTTTAAGTATTGTTTTATGTATTACTAAATTTGAAGATGATTTATTTATGAAAAAGTTTTTATTAAGAATTGATTGTCAATCTGCAAAATCAATTTTAGAAAAAGATGTTAAAAATATTATTTCTAAACAAACGATATTTGTTTCTGCCATAGCTAAAATAGAATTTTGAAAATCTGTATGTCTTTTATCTCTTAATATTAAGAGAACAGGAGCATCAACACCAATTCTAAAAAGAGGATTGATAGCAATTTGACCAATTTATTTTAATTGTTATCCAAATTTTTCTGTAGGATTATTTGACAAAAATATTTTAGACACTTTGGTTTTAACTGTTGAAACAAAGAATTTAGAATTTAAAAATAACTCTAAACCTTTAGCAATCATTTATCGTGTTTGTTATAAAACCATGACAACTACTTTAGAACCAAAAACCCGTTTGTCAAGTCCAAGAAATGAAACAATTATTTACGAAGCAAATACTAATCATACAAAAGTTCATATGCCTAAACGACTTAAATGGTCAGAAATTACTCAATCATGTAATTGGAATTTACAAAATGTTATTGAACCAAAATCTTTAGATTCTTCAAAACAAATTTCAAATATAATTGAGCATAATGATGGCTCAGTTGATATAAATTTTTCTTCTATAAATTTTTCATCATCTAGATTTTCTACTAATTCTATTCCTGAAATTGGTACTTCTAAATCTTCGTTTTCAAAATCAAAGTCTTTAAATTTAAAAACTGTTGACTATTCTAGTTCTATTCCTAAACCTCTTTATCAAGAAGATCAAACTAGTGATACAAGTTTACCAAGTCCTACTAAATCTGATTTTATTAATGAACTTCAAAATTATAGACAACAATTATGAGTAATAAAGTTCAAATAAATTGTAATTCTTTAAACAGAAATAGAGTTACTGCTATTAAAAGATTAAGAAATTCAATAAAAATATTTAAAAAACTCTTACAAGAAAAGGTATTAGAATTAAAAAATATAAATTTAATAATTAATGATAAGGAACTATTAGAATTAGAACAAGAAATTAATAACATAAAAGCAGTATTAAAAACCTTTAATATACATCTTGATAATTATTTAACAAATTTATCTAAATATACGTGTTAATGAGTTCTAAAAGACAGATTAGTTGTTGTAATAATAATATTTTTTGGAATAATTTATTAAAGACTAGATGGCAAATTATTGCAAGCGTTTCTAAAGAAATAAATAGAATTAAACAACTTAAAGAAGACGAAGAAATTAAATTATCTAATATTGAAAAAGACACATATAATTATAATATTCAAAAGGAAATAATATATTGTTTATCAAAAATGATTAAAAATAAATATATTGTTATTAGTGCTCAACTTAGTATTATTAAAAATATATCTTTCAGAATAAATCAATCAACTTGTTAAAATGAATATTAATATAGATATTTCTAAAATACCTTCGTATGTTAATTTTGATTATTTAAAAGAAGAAGAATATTATAAAGATTATAATAATACAAAAAGAATTTGGCATGAAGAAAACTTTTCATATTATATAAGATTTTTACATTTTGGTCTTTGGGAAGATTATGTTTTATCAAATCAAATTCACTCTCCGTTTTTTCAATGGTTCGAATTGATTTATGTTCCTAAACATAATATAGATTATCCTTTTAAAATGCAAACTGTTTTTCCTGTTTCTTCAAAAACATACAAGGATGTTATTACTAATCAAGAAATTATTTCTGAATATCCGCCAAAAAAGGAAATCATTATTGATAATAATTTTATTGCAACTCCTTTAGTTAAAGTTCCGAGCAGATAACAAATGAAAAATGTTTTCAAAATATTATTTATCAAAATAATTATTCGAATGAAACTCTTTTAACTATTTCAGATCAACTAAATAGGATTGAAGAAAATACTATAAATTTACAGTTATCAAAAGAAAATAAAATTGAAACAAAAAAATTTTATAATAATATAGCAAGCTCTAGTAATGTCAGCTTTATTCCTCATCAAATAAATGGGAATTTTAATCTTGGAAATAAAGATTTAATTGATGAATTAGAAAAAAGACTTACTAATTTTCGTATTTCAAAAAATGTATCTATAAATATGTTAAAAACAAATAATGACTCTTTTGACGAATCTGACGAAAGTAATAATGAAAGTGAATTAAATTTAGACAATCTTACTCAACAATTCATAAATGATAATGATGATATAAATCAGCTTACAAATGATTTTTCAAGATTAAATAAGATTAATTCTTTTGGTAATAATCCAAAACCAACTATTAAAAATTATTGGAATAGACCTTCTCTTCCTGATGTTCAAATTGAAGAAAGAGCTTTTCAATATGATCGTTCAGCTTACGATGGTACCTCTGTTTACGAATGGAATATCGATGGTAACTCTGAACATCAAATTCTTAATATTGTTCAAGAAATGACCATGGCAGCTAATGCTTACAAGTCTCACAATAATACTCAACTTCAAATTGTTAATATTATTATTTCTGGGTTTACTGGTACTCTTAAAGGTTGGTGGGATTTCTATATTACACCAGAAGAAAAGAATTTTATAATGACTGCCAAGAAAACCGTTATAAAACAAGAAAATAATTTACCTATTCAAACTCAAGAAGATGATATGGTTAATACTTTAATTTTTGCTATAATCAAAAACTTTGTAGGAGATCCTACTACTTTTCAAGAAAGAACTTCTGAAATTCTAATGAACTTACATTGTAGAAAATTAACTGATTTCAGATGGTACAAAGATAATTATCTCGTTAAAGTTTTTTCAAGACCTGATTGTAAAGAATCTTATTGGAAAGAACGTTTTATTGCTGGACTTCCAAAACTTTTTGCCGAAAGAATTAGACAAAAATTAAGAGAAAATTTTAATAATACAATTCCTTATCAAAACCTAACTTATGGAGATTTAATTAATTATATTAATAAAGAAGGATTAGCTATTTGTGCTGACCTTAGATTTAAAGAAAAACTTAAAAAGGATAGAATTAATAGTAAAAATGAATTAGGAAATTTTTGTCAACAATATGGTTATCAACCATTAACAGGTCCGTCTACTTCAAAAACCAAAAAATATAATAAAAAGTCTTCAAAATATTTCAAGAAAAAGAAATATAATAAAACAGAAAATTATAAGAATTATAAGAAAAATAAATTTTCAACATCAAAAAACCCTTATAAACAATCTAATAAAAAATCTAAAAGAAAATCAAAAGACATTATTATTTGCCATAAATGTGGTCGTAATGGTCATAATGCTAATAATTGTTATGCAAAAACAAAAATTAATGAATTAAATATTTCGGAAGAATTAAAAGAACAAATTAGAAAAATTATGTTAAATTCTGATTCCAATTCTGATTCTAGTTTTTCCGATTTTCAAGAAAATGATTTAAACATTTTAGAGCAAAATAGTTCAAGTTCGGAAGATTCTGATACATGCGAATGTGTTGGAAAATGTAATTGTAATTATTCAATTAATGTCCTTACAAACAATGACAAAGATCTTTTAAAAAATTTAGATTCCATTAAAGATAAAAATATCCAAGAACTGTTAATAAAACAAATGCTTAATAAGAATGAAAATTCTGTTTCAGATAATACAAAAATTTTTAATTTAAAGGACATATATGAACGATTTTCTGAAACAAAACCCATTTCCATGCAAGAACTTCAAGAAGAATTAAAATCAGTTAAACAAGACATAAAAGAAATTAAAGGCAAAATTATAACTCTTGAAAAGGGAAAAAATATTATTAATTCACAAAATAATGATAATAAAGATGAAAAGGTTATCGAAAGAATTATAAATGATCAAATTTCTCAAAAATGGAATACTCAAATAACTTTAGTAAAGGATAATTTTAAAATGGATATTACTGCTCTAATTGATAGTGGTGCTGATATGAACTGTATACAAGAAGGTATATTTCCCACTCAATTTTATGAAAAAACTTCTTCTAGGCTTACTGGAGCTGAAGGAACCAGTTTAAAAATAAATTATAAAGTTTCCGATGTTCATATTTGTAACAATCAAGATTATTGTTATAAAACTCATTTAATTTTAGTAAAAAATCTTACTTCTCCTTTAATTTTAGGAACACCTTTTATTACTAAATTATATCCTTTTATGGTTCAAGATGATGGAATTATTACTAAAGTTTTTGGAAAAGAAATTATGTTTAAATTTTGTGAACCTCCGTCTTATTCAACTATTAATATTCTTAATTATAAAACAAAACAAGCAAATTACCTTATCAATGAAATTAATGATTTTCGTATACATAATCAATTACAAGATAAGTATATTCAAGACAAAATTATAGCTTTAAAACAAAAGTTTGAAAATAATGTTTGCTCAAATATTCCAAACGCCTTTTGGAACAGAAAACAACATATTGTCAAATTACCTTATATTAAAACTTTTAATGAAAAAGATATTCCTTCAAAATCAAGAGCTATTCATATGAATAATGAATTAGAAGCTCATTGTAAAAAAGAAATTCAAGATTTATTGGACAAAAAATTAATTAGACCTTCTAAATCTCCTTGGTCTTGTTCAGCTTTCTATGTTATGAATGCTGCTGAATTAGAAAGAGGATCACCAAGATTAGTTATCAATTATAAACCTTTAAATAAAGTTTTAGATTGGATTAGATATCCTATTCCTAATAAAAGAGATTTATTGAAAAAACTTTATGATTCAAAAATATTTTCAAAATTCGATATGAAATCTGGTTTTTGGCAAATTCAAATTCATGAAGAAGATAAATACAAAACAGGTTTTAATGTTCCTTTTGGACATTATGAGTGGAACGTTATGCCCTTTGGTTTAAAGAATGCTCCTTCTGAATTTCAAAACGTTATGAATGATATTATCATTCCTATAAATAGTTTTTCAATTGTTTATATTGATGATGTTCTTATTTTTTCAAAATCTATTGATCAACATTTCAAACATTTAAATCAGTTTTATGATTTAATTTATAAAAATGGCTTAGCTGTTTCAGCTAAGAAAATGCATTTATTTCAAAATGAAATTAGATTTTTAGGACATAACATTGTTAATAATACTATTAAACCTATTATAAGAAGTTTAGAATTTTCTAATAAATTTCCTGATGAAATTATAGATAAAAAACAACTTCAACGGTTTCTAGGATGTTTAAATTATATTCATGATTTTTTCAAAGATTTAGGAACTCTTTGCAAACCTCTTTATAATAGATTAAAAAACAATCCAGAACCTTGGACTCAAGAACATACTAATATTGTTAAACTTATAAAACAAAAAATTCCTTCTTTACCTTGTTTAAATTTACCACATCCTCATGCTAATATCATAGTCGAAACTGATGCTAGTGATATTGGATTTGGAGGTATTTTAAAACAAAAATTATTAAATTCCTCTGAAGAACAATTGGTTCGTTTTTATTCAGGTGCTTGGAATAATACTCAAAAGAATTATTCAACTGTTAAAAAGGAGATTTTAAGTATTGTTTTATGTATTACTAAATTTGAAGATGATTTATTTATGAAAAAGTTTTTATTAAGAATTGATTGTCAATCTGCAAAATCAATTTTAGAAAAAGATGTTAAAAATATTATTTCTAAACAAATTTTTGCTAGATGGCAAGCATTGTTGGGCAATTTTGATTTCGATATTGAATTTATAAAAGGAGAAAGCAATTCATTACCAGATTTTCTTTCTCGTAAATTTTTGCAGGGAAAATGAGTTCATCGTCTTCCTCCAAGATTGAAGACAAGAAACCAGTTAATCAAAAGCTTGTTCCTTTCTCAAGTCAAAATCGTTTTTCCCCATTAACTCCAATTGCAAAAAATTCTCAACTTTATTCAAACATGCTACAATCAAAACTAGCTACTCCAAACATTTCTCCAGTTCAATCAATTAGCCCTTTTTCAAAACCTATTCCTTCTGAGACACAAATTTCAACAAATCTTAAACCTACAAATAAAGCCCCTTATGTTCTCAATCCAAATCTCTTGAAAATCCAAATACTTGAAGATTCTCAAATTCTTAAGCTTAATCAAGGTTTTCATGTTCTTACTGAACATCTCTTTGGTCGAGGAAAAACCTTTCATGAAAACTCTTACAAATCTCGAGAATATTATCAAACCATTCTACAAGAATCTGGATCTGTTCAGATTGATCACCGTTCTAATAATAAGGAAGGATCTATTGATTTTAGCAAAGCCCGAATTCTTAAAATCATTTCTCCAGAAAATTGGTCATCCAATCTTTCCTTCGAAAAACCCCTTTATCAATTCCCTGCTTATCCAAGATATTCATATTATGATTACCAAGAAGCTTGGACTAAAGCATTTTTTCTTCGAAACTATTCTCATTCATGGTTCATTTTCTTTGATAAAAATTTCAACTGTGAATACCCCAGATGGTTTGTCAATTGGTATCGTTATATGGGACTTGTTCCTATTTGTTTACCCACTGAAATTCTCAAAGGATTTTCTAAATTCAAAGAACTATTTATTCAACAAATCCCAGAATTTGAATATTTGTTACAGTTCACCATGTTATTCAAAGTTCCATGGATCATGTCCTGGACATTCTCTTATCAAGAAGCAACAGACTTAAATCCCCCTTGGCTCAATAGACAATTTCGTCTAAAATGGTGGGATAAAGTCACAATTTCTCAAGCAAACGAGCAGGCTGTTTTCAATCATTATCAATCAATGTATAATCAAAAGCCAGAAATTGAAGCGAATCTTATCAAGAGTCTATCTTCTCCAGATGCTAATCTTATTAGCAAAATTCGTGCCGCTGCAAATTCTTCCCCTGAAGATCTACAACAATTACTTCAAGAAATTCGCAATTCTCCAACTAATTCAGAAAATTCTCCCACATCTGTCAAAAATAATTTTCAAGATGCTCAAGATCCTTTTGATGATCCATTTGCAGATTAATTAAATTTTTAATTTTGGTGTTATACCTTCAATGAAAGGTATTCTTTCATTTCGTATTTCACCCTCCACCCTTGGTGTCATACCTTTTTAGGTATTTTGCAAAAAGTGTTTGTTATTCAAGGGGGGGTAGTACTACGTGTTATCAAATTGTGTTAGTATTTATTCAACTGTTATCAAATTTATACACTGTGTGAGTACATCAATTATCAAAAATAATCAAATTGTGTTAGTATTTATTCAACTGTTATCAAATTTATACACTGTGTGAGTACATCAATTATCAAAAATATTATCAAATCCTCTGCAGAGATAAGATGTTAAATTATTACAAGAAAACAAACAACTTTTACAAAGATGAAAGAAGATGCTCCATTATCGCAAAAGAAGATTTTCCATTATCAAAAAATGACAAAATATGATGCCAATTTGTCAAAAGCTTTACAGTTTTGTCTGCCACATCTACACTCCGACAAATGCAAGTTGATTCAATAATTCTCAAGATTGATCCGGTAATCCTTCGGTTTCCCGTTTCAAGATATTTCAAGACTCCAAGACTCCTATATATTGAGGAGATATGTTTTAATTAGAATCATCTCTAGGTTCTCTAAAAATTTCTCTCATTAAATTTCTCTCTAATGTTTAGTTCATGTCTAAGAAAAGTGTTCTCCTATCTACTTCTAGATGTTCAAAATCTTTAGATTTTCAAATCATACTTGCTCCAGACGGATGCTCTGATTGTAATTTAAAAGAAGGTAATATATAAAGAATTTTATTCAATTGTTGTATTATCTCTATGGCAATCTCATTTCGAGTTATTCTAACTATTAATTCTACAAAGTTTGAAATTTTTGTTAAAATAATACTCGCATTTAATAATAATCAAGTTAATCAAATTCATGCTTGAAATATTTAAATAACTTTTGTTCTTTTATTATTCATCATGTCTGATTCAAAGATACAAGCTAATCGTCATTATTATTGCAATCAATTAAAAGCTTTACAAGTTCTAATCAGTAATCATAAGTTTATAAGCAAAGATAGAAAACAGTTTTATAAACTAATGTATGATTTTTATCATCAAAAAATATCTGAAACTACTTGTTAATTTGTTCCGCAATTAATGGTATCCGGATCAATCTTGAGAATTATTGAATCAACTTGCATTTGTCGGAGTGTAGATGTGGCAGACAAAACTGTAAAGCTTTTGACAAATTGGCATCATATTTTGTCATTTTTTAATAATGGAAAATCTTCTTTTGCGATAATGGAGCATCTTCTTTCATCTTTGTAAAAGTTGTTTGTTTTCTTGTAATAATTTAACATCTTATCTCTGCAGAGGATTTGATAATATTTTTGATAATTGATGTACTCACACAGTGTATAAATTTGATAACAGTTGAATAAATACTAACACAATTTGATTATTTTTGATAATTGATGTACTCACACAGTGTATAAATTTGATAACAGTTGAATAAATACTAACACAATTTGATAACACGTAGTACTACCCCCCCTTGAATAACAAACACTTTTTGCAAAATACCTAAAAAGGTATGACACCAAGGGTGGAGGGTGAAATACGAAATGAAAGAATACCTTTCATTGAAGGTATAACACCAAAATTAAAAATTTAATTAATCTGCAAATGGATCATCAAAAGGATCTTGAGCATCTTGAAAATTATTTTTGACAGATGTGGGAGAATTTTCTGAATTAGTTGGAGAATTGCGAATTTCTTGAAGTAATTGTTGTAGATCTTCAGGGGAAGAATTTGCAGCGGCACGAATTTTGCTAATAAGATTAGCATCTGGAGAAGATAGACTCTTGATAAGATTCGCTTCAATTTCTGGCTTTTGATTATACATTGATTGATAATGATTGAAAACAGCCTGCTCGTTTGCTTGAGAAATTGTGACTTTATCCCACCATTTTAGACGAAATTGTCTATTGAGCCAAGGGGGATTTAAGTCTGTTGCTTCTTGATAAGAGAATGTCCAGGACATGATCCATGGAACTTTGAATAACATGGTGAACTGTAACAAATATTCAAATTCTGGGATTTGTTGAATAAATAGTTCTTTGAATTTAGAAAATCCTTTGAGAATTTCAGTGGGTAAACAAATAGGAACAAGTCCCATATAACGATACCAATTGACAAACCATCTGGGGTATTCACAGTTGAAATTTTTATCAAAGAAAATGAACCATGAATGAGAATAGTTTCGAAGAAAAAATGCTTTAGTCCAAGCTTCTTGGTAATCATAATATGAATATCTTGGATAAGCAGGGAATTGATAAAGGGGTTTTTCGAAGGAAAGATTGGATGACCAATTTTCTGGAGAAATGATTTTAAGAATTCGGGCTTTGCTAAAATCAATAGATCCTTCCTTATTATTAGAACGGTGATCAATCTGAACAGATCCAGATTCTTGTAGAATGGTTTGATAATATTCTCGAGATTTGTAAGAGTTTTCATGAAAGGTTTTTCCTCGACCAAAGAGATGTTCAGTAAGAACATGAAAACCTTGATTAAGCTTAAGAATTTGAGAATCTTCAAGTATTTGGATTTTCAAGAGATTTGGATTGAGAACATAAGGGGCTTTATTTGTAGGTTTAGGATTTGTTGAAATTTGTGTCTCAGAAGGAATAGGTTTTGAAAAAGGGCTAATTGATTGAACTGGAGAAATGTTTGGAGTAGCTAGTTTTGATTGTAGCATGTTTGAATAAAGTTGAGAATTTTTTGCAATTGGAGTTAATGGGGAAAAACGATTTTGACTTGAGAAAGGAACAAGCTTTTGATTAACTGGTTTCTTGTCTTCAATCTTGGAGGAAGACGATGAACTCATTTTCCCTGCAAAAATTCACGAGAAAGAAAATCTGGTAATGAATTGCTTTCTCCTTTTATAAATTCAATATCGAAATCAAAATTGCCCAACAATGCTTGCCATCTAGCAAAAATTTGTTTAGAAATAATATTTTTAACATCTTTTTCTAAAATTGATTTTGCAGATTGACAATCAATTCTTAATAAAAACTTTTTCATAAATAAATCATCTTCAAATTTAGTAATACATAAAACAATACTTAAAATCTCCTTTTTAACAGTTGAATAATTCTTTTGAGTATTATTCCAAGCACCTGAATAAAAACGAACCAATTGTTCTTCAGAGGAATTTAATAATTTTTGTTTTAAAATACCTCCAAATCCAATATCACTAGCATCAGTTTCGACTATGATATTAGCATGAGGATGTGGTAAATTTAAACAAGGTAAAGAAGGAATTTTTTGTTTTATAAGTTTAACAATATTAGTATGTTCTTGAGTCCAAGGTTCTGGATTGTTGTTTAATCTATTATAAAGAGGTTTGCAAAGAGTTCCTAAATCTTTGAAAAAATCATGAATATAATTTAAACATCCTAGAAACCGTTGAAGTTGTTTTTTATCTATAATTTCATCAGGAAATTTATTAGAAAATTCTAAACTTCTTATAATAAGTTTAATAGTATTATTAACAATGTTATGTCCTAAAAATCTAATTTCATTTTGAAATAAATGCATTTTCTTAGCTGAAACAGCTAAGCCATTTTTATAAATTAAATCATAAAACTGATTTAAATGTTTGAAATGTTGATCAATAGATTTTGAAAAAATAAGAACATCATCAATATAAACAATTGAAAAACTATTTATAGGAATGATAATATCATTCATAACGTTTTGAAATTCAGAAGGAGCATTCTTTAAACCAAAGGGCATAACGTTCCACTCATAATGTCCAAAAGGAACATTAAAACCTGTTTTGTATATATCTTCTTCATGAATTTGAATTTGCCAAAAACCAGATTTCATATCGAATTTTGAAAATATTTTTGAATCATAAAGTTTTTTCAATAAATCTCTTTTATTAGGAATAGGATATCTAATCCAATCTAAAACTTTATTTAAAGGTTTATAATTGATAACTAATCTTGGTGATCCTCTTTCTAATTCAGCAGCATTCATAACATAGAAAGCTGAACAAGACCAAGGAGATTTAGAAGGTCTAATTAATTTTTTGTCCAATAAATCTTGAATTTCTTTTTTACAATGAGCTTCTAATTCATTATTCATATGAATAGCTCTTGATTTTGAAGGAATATCTTTTTCATTAAAAGTTTTAATATAAGGTAATTTGACAATATGTTGTTTTCTGTTCCAAAAGGCGTTTGGAATATTTGAGCAAACATTATTTTCAAACTTTTGTTTTAAAGCTATAATTTTGTCTTGAATATACTTATCTTGTAATTGATTATGTATACGAAAATCATTAATTTCATTGATAAGGTAATTTGCTTGTTTTGTTTTATAATTAAGAATATTAATAGTTGAATAAGACGGAGGTTCACAAAATTTAAACATAATTTCTTTTCCAAAAACTTTAGTAATAATTCCATCATCTTGAACCATAAAAGGATATAATTTAGTAATAAAAGGTGTTCCTAAAATTAAAGGAGAAGTAAGATTTTTTACTAAAATTAAATGAGTTTTATAACAATAATCTTGATTGTTACAAATATGAACATCGGAAACTTTATAATTTATTTTTAAACTGGTTCCTTCAGCTCCAGTAAGCCTAGAAGAAGTTTTTTCATAAAATTGAGTGGGAAATATACCTTCTTGTATACAGTTCATATCAGCACCACTATCAATTAGAGCAGTAATATCCATTTTAAAATTATCCTTTACTAAAGTTATTTGAGTATTCCATTTTTGAGAAATTTGATCATTTATAATTCTTTCGATAACCTTTTCATCTTTATTATCATTATTTTGTGAATTAATAATATTTTTTCCCTTTTCAAGAGTTATAATTTTGCCTTTAATTTCTTTTATGTCTTGTTTAACTGATTTTAATTCTTCTTGAAGTTCTTGCATGGAAATGGGTTTTGTTTCAGAAAATCGTTCATATATGTCCTTTAAATTAAAATTTTTTGTATTATCTGAAACAGAATTTTCATTCTTATTAAGCATTTGTTTTATTAACAGTTCTTGGATATTTTTATCTTTAATGGAATCTAAATTTTTTAAAAGATCTTTGTCATTGTTTGTAAGGACATTAATTGAATAATTACAATTACATTTTCCAACACATTCGCATGTATCAGAATCTTCCGAACTTGAACTATTTTGCTCTAAAATGTTTAAATCATTTTCTTGAAAATCGGAAAAACTAGAATCAGAATTGGAATCAGAATTTAACATAATTTTTCTAATTTGTTCTTTTAATTCTTCCGAAATATTTAATTCATTAATTTTTGTTTTTGCATAACAATTATTAGCATTATGACCATTACGACCACATTTATGGCAAATAATAATGTCTTTTGATTTTCTTTTAGATTTTTTATTAGATTGTTTATAAGGGTTTTTTGATGTTGAAAATTTATTTTTCTTATAATTCTTATAATTTTCTGTTTTATTATATTTCTTTTTCTTGAAATATTTTGAAGACTTTTTATTATATTTTTTGGTTTTTGAAGCAGACGGACCTGTTAATGGTTGATAACCATATTGTTGACAAAAATTTCCTAATTCATTTTTACTATTAATTCTATCCTTTTTAAGTTTTTCTTTAAATCTAAGGTCAGCACAAATAGCTAATCCTTCTTTATTAATATAATTAATTAAATCTCCATAAGTTAGGTTTTGATAAGGAATTGTATTATTAAAATTTTCTCTTAATTTTTGTCTAATTCTTTCGGCAAAAAGTTTTGGAAGTCCAGCAATAAAACGTTCTTTCCAATAAGATTCTTTACAATCAGGTCTTGAAAAAACTTTAACGAGATAATTATCTTTGTACCATCTGAAATCAGTTAATTTTCTACAATGTAAGTTCATTAGAATTTCAGAAGTTCTTTCTTGAAAAGTAGTAGGATCTCCTACAAAGTTTTTGATTATAGCAAAAATTAAAGTATTAACCATATCATCTTCTTGAGTTTGAATAGGTAAATTATTTTCTTGTTTTATAACGGTTTTCTTGGCAGTCATTATAAAATTCTTTTCTTCTGGTGTAATATAGAAATCCCACCAACCTTTAAGAGTACCAGTAAACCCAGAAATAATAATATTAACAATTTGAAGTTGAGTATTATTGTGAGACTTGTAAGCATTAGCTGCCATGGTCATTTCTTGAACAATATTAAGAATTTGATGTTCAGAGTTACCATCGATATTCCATTCGTAAACAGAGGTACCATCGTAAGCTGAACGATCATATTGAAAAGCTCTTTCTTCAATTTGAACATCAGGAAGAGAAGGTCTATTCCAATAATTTTTAATAGTTGGTTTTGGATTATTACCAAAAGAATTAATCTTATTTAATCTTGAAAAATCATTTGTAAGCTGATTTATATCATCATTATCATTTATGAATTGTTGAGTAAGATTGTCTAAATTTAATTCACTTTCATTATTACTTTCGTCAGATTCGTCAAAAGAGTCATTATTTGTTTTTAACATATTTATAGATACATTTTTTGAAATACGAAAATTAGTAAGTCTTTTTTCTAATTCATCAATTAAATCTTTATTTCCAAGATTAAAATTCCCATTTATTTGATGAGGAATAAAGCTGACATTACTAGAGCTTGCTATATTATTATAAAATTTTTTTGTTTCAATTTTATTTTCTTTTGATAACTGTAAATTTATAGTATTTTCTTCAATCCTATTTAGTTGATCTGAAATAGTTAAAAGAGTTTCATTCGAATAATTATTTTGATAAATAATATTTTGAAAACATTTTTCATTTGTTATCTGACTCGGAACTTTAACTAAAGGAGTTGCAATAAAATTATTATCAATAATGATTTCCTTTTTTGGCGGATATTCAGAAATAATTTCTTGATTAGTAATAACATCCTTGTATGTTTTTGAAGAAACAGGAAAAACAGTTTGCATTTTAAAAGGATAATCTATATTATGTTTAGGAACATAAATCAATTCGAACCATTGAAAAAACGGAGAGTGAATTTGATTTGATAAAACATAATCTTCCCAAAGACCAAAATGTAAAAATCTTATATAATATGAAAAGTTTTCTTCATGCCAAATTCTTTTTGTATTATTATAATCTTTATAATATTCTTCTTCTTTTAAATAATCAAAATTAACATACGAAGGTATTTTAGAAATATCTATATTAATATTCATTTTAACAAGTTGATTGATTTATTCTGAAAGATATATTTTTAATAATACTAAGTTGAGCACTAATAACAATATATTTATTTTTAATCATTTTTGATAAACAATATATTATTTCCTTTTGAATATTATAATTATATGTGTCTTTTTCAATATTAGATAATTTAATTTCTTCGTCTTCTTTAAGTTGTTTAATTCTATTTATTTCTTTAGAAACGCTTGCAATAATTTGCCATCTAGTCTTTAATAAATTATTCCAAAAAATATTATTATTACAACAACTAATCTGTCTTTTAGAACTCATTAACACGTATATTTAGATAAATTTGTTAAATAATTATCAAGATGTATATTAAAGGTTTTTAATACTGCTTTTATGTTATTAATTTCTTGTTCTAATTCTAATAGTTCCTTATCATTAATTATTAAATTTATATTTTTTAATTCTAATACCTTTTCTTGTAAGAGTTTTTTAAATATTTTTATTGAATTTCTTAATCTTTTAATAGCAGTAACTCTATTTCTGTTTAAAGAATTACAATTTATTTGAACTTTATTACTCATAATTGTTGTCTATAATTTTGAAGTTCATTAATAAAATCAGATTTAGTAGGACTTGGTAAACTTGTATCACTAGTTTGATCTTCTTGATAAAGAGGTTTAGGAATAGAACTAGAATAGTCAACAGTTTTTAAATTTAAAGACTTTGATTTTGAAAACGAAGATTTAGAAGTACCAATTTCAGGAATAGAATTAGTAGAAAATCTAGATGATGAAAAATTTATAGAAGAAAAATTTATATCAACTGAGCCATCATTATGCTCAATTATATTTGAAATTTGTTTTGAAGAATCTAAAGATTTTGGTTCAATAACATTTTGTAAATTCCAATTACATGATTGAGTAATTTCTGACCATTTAAGTCGTTTAGGCATATGAACTTTTGTATGATTAGTATTTGCTTCGTAAATAATTGTTTCATTTCTTGGACTTGACAAACGGGTTTTTGGTTCTAAAGTAGTTGTCATGGTTTTATAACAAACACGATAAATGATTGCTAAAGGTTTAGAGTTATTTTTAAATTCTAAATTCTTTGTTTCAACAGTTAAAACCAAAGTGTCTAAAATATTTTTGTCAAATAATCCTACAGAAAAATTTGGATAACAATTAAAATAAATTGGTCCATTTGCGATATTTGTTTCTGCCATAGCTAAAATAGAATTTTGAAAATCTGTATGTCTTTTATCTCTTAATATTAAGAGAACAGGAGCATCAACACCAATTCTAAAAAGAGGTTTGATAGCAATTTGAACAAGACCTAAATGAAGAAATTTATATTTTTGTCTATGTTCAAAAATAGATCTTGATGATAACAAATTTATATTTTGTTGGTCTTGACCAATGGATAGGGTTTGTTCAGTCATTTTAATTGAGTAACTTTGAAAATAATCAAAAGTCCCTATTCTATAAATTGTATTTATATTTGTTTTAGGTATAGTCCAATCATTTAAATTTTGTTCTATATTATCAATAGTTTCTTCAATAGAGTTTATATGGTTATCATCATAATCTTGTTCTTTATTCATGATATTTTTACCAGTATCATATTTTTTAGATAATATGCGTGAAAATCTACTCATATTTGATTAATTTTAATTTAAAGATTTTATAAGAAAACTTACTTGTTCTATTTAGGATGAACAGAGAGGGCATCGGCCCAACGATGATTGTGGTCCGGCTCCGCGACTTACCATACTTGCACGTCTTACGCTAATCCAACCAATCACTGGTCTGGTCTCTGTATCATTCTTAACAAAACTCATAATTTTCTTAAAATTCTTCAAACAAAAATTAACCAAATAACAAACAGAAATATCATACATAACTATCTTTAATAGAACCTAGGCTCTGATACCATTAATTGCGGAACAAATTAACAAGTAGTTTCAGATATTTTTTGATGATAAAAATCATACATTAGTTTATAAAACTGTTTTCTATCTTTGCTTATAAACTTATGATTACTGATTAGAACTTGTAAAGCTTTTAATTGATTACAATAATAATGACGATTAGCTTGTATCTTTGAATCAGACATGATGAATAATAAAAGAACAAAAGTTATTTAAATATTTCAAGCATGAATTTGATTAACTTGATTATTATTAAATGCGAGTATTATTTTAACAAAAATTTCAAACTTTGTAGAATTAATAGTTAGAATAACTCGAAATGAGATTGCCATAGAGATAATACAACAATTGAATAAAATTCTTTATATATTACCTTCTTTTAAATTACAATCAGAGCATCCGTCTGGAGCAAGTATGATTTGAAAATCTAAAGATTTTGAACATCTAGAAGTAGATAGGAGAACACTTTTCTTAGACATGAACTAAACATTAGAGAGAAATTTAATGAGAGAAATTTTTAGAGAACCTAGAGATGATTCTAATTAAAACATATCTCCTCAATATATAGGAGTCTTGGAGTCTTGAAATATCTTGAAACGGGAAACCGAAGGATTACCGGATCAATCTTGAGAATTATTGAATCAACTTGCATTTGTCGGAGTGTAGATGTGGCAGACAAAACTGTAAAGCTTTTGACAAATTGGCATCATATTTTGTCATTTTTTGATAATGGAAAATCTTCTTTTGCGATAATGGAGCATCTTCTTTCATCTTTGTAAAAGTTGTTTGTTTTCTTGTAATAATTTAACATCTTATCTCTGCAGAGGATTTGATAATATTTTTGATAATTGATGTACTCACACAGTGTATAAATTTGATAACAGTTGAATAAATACTAACACAATTTGATTATTTTTGATAATTGATGTACTCACACAGTGTATAAATTTGATAACAGTTGAATAAATACTAACACAATTTGATAACACGTCTAATTCATTTTTACTATTAATTCTATCCTTTTTAAGTTTTTCTTTAAATCTAAGGTCAGCACAAATAGCTAATCCTTCTTTATTAATATAATTAATTAAATCTCCATAAGTTAGGTTTTGATAAGGAATTGTATTATTAAAATTTTCTCTTAATTTTTGTCTAATTCTTTCGGCAAAAAGTTTTGGAAGTCCAGCAATAAAACGTTCTTTCCAATAAGATTCTTTACAATCAGGTCTTGAAAAAACTTTAACGAGATAATTATCTTTGTACCATCTGAAATCAGTTAATTTTCTACAATGTAAGTTCATTAGAATTTCAGAAGTTCTTTCTTGAAAAGTAGTAGGATCTCCTACAAAGTTTTTGATTATAGCAAAAATTAAAGTATTAACCATATCATCTTCTTGAGTTTGAATAGGTAAATTATTTTCTTGTTTTATAACGGTTTTCTTGGCAGTCATTATAAAATTCTTTTCTTCTGGTGTAATATAGAAATCCCACCAACCTTTAAGAGTACCAGTAAACCCAGAAATAATAATATTAACAATTTGAAGTTGAGTATTATTGTGAGACTTGTAAGCATTAGCTGCCATGGTCATTTCTTGAACAATATTAAGAATTTGATGTTCAGAGTTACCATCGATATTCCATTCGTAAACAGAGGTACCATCGTAAGCTGAACGATCATATTGAAAAGCTCTTTCTTCAATTTGAACATCAGGAAGAGAAGGTCTATTCCAATAATTTTTAATAGTTGGTTTTGGATTATTACCAAAAGAATTAATCTTATTTAATCTTGAAAAATCATTTGTAAGCTGATTTATATCATCATTATCATTTATGAATTGTTGAGTAAGATTGTCTAAATTTAATTCACTTTCATTATTACTTTCGTCAGATTCGTCAAAAGAGTCATTATTTGTTTTTAACATATTTATAGATACATTTTTTGAAATACGAAAATTAGTAAGTCTTTTTTCTAATTCATCAATTAAATCTTTATTTCCAAGATTAAAATTCCCATTTATTTGATGAGGAATAAAGCTGACATTACTAGAGCTTGCTATATTATTATAAAATTTTTTTGTTTCAATTTTATTTTCTTTTGATAACTGTAAATTTATAGTATTTTCTTCAATCCTATTTAGTTGATCTGAAATAGTTAAAAGAGTTTCATTCGAATAATTATTTTGATAAATAATATTTTGAAAACATTTTTCATTTGTTATCTGACTCGGAACTTTAACTAAAGGAGTTGCAATAAAATTATTATCAATAATGATTTCCTTTTTTGGCGGATATTCAGAAATAATTTCTTGATTAGTAATAACATCCTTGTATGTTTTTGAAGAAACAGGAAAAACAGTTTGCATTTTAAAAGGATAATCTATATTATGTTTAGGAACATAAATCAATTCGAACCATTGAAAAAACGGAGAGTGAATTTGATTTGATAAAACATAATCTTCCCAAAGACCAAAATGTAAAAATCTTATATAATATGAAAAGTTTTCTTCATGCCAAATTCTTTTTGTATTATTATAATCTTTATAATATTCTTCTTCTTTTAAATAATCAAAATTAACATACGAAGGTATTTTAGAAATATCTATATTAATATTCATTTTAACAAGTTGATTGATTTATTCTGAAAGATATATTTTTAATAATACTAAGTTGAGCACTAATAACAATATATTTATTTTTAATCATTTTTGATAAACAATATATTATTTCCTTTTGAATATTATAATTATATGTGTCTTTTTCAATATTAGATAATTTAATTTCTTCGTCTTCTTTAAGTTGTTTAATTCTATTTATTTCTTTATCTTTTAATAGCAGTAACTCTATTTCTGTTTAAAGAATTACAATTTATTTGAACTTTATTACTCATAATTGTTGTCTATAATTTTGAAGTTCATTAATAAAATCAGATTTAGTAGGACTTGGTAAACTTGTATCACTAGTTTGATCTTCTTGATAAAGAGGTTTAGGAATAGAACTAGAATAGTCAACAGTTTTTAAATTTAAAGACTTTGATTTTGAAAACGAAGATTTAGAAGTACCAATTTCAGGAATAGAATTAGTAGAAAATCTAGATGATGAAAAATTTATAGAAGAAAAATTTATATCAACTGAGCCATCATTATGCTCAATTATATTTGAAATTTGTTTTGAAGAATCTAAAGATTTTGGTTCAATAACATTTTGTAAATTCCAATTACATGATTGAGTAATTTCTGACCATTTAAGTCGTTTAGGCATATGAACTTTTGTATGATTAGTATTTGCTTCGTAAATAATTGTTTCATTTCTTGGACTTGACAAACGGGTTTTTGGTTCTAAAGTAGTTGTCATGGTTTTATAACAAACACGATAAATGATTGCTAAAGGTTTAGAGTTATTTTTAAATTCTAAATTCTTTGTTTCAACAGTTAAAACCAAAGTGTCTAAAATATTTTTGTCAAATAATCCTACAGAAAAATTTGGATAACAATTAAAATAAATTGGTCCATTTGCGATATTTGTTTCTGCCATAGCTAAAATAGAATTTTGAAAATCTGTATGTCTTTTATCTCTTAATATTAAGAGAACAGGAGCATCAACACCAATTCTAAAAAGAGGTTTGATAGCAATTTGAACAAGACCTAAATGAAGAAATTTATATTTTTGTCTATGTTCAAAAATAGATCTTGATGATAACAAATTTATATTTTGTTGGTCTTGACCAATGGATAGGGTTTGTTCAGTCATTTTAATTGAGTAACTTTGAAAATAATCAAAAGTCCCTATTCTATAAATTGTATTTATATTTGTTTTAGGTATAGTCCAATCATTTAAATTTTGTTCTATATTATCAATAGTTTCTTCAATAGAGTTTATATGGTTATCATCATAATCTTGTTCTTTATTCATGATATTTTTACCAGTATCATATTTTTTAGATAATATGCGTGAAAATCTACTCATATTTGATTAATTTTAGTTTAAAGATTTTATAAGAAAACTTACTTGTTCTATTTAGGATGAACAGAGAGGGCATCGGCCCAACGATGATTGTGGTCCGGCTCCGCGACTTACCATACTTGCACGTCTTACGCTAATCCAACCAATCACTGGTCTGGTCTCTGTATCATTCTTAACAAAACTCATAATTTTCTTAAAATTCTTCAAACAAAAATTAACCAAATAACAAACAGAAATATCATAAAAGCAGTATTAAAAACCTTTAATATACATCTTGATAATTATTTAACAAATTTATCTAAATATACGTGTTAATGAGTTCTAAAAGACAGATTAGTTGTTTTTAAAACAAAAATTATAAAGTTTGGATTTGTCAATAATATTTTGAAAATAATATTTTAAAACAAGAATTATTAAATTCCTCTGATTATTTTCTTTATATATTTTGGTTAAAACAAAATATAAATTTCTGAACAAAATTTCTTTATATATTACGTGTTAATGAATTCTAATAAACTTCTTACAATAGGTTTAATAGTATTATTAACAATGTTATGTCCTAAAAATCTAATTTCATTTTGAAATAAATGCATTTTCTTAGCTGAAACAGCTAAGCCATTTTTATAAATTAAATCATAAAACTGATTTAAATGTTTGAAATGTTGATCAATAGATTTTGAAAAAATAAGAACATCATCAATATAAACAATTGAAAAACTATTTATAGGAATGATAATATCATTCATAACGTTTTGAAATTCAGAAGGAGCATTCTTTAAACCAAAGGGCATAACGTTCCACTCATAATGTCCAAAAGGAACATTAAAACCTGTTTTGTATTTATCTTCTTCATGAATTTGAATTTGCCAAAAACCAGATTTCATATCGAATTTTGAAAATATTTTTGAATCATAAAGTTTTTTCAATAAATCTCTTTTATTAGGAATAGGATATCTAATCCAATCTAAAACTTTATTTAAAGGTTTATAATTGATAACTAATCTTGGTGATCCTCTTTCTAATTCAGCAGCATTCATAACATAGAAAGCTGAACAAGACCAAGGAGATTTAGAAGGTCTAATTAATTTTTTGTCCAATAAATCTTGAATTTCTTTTTTACAATGAGCTTCTAATTCATTATTCATATGAATAGCTCTTGATTTTGAAGGAATATCTTTTTCATTAAAAGTTTTAATATAAGGTAATTTGACAATATGTTGTTTTCTGTTCCAAAAGGCGTTTGGAATATTTGAGCAAACATTATTTTCAAACTTTTGTTTTAAAGCTATAATTTTGTCTTGAATATACTTATCTTGTAATTGATTATGTATACGAAAATCATTAATTTCATTGATAAGGTAATTTGCTTGTTTTGTTTTATAATTAAGAATATTAATAGTTGAATAAGACGGAGGTTCACAAAATTTAAACATAATTTCTTTTCCAAAAACTTTAGTAATAATTCCATCATCTTGAACCATAAAAGGATATAATTTAGTAATAAAAGGTGTTCCTAAAATTAAAGGAGAAGTAAGATTTTTTACTAAAATTAAATGAGTTTTATAACAATAATCTTGATTGTTACAAATATGAACATCGGAAACTTTATAATTTATTTTTAAACTGGTTCCTTCAGCTCCAGTAAGCCTAGAAGAAGTTTTTTCATAAAATTGAGTGGGAAATATACCTTCTTGTATACAGTTCATATCAGCACCACTATCAATTAGAGCAGTAATATCCATTTTAAAATTATCCTTTACTAAAGTTATTTGAGTATTCCATTTTTGAGAAATTTGATCATTTATAATTCTTTCGATAACCTTTTCATCTTTATTATCATTATTTTGTGAATTAATAATATTTTTTCCCTTTTCAAGAGTTATAATTTTGCCTTTAATTTCTTTTATGTCTTGTTTAACTGATTTTAATTCTTCTTGAAGTTCTTGCATGGAAATGGGTTTTGTTTCAGAAAATCGTTCATATATGTCCTTTAAATTAAAAATTTTTGTATTATCTGAAACAGAATTTTCATTCTTATTAAGCATTTGTTTTATTAACAGTTCTTGGATATTTTTATCTTTAATGGAATCTAAATTTTTTAAAAGATCTTTGTCATTGTTTGTAAGGACATTAATTGAATAATTACAATTACATTTTCCAACACATTCGCATGTATCAGAATCTTCCGAACTTGAACTATTTTGCTCTAAAATGTTTAAATCATTTTCTTGAAAATCGGAAAAACTAGAATCAGAATTGGAATCAGAATTTAACATAATTTTTCTAATTTGTTCTTTTAATTCTTCCGAAATATTTAATTCATTAATTTTTGTTTTTGCATAACAATTATTAGCATTATGACCATTACGACCACATTTATGGCAAATAATAATGTCTTTTGATTTTCTTTTAGATTTTTTATTAGATTGTTTATAAGGGTTTTTTGATGTTGAAAATTTATTTTTCTTATAATTCTTATAATTTTCTGTTTTATTATATTTCTTTTTCTTGAAATATTTTGAAGACTTTTTATTATATTTTTTGGTTTTTGAAGTAGACGGACCTGTTAATGGTTGATAACCATATTGTTGACAAAAATTTCCTAATTCATTTTTACTATTAATTCTATCCTTTTTAAGTTTTTCTTTAAATCTAAGGTCAGCACAAATAGCTAATCCTTCTTTATTAATATAATTAATTAAATCTCCATAAGTTAGGTTTTGATAAGGAATTGTATTATTAAAATTTTCTCTTAATTTTTGTCTAATTCTTTCGGCAAAAAGTTTTGGAAGTCCAGCAATAAAACGTTCTTTCCAATAAGATTCTTTACAATCAGGTCTTGAAAAAACTTTAACGAGATAATTATCTTTGTACCATCTGAAATCAGTTAATTTTCTACAATGTAAGTTCATTAGAATTTCAGAAGTTCTTTCTTGAAAAGTAGTAGGATCTCCTACAAAGTTTTTGATTATAGCAAAAATTAAAGTATTAACCATATCATCTTCTTGAGTTTGAATAGGTAAATTATTTTCTTGTTTTATAACGGTTTTCTTGGCAGTCATTATAAAATTCTTTTCTTCTGGTGTAATATAGAAATCCCACCAACCTTTAAGAGTACCAGTAAACCCAGAAATAATAATATTAACAATTTGAAGTTGAGTATTATTGTGAGACTTGTAAGCATTAGCTGCCATGGTCATTTCTTGAACAATATTAAGAATTTGATGTTCAGAGTTACCATCGATATTCCATTCGTAAACAGAGGTACCATCGTAAGCTGAACGATCATATTGAAAAGCTCTTTCTTCAATTTGAACATCAGGAAGAGAAGGTCTATTCCAATAATTTTTAATAGTTGGTTTTGGATTATTACCAAAAGAATTAATCTTATTTAATCTTGAAAAATCATTTGTAAGCTGATTTATATCATCATTATCATTTATGAATTGTTGAGTAAGATTGTCTAAATTTAATTCACTTTCATTATTACTTTCGTCAGATTCGTCAAAAGAGTCATTATTTGTTTTTAACATATTTATAGATACATTTTTTGAAATACGAAAATTAGTAAGTCTTTTTTCTAATTCATCAATTAAATCTTTATTTCCAAGATTAAAATTCCCATTTATTTGATGAGGAATAAAGCTGACATTACTAGAGCTTGCTATATTATTATAAAATTTTTTTGTTTCAATTTTATTTTCTTTTGATAACTGTAAATTTATAGTATTTTCTTCAATCCTATTTAGTTGATCTGAAATAGTTAAAAGAGTTTCATTCGAATAATTATTTTGATAAATAATATTTTGAAAACATTTTTCATTTGTTATCTGACTCGGAACTTTAACTAAAGGAGTTGCAATAAAATTATTATCAATAATGATTTCCTTTTTTGGCGGATATTCAGAAATAATTTCTTGATTAGTAATAACATCCTTGTATGTTTTTGAAGAAACAGGAAAAACAGTTTGCATTTTAAAAGGATAATCTATATTATGTTTAGGAACATAAATCAATTCGAACCATTGAAAAAACGGAGAGTGAATTTGATTTGATAAAACATAATCTTCCCAAAGACCAAAATGTAAAAATCTTATATAATATGAAAAGTTTTCTTCATGCCAAATTCTTTTTGTATTATTATAATCTTTATAATATTCTTCTTCTTTTAAATAATCAAAATTAACATACGAAGGTATTTTAGAAATATCTATATTAATATTCATTTTAACAAGTTGATTGATTTATTCTGAAAGATATATTTTTAATAATACTAAGTTGAGCACTAATAACAATATATTTATTTTTAATCATTTTTGATAAACAATATATTATTTCCTTTTGAATATTATAATTATATGTGTCTTTTTCAATATTAGATAATTTAATTTCTTCGTCTTCTTTAAGTTGTTTAATTCTATTTATTTCTTTAGAAACGCTTGCAATAATTTGCCATCTAGTCTTTAATAAATTATTCCAAAAAATATTATTATTACAACAACTAATCTGTCTTTTAGAACTCATTAACACGTATATTTAGATAAATTTGTTAAATAATTATCAAGATGTATATTAAAGGTTTTTAATACTGCTTTTATGTTATTAATTTCTTGTTCTAATTCTAATAGTTCCTTATCATTAATTATTAAATTTATATTTTTTAATTCTAATACCTTTTCTTGTAAGAGTTTTTTAAATATTTTTATTGAATTTCTTAATCTTTTAATAGCAGTAACTCTATTTCTGTTTAAAGAATTACAATTTATTTGAACTTTATTACTCATAATTGTTGTCTATAATTTTGAAGTTCATTAATAAAATCAGATTTAGTAGGACTTGGTAAACTTGTATCACTAGTTTGATCTTCTTGATAAAGAGGTTTAGGAATAGAACTAGAATAGTCAACAGTTTTTAAATTTAAAGACTTTGATTTTGAAAACGAAGATTTAGAAGTACCAATTTCAAGAATAGAATTAGTAGAAAATCTAGATGATGAAAAATTTATAGAAGAAAAATTTATATCAACTGAGCCATCATTATGCTCAATTATATTTGAAATTTGTTTTGAAGAATCTAAAGATTTTGGTTCAATAACATTTTGTAAATTCCAATTACATGATTGAGTAATTTCTGACCATTTAAGTCGTTTAGGCATATGAACTTTTGTATGATTAGTATTTGCTTCGTAAATAATTGTTTCATTTCTTGGACTTGACAAACGGGTTTTTGGTTCTAAAGTAGTTGTCATGGTTTTATAACAAACACGATAAATGATTGCTAAAGGTTTAGAGTTATTTTTAAATTCTAAATTCTTTGTTTCAACAGTTAAAACCAAAGTGTCTAAAATAATTTTGTCAAATAATCCTACAGAAAAATTTGGATAACAATTAAAATAAATTGGTCCATTTGCGATATTTGTTTCTGCCATAGCTAAAATAGAATTTTGAAAATCTGTATGTCTTTTATCTCTTAATATTAAGAGAACAGGAGCATCAACACCAATTCTAAAAAGAGGTTTGATAGCAATTTGAACAAGACCTAAATGAAGAAATTTATATTTTTGTCTATGTTCAAAAATAGATCTTGATGATAACAAATTTATATTTTGTTGGTCTTGACCAATGGATAGGGTTTGTTCAGTCATTTTAATTGAGTAACTTTGAAAATAATCAAAAGTCCCTATTCTATAAATTGTATTTATATTTGTTTTAGGTATAGTCCAATCATTTAAATTTTGTTCTATATTATCAATAGTTTCTTCAATAGAGTTTATATGGTTATCATCATAATCTTGTTCTTTATTCATGATATTTTTACCAGTATCATATTTTTTAGATAATATGCGTGAAAATCTACTCATATTTGATTAATTTTAGTTTAAAGATTTTATAAGAAAACTTACTTGTTCTATTTAGGATGAACAGAGAGGGCATCGGCCCAACGATGATTGTGGTCCGGCTCCGCGACTTACCATACTTGCACGTCTTACGCTAATCCAACCAATCACTGGTCTGGTCTCTGTATCATTCTTAACAAAACTCATAATTTTCTTAAAATTCTTCAAACAAAAATTAACCAAATAACAAACAGAAATATCATACATAACTATCTTTAATAGAACCTAGGCTCTGATACCATTAATTGCGGAACAAATTAACAAGTAGTTTCAGATATTTTTTGATGATAAAAATCATACATTAGTTTATAAAACTGTTTTCTATCTTTGCTTATAAACTTATGATTACTGATTAGAACTTGTAAAGCTTTTAATTGATTACAATAATAATGACGATTAGCTTGTATCTTTGAATCAGACATGATGAATAATAAAAGAACAAAAGTTATTTAAATATTTCAAGCATGAATTTGATTAACTTGATTATTATTAAATGCGAGTATTATTTTAACAAAAATTTCAAACTTTGTAGAATTAATAGTTAGAATAACTCGAAATGAGATTGCCATAGAGATAATACAACAATTGAATAAAATTCTTTATATATTACCTTCTTTTAAATTACAATCAGAGCATCCGTCTGGAGCAAGTATGATTTGAAAATCTAAAGATTTTGAACATCTAGAAGTAGATAGGAGAACACTTTTCTTAGACATGAACTAAACATTAGAGAGAAATTTAATGAGAGAAATTTTTAGAGAACCTAGAGATCATTCTAATTAAAACATATCTCCTCAATATATAGGAGTCTTGGAGTCTTGAAATATCTTGAAACGGGAAACCGAAGGATTACCGGATCAATCTTGAGAATTATTGAATCAACTTGCATTTGTCGGAGTGTAGATGTGGCAGACAAAACTGTAAAGCTTTTGACAAATTGGCATCATATTTTGTCATTTTTTGATAATGGAAAATCTTCTTTTGCGATAATGGAGCATCTTCTTTCATCTTTGTAAAAGTTGTTTGTTTTCTTGTAATAATTTAACATCTTATCTCTGCAGAGGATTTGATAATATTTTTGATAATTGATGTACTCACACAGTGTATAAATTTGATAACAGTTGAATAAATACTAACACAATTTGATTATTTTTGATAATTGATGTACTCACACAGTGTATAAATTTGATAACAGTTGAATAAATACTAACACAATTTGATAACACGTAGTACTACCCCCCCTTGAATAACAAACACTTTTTGCAAAATACCTAAAAAGGTATGACACCAAGGGTGGAGGGTGAAATACGAAATGAAAGAATACCTTTCATTGAAGGTATAACACCAAAATTAAAAATTTAATTAATCTGCAAATGGATCATCAAAAGGATCTTGAGCATCTTGAAAATTATTTTTGACAGATGTGGGAGAATTTTCTGAATAAATTGTAATTCTTTAAACAGAAATAGAGTTACTGCTATTAAAAGATTAAGAAATTCAATAAAAATATTTAAAAAACTCTTACAAGAAAAGGTATTAGAATTAAAAAATATAAATTTAATAATTAATGATAAGGAACTATTAGAATTAGAACAAGAAATTAATAACATAAAAGCAGTATTAAAAACCTTTAATATACATCTTGATAATTATTTAACAAATTTATCTAAATATACGTGTTAATGAGTTCTAAAAGACAGATTAGTTGTTTTTAAAACAAAAATTATAAAGTTTGGATTTGTCAATAATATTTTGAAAATAATATTTTAAAACAAGAATTATTAAATTCCTCTGATTATTTTCTTTATATATTTTGGTTAAAACAAAATATAAATTTCTGAACAAAATTTCTTTATATATTACGTGTTAATGAATTCTAATAAACTTCTTATAATAGGTTTAATAGTATTATTAACAATGTTATGTCCTAAAAATCTAATTTCATTTTGAAATAAATGCATTTTCTTAGCTGAAACAGCTAAGCCATTTTTATAAATTAAATCATAAAACTGATTTAAATGTTTGAAATGTTGATCAATAGATTTTGAAAAAATAAGAACATCATCAATATAAACAATTGAAAAACTATTTATAGGAATGATAATATCATTCATAACGTTTTGAAATTCAGAAGGAGCATTCTTTAAACCAAAGGGCATAACGTTCCACTCATAATGTCCAAAAGGAACATTAAAACCTGTTTTGTATTTATCTTCTTCATGAATTTGAATTTGCCAAAAACCAGATTTCATATCGAATTTTGAAAATATTTTTGAATCATAAAGTTTTTTCAATAAATCTCTTTTATTAGGAATAGGATATCTAATCCAATCTAAAACTTTATTTAAAGGTTTATAATTGATAACTAATCTTGGTGATCCTCTTTCTAATTCAGCAGCATTCATAACATAGAAAGCTGAACAAGACCAAGGAGATTTAGAAGGTCTAATTAATTTTTTGTCCAATAAATCTTGAATTTCTTTTTTACAATGAGCTTCTAATTCATTATTCATATGAATAGCTCTTGATTTTGAAGGAATATCTTTTTCATTAAAAGTTTTAATATAAGGTAATTTGACAATATGTTGTTTTCTGTTCCAAAAGGCGTTTGGAATATTTGAGCAAACATTATTTTCAAACTTTTGTTTTAAAGCTATAATTTTGTCTTGAATATACTTATCTTGTAATTGATTATGTATACGAAAATCATTAATTTCATTGATAAGGTAATTTGCTTGTTTTGTTTTATAATTAAGAATATTAATAGTTGAATAAGACGGAGGTTCACAAAATTTAAACATAATTTCTTTTCCAAAAACTTTAGTAATAATTCCATCATCTTGAACCATAAAAGGATATAATTTAGTAATAAAAGGTGTTCCTAAAATTAAAGGAGAAGTAAGATTTTTTACTAAAATTAAATGAGTTTTATAACAATAATCTTGATTGTTACAAATATGAACATCGGAAACTTTATAATTTATTTTTAAACTGGTTCCTTCAGCTCCAGTAAGCCTAGAAGAAGTTTTTTCATAAAATTGAGTGGGAAATATACCTTCTTGTATACAGTTCATATCAGCACCACTATCAATTAGAGCAGTAATATCCATTTTAAAATTATCCTTTACTAAAGTTATTTGAGTATTCCATTTTTGAGAAATTTGATCATTTATAATTCTTTCGATAACCTTTTCATCTTTATTATCATTATTTTGTGAATTAATAATATTTTTTCCCTTTTCAAGAGTTATAATTTTGCCTTTAATTTCTTTTATGTCTTGTTTAACTGATTTTAATTCTTCTTGAAGTTCTTGCATGGAAATGGGTTTTGTTTCAGAAAATCGTTCATATATGTCCTTTAAATTAAAAATTTTTGTATTATCTGAAACAGAATTTTCATTCTTATTAAGCATTTGTTTTATTAACAGTTCTTGGATATTTTTATCTTTAATGGAATCTAAATTTTTTAAAAGATCTTTGTCATTGTTTGTAAGGACATTAATTGAATAATTACAATTACATTTTCCAACACATTCGCATGTATCAGAATCTTCCGAACTTGAACTATTTTGCTCTAAAATGTTTAAATCATTTTCTTGAAAATCGGAAAAACTAGAATCAGAATTGGAATCAGAATTTAACATAATTTTTCTAATTTGTTCTTTTAATTCTTCCGAAATATTTAATTCATTAATTTTTGTTTTTGCATAACAATTATTAGCATTATGACCATTACGACCACATTTATGGCAAATAATAATGTCTTTTGATTTTCTTTTAGATTTTTTATTAGATTGTTTATAAGGGTTTTTTGATGTTGAAAATTTATTTTTCTTATAATTCTTATAATTTTCTGTTTTATTATATTTCTTTTTCTTGAAATATTTTGAAGACTTTTTATTATATTTTTTGGTTTTTGAAGCAGACGGACCTGTTAATGGTTGATAACCATATTGTTGACAAAAATTTCCTAATTCATTTTTACTATTAATTCTATCCTTTTTAAGTTTTTCTTTAAATCTAAGGTCAGCACAAATAGCTAATCCTTCTTTATTAATATAATTAATTAAATCTCCATAAGTTAGGTTTTGATAAGGAATTGTATTATTAAAATTTTCTCTTAATTTTTGTCTAATTCTTTCGGCAAAAAGTTTTGGAAGTCCAGCAATAAAACGTTCTTTCCAATAAGATTCTTTACAATCAGGTCTTGAAAAAACTTTAACGAGATAATTATCTTTGTACCATCTGAAATCAGTTAATTTTCTACAATGTAAGTTCATTAGAATTTCAGAAGTTCTTTCTTGAAAAGTAGTAGGATCTCCTACAAAGTTTTTGATTATAGCAAAAATTAAAGTATTAACCATATCATCTTCTTGAGTTTGAATAGGTAAATTATTTTCTTGTTTTATAACGGTTTTCTTGGCAGTCATTATAAAATTCTTTTCTTCTGGTGTAATATAGAAATCCCACCAACCTTTAAGAGTACCAGTAAACCCAGAAATAATAATATTAACAATTTGAAGTTGAGTATTATTGTGAGACTTGTAAGCATTAGCTGCCATGGTCATTTCTTGAACAATATTAAGAATTTGATGTTCAGAGTTACCATCGATATTCCATTCGTAAACAGAGGTACCATCGTAAGCTGAACGATCATATTGAAAAGCTCTTTCTTCAATTTGAACATCAGGAAGAGAAGGTCTATTCCAATAATTTTTAATAGTTGGTTTTGGATTATTACCAAAAGAATTAATCTTATTTAATCTTGAAAAATCATTTGTAAGCTGATTTATATCATCATTATCATTTATGAATTGTTGAGTAAGATTGTCTAAATTTAATTCACTTTCATTATTACTTTCGTCAGATTCGTCAAAAGAGTCATTATTTGTTTTTAACATATTTATAGATACATTTTTTGAAATACGAAAATTAGTAAGTCTTTTTTCTAATTCATCAATTAAATCTTTATTTCCAAGATTAAAATTCCCATTTATTTGATGAGGAATAAAGCTGACATTACTAGAGCTTGCTATATTATTATAAAATTTTTTTGTTTCAATTTTATTTTCTTTTGATAACTGTAAATTTATAGTATTTTCTTCAATCCTATTTAGTTGATCTGAAATAGTTAAAAGAGTTTCATTCGAATAATTATTTTGATAAATAATATTTTGAAAACATTTTTCATTTGTTATCTGACTCGGAACTTTAACTAAAGGAGTTGCAATAAAATTATTATCAATAATGATTTCCTTTTTTGGCGGATATTCAGAAATAATTTCTTGATTAGTAATAACATCCTTGTATGTTTTTGAAGAAACAGGAAAAACAGTTTGCATTTTAAAAGGATAATCTATATTATGTTTAGGAACATAAATCAATTCGAACCATTGAAAAAACGGAGAGTGAATTTGATTTGATAAAACATAATCTTCCCAAAGACCAAAATGTAAAAATCTTATATAATATGAAAAGTTTTCTTCATGCCAAATTCTTTTTGTATTATTATAATCTTTATAATATTCTTCTTCTTTTAAATAATCAAAATTAACATACGAAGGTATTTTAGAAAATATCTATATTAATATTCATTTTAACAAGTTGATTGATTTATTCTGAAAGATATATTTTTAATAATACTAAGTTGAGCACTAATAACAATATATTTATTTTTAATCATTTTTGATAAACAATATATTATTTCCTTTTGAATATTATAATTATATGTGTCTTTTTCAATATTAGATAATTTAATTTCTTCGTCTTCTTTAAGTTGTTTAATTCTATTTATTTCTTTATCTTTTAATAGCAGTAACTCTATTTCTGTTTAAAGAATTACAATTTATTTGAACTTTATTACTCATAATTGTTGTCTATAATTTTGAAGTTCATTAATAAAATCAGATTTAGTAGGACTTGGTAAACTTGTATCACTAGTTTGATCTTCTTGATAAAGAGGTTTAGGAATAGAACTAGAATAGTCAACAGTTTTTAAATTTAAAGACTTTGATTTTGAAAACGAAGATTTAGAAGTACCAATTTCAGGAATAGAATTAGTAGAAAATCTAGATGATGAAAAATTTATAGAAGAAAAATTTATATCAACTGAGCCATCATTATGCTCAATTATATTTGAAATTTGTTTTGAAGAATCTAAAGATTTTGGTTCAATAACATTTTGTAAATTCCAATTACATGATTGAGTAATTTCTGACCATTTAAGTCGTTTAGGCATATGAACTTTTGTATGATTAGTATTTGCTTCGTAAATAATTGTTTCATTTCTTGGACTTGACAAACGGGTTTTTGGTTCTAAAGTAGTTGTCATGGTTTTATAACAAACACGATAAATGATTGCTAAAGGTTTAGAGTTATTTTTAAATTCTAAATTCTTTGTTTCAACAGTTAAAACCAAAGTGTCTAAAATATTTTTGTCAAATAATCCTACAGAAAAATTTGGATAACAATTAAAATAAATTGGTCCATTTGCGATATTTGTTTCTGCCATAGCTAAAATAGAATTTTGAAAATCTGTATGTCTTTTATCTCTTAATATTAAGAGAACAGGAGCATCAACACCAATTCTAAAAAGAGGTTTGATAGCAATTTGAACAAGACCTAAATGAAGAAATTTATATTTTTGTCTATGTTCAAAAATAGATCTTGATGATAACAAATTTATATTTTGTTGGTCTTGACCAATGGATAGGGTTTGTTCAGTCATTTTAATTGAGTAACTTTGAAAATAATCAAAAGTCCCTATTCTATAAATTGTATTTATATTTGTTTTAGGTATAGTCCAATCATTTAAATTTTGTTCTATATTATCAATAGTTTCTTCAATAGAGTTTATATGGTTATCATCATAATCTTGTTCTTTATTCATGATATTTTTACCAGTATCATATTTTTTAGATAATATGCGTGAAAATCTACTCATATTTGATTAATTTTAGTTTAAAGATTTTATAAGAAAACTTACTTGTTCTATTTAGGATGAACAGAGAGGGCATCGGCCCAACGATGATTGTGGTCCGGCTCCGCGACTTACCATACTTGCACGTCTTACGCTAATCCAACCAATCACTGGTCTGGTCTCTGTATCATTCTTAACAAAACTCATAATTTTCTTAAAATTCTTCAAACAAAAATTAACCAAATAACAAACAGAAATATCATAAAAGCAGTATTAAAAACCTTTAATATACATCTTGATAATTATTTAACAAATTTATCTAAATATACGTGTTAATGAGTTCTAAAAGACAGATTAGTTGTTTTTAAAACAAAAATTATAAAGTTTGGATTTGTCAATAATATTTTGAAAATAATATTTTAAAACAAGAATTATTAAATTCCTCTGATTATTTTCTTTATATATTTTGGTTAAAACAAAATATAAATTTCTGAACAAAATTTCTTTATATATTACGTGTTAATGAATTCTAATAAACTTCTTACAATAGGTTTAATAGTATTATTAACAATGTTATGTCCTAAAAATCTAATTTCATTTTGAAATAAATGCATTTTCTTAGCTGAAACAGCTAAGCCATTTTTATAAATTAAATCATAAAACTGATTTAAATGTTTGAAATGTTGATCAATAGATTTTGAAAAAATAAGAACATCATCAATATAAACAATTGAAAAACTATTTATAGGAATGATAATATCATTCATAACGTTTTGAAATTCAGAAGGAGCATTCTTTAAACCAAAGGGCATAACGTTCCACTCATAATGTCCAAAAGGAACATTAAAACCTGTTTTGTATTTATCTTCTTCATGAATTTGAATTTGCCAAAAACCAGATTTCATATCGAATTTTGAAAATATTTTTGAATCATAAAGTTTTTTCAATAAATCTCTTTTATTAGGAATAGGATATCTAATCCAATCTAAAACTTTATTTAAAGGTTTATAATTGATAACTAATCTTGGTGATCCTCTTTCTAATTCAGCAGCATTCATAACATAGAAAGCTGAACAAGACCAAGGAGATTTAGAAGGTCTAATTAATTTTTTGTCCAATAAATCTTGAATTTCTTTTTTACAATGAGCTTCTAATTCATTATTCATATGAATAGCTCTTGATTTTGAAGGAATATCTTTTTCATTAAAAGTTTTAATATAAGGTAATTTGACAATATGTTGTTTTCTGTTCCAAAAGGCGTTTGGAATATTTGAGCAAACATTATTTTCAAACTTTTGTTTTAAAGCTATAATTTTGTCTTGAATATACTTATCTTGTAATTGATTATGTATACGAAAATCATTAATTTCATTGATAAGGTAATTTGCTTGTTTTGTTTTATAATTAAGAATATTAATAGTTGAATAAGACGGAGGTTCACAAAATTTAAACATAATTTCTTTTCCAAAAACTTTAGTAATAATTCCATCATCTTGAACCATAAAAGGATATAATTTAGTAATAAAAGGTGTTCCTAAAATTAAAGGAGAAGTAAGATTTTTTACTAAAATTAAATGAGTTTTATAACAATAATCTTGATTGTTACAAATATGAACATCGGAAACTTTATAATTTATTTTTAAACTGGTTCCTTCAGCTCCAGTAAGCCTAGAAGAAGTTTTTTCATAAAATTGAGTGGGAAATATACCTTCTTGTATACAGTTCATATCAGCACCACTATCAATTAGAGCAGTAATATCCATTTTAAAATTATCCTTTACTAAAGTTATTTGAGTATTCCATTTTTGAGAAATTTGATCATTTATAATTCTTTCGATAACCTTTTCATCTTTATTATCATTATTTTGTGAATTAATAATATTTTTTCCCTTTTCAAGAGTTATAATTTTGCCTTTAATTTCTTTTATGTCTTGTTTAACTGATTTTAATTCTTCTTGAAGTTCTTGCATGGAAATGGGTTTTGTTTCAGAAAATCGTTCATATATGTCCTTTAAATTAAAAATTTTTGTATTATCTGAAACAGAATTTTCATTCTTATTAAGCATTTGTTTTATTAACAGTTCTTGGATATTTTTATCTTTAATGGAATCTAAATTTTTTAAAAGATCTTTGTCATTGTTTGTAAGGACATTAATTGAATAATTACAATTACATTTTCCAACACATTCGCATGTATCAGAATCTTCCGAACTTGAACTATTTTGCTCTAAAATGTTTAAATCATTTTCTTGAAAATCGGAAAAACTAGAATCAGAATTGGAATCAGAATTTAACATAATTTTTCTAATTTGTTCTTTTAATTCTTCCGAAATATTTAATTCATTAATTTTTGTTTTTGCATAACAATTATTAGCATTATGACCATTACGACCACATTTATGGCAAATAATAATGTCTTTTGATTTTCTTTTAGATTTTTTATTAGATTGTTTATAAGGGTTTTTTGATGTTGAAAATTTATTTTTCTTATAATTCTTATAATTTTCTGTTTTATTATATTTCTTTTTCTTGAAATATTTTGAAGACTTTTTATTATATTTTTTGGTTTTTGAAGTAGACGGACCTGTTAATGGTTGATAACCATATTGTTGACAAAAATTTCCTAATTCATTTTTACTATTAATTCTATCCTTTTTAAGTTTTTCTTTAAATCTAAGGTCAGCACAAATAGCTAATCCTTCTTTATTAATATAATTAATTAAATCTCCATAAGTTAGGTTTTGATAAGGAATTGTATTATTAAAATTTTCTCTTAATTTTTGTCTAATTCTTTCGGCAAAAAGTTTTGGAAGTCCAGCAATAAAACGTTCTTTCCAATAAGATTCTTTACAATCAGGTCTTGAAAAAACTTTAACGAGATAATTATCTTTGTACCATCTGAAATCAGTTAATTTTCTACAATGTAAGTTCATTAGAATTTCAGAAGTTCTTTCTTGAAAAGTAGTAGGATCTCCTACAAAGTTTTTGATTATAGCAAAAATTAAAGTATTAACCATATCATCTTCTTGAGTTTGAATAGGTAAATTATTTTCTTGTTTTATAACGGTTTTCTTGGCAGTCATTATAAAATTCTTTTCTTCTGGTGTAATATAGAAATCCCACCAACCTTTAAGAGTACCAGTAAACCCAGAAATAATAATATTAACAATTTGAAGTTGAGTATTATTGTGAGACTTGTAAGCATTAGCTGCCATGGTCATTTCTTGAACAATATTAAGAATTTGATGTTCAGAGTTACCATCGATATTCCATTCGTAAACAGAGGTACCATCGTAAGCTGAACGATCATATTGAAAAGCTCTTTCTTCAATTTGAACATCAGGAAGAGAAGGTCTATTCCAATAATTTTTAATAGTTGGTTTTGGATTATTACCAAAAGAATTAATCTTATTTAATCTTGAAAAATCATTTGTAAGCTGATTTATATCATCATTATCATTTATGAATTGTTGAGTAAGATTGTCTAAATTTAATTCACTTTCATTATTACTTTCGTCAGATTCGTCAAAAGAGTCATTATTTGTTTTTAACATATTTATAGATACATTTTTTGAAATACGAAAATTAGTAAGTCTTTTTTCTAATTCATCAATTAAATCTTTATTTCCAAGATTAAAATTCCCATTTATTTGATGAGGAATAAAGCTGACATTACTAGAGCTTGCTATATTATTATAAAATTTTTTTGTTTCAATTTTATTTTCTTTTGATAACTGTAAATTTATAGTATTTTCTTCAATCCTATTTAGTTGATCTGAAATAGTTAAAAGAGTTTCATTCGAATAATTATTTTGATAAATAATATTTTGAAAACATTTTTCATTTGTTATCTGACTCGGAACTTTAACTAAAGGAGTTGCAATAAAATTATTATCAATAATGATTTCCTTTTTTGGCGGATATTCAGAAATAATTTCTTGATTAGTAATAACATCCTTGTATGTTTTTGAAGAAACAGGAAAAACAGTTTGCATTTTAAAAGGATAATCTATATTATGTTTAGGAACATAAATCAATTCGAACCATTGAAAAAACGGAGAGTGAATTTGATTTGATAAAACATAATCTTCCCAAAGACCAAAATGTAAAAATCTTATATAATATGAAAAGTTTTCTTCATGCCAAATTCTTTTTGTATTATTATAATCTTTATAATATTCTTCTTCTTTTAAATAATCAAAATTAACATACGAAGGTATTTTAGAAATATCTATATTAATATTCATTTTAACAAGTTGATTGATTTATTCTGAAAGATATATTTTTAATAATACTAAGTTGAGCACTAATAACAATATATTTATTTTTAATCATTTTTGATAAACAATATATTATTTCCTTTTGAATATTATAATTATATGTGTCTTTTTCAATATTAGATAATTTAATTTCTTCGTCTTCTTTAAGTTGTTTAATTCTATTTATTTCTTTAGAAACGCTTGCAATAATTTGCCATCTAGTCTTTAATAAATTATTCCAAAAAATATTATTATTACAACAACTAATCTGTCTTTTAGAACTCATTAACACGTATATTTAGATAAATTTGTTAAATAATTATCAAGATGTATATTAAAGGTTTTTAATACTGCTTTTATGTTATTAATTTCTTGTTCTAATTCTAATAGTTCCTTATCATTAATTATTAAATTTATATTTTTTAATTCTAATACCTTTTCTTGTAAGAGTTTTTTAAATATTTTTATTGAATTTCTTAATCTTTTAATAGCAGTAACTCTATTTCTGTTTAAAGAATTACAATTTATTTGAACTTTATTACTCATAATTGTTGTCTATAATTTTGAAGTTCATTAATAAAATCAGATTTAGTAGGACTTGGTAAACTTGTATCACTAGTTTGATCTTCTTGATAAAGAGGTTTAGGAATAGAACTAGAATAGTCAACAGTTTTTAAATTTAAAGACTTTGATTTTGAAAACGAAGATTTAGAAGTACCAATTTCAGGAATAGAATTAGTAGAAAATCTAGATGATGAAAAATTTATAGAAGAAAAATTTATATCAACTGAGCCATCATTATGCTCAATTATATTTGAAATTTGTTTTGAAGAATCTAAAGATTTTGGTTCAATAACATTTTGTAAATTCCAATTACATGATTGAGTAATTTCTGACCATTTAAGTCGTTTAGGCATATGAACTTTTGTATGATTAGTATTTGCTTCGTAAATAATTGTTTCATTTCTTGGACTTGACAAACGGGTTTTTGGTTCTAAAGTAGTTGTCATGGTTTTATAACAAACACGATAAATGATTGCTAAAGGTTTAGAGTTATTTTTAAATTCTAAATTCTTTGTTTCAACAGTTAAAACCAAAGTGTCTAAAATATTTTTGTCAAATAATCCTACAGAAAAATTTGGATAACAATTAAAATAAATTGGTCCATTTGCGATATTTGTTTCTGCCATAGCTAAAATAGAATTTTGAAAATCTGTATGTCTTTTATCTCTTAATATTAAGAGAACAGGAGCATCAACACCAATTCTAAAAAGAGGTTTGATAGCAATTTGAACAAGACCTAAATGAAGAAATTTATATTTTTGTCTATGTTCAAAAATAGATCTTGATGATAACAAATTTATATTTTGTTGGTCTTGACCAATGGATAGGGTTTGTTCAGTCATTTTAATTGAGTAACTTTGAAAATAATCAAAAGTCCCTATTCTATAAATTGTATTTATATTTGTTTTAGGTATAGTCCAATCATTTAAATTTTGTTCTATATTATCAATAGTTTCTTCAATAGAGTTTATATGGTTATCATCATAATCTTGTTCTTTATTCATGATATTTTTACCAGTATCATATTTTTTAGATAATATGCGTGAAAATCTACTCATATTTGATTAATTTTAGTTTAAAGATTTTATAAGAAAACTTACTTGTTCTATTTAGGATGAACAGAGAGGGCATCGGCCCAACGATGATTGTGGTCCGGCTCCGCGACTTACCATACTTGCACGTCTTACGCTAATCCAACCAATCACTGGTCTGGTCTCTGTATCATTCTTAACAAAACTCATAATTTTCTTAAAATTCTTCAAACAAAAATTAACCAAATAACAAACAGAAATATCATAAAAGCAGTATTAAAAACCTTTAATATACATCTTGATAATTATTTAACAAATTTATCTAAATATACGTGTTAATGAGTTCTAAAAGACAGATTAGTTGTTTTTAAAACAAAAATTATAAAGTTTGGATTTGTCAATAATATTTTGAAAATAATATTTTAAAACAAGAATTATTAAATTCCTCTGATTATTTTCTTTATATATTTTGGTTAAAACAAAATATAAATTTCTGAACAAAATTTCTTTATATATTACGTGTTAATGAATTCTAATAAACTTCTTATAATAGGTTTAATAGTATTATTAACAATGTTATGTCCTAAAAATCTAATTTCATTTTGAAATAAATGCATTTTCTTAGCTGAAACAGCTAAGCCATTTTTATAAATTAAATCATAAAACTGATTTAAATGTTTGAAATGTTGATCAATAGATTTTGAAAAAATAAGAACATCATCAATATAAACAATTGAAAAACTATTTATAGGAATGATAATATCATTCATAACGTTTTGAAATTCAGAAGGAGCATTCTTTAAACCAAAGGGCATAACGTTCCACTCATAATGTCCAAAAGGAACATTAAAACCTGTTTTGTATTTATCTTCTTCATGAATTTGAATTTGCCAAAAACCAGATTTCATATCGAATTTTGAAAATATTTTTGAATCATAAAGTTTTTTCAATAAATCTCTTTTATTAGGAATAGGATATCTAATCCAATCTAAAACTTTATTTAAAGGTTTATAATTGATAACTAATCTTGGTGATCCTCTTTCTAATTCAGCAGCATTCATAACATAGAAAGCTGAACAAGACCAAGGAGATTTAGAAGGTCTAATTAATTTTTTGTCCAATAAATCTTGAATTTCTTTTTTACAATGAGCTTCTAATTCATTATTCATATGAATAGCTCTTGATTTTGAAGGAATATCTTTTTCATTAAAAGTTTTAATATAAGGTAATTTGACAATATGTTGTTTTCTGTTCCAAAAGGCGTTTGGAATATTTGAGCAAACATTATTTTCAAACTTTTATTTTAAAGCTATAATTTTGTCTTGAATATACTTATCTTGTAATTGATTATGTATACGAAAATCATTAATTTCATTGATAAGGTAATTTGCTTGTTTTGTTTTATAATTAAGAATATTAATAGTTGAATAAGACGGAGGTTCACAAAATTTAAACATAATTTCTTTTCCAAAAACTTTAGTAATAATTCCATCATCTTGAACCATAAAAGGATATAATTTAGTAATAAAAGGTGTTCCTAAAATTAAAGGAGAAGTAAGATTTTTTACTAAAATTAAATGAGTTTTATAACAATAATCTTGATTGTTACAAATATGAACATCGGAAACTTTATAATTTATTTTTAAACTGGTTCCTTCAGCTCCAGTAAGCCTAGAAGAAGTTTTTTCATAAAATTGAGTGGGAAATATACCTTCTTGTATACAGTTCATATCAGCACCACTATCAATTAGAGCAGTAATATCCATTTTAAAATTATCCTTTACTAAAGTTATTTGAGTATTCCATTTTTGAGAAATTTGATCATTTATAATTCTTTCGATAACCTTTTCATCTTTATTATCATTATTTTGTGAATTAATAATATTTTTTCCCTTTTCAAGAGTTATAATTTTGCCTTTAATTTCTTTTATGTCTTGTTTAACTGATTTTAATTCTTCTTGAAGTTCTTGCATGGAAATGGGTTTTGTTTCAGAAAATCGTTCATATATGTCCTTTAAATTAAAAATTTTTGTATTATCTGAAACTACGATGATATGGTTAATACTTTAATTTTTGCTATAATCAAAAACTTTGTAGGAGATCCTACTACTTTTCAAGAAAGAACTTCTGAAATTCTAATGAACTTACATTGTAGAAAATTAACTGATTTCAGATGGTACAAAGATAATTATCTCGTTAAAGTTTTTTCAAGACCTGATTGTAAAGAATCTTATTGGAAAGAACGTTTTATTGCTGGACTTCCAAAACTTTTTGCCGAAAGAATTAGACAAAAATTAAGAGAAAATTTTAATAATACAATTCCTTATCAAAACCTAACTTATGGAGATTTAATTAATTATATTAATAAAGAAGGATTAGCTATTTGTGCTGACCTTAGATTTAAAGAAAAACTTAAAAAGGATAGAATTAATAGTAAAAATGAATTAGGAAATTTTTGTCAACAATATGGTTATCAACCATTAACAGGTCCGTCTACTTCAAAAACCAAAAAATATAATAAAAAGTCTTCAAAATATTTCAAGAAAAAGAAATATAATAAAACAGAAAATTATAAGAATTATAAGAAAAATAAATTTTCAACATCAAAAAACCCTTATAAACAATCTAATAAAAAATCTAAAAGAAAATCAAAAGACATTATTATTTGCCATAAATGTGGTCGTAATGGTCATAATGCTAATAATTGTTATGCAAAAACAAAAATTAATGAATTAAATATTTCTGTTTTTAACATTGTTAATTTAGAATTTATTAAACAAGTTTAGAATTTTCTATTGTTAAAATGAAAGTAGTTTCTGCCATAGCTAAAATAGAATTTTGAAAATCTGTATGTCTTTTATCTCTTAATATTAAGAGAACAGGAGCATCAACACCAATTCTAAAAAGAGGTTTGATAGCAATTTGAACAAGACCTAAATGAAGAAATTTATATTTTTGTCTATGTTCAAAAATAGATCTTGATGATAACAAATTTATATTTTGTTGGTCTTGACCAATGGATAGGGTTTGTTCAGTCATTTTAATTGAGTAACTTTGAAAATAATCAAAAGTCCCTATTCTATAAATTGTATTTATATTTGTTTTAGGTATAGTCCAATCATTTAAATTTTGTTCTATATTATCAATAGTTTCTTCAATAGAGTTTATATGGTTATCATCATAATCTTGTTCTTTATTCATGATATTTTTACCAGTATCATATTTTTTAGATAATATGCGTGAAAATCTACTCATATTTGATTAATTTTAGTTTAAAGATTTTATAAGAAAACTTACTTGTTCTATTTAGGATGAACAGAGAGGGCATCGGCCCAACGATGATTGTGGTCCGGCTCCGCGACTTACCATACTTGCACGTCTTACGCTAATCCAACCAATCACTGGTCTGGTCTCTGTATCATTCTTAACAAAACTCATAATTTTCTTAAAATTCTTCAAACAAAAATTAACCAAATAACAAACAGAAATATCATACATAACTATCTTTAATAGAACCTAGGCTCTGATACCATTAATTGCGGAACAAATTAACAAGTAGTTTCAGATATTTTTTGATGATAAAAATCATACATTAGTTTATAAAACTGTTTTCTATCTTTGCTTATAAACTTATGATTACTGATTAGAACTTGTAAAGCTTTTAATTGATTACAATAATAATGACGATTAGCTTGTATCTTTGAATCAGACATGATGAATAATAAAAGAACAAAAGTTATTTAAATATTTCAAGCATGAATTTGATTAACTTGATTATTATTAAATGCGAGTATTATTTTAACAAAAATTTCAAACTTTGTAGAATTAATAGTTAGAATAACTCGAAATGAGATTGCCATAGAGATAATACAACAATTGAATAAAATTCTTTATATATTACCTTCTTTTAAATTACAATCAGAGCATCCGTCTGGAGCAAGTATGATTTGAAAATCTAAAGATTTTGAACATCTAGAAGTAGATAGGAGAACACTTTTCTTAGACATGAACTAAACATTAGAGAGAAATTTAATGAGAGAAATTTTTAGAGAACCTAGAGATGATTCTAATTAAAACATATCTCCTCAATATATAGGAGTCTTGGAGTCTTGAAATATCTTGAAACGGGAAACCGAAGGATTACCGGATCAATCTTGAGAATTATTGAATCAACTTGCATTTGTCGGAGTGTAGATGTGGCAGACAAAACTGTAAAGCTTTTGACAAATTGGCATCATATTTTGTCATTTTTTGATAATGGAAAATCTTCTTTTGCGATAATGGAGCATCTTCTTTCATCTTTGTAAAAGTTGTTTGTTTTCTTGTAATAATTTAACATCTTATCTCTGCAGAGGATTTGATAATATTTTTGATAATTGATGTACTCACACAGTGTATAAATTTGATAACAGTTGAATAAATACTAACACAATTTGATTATTTTTGATAATTGATGTACTCACACAGTGTATAAATTTGATAACAGTTGAATAAATACTAACAAAAAACATTTTAGAGCAAAATAGTTCAAGTTCGGAAGATTCTGATACATGCGAATGTGTTGGAAAATGTAATTGTAATTATTCAATTAATGTCCTTACAAACAATGACAAAGATCTTTTAAAAAATTTAGATTCCATTAAAGATAAAAATATCCAAGAACTGTTAATAAAACAAATGCTTAATAAGAATGAAAATTCTGTTTCAGATAATACAAAAATTTTTAATTTAAAGGACATATATGAACGATTTTCTGAAACAAAACCCATTTCCATGCAAGAACTTCAAGAAGAATTAAAATCAGTTAAACAAGACATAAAAGAAATTAAAGGCAAAATTATAACTCTTGAAAAGGGAAAAAATATTATTAATTCACAAAATAATGATAATAAAGATGAAAAGGTTATCGAAAGAATTATAAATGATCAAATTTCTCAAAAATGGAATACTCAAATAACTTTAGTAAAGGATAATTTTAAAATGGATATTACTGCTCTAATTGATAGTGGTGCTGATATGAACTGTATACAAGAAGGTATATTTCCCACTCAATTTTATGAAAAAACTTCTTCTAGGCTTACTGGAGCTGAAGGAACCAGTTTAAAAATAAATTATAAAGTTTCCGATGTTCATATTTGTAACAATCAAGATTATTGTTATAAAACTCATTTAATTTTAGTAAAAAATCTTACTTCTCCTTTAATTTTAGGAACACCTTTTATTACTAAATTATATCCTTTTATGGTTCAAGATGATGGAATTATTACTAAAGTTTTTGGAAAAGAAATTATGTTTAAATTTTGTGAACCTCCGTCTTATTCAACTATTAATATTCTTAATTATAAAACAAAACAAGCAAATTACCTTATCAATGAAATTAATGATTTTCGTATACATAATCAATTACAAGATAAGTATATTCAAGACAAAATTATAGCTTTAAAACAAAAGTTTGAAAATAATGTTTGCTCAAATATTCCAAACGCCTTTTGGAACAGAAAACAACATATTGTCAAATTACCTTATATTAAAACTTTTAATGAAAAAGATATTCCTTCAAAATCAAGAGCTATTCATATGAATAATGAATTAGAAGCTCATTGTAAAAAAGAAATTCAAGATTTATTGGACAAAAAATTAATAAGACCTTCTAAATCTCCTTGGTCTTGTTCAGCTTTCTATGTTATGAATGCTGCTGAATTAGAAAGAGGATCACCAAGATTAGTTATCAATTATAAACCTTTAAATAAAGTTTTAGATTGGATTAGATATCCTATTCCTAATAAAAGAGATTTATTGAAAAAACTTTATGATTCAAAAATATTTTCAAAATTCGATATGAAATCTGGTTTTTGGCAAATTCAAATTCATGAAGAAGATAAATACAAAACAGGTTTTAATGTTCCTTTTGGACATTATGAGTGGAACGTTATGCCCTTTGGTTTAAAGAATGCTCCTTCTGAATTTCAAAACGTTATGAATGATATTATCATTCCTATAAATAGTTTTTCAATTGTTTATATTGATGATGTTCTTATTTTTTCAAAATCTATTGATCAACATTTCAAACATTTAAATCAGTTTTATGATTTAATTTATAAAAATGGCTTAGCTGTTTCAGCTAAGAAAATGCATTTATTTCAAAATGAAATTAGATTTTTAGGACATAACATTGTTAATAATACTATTAAACCTATTATAAGAAGTTTAGAATTTTCTAATAAATTTCCTGATGAAATTATAGATAAAAAACAACTTCAACGGTTTCTAGGATGTTTAAATTATATTCATGATTTTTTCAAAGATTTAGGAACTCTTTGCAAACCTCTTTATAATAGATTAAAAAACAATCCAGAACCTTGGACTCAAGAACATACTAATATTGTTAAACTTATAAAACAAAAAATTCCTTCTTTACCTTGTTTAAATTTACCACATCCTCATGCTAATATCATAGTCGAAACTGATGCTAGTTATATTGGATTTGGAGGTATTTTAAAACAAAAATTATTAAATTCCTCTGAAGAACAATTGGTTCGTTTTTATTCAGGTGCTTGGAATAATACTCAAAAGAAATTTCTCCAGTTCAATCAATTAACTATCTTTAATAGAACCTAGGCTCTGATACCATTAATTGCGGAACAAATTAACAAGTAGTTTCAGATATTTTTTGATGATAAAAATCATACATTAGTTTATAAAACTGTTTTCTATCTTTGCTTATAAACTTATGATTACTGATTAGAACTTGTAAAGCTTTTAATTGATTACAATAATAATGACGATTAGCTTGTATCTTTGAATCAGACATGATGAATAATAAAAGAACAAAAGTTATTTAAATATTTCAAGCATGAATTTGATTAACTTGATTATTATTAAATGCGAGTATTATTTTAACAAAAATTTCAAACTTTGTAGAATTAATAGTTAGAATAACTCGAAATGAGATTGCCATAGAGATAATACAACAATTGAATAAAATTCTTTATATATTACCTTCTTTTAAATTACAATCAGAGCATCCGTCTGGAGCAAGTATGATTTGAAAATCTAAAGATTTTGAACATCTAGAAGTAGATAGGAGAACACTTTTCTTAGACATGAACTAAACATTAGAGAGAAATTTAATGAGAGAAATTTTTAGAGAACCTAGAGATGATTCTAATTAAAACATATCTCCTCAATATATAGGAGTCTTGGAGTCTTGAAATATCTTGAAACGGGAAACCGAAGGATTACCGGATCAATCTTGAGAATTATTGAATCAACTTGCATTTGTCGGAGTGTAGATGTGGCAGACAAAACTGTAAAGCTTTTGACAAATTGGCATCATATTTTGTCATTTTTTGATAATGGAAAATCTTCTTTTGCGATAATGGAGCATCTTCTTTCATCTTTGTAAAAGTTGTTTGTTTTCTTGTAATAATTTAACATCTTATCTCTGCAGAGGATTTGATAATATTTTTGATAATTGATGTACTCACACAGTGTATAAATTTGATAACAGTTGAATAAATACTAACACAATTTGATTATTTTTGATAATTGATGTACTCACACAGTGTATAAATTTGATAACAGTTGAATAAATACTAACACAATTTGATAACACGTAGTACTACCCCCCCTTGAATAACAAACACTTTTTGCAAAATACCTAAAAAGGTATGACACCAAGGGTGGAGGGTGAAATACGAAATGAAAGAATACCTTTCATTGAAGGTATAACACCAAAATTAAAAATTTAATTAATCTGCAAATGGATCATCAAAAGGATCTTGAGCATCTTGAAAATTATTTTTGACAGATGTGGGAGAATTTTCTGAATTAGTTGGAGAATTGCGAATTTCTTGAAGTAATTGTTGTAGATCTTCAGGGGAAGAATTTGCAGCGGCACGAATTTTGCTAATAAGATTAGCATCTGGAGAAGATAGACTCTTGATAAGATTCGCTTCAATTTCTGGCTTTTGATTATACATTGATTGATAATGATTGAAAACAGCCTGCTCGTTTGCTTGAGAAATTGTGACTTTATCCCACCATTTTAGACGAAATTGTCTATTGAGCCAAGGGGGATTTAAGTCTGTTGCTTCTTGATAAGAGAATGTCCAGGACATGATCCATGGAACTTTGAATAACATGGTGAACTGTAACAAATATTCAAATTCTGGGATTTGTTGAATAAATAGTTCTTTGAATTTAGAAAATCCTTTGAGAATTTCAGTGGGTAAACAAATAGGAACAAGTCCCATATAACGATACCAATTGACAAACCATCTGGGGTATTCACAGTTGAAATTTTTATCAAAGAAAATGAACCATGAATGAGAATAGTTTCGAAGAAAAAATGCTTTAGTCCAAGCTTCTTGGTAATCATAATATGAATATCTTGGATAAGCAGGGAATTGATAAAGGGGTTTTTCGAAGGAAAGATTGGATGACCAATTTTCTGGAGAAATGATTTTAAGAATTCGGGCTTTGCTAAAATCAATAGATCCTTCCTTATTATTAGAACGGTGATCAATCTGAACAGATCCAGATTCTTGTAGAATGGTTTGATAATATTCTCGAGATTTGTAAGAGTTTTCATGAAAGGTTTTTCCTCGACCAAAGAGATGTTCAGTAAGAACATGAAAACCTTGATTAAGCTTAAGAATTTGAGAATCTTCAAGTATTTGGATTTTCAAGAGATTTGGATTGAGAACATAAGGGGCTTTATTTGTAGGTTTAGGATTTGTTGAAATTTGTGTCTCAGAAGGAATAGGTTTTGAAAAAGGGCTAATTGATTGAACTGGAGAAATGTTTGGAGTAGCTAGTTTTGATTGTAGCATGTTTGAATAAAGTTGAGAATTTTTTGCAATTGGAGTTAATGGGGAAAAACGATTTTGACTTGAGAAAGGAACAAGCTTTTGATTAACTGGTTTCTTGTCTTCAATCTTGGAGGAAGACGATGAACTCATTTTCCCTGCAAAAATTCACGAGAAAGAAAATCTGGTAATGAATTGCTTTCTCCTTTTATAAATTCAATATCGAAATCAAAATTGCCCAACAATGCTTGCCATCTAGCAAAAATTTGTTTAGAAATAATATTTTTAACATCTTTTTCTAAAATTGATTTTGCAGATTGACAATCAATTCTTAATAAAAACTTTTTCATAAATAAATCATCTTCAAATTTAGTAATACATAAAACAATACTTAAAATCTCCTTTTTAACAGTTGAACAATTCTTTTGAGTATTATTCCAAGCACCTGAATAAAAACGAACCAATTGTTCTTCAGAGGAATTTAATAATTTTTGTTTTAAAATACCTCCAAATCCAATATCACTAGCATCAGTTTCGACTATGATATTAGCATGAGGATGTGGTAAATTTAAACAAGGTAAAGAAGGAATTTTTTGTTTTATAAGTTTAACAATATTAGTATGTTCTTGAGTCCAAGGTTCTGGATTGTTTTTTAATCTATTATAAAGAGGTTTGCAAAGAGTTCCTAAATCTTTGAAAAAATCATGAATATAATTTAAACATCCTAGAAACCGTTGAAGTTGTTTTTTATCTATAATTTCATCAGGAAATTTATTAGAAAATTCTAAACTTCTTATAATAGGTTTAATAGTATTATTAACAATGTTATGTCCTAAAAATCTAATTTCATTTTGAAATAAATGCATTTTCTTAGCTGAAACAGCTAAGCCATTTTTATAAATTAAATCATAAAACTGATTTAAATGTTTGAAATGTTGATCAATAGATTTTGAAAAAATAAGAACATCATCAATATAAACAATTGAAAAACTATTTATAGGAATGATAATATCATTCATAACGTTTTGAAATTCAGAAGGAGCATTCTTTAAACCAAAGGGCATAACGTTCCACTCATAATGTCCAAAAGGAACATTAAAACCTGTTTTGTATTTATCTTCTTCATGAATTTGAATTTGCCAAAAACCAGATTTCATATCGAATTTTGAAAATATTTTTGAATCATAAAGTTTTTTCAATAAATCTCTTTTATTAGGAATAGGATATCTAATCCAATCTAAAACTTTATTTAAAGGTTTATAATTGATAACTAATCTTGGTGATCCTCTTTCTAATTCAGCAGCATTCATAACATAGAAAGCTGAACAAGACCAAGGAGATTTAGAAGGTCTTATTAATTTTTTGTCCAATAAATCTTGAATTTCTTTTTTACAATGAGCTTCTAATTCATTATTCATATGAATAGCTCTTGATTTTGAAGGAATATCTTTTTCATTAAAAGTTTTAATATAAGGTAATTTGACAATATGTTGTTTTCTGTTCCAAAAGGCGTTTGGAATATTTGAGCAAACATTATTTTCAAACTTTTGTTTTAAAGCTATAATTTTGTCTTGAATATACTTATCTTGTAATTGATTATGTATACGAAAATCATTAATTTCATTGATAAGGTAATTTGCTTGTTTTGTTTTATAATTAAGAATATTAATAGTTGAATAAGACGGAGGTTCACAAAATTTAAACATAATTTCTTTTCCAAAAACTTTAGTAATAATTCCATCATCTTGAACCATAAAAGGATATAATTTAGTAATAAAAGGTGTTCCTAAAATTAAAGGAGAAGTAAGATTTTTTACTAAAATTAAATGAGTTTTATAACAATAATCTTGATTGTTACAAATATGAACATCGGAAACTTTATAATTTATTTTTAAACTGGTTCCTTCAGCTCCAGTAAGCCTAGAAGAAGTTTTTTCATAAAATTGAGTGGGAAATATACCTTCTTGTATACAGTTCATATCAGCACCACTATCAATTAGAGCAGTAATATCCATTTTAAAATTATCCTTTACTAAAGTTATTTGAGTATTCCATTTTTGAGAAATTTGATCATTTATAATTCTTTCGATAACCTTTTCATCTTTATTATCATTATTTTGTGAATTAATAATATTTTTTCCCTTTTCAAGAGTTATAATTTTGCCTTTAATTTCTTTTATGTCTTGTTTAACTGATTTTAATTCTTCTTGAAGTTCTTGCATGGAAATGGGTTTTGTTTCAGAAAATCGTTCATATATGTCCTTTAAATTAAAATTTTTTTGTATTATCTGAAATAGAATTTTCATTCTTATTAAGCATTTGTTTTATTAACAGTTCTTGGATATTTTTATCTTTAATGGAATCTAAATTTTTTAAAAGATCTTTGTCATTGTTTGTAAGGACATTAATTGAATAATTACAATTACATTTTCCAACACATTCGCATGTATCAGAATCTTCCGAACTTGAACTATTTTGCTCTAAAATGTTTAAATCATTTTCTTGAAAATCGGAAAAACTAGAATCAGAATTGGAATCAGAATTTAACATAATTTTTCTAATTTGTTCTTTTAATTCTTCCGAAATATTTAATTCATTAATTTTTGTTTTTGCATAACAATTATTAGCATTATGACCATTACGACCACATTTATGGCAAATAATAATGTCTTTTGATTTTCTTTTAGATTTTTTATTAGATTGTTTATAAGGGTTTTTTGATGTTGAAAATTTATTTTTCTTATAATTCTTATAATTTTCTGTTTTATTATATTTCTTTTTCTTGAAATATTTTGAAGACTTTTTATTATATTTTTTGGTTTTTGAAGTAGACGGACCTGTTAATGGTTGATAACCATATTGTTGACAAAAATTTCCTAATTCATTTTTACTATTAATTCTATCCTTTTTAAGTTTTTCTTTAAATCTAAGGTCAGCACAAATAGCTAATCCTTCTTTATTAATATAATTAATTAAATCTCCATAAGTTAGGTTTTGATAAGGAATTGTATTATTAAAATTTTCTCTTAATTTTTGTCTAATTCTTTCGGCAAAAAGTTTTGGAAGTCCAGCAATAAAACGTTCTTTCCAATAAGATTCTTTACAATCAGGTCTTGAAAAAACTTTAACGAGATAATTATCTTTGTACCATCTGAAATCAGTTAATTTTCTACAATGTAAGTTCATTAGAATTTCAGAAGTTCTTTCTTGAAAAGTAGTAGGATCTCCTACAAAGTTTTTGATTATAGCAAAAATTAAAGTATTAACCATATCATCTTCTTGAGTTTGAATAGGTAAATTATTTTCTTGTTTTATAACGGTTTTCTTGGCAGTCATTATAAAATTCTTTTCTTCTGGTGTAATATAGAAATCCCACCAACCTTTAAGAGTACCAGTAAACCCAGAAATAATAATATTAACAATTTGAAGTTGAGTATTATTGTGAGACTTGTAAGCATTAGCTGCCATGGTCATTTCTTGAACAATATTAAGAATTTGATGTTCAGAGTTACCATCGATATTCCATTCGTAAACAGAGGTACCATCGTAAGCTGAACGATCATATTGAAAAGCTCTTTCTTCAATTTGAACATCAGGAAGAGAAGGTCTATTCCAATAATTTTTAATAGTTGGTTTTGGATTATTACCAAAAGAATTAATCTTATTTAATCTTGAAAAATCATTTGTAAGCTGATTTATATCATCATTATCATTTATGAATTGTTGAGTAAGATTGTCTAAATTTAATTCACTTTCATTATTACTTTCGTCAGATTCGTCAAAAGAGTCATTATTTGTTTTTAACATATTTATAGATACATTTTTTGAAATACGAAAATTAGTAAGTCTTTTTTCTAATTCATCAATTAAATCTTTATTTCCAAGATTAAAATTCCCATTTATTTGATGAGGAATAAAGCTGACATTACTAGAGCTTGCTATATTATTATAAAATTTTTTTGTTTCAATTTTATTTTCTTTTGATAACTGTAAATTTATAGTATTTTCTTCAATCCTATTTAGTTGATCTGAAATAGTTAAAAGAGTTTCATTCGAATAATTATTTTGATAAATAATATTTTGAAAACATTTTTCATTTGTTATCTGACTCGGAACTTTAACTAAAGGAGTTGCAATAAAATTATTATCAATAATGATTTCCTTTTTTGGCGGATATTCAGAAATAATTTCTTGATTAGTAATAACATCCTTGTATGTTTTTGAAGAAACAGGAAAAACAGTTTGCATTTTAAAAGGATAATCTATATTATGTTTAGGAACATAAATCAATTCGAACCATTGAAAAAACGGAGAGTGAATTTGATTTGATAAAACATAATCTTCCCAAAGACCAAAATGTAAAAATCTTATATAATATGAAAAGTTTTCTTCATGCCAAATTCTTTTTGTATTATTATAATCTTTATAATATTCTTCTTCTTTTAAATAATCAAAATTAACATACGAAGGTATTTTAGAAATATCTATATTAATATTCATTTTAACAAGTTGATTGATTTATTCTGAAAGATATATTTTTAATAATACTAAGTTGAGCACTAATAACAATATATTTATTTTTAATCATTTTTGATAAACAATATATTATTTCCTTTTGAATATTATAATTATATGTGTCTTTTTCAATATTAGATAATTTAATTTCTTCGTCTTCTTTAAGTTGTTTAATTCTATTTATTTCTTTATCTTTTAATAGCAGTAACTCTATTTCTGTTTAAAGAATTACAATTTATTTGAACTTTATTACTCATAATTGTTGTCTATAATTTTGAAGTTCATTAATAAAATCAGATTTAGTAGGACTTGGTAAACTTGTATCACTAGTTTGATCTTCTTGATAAAGAGGTTTAGGAATAGAACTAGAATAGTCAACAGTTTTTAAATTTAAAGACTTTGATTTTGAAAACGAAGATTTAGAAGTACCAATTTCAGGAATAGAATTAGTAGAAAATCTAGATGATGAAAAATTTATAGAAGAAAAATTTATATCAACTGAGCCATCATTATGCTCAATTATATTTGAAATTTGTTTTGAAGAATCTAAAGATTTTGGTTCAATAACATTTTGTAAATTCCAATTACATGATTGAGTAATTTCTGACCATTTAAGTCGTTTAGGCATATGAACTTTTGTATGATTAGTATTTGCTTCGTAAATAATTGTTTCATTTCTTGGACTTGACAAACGGGTTTTTGGTTCTAAAGTAGTTGTCATGGTTTTATAACAAACACGATAAATGATTGCTAAAGGTTTAGAGTTATTTTTAAATTCTAAATTCTTTGTTTCAACAGTTAAAACCAAAGTGTCTAAAATATTTTTGTCAAATAATCCTACAGAAAAATTTGGATAACAATTAAAATAAATTGGTCCATTTGCGATATTTGTTTCTGCCATAGCTAAAATAGAATTTTGAAAATCTGTATGTCTTTTATCTCTTAATATTAAGAGAACAGGAGCATCAACACCAATTCTAAAAAGAGGTTTGATAGCAATTTGAACAAGACCTAAATGAAGAAATTTATATTTTTGTCTATGTTCAAAAATAGATCTTGATGATAACAAATTTATATTTTGTTGGTCTTGACCAATGGATAGGGTTTGTTCAGTCATTTTAATTGAGTAACTTTGAAAATAATCAAAAGTCCCTATTCTATAAATTGTATTTATATTTGTTTTAGGTATAGTCCAATCATTTAAATTTTGTTCTATATTATCAATAGTTTCTTCAATAGAGTTTATATGGTTATCATCATAATCTTGTTCTTTATTCATGATATTTTTACCAGTATCATATTTTTTAGATAATATGCGTGAAAATCTACTCATATTTGATTAATTTTAGTTTAAAGATTTTATAAGAAAACTTACTTGTTCTATTTAGGATGAACAGAGAGGGCATCGGCCCAACGATGATTGTGGTCCGGCTCCGCGACTTACCATACTTGCACGTCTTACGCTAATCCAACCAATCACTGGTCTGGTCTCTGTATCATTCTTAACAAAACTCATAATTTTCTTAAAATTCTTCAAACAAAAATTAACCAAATAACAAACAGAAATATCATACATAACTATCTTTAATAGAACCTAGGCTCTGATACCATTAATTGCGGAACAAATTAACAAGTAGTTTCAGATATTTTTTGATGATAAAAATCATACATTAGTTTATAAAACTGTTTTCTATCTTTGCTTATAAACTTATGATTACTGATTAGAACTTGTAAAGCTTTTAATTGATTACAATAATAATGACGATTAGCTTGTATCTTTGAATCAGACATGATGAATAATAAAAGAACAAAAGTTATTTAAATATTTCAAGCATGAATTTGATTAACTTGATTATTATTAAATGCGAGTATTATTTTAACAAAAATTTCAAACTTTGTAGAATTAATAGTTAGAATAACTCGAAATGAGATTGCCATAGAGATAATACAACAATTGAATAAAATTCTTTATATATTACCTTCTTTTAAATTACAATCAGAGCATCCGTCTGGAGCAAGTATGATTTGAAAATCTAAAGATTTTGAACATCTAGAAGTAGATAGGAGAACACTTTTCTTAGACATGAACTAAACATTAGAGAGAAATTTAATGAGAGAAATTTTTAGAGAACCTAGAGATCATTCTAATTAAAACATATCTCCTCAATATATAGGAGTCTTGGAGTCTTGAAATATCTTGAAACGGGAAACCGAAGGATTACCGGATCAATCTTGAGAATTATTGAATCAACTTGCATTTGTCGGAGTGTAGATGTGGCAGACAAAACTGTAAAGCTTTTGACAAATTGGCATCATATTTTGTCATTTTTTGATAATGGAAAATCTTCTTTTGCGATAATGGAGCATCTTCTTTCATCTTTGTAAAAGTTGTTTGTTTTCTTGTAATAATTTAACATCTTATCTCTGCAGAGGATTTGATAATATTTTTGATAATTGATGTACTCACACAGTGTATAAATTTGATAACAGTTGAATAAATACTAACACAATTTGATTATTTTTGATAATTGATGTACTCACACAGTGTATAAATTTGATAACAGTTGAATAAATACTCACACAGTGTATAAATTTGATAACAGTTGAATAAATACTAACACAATTTGATAACACGTAGTACTACCCCCCCTTGAATAACAAACACTTTTTGCAAAATACCTAAAAAGGTATGACACCAAGGGTGGAGGGTGAAATACGAAATGAAAGAATACCTTTCATTGAAGGTATAACACCAAAATTAAAAATTTAATTAATCTGCAAATGGATCATCAAAAGGATCTTGAGCATTTTGAAAATTATTTTTGACAGATGTGGGAGAATTTTCTGAATTAGTTGGAGAATTGCGAATTTCTTGAAGTAATTGTTGTAGATCTTCAGGGGAAGAATTTGCAGCGGCACGAATTTTGCTAATAAGATTAGCATCTGGAGAAGATAGACTCTTGATAAGATTCGCTTCAATTTCTGGCTTTTGATTATACATTGATTGATAATGATTGAAAACAGCCTGCTCGTTTGCTTGAGAAATTGTGACTTTATCCCACCATTTTAGACGAAATTGTCTATTGAGCCAAGGGGGATTTAAGTCTGTTGCTTCTTGATAAGAGAATGTCCAGGACATGATCCATGGAACTTTGAATAACATGGTGAACTGTAACAAATATTCAAATTCTGGGATTTGTTGAATAAATAGTTCTTTGAATTTAGAAAATCCTTTGAGAATTTCAGTGGGTAAACAAATAGGAACAAGTCCCATATAACGATACCAATTGACAAACCATCTGGGGTATTCACAGTTGAAATTTTTATCAAAGAAAATGAACCATGAATGAGAATAGTTTCGAAGAAAAAATGCTTTAGTCCAAGCTTCTTGGTAATCATAATATGAATATCTTGGATAAGCAGGGAATTGATAAAGGGGTTTTTCGAAGGAAAGATTGGATGACCAATTTTCTGGAGAAATGATTTTAAGAATTCGGGCTTTGCTAAAATCAATAGATCCTTCCTTATTATTAGAACGGTGATCAATCTGAACAGATCCAGATTCTTGTAGAATGGTTTGATAATATTCTCGAGATTTGTAAGAGTTTTCATGAAAGGTTTTTCCTCGACCAAAGAGATGTTCAGTAAGAACATGAAAACCTTGATTAAGCTTAAGAATTTGAGAATCTTCAAGTATTTGGATTTTCAAGAGATTTGGATTGAGAACATAAGGGGCTTTATTTGTAGGTTTAGGATTTGTTGAAATTTGTGTCTCAGAAGGAATAGGTTTTGAAAAAGGGCTAATTGATTGAACTGGAGAAATGTTTGGAGTAGCTAGTTTTGATTGTAGCATGTTTGAATAAAGTTGAGAATTTTTTGCAATTGGAGTTAATGGGGAAAAACGATTTTGACTTGAGAAAGGAACAAGCTTTTGATTAACTGGTTTCTTGTCTTCAATCTTGGAGGAAGACGATGAACTCATTTTCCCTGCAAAAATTCACGAGAAAGAAAATCTGGTAATGAATTGCTTTCTCCTTTTATAAATTCAATATCGAAATCAAAATTGCCCAACAATGCTTGCCATCTAGCAAAAATTTGTTTAGAAATAATATTTTTAACATCTTTTTCTAAAATTGATTTTGCAGATTGACAATCAATTCTTAATAAAAACTTTTTCATAAATAAATCATCTTCAAATTTAGTAATACATAAAACAATACTTAAAATCTCCTTTTTAACAGTTGAACAATTCTTTTGAGTATTATTCCAAGCACCTGAATAAAAACGAACCAATTGTTCTTCAGAGGAATTTAATAATTTTTGTTTTAAAATACCTCCAAATCCAATATCACTAGCATCAGTTTCGACTATGATATTAGCATGAGGATGTGGTAAATTTAAACAAGGTAAAGAAGGAATTTTTTGTTTTATAAGTTTAACAATATTAGTATGTTCTTGAGTCCAAGGTTCTGGATTGTTTTTTAATCTATTATAAAGAGGTTTGCAAAGAGTTCCTAAATCTTTGAAAAAATCATGAATATAATTTAAACATCCTAGAAACCGTTGAAGTTGTTTTTTATCTATAATTTCATCAGGAAATTTATTAGAAAATTCTAAACTTCTTATAATAGGTTTAATAGTATTATTAACAATGTTATGTCCTAAAAATCTAATTTCATTTTGAAATAAATGCATTTTCTTAGCTGAAACAGCTAAGCCATTTTTATAAATTAAATCATAAAACTGATTTAAATGTTTGAAATGTTGATCAATAGATTTTGAAAAAATAAGAACATCATCAATATAAACAATTGAAAAACTATTTATAGGAATGATAATATCATTCATAACGTTTTGAAATTCAGAAGGAGCATTCTTTAAACCAAAGGGCATAACGTTCCACTCATAATGTCCAAAAGGAACATTAAAACCTGTTTTGTATTTATCTTCTTCATGAATTTGAATTTGCCAAAAACCAGATTTCATATCGAATTTTGAAAATATTTTTGAATCATAAAGTTTTTTCAATAAATCTCTTTTATTAGGAATAGGATATCTAATCCAATCTAAAACTTTATTTAAAGGTTTATAATTGATAACTAATCTTGGTGATCCTCTTTCTAATTCAGCAGCATTCATAACATAGAAAGCTGAACAAGACCAAGGAGATTTAGAAGGTCTAATTAATTTTTTGTCCAATAAATCTTGAATTTCTTTTTTACAATGAGCTTCTAATTCATTATTCATATGAATAGCTCTTGATTTTGAAGGAATATCTTTTTCATTAAAAGTTTTAATATAAGGTAATTTGACAATATGTTGTTTTCTGTTCCAAAAGGCGTTTGGAATATTTGAGCAAACATTATTTTCAAACTTTTGTTTTAAAGCTATAATTTTGTCTTGAATATACTTATCTTGTAATTGATTATGTATACGAAAATCATTAATTTCATTGATAAGGTAATTTGCTTGTTTTGTTTTATAATTAAGAATATTAATAGTTGAATAAGACGGAGGTTCACAAAATTTAAACATAATTTCTTTTCCAAAAACTTTAGTAATAATTCCATCATCTTGAACCATAAAAGGATATAATTTAGTAATAAAAGGTGTTCCTAAAATTAAAGGAGAAGTAAGATTTTTTACTAAAATTAAATGAGTTTTATAACAATAATCTTGATTGTTACAAATATGAACATCGGAAACTTTATAATTTATTTTTAAACTGGTTCCTTCAGCTCCAGTAAGCCTAGAAGAAGTTTTTTCATAAAATTGAGTGGGAAATATACCTTCTTGTATACAGTTCATATCAGCACCACTATCAATTAGAGCAGTAATATCCATTTTAAAATTATCCTTTACTAAAGTTATTTGAGTATTCCATTTTTGAGAAATTTGATCATTTATAATTCTTTCGATAACCTTTTCATCTTTATTATCATTATTTTGTGAATTAATAATATTTTTTCCCTTTTCAAGAGTTATAATTTTGCCTTTAATTTCTTTTATGTCTTGTTTAACTGATTTTAATTCTTCTTGAAGTTCTTGCATGGAAATGGGTTTTGTTTCAGAAAATCGTTCATATATGTCCTTTAAATTAAAAATTTTTGTATTATCTGAAACAGAATTTTCATTCTTATTAAGCATTTGTTTTATTAACAGTTCTTGGATATTTTTATCTTTAATGGAATCTAAATTTTTTAAAAGATCTTTGTCATTGTTTGTAAGGACATTAATTGAATAATTACAATTACATTTTCCAACACATTCGCATGTATCAGAATCTTCCGAACTTGAACTATTTTGCTCTAAAATGTTTAAATCATTTTCTTGAAAATCGGAAAAACTAGAATCAGAATTGGAATCAGAATTTAACATAATTTTTCTAATTTGTTCTTTTAATTCTTCCGAAATATTTAATTCATTAATTTTTGTTTTTGCATAACAATTATTAGCATTATGACCATTACGACCACATTTATGGCAAATAATAATGTCTTTTGATTTTCTTTTAGATTTTTTATTAGATTGTTTATAAGGGTTTTTTGATGTTGAAAATTTATTTTTCTTATAATTCTTATAATTTTCTGTTTTATTATATTTCTTTTTCTTGAAATATTTTGAAGACTTTTTATTATATTTTTTGGTTTTTGAAGCAGACGGACCTGTTAATGGTTGATAACCATATTGTTGACAAAAATTTCCTAATTCATTTTTACTATTAATTCTATCCTTTTTAAGTTTTTCTTTAAATCTAAGGTCAGCACAAATAGCTAATCCTTCTTTATTAATATAATTAATTAAATCTCCATAAGTTAGGTTTTGATAAGGAATTGTATTATTAAAATTTTCTCTTAATTTTTGTCTAATTCTTTCGGCAAAAAGTTTTGGAAGTCCAGCAATAAAACGTTCTTTCCAATAAGATTCTTTACAATCAGGTCTTGAAAAAACTTTAACGAGATAATTATCTTTGTACCATCTGAAATCAGTTAATTTTCTACAATGTAAGTTCATTAGAATTTCAGAAGTTCTTTCTTGAAAAGTAGTAGGATCTCCTACAAAGTTTTTGATTATAGCAAAAATTAAAGTATTAACCATATCATCTTCTTGAGTTTGAATAGGTAAATTATTTTCTTGTTTTATAACGGTTTTCTTGGCAGTCATTATAAAATTCTTTTCTTCTGGTGTAATATAGAAATCCCACCAACCTTTAAGAGTACCAGTAAACCCAGAAATAATAATATTAACAATTTGAAGTTGAGTATTATTGTGAGACTTGTAAGCATTAGCTGCCATGGTCATTTCTTGAACAATATTAAGAATTTGATGTTCAGAGTTACCATCGATATTCCATTCGTAAACAGAGGTACCATCGTAAGCTGAACGATCATATTGAAAAGCTCTTTCTTCAATTTGAACATCAGGAAGAGAAGGTCTATTCCAATAATTTTTAATAGTTGGTTTTGGATTATTACCAAAAGAATTAATCTTATTTAATCTTGAAAAATCATTTGTAAGCTGATTTATATCATCATTATCATTTATGAATTGTTGAGTAAGATTGTCTAAATTTAATTCACTTTCATTATTACTTTCGTCAGATTCGTCAAAAGAGTCATTATTTATTTTTAACATATTTATAGATACATTTTTTGAAATACGAAAATTAGTAAGTCTTTTTTCTAATTCATCAATTAAATCTTTATTTCCAAGATTAAAATTCCCATTTATTTGATGAGGAATAAAGCTGACATTACTAGAGCTTGCTATATTATTATAAAATTTTTTTGTTTCAATTTTATTTTCTTTTGATAACTGTAAATTTATAGTATTTTCTTCAATCCTATTTAGTTGATCTGAAATAGTTAAAAGAGTTTCATTCGAATAATTATTTTGATAAATAATATTTTGAAAACATTTTTCATTTGTTATCTGACTCGGAACTTTAACTAAAGGAGTTGCAATAAAATTATTATCAATAATGATTTCCTTTTTTGGCGGATATTCAGAAATAATTTCTTGATTAGTAATAACATCCTTGTATGTTTTTGAAGAAACAGGAAAAACAGTTTGCATTTTAAAAGGATAATCTATATTATGTTTAGGAACATAAATCAATTCGAACCATTGAAAAAACGGAGAGTGAATTTGATTTGATAAAACATAATCTTCCCAAAGACCAAAATGTAAAAATCTTATATAATATGAAAAGTTTTCTTCATGCCAAATTCTTTTTGTATTATTATAATCTTTATAATATTCTTCTTCTTTTAAATAATCAAAATTAACATACGAAGGTATTTTAGAAATATCTATATTAATATTCATTTTAACAAGTTGATTGATTTATTCTGAAAGATATATTTTTAATAATACTAAGTTGAGCACTAATAACAATATATTTATTTTTAATCATTTTTGATAAACAATATATTATTTCCTTTTGAATATTATAATTATATGTGTCTTTTTCAATATTAGATAATTTAATTTCTTCGTCTTCTTTAAGTTGTTTAATTCTATTTATTTCTTTAGAAACGCTTGCAATAATTTGCCATCTAGTCTTTAATAAATTATTCCAAAAAATATTATTATTACAACAACTAATCTGTCTTTTAGAACTCATTAACACGTATATTTAGATAAATTTGTTAAATAATTATCAAGATGTATATTAAAGGTTTTTAATACTGCTTTTATGTTATTAATTTCTTGTTCTAATTCTAATAGTTCCTTATCATTAATTATTAAATTTATATTTTTTAATTCTAATACCTTTTCTTGTAAGAGTTTTTTAAATATTTTTATTGAATTTCTTAATCTTTTAATAGCAGTAACTCTATTTCTGTTTAAAGAATTACAATTTATTTGAACTTTATTACTCATAATTGTTGTCTATAATTTTGAAGTTCATTAATAAAATCAGATTTAGTAGGACTTGGTAAACTTGTATCACTAGTTTGATCTTCTTGATAAAGAGGTTTAGGAATAGAACTAGAATAGTCAACAGTTTTTAAATTTAAAGACTTTGATTTTGAAAACGAAGATTTAGAAGTACCAATTTCAGGAATAGAATTAGTAGAAAATCTAGATGATGAAAAATTTATAGAAGAAAAATTTATATCAACTGAGCCATCATTATGCTCAATTATATTTGAAATTTGTTTTGAAGAATCTAAAGATTTTGGTTCAATAACATTTTGTAAATTCCAATTACATGATTGAGTAATTTCTGACCATTTAAGTCGTTTAGGCATATGAACTTTTGTATGATTAGTATTTGCTTCGTAAATAATTGTTTCATTTCTTGGACTTGACAAACGGGTTTTTGGTTCTAAAGTAGTTGTCATGGTTTTATAACAAACACGATAAATGATTGCTAAAGGTTTAGAGTTATTTTTAAATTCTAAATTCTTTGTTTCAACAGTTAAAACCAAAGTGTCTAAAATATTTTTGTCAAATAATCCTACAGAAAAATTTGGATAACAATTAAAATAAATTGGTCCATTTGCGATATTTGTTTCTGCCATAGCTAAAATAGAATTTTGAAAATCTGTATGTCTTTTATCTCTTAATATTAAGAGAACAGGAGCATCAACACCAATTCTAAAAAGAGGTTTGATAGCAATTTGAACAAGACCTAAATGAAGAAATTTATATTTTTGTCTATGTTCAAAAATAGATCTTGATGATAACAAATTTATATTTTGTTGGTCTTGACCAATGGATAGGGTTTGTTCAGTCATTTTAATTGAGTAACTTTGAAAATAATCAAAAGTCCCTATTCTATAAATTGTATTTATATTTGTTTTAGGTATAGTCCAATCATTTAAATTTTGTTCTATATTATCAATAGTTTCTTCAATAGAGTTTATATGGTTATCATCATAATCTTGTTCTTTATTCATGATATTTTTACCAGTATCATATTTTTTAGATAATATGCGTGAAAATCTACTCATATTTGATTAATTTTAGTTTAAAGATTTTATAAGAAAACTTACTTGTTCTATTTAGGATGAACAGAGAGGGCATCGGCCCAACGATGATTGTGGTCCGGCTCCGCGACTTACCATACTTGCACGTCTTACGCTAATCCAACCAATCACTGGTCTGGTCTCTGTATCATTCTTAACAAAACTCATAATTTTCTTAAAATTCTTCAAACAAAAATTAACCAAATAACAAACAGAAATATCATACATAACTATCTTTAATAGAACCTAGGCTCTGATACCATTAATTGCGGAACAAATTAACAAGTAGTTTCAGATATTTTTTGATGATAAAAATCATACATTAGTTTATAAAACTGTTTTCTATCTTTGCTTATAAACTTATGATTACTGATTAGAACTTGTAAAGCTTTTAATTGATTACAATAATAATGACGATTAGCTTGTATCTTTGAATCAGACATGATGAATAATAAAAGAACAAAAGTTATTTAAATATTTCAAGCATGAATTTGATTAACTTGATTATTATTAAATGCGAGTATTATTTTAACAAAAATTTCAAACTTTGTAGAATTAATAGTTAGAATAACTCGAAATGAGATTGCCATAGAGATAATACAACAATTGAATAAAATTCTTTATATATTACCTTCTTTTAAATTACAATCAGAGCATCCGTCTGGAGCAAGTATGATTTGAAAATCTAAAGATTTTGAACATCTAGAAGTAGATAGGAGAACACTTTTCTTAGACATGAACTAAACATTAGAGAGAAATTTAATGAGAGAAATTTTTAGAGAACCTAGAGATCATTCTAATTAAAACATATCTCCTCAATATATAGGAGTCTTGGAGTCTTGAAATATCTTGAAACGGGAAACCGAAGGATTACCGGATCAATCTTGAGAATTATTGAATCAACTTGCATTTGTCGGAGTGTAGATGTGGCAGACAAAACTGTAAAGCTTTTGACAAATTGGCATCATATTTTGTCATTTTTTGATAATGGAAAATCTTCTTTTGCGATAATGGAGCATCTTCTTTCATCTTTGTAAAAGTTGTTTGTTTTCTTGTAATAATTTAACATCTTATCTCTGCAGAGGATTTGATAATATTTTTGATAATTGATGTACTCACACAGTGTATAAATTTGATAACAGTTGAATAAATACTAACACAATTTGATTATTTTTGATAATTGATGTACTCACACAGTGTATAAATTTGATAACAGTTGAATAAATACTAACACAATTTGATAACACGTAGTACTACCCCCCCTTGAATAACAAACACTTTTTGCAAAATACCTAAAAAGGTATGACACCAAGGGTGGAGGGTGAAATACGAAATGAAAGAATACCTTTCATTGAAGGTATAACACCAAAATTAAAAATTTAATTAATCTGCAAATGGATCATCAAAAGGATCTTGAGCATCTTGAAAATTATTTTTGACAGATGTGGGAGAATTTTCTGAATTAGTTGGAGAATTGCGAATTTCTTGAAGTAATTGTTGTAGATCTTCAGGGGAAGAATTTGCAGCGGCACGAATTTTGCTAATAAGATTAGCATCTGGAGAAGATAGACTCTTGATAAGATTCGCTTCAATTTCTGGCTTTTGATTATACATTGATTGATAATGATTGAAAACAGCCTGCTCGTTTGCTTGAGAAATTGTGACTTTATCCCACCATTTTAGACGAAATTGTCTATTGAGCCAAGGGGGATTTAAGTCTGTTGCTTCTTGATAAGAGAATGTCCAGGACATGATCCATGGAACTTTGAATAACATGGTGAACTGTAACAAATATTCAAATTCTGGGATTTGTTGAATAAATAGTTCTTTGAATTTAGAAAATCCTTTGAGAATTTCAGTGGGTAAACAAATAGGAACAAGTCCCATATAACGATACCAATTGACAAACCATCTGGGGTATTCACAGTTGAAATTTTTATCAAAGAAAATGAACCATGAATGAGAATAGTTTCGAAGAAAAAATGCTTTAGTCCAAGCTTCTTGGTAATCATAATATGAATATCTTGGATAAGCAGGGAATTGATAAAGGGGTTTTTCGAAGGAAAGATTGGATGACCAATTTTCTGGAGAAATGATTTTAAGAATTCGGGCTTTGCTAAAATCAATAGATCCTTCCTTATTATTAGAACGGTGATCAATCTGAACAGATCCAGATTCTTGTAGAATGGTTTGATAATATTCTCGAGATTTGTAAGAGTTTTCATGAAAGGTTTTTCCTCGACCAAAGAGATGTTCAGTAAGAACATGAAAACCTTGATTAAGCTTAAGAATTTGAGAATCTTCAAGTATTTGGATTTTCAAGAGATTTGGATTGAGAACATAAGGGGCTTTATTTGTAGGTTTAGGATTTGTTGAAATTTGTGTCTCAGAAGGAATAGGTTTTGAAAAAGGGCTAATTGATTGAACTGGAGAAATGTTTGGAGTAGCTAGTTTTGATTGTAGCATGTTTGAATAAAGTTGAGAATTTTTTGCAATTGGAGTTAATGGGGAAAAACGATTTTGACTTGAGAAAGGAACAAGCTTTTGATTAACTGGTTTCTTGTCTTCAATCTTGGAGGAAGACGATGAACTCATTTTCCCTGCAAATATTCACGAGAAAGAAAATCTGGTAATGAATTGCTTTCTCCTTTTATAAATTCAATATCGAAATCAAAATTGCCCAACAATGCTTGCCATCTAGCAAAAATTTGTTTAGAAATAATATTTTTAACATCTTTTTCTAAAATTGATTTTGCAGATTGACAATCAATTCTTAATAAAAACTTTTTCATAAATAAATCATCTTCAAATTTAGTAATACATAAAACAATACTTAAAATCTCCTTTTTAACAGTTGAATAATTCTTTTGAGTATTATTCCAAGCACCTGAATAAAAACGAACCAATTGTTCTTCAGAGGAATTTAATAATTTTTGTTTTAAAATACCTCCAAATCCAATATCACTAGCATCAGTTTCGACTATGATATTAGCATGAGGATGTGGTAAATTTAAACAAGGTAAAGAAGGAATTTTTTGTTTTATAAGTTTAACAATATTAGTATGTTCTTGAGTCCAAGGTTCTGGATTGTTTTTTAATCTATTATAAAGAGGTTTGCAAAGAGTTCCTAAATCTTTGAAAAAATCATGAATATAATTTAAACATCCTAGAAACCGTTGAAGTTGTTTTTTATCTATAATTTCATCAGGAAATTTATTAGAAAATTCTAAACTTCTTATAATAGGTTTAATAGTATTATTAACAATGTTATGTCCTAAAAATCTAATTTCATTTTGAAATAAATGCATTTTCTTAGCTGAAACAGCTAAGCCATTTTTATAAATTAAATCATAAAACTGATTTAAATGTTTGAAATGTTGATCAATAGATTTTGAAAAAATAAGAACATCATCAATATAAACAATTGAAAAACTATTTATAGGAATGATAATATCATTCATAACGTTTTGAAATTCAGAAGGAGCATTCTTTAAACCAAAGGGCATAACGTTCCACTCATAATGTCCAAAAGGAACATTAAAACCTGTTTTGTATTTATCTTCTTCATGAATTTGAATTTGCCAAAAACCAGATTTCATATCGAATTTTGAAAATATTTTTGAATCATAAAGTTTTTTCAATAAATCTCTTTTATTAGGAATAGGATATCTAATCCAATCTAAAACTTTATTTAAAGGTTTATAATTGATAACTAATCTTGGTGATCCTCTTTCTAATTCAGCAGCATTCATAACATAGAAAGCTGAACAAGACCAAGGAGATTTAGAAGGTCTAATTAATTTTTTGTCCAATAAATCTTGAATTTCTTTTTTACAATGAGCTTCTAATTCATTATTCATATGAATAGCTCTTGATTTTGAAGGAATATCTTTTTCATTAAAAGTTTTAATATAAGGTAATTTGACAATATGTTGTTTTCTGTTCCAAAAGGCGTTTGGAATATTTGAGCAAACATTATTTTCAAACTTTTGTTTTAAAGCTATAATTTTGTCTTGAATATACTTATCTTGTAATTGATTATGTATACGAAAATCATTAATTTCATTGATAAGGTAATTTGCTTGTTTTGTTTTATAATTAAGAATATTAATAGTTGAATAAGACGGAGGTTCACAAAATTTAAACATAATTTCTTTTCCAAAAACTTTAGTAATAATTCCATCATCTTGAACCATAAAAGGATATAATTTAGTAATAAAAGGTGTTCCTAAAATTAAAGGAGAAGTAAGATTTTTTACTAAAATTAAATGAGTTTTATAACAATAATCTTGATTGTTACAAATATGAACATCGGAAACTTTATAATTTATTTTTAAACTGGTTCCTTCAGCTCCAGTAAGCCTAGAAGAAGTTTTTTCATAAAATTGAGTGGGAAATATACCTTCTTGTATACAGTTCATATCAGCACCACTATCAATTAGAGCAGTAATATCCATTTTAAAATTATCCTTTACTAAAGTTATTTGAGTATTCCATTTTTGAGAAATTTGATCATTTATAATTCTTTCGATAACCTTTTCATCTTTATTATCATTATTTTGTGAATTAATAATATTTTTTCCCTTTTCAAGAGTTATAATTTTGCCTTTAATTTCTTTTATGTCTTGTTTAACTGATTTTAATTCTTCTTGAAGTTCTTGCATGGAAATGGGTTTTGTTTCAGAAAATCGTTCATATATGTCCTTTAAATTAAAAATTTTTGTATTATCTGAAACAGAATTTTCATTCTTATTAAGCATTTGTTTTATTAACAGTTCTTGGATATTTTTATCTTTAATGGAATCTAAATTTTTTAAAAGATCTTTGTCATTGTTTGTAAGGACATTAATTGAATAATTACAATTACATTTTCCAACACATTCGCATGTATCAGAATCTTCCGAACTTGAACTATTTTGCTCTAAAATGTTTAAATCATTTTCTTGAAAATCGGAAAAACTAGAATCAGAATTGGAATCAGAATTTAACATAATTTTTCTAATTTGTTCTTTTAATTCTTCCGAAATATTTAATTCATTAATTTTTGTTTTTGCATAACAATTATTAGCATTATGACCATTACGACCACATTTATGGCAAATAATAATGTCTTTTGATTTTCTTTTAGATTTTTTATTAGATTGTTTATAAGGGTTTTTTGATGTTGAAAATTTATTTTTCTTATAATTCTTATAATTTTCTGTTTTATTATATTTCTTTTTCTTGAAATATTTTGAAGACTTTTTATTATATTTTTTGGTTTTTGAAGTAGACGGACCTGTTAATGGTTGATAACCATATTGTTGACAAAAATTTCCTAATTCATTTTTACTATTAATTCTATCCTTTTTAAGTTTTTCTTTAAATCTAAGGTCAGCACAAATAGCTAATCCTTCTTTATTAATATAATTAATTAAATCTCCATAAGTTAGGTTTTGATAAGGAATTGTATTATTAAAATTTTCTCTTAATTTTTGTCTAATTCTTTCGGCAAAAAGTTTTGGAAGTCCAGCAATAAAACGTTCTTTCCAATAAGATTCTTTACAATCAGGTCTTGAAAAAACTTTAACGAGATAATTATCTTTGTACCATCTGAAATCAGTTAATTTTCTACAATGTAAGTTCATTAGAATTTCAGAAGTTCTTTCTTGAAAAGTAGTAGGATCTCCTACAAAGTTTTTGATTATAGCAAAAATTAAAGTATTAACCATATCATCTTCTTGAGTTTGAATAGGTAAATTATTTTCTTGTTTTATAACGGTTTTCTTGGCAGTCATTATAAAATTCTTTTCTTCTGGTGTAATATAGAAATCCCACCAACCTTTAAGAGTACCAGTAAACCCAGAAATAATAATATTAACAATTTGAAGTTGAGTATTATTGTGAGACTTGTAAGCATTAGCTGCCATGGTCATTTCTTGAACAATATTAAGAATTTGATGTTCAGAGTTACCATCGATATTCCATTCGTAAACAGAGGTACCATCGTAAGCTGAACGATCATATTGAAAAGCTCTTTTCTTCAATTTGAACATCAGGAAGAGAAGGTCTATTCCAATAATTTTTAATAGTTGGTTTTGGATTATTACCAACAGAATTAATCTTATTTAATCTTGAAAAATCATTTGTAAGCTGATTTATATCATCATTATCATTTATGAATTGTTGAGTAAGATTGTCTAAATTTAATTCACTTTCATTATTACTTTCGTCAGATTCGTCAAAAGAGTCATTATTTGTTTTTAACATATTTATAGATACATTTTTTGAAATACGAAAATTAGTAAGTCTTTTTTCTAATTCATCAATTAAATCTTTATTTCCAAGATTAAAATTCCCATTTATTTGATGAGGAATAAAGCTGACATTACTAGAGCTTGCTATATTATTATAAAATTTTTTTGTTTCAATTTTATTTTCTTTTGATAACTGTAAATTTATAGTATTTTCTTCAATCCTATTTAGTTGATCTGAAATAGTTAAAAGAGTTTCATTCGAATAATTATTTTGATAAATAATATTTTGAAAACATTTTTCATTTGTTATCTGACTCGGAACTTTAACTAAAGGAGTTGCAATAAAATTATTATCAATAATGATTTCCTTTTTTGGCGGATATTCAGAAATAATTTCTTGATTAGTAATAACATCCTTGTATGTTTTTGAAGAAACAGGAAAAACAGTTTGCATTTTAAAAGGATAATCTATATTATGTTTAGGAACATAAATCAATTCGAACCATTGAAAAAACGGAGAGTGAATTTGATTTGATAAAACATAATCTTCCCAAAGACCAAAATGTAAAAATCTTATATAATATGAAAAGTTTTCTTCATGCCAAATTCTTTTTGTATTATTATAATCTTTATAATATTCTTCTTCTTTTAAATAATCAAAATTAACATACGAAGGTATTTTAGAAATATCTATATTAATATTCATTTTAACAAGTTGATTGATTTATTCTGAAAGATATATTTTTAATAATACTAAGTTGAGCACTAATAACAATATATTTATTTTTAATCATTTTTGATAAACAATATATTATTTCCTTTTGAATATTATAATTATATGTGTCTTTTTCAATATTAGATAATTTAATTTCTTCGTCTTCTTTAAGTTGTTTAATTCTATTTATTTCTTTATCTTTTAATAGCAGTAACTCTATTTCTGTTTAAAGAATTACAATTTATTTGAACTTTATTACTCATAATTGTTGTCTATAATTTTGAAGTTCATTAATAAAATCAGATTTAGTAGGACTTGGTAAACTTGTATCACTAGTTTGATCTTCTTGATAAAGAGGTTTAGGAATAGAACTAGAATAGTCAACAGTTTTTAAATTTAAAGACTTTGATTTTGAAAACGAAGATTTAGAAGTACCAATTTCAGGAATAGAATTAGTAGAAAATCTAGATGATGAAAAATTTATAGAAGAAAAATTTATATCAACTGAGCCATCATTATGCTCAATTATATTTGAAATTTGTTTTGAAGAATCTAAAGATTTTGGTTCAATAACATTTTGTAAATTCCAATTACATGATTGAGTAATTTCTGACCATTTAAGTCGTTTAGGCATATGAACTTTTGTATGATTAGTATTTGCTTCGTAAATAATTGTTTCATTTCTTGGACTTGACAAACGGGTTTTTGGTTCTAAAGTAGTTGTCATGGTTTTATAACAAACACGATAAATGATTGCTAAAGGTTTAGAGTTATTTTTAAATTCTAAATTCTTTGTTTCAACAGTTAAAACCAAAGTGTCTAAAATATTTTTGTCAAATAATCCTACAGAAAAATTTGGATAACAATTAAAATAAATTGGTCCATTTGCGATATTTGTTTCTGCCATAGCTAAAATAGAATTTTGAAAATCTGTATGTCTTTTATCTCTTAATATTAAGAGAACAGGAGCATCAACACCAATTCTAAAAAGAGGTTTGATAGCAATTTGAACAAGACCTAAATGAAGAAATTTATATTTTTGTCTATGTTCAAAAATAGATCTTGATGATAACAAATTTATATTTTGTTGGTCTTGACCAATGGATAGGGTTTGTTCAGTCATCATCTAGATTTTCTACTAATTCTATTCCTGAACAAACCCTATCCATTGGTCAAGACCAACAAAATATAAATTTGTTATCATCAAGATCTATTTTTGAACATAGACAAAAATATAAATTTCTTCATTTAGGTCTTGTTCAAATTGCTATCAAACCTCTTTTTAGAATTGGTGTTGATGCTCCTGTTCTCTTAATATTAAGAGATAAAAGACATACAGATTTTCAAAATTCTATTTTAGCTATGGCAGAAACAAATATCGCAAATGGACCAATTTATTTTAATTGTTATCCAAATTTTTCTGTAGGATTATTTGACAAAAATATTTTAGACACTTTGGTTTTAACTGTTGAAACAAAGAATTTAGAATTTAAAAATAACTCTAAACCTTTAGCAATCATTTATCGTGTTTGTTATAAAACCATGACAACTACTTTAGAACCAAAAACCCGTTTGTCAAGTCCAAGAAATGAAACAATTATTTACGAAGCAAATACTAATCATACAAAAGTTCATATGCCTAAACGACTTAAATGGTCAGAAATTACTCAATCATGTAATTGGAATTTACAAAATGTTATTGAACCAAAATCTTTAGATTCTTCAAAACAAATTTCAAATATAATTGAGCATAATGATGGCTCAGTTGATATAAATTTTTCTTCTATAAATTTTTCATCATCTAGATTTTCTACTAATTCTATTCCTGAAATTGGTACTTCTAAATCTTCGTTTTCAAAATCAAAGTCTTTAAATTTAAAAACTGTTGACTATTCTAGTTCTATTCCTAAACCTCTTTATCAAGAAGATCAAACTAGTGATACAAGTTTACCAAGTCCTACTAAATCTGATTTTATTAATGAACTTCAAAATTATAGACAACAATTATGAGTAATAAAGTTCAAATAAATTGTAATTCTTTAAACAGAAATAGAGTTACTGCTATTAAAAGATAAAGAAATAAATAGAATTAAACAACTTAAAGAAGACGAAGAAATTAAATTATCTAATATTGAAAAAGACACATATAATTATAATATTCAAAAGGAAATAATATATTGTTTATCAAAAATGATTAAAAATAAATATATTATTAGTGCTCAACTTAGTATTATTAAAAATATATCTTTCAGAATAAATCAATCAACTTGTTAAAATGAATATTAATATAGATATTTCTAAAATACCTTCGTATGTTAATTTTGATTATTTAAAAGAAGAAGAATATTATAAAGATTATAATAATACAAAAAGAATTTGGCATGAAGAAAACTTTTCATATTATATAAGATTTTTACATTTTGGTCTTTGGGAAGATTATGTTTTATCAAATCAAATTCACTCTCCGTTTTTTCAATGGTTCGAATTGATTTATGTTCCTAAACATAATATAGATTATCCTTTTAAAATGCAAACTGTTTTTCCTGTTTCTTCAAAAACATACAAGGATGTTATTACTAATCAAGAAATTATTTCTGAATATCCGCCAAAAAAGGAAATCATTATTGATAATAATTTTATTGCAACTCCTTTAGTTAAAGTTCCGAGTCAGATAACAAATGAAAAATGTTTTCAAAATATTATTTATCAAAATAATTATTCGAATGAAACTCTTTTAACTATTTCAGATCAACTAAATAGGATTGAAGAAAATACTATAAATTTACAGTTATCAAAAGAAAATAAAATTGAAACAAAAAAATTTTATAATAATATAGCAAGCTCTAGTAATGTCAGCTTTATTCCTCATCAAATAAATGGGAATTTTAATCTTGGAAATAAAGATTTAATTGATGAATTAGAAAAAAGACTTACTAATTTTCGTATTTCAAAAAATGTATCTATAAATATGTTAAAAACAAATAATGACTCTTTTGACGAATCTGACGAAAGTAATAATGAAAGTGAATTAAATTTAGACAATCTTACTCAACAATTCATAAATGATAATGATGATATAAATCAGCTTACAAATGATTTTTCAAGATTAAATAAGATTAATTCTTTTGGTAATAATCCAAAACCAACTATTAAAAATTATTGGAATAGACCTTCTCTTCCTGATGTTCAAATTGAAGAAAGAGCTTTTCAATATGATCGTTCAGCTTACGATGGTACCTCTGTTTACGAATGGAATATCGATGGTAACTCTGAACATCAAATTCTTAATATTGTTCAAGAAATGACCATGGCAGCTAATGCTTACAAGTCTCACAATAATACTCAACTTCAAATTGTTAATATTATTATTTCTGGGTTTACTGGTACTCTTAAAGGTTGGTGGGATTTCTATATTACACCAGAAGAAAAGAATTTTATAATGACTGCCAAGAAAACCGTTATAAAACAAGAAAATAATTTACCTATTCAAACTCAAGAAGATGATATGGTTAATACTTTAATTTTTGCTATAATCAAAAACTTTGTAGGAGATCCTACTACTTTTCAAGAAAGAACTTCTGAAATTCTAATGAACTTACATTGTAGAAAATTAACTGATTTCAGATGGTACAAAGATAATTATCTCGTTAAAGTTTTTTCAAGACCTGATTGTAAAGAATCTTATTGGAAAGAACGTTTTATTGCTGGACTTCCAAAACTTTTTGCCGAAAGAATTAGACAAAAATTAAGAGAAAATTTTAATAATACAATTCCTTATCAAAACCTAACTTATGGAGATTTAATTAATTATATTAATAAAGAAGGATTAGCTATTTGTGCTGACCTTAGATTTAAAGAAAAACTTAAAAAGGATAGAATTAATAGTAAAAATGAATTAGGAAATTTTTGTCAACAATATGGTTATCAACCATTAACAGGTCCGTCTACTTCAAAAACCAAAAAATATAATAAAAAGTCTTCAAAATATTTCAAGAAAAAGAAATATAATAAAACAGAAAATTATAAGAATTATAAGAAAAATAAATTTTCAACATCAAAAAACCCTTATAAACAATCTAATAAAAAATCTAAAAGAAAATCAAAAGACATTATTATTTGCCATAAATGTGGTCGTAATGGTCATAATGCTAATAATTGTTATGCAAAAACAAAAATTAATGAATTAAATATTTCGGAAGAATTAAAAGAACAAATTAGAAAAATTATGTTAAATTCTGATTCCAATTCTGATTCTAGTTTTTCCGATTTTCAAGAAAATGATTTAAACATTTTAGAGCAAAATAGTTCAAGTTCGGAAGATTCTGATACATGCGAATGTGTTGGAAAATGTAATTGTAATTATTCAATTAATGTCCTTACAAACAATGACAAAGATCTTTTAAAAAATTTAGATTCCATTAAAGATAAAAATATCCAAGAACTGTTAATAAAACAAATGCTTAATAAGAATGAAAATTCTGTTTCAGATAATACAAAAATTTTTAATTTAAAGGACATATATGAACGATTTTCTGAAACAAAACCCATTTCCATGCAAGAACTTCAAGAAGAATTAAAATCAGTTAAACAAGACATAAAAGAAATTAAAGGCAAAATTATAACTCTTGAAAAGGGAAAAAATATTATTAATTCACAAAATAATGATAATAAAGATGAAAAGGTTATCGAAAGAATTATAAATGATCAAATTTCTCAAAAATGGAATACTCAAATAACTTTAGTAAAGGATAATTTTAAAATGGATATTACTGCTCTAATTGATAGTGGTGCTGATATGAACTGTATACAAGAAGGTATATTTCCCACTCAATTTTATGAAAAAACTTCTTCTCGGCTTACTGGAGCTGAAGGAACCAGTTTAAAAATAAATTATAAAGTTTCCGATGTTCATATTTGTAACAATCAAGATTATTGTTATAAAACTCATTTAATTTTAGTAAAAAATCTTACTTCTCCTTTAATTTTAGGAACACCTTTTATTACTAAATTATATCCTTTTATGGTTCAAGATGATGGAATTATTACTAAAGTTTTTGGAAAAGAAATTATGTTTAAATTTTGTGAACCTCCGTCTTATTCAACTATTAATATTCTTAATTATAAAACAAAACAAGCAAATTACCTTATCAATGAAATTAATGATTTTCGTATACATAATCAATTACAAGATAAGTATATTCAAGACAAAATTATAGCTTTAAAACAAAAGTTTGAAAATAATGTTTGCTCAAATATTCCAAACGCCTTTTGGAACAGAAAACAACATATTGTCAAATTACCTTATATTAAAACTTTTAATGAAAAAGATATTCCTTCAAAATCAAGAGCTATTCATATGAATAATGAATTAGAAGCTCATTGTAAAAAAGAAATTCAAGATTTATTGGACAAAAAATTAATAAGACCTTCTAAATCTCCTTGGTCTTGTTCAGCTTTCTATGTTATGAATGCTGCTGAATTAGAAAGAGGATCACCAAGATTAGTTATCAATTATAAACCTTTAAATAAAGTTTTAGATTGGATTAGATATCCTATTCCTAATAAAAGAGATTTATTGAAAAAACTTTATGATTCAAAAATATTTTCAAAATTCGATATGAAATCTGGTTTTTGGCAAATTCAAATTCATGAAGAAGATAAATACAAAACAGGTTTTAATGTTCCTTTTGGACATTATGAGTGGAACGTTATGCCCTTTGGTTTAAAGAATGCTCCTTCTGAATTTCAAAACGTTATGAATGATATTATCATTCCTATAAATAGTTTTTCAATTGTTTATATTGATGATGTTCTTATTTTTTCAAAATCTATTGATCAACATTTCAAACATTTAAATCAGTTTTATGATTTAATTTATAAAAATGGCTTAGCTGTTTCAGCTAAGAAAATGCATTTATTTCAAAATGAAATTAGATTTTTAGGACATAACATTGTTAATAATACTATTAAACCTATTATAAGAAGTTTAGAATTTTCTAATAAATTTCCTGATGAAATTATAGATAAAAAACAACTTCAACGGTTTCTAGGATGTTTAAATTATATTCATGATTTTTTCAAAGATTTAGGAACTCTTTGCAAACCTCTTTATAATAGATTAAAAAACAATCCAGAACCTTGGACTCAAGAACATACTAATATTGTTAAACTTATAAAACAAAAAATTCCTTCTTTACCTTGTTTAAATTTACCACATCCTCATGCTAATATCATAGTCGAAACTGATGCTAGTGATATTGGATTTGGAGGTATTTTAAAACAAAAATTATTAAATTCCTCTGAAGAACAATTGGTTCGTTTTTATTCAGGTGCTTGGAATAATACTCAAAAGAATTATTCAACTGTTAAAAAGGAGATTTTAAGTATTGTTTTATGTATTACTAAATTTGAAGATGATTTATTTATGAAAAAGTTTTTATTAAGAATTGATTGTCAATCTGCAAAATCAATTTTAGAAAAAGATGTTAAAAATATTATTTCTAAACAAATTTTTGCTAGATGGCAAGCATTGTTGGGCAATTTTGATTTCGATATTGAATTTATAAAAGGAGAAAGCAATTCATTACCAGATTTTCTTTCTCGTGAATTTTTGCAGGGAAAATGAGTTCATCGTCTTCCTCCAAGATTGAAGACAAGAAACCAGTTAATCAAAAGCTTGTTCCTTTCTCAAGTCAAAATCGTTTTTCCCCATTAACTCCAATTGCAAAAAATTCTCAACTTTATTCAAACATGCTACAATCAAAACTAGCTACTCCAAACATTTCTCCAGTTCAATCAATTAGCCCTTTTTCAAAACCTATTCCTTCTGAGACACAAATTTCAACAAATCCTAAACCTACAAATAAAGCCCCTTATGTTCTCAATCCAAATCTCTTGAAAATCCAAATACTTGAAGATTCTCAAATTCTTAAGCTTAATCAAGGTTTTCATGTTCTTACTGAACATCTCTTTGGTCGAGGAAAAACCTTTCATGAAAACTCTTACAAATCTCGAGAATATTATCAAACCATTCTACAAGAATCTGGATCTGTTCAGATTGATCACCGTTCTAATAATAAGGAAGGATCTATTGATTTTAGCAAAGCCCGAATTCTTAAAATCATTTCTCCAGAAAATTGGTCATCCAATCTTTCCTTCGAAAAACCCCTTTATCAATTCCCTGCTTATCCAAGATATTCATATTATGATTACCAAGAAGCTTGGACTAAAGCATTTTTTCTTCGAAACTATTCTCATTCATGGTTCATTTTCTTTGATAAAAATTTCAACTGTGAATACCCCAGATGGTTTGTCAATTGGTATCGTTATATGGGACTTGTTCCTATTTGTTTACCCACTGAAATTCTCAAAGGATTTTCTAAATTCAAAGAACTATTTATTCAACAAATCCCAGAATTTGAATATTTGTTACAGTTCACCATGTTATTCAAAGTTCCATGGATCATGTCCTGGACATTCTCTTATCAAGAAGCAACAGACTTAAATCCCCCTTGGCTCAATAGACAATTTCGTCTAAAATGGTGGGATAAAGTCACAATTTCTCAAGCAAACGAGCAGGCTGTTTTCAATCATTATCAATCAATGTATAATCAAAAGCCAGAAATTGAAGCGAATCTTATCAAGAGTCTATCTTCTCCAGATGCTAATCTTATTAGCAAAATTCGTGCCGCTGCAAATTCTTCCCCTGAAGATCTACAACAATTACTTCAAGAAATTCGCAATTCTCCAACTAATTCAGAAAATTCTCCCACATCTGTCAAAAATAATTTTCAAGATGCTCAAGATCCTTTTGATGATCCATTTGCAGATTAATTAAATTTTTAATTTTGGTGTTATACCTTCAATGAAAGGTATTCTTTCATTTCGTATTTCACCCTCCACCCTTGGTGTCATACCTTTTTAGGTATTTTGCAAAAAGTGTTTGTTATTCAAGGGGGGGTAGTACTACGTGTTATCAAATTGTGTTAGTATTTATTCAACTGTTATCAAATTTATACACTGTGTGAGTACATCAATTATCAAAAATAATCAAATTGTGTTAGTATTTATTCAACTGTTATCAAATTTATACACTGTGTGAGTACATCAATTATCAAAAATATTATCAAATCCTCTGCAGAGATAAGATGTTAAATTATTACAAGAAAACAAACAACTTTTACAAAGATGAAAGAAGATGCTCCATTATCGCAAAAGAAGATTTTCCATTATCAAAAAATGACAAAATATGATGCCAATTTGTCAAAAGCTTTACAGTTTTGTCTGCCACATCTACACTCCGACAAATGCAAGTTGATTCAATAATTCTCAAGATTGATCCGGTAATCCTTCGGTTTCCCGTTTCAAGATATTTCAAGACTCCAAGACTCCTATATATTGAGGAGATATGTTTTAATTAGAATCATCTCTAGGTTCTCTAAAAATTTCTCTCATTAAATTTCTCTCTAATGTTTAGTTCATGTCTAAGAAAAGTGTTCTCCTATCTACTTCTAGATGTTCAAAATCTTTAGATTTTCAAATCATACTTGCTCCAGACGGATGCTCTGATTGTAATTTAAAAGAAGGTAATATATAAAGAATTTTATTCAATTGTTGTATTATCTCTATGGCAATCTCATTTCGAGTTATTCTAACTATTAATTCTACAAAGTTTGAAATTTTTGTTAAAATAATACTCGCATTTAATAATAATCAAGTTAATCAAATTCATGCTTGAAATATTTAAATAACTTTTGTTCTTTTATTATTCATCATGTCTGATTCAAAGATACAAGCTAATCGTCATTATTATTGTAATCAATTAAAAGCTTTACAAGTTCTAATCAGTAATCATAAGTTTATAAGCAAAGATAGAAAACAGTTTTATAAACTAATGTATGATTTTTATCATCAAAAAATATCTGAAACTACTTGTTAATATATATATATATATATATATATAACTCAAGATTTTTCTAATTTATCTATATTTATTATTACTTACAACTCAAAAAATATTTAACTTATTGTTATTAATTAGTAGTTATTAATGGATTTTTATATTCCTCTGATTTATAACTTTCTAACTTATATTAATAGTATATAAATAAGTTTTGTTCACTAAAAACATTCATGTGTTTGAATAGAGATAAAAAGATTTAAAAAAAAGTAGTTTTGTAGAATCTTTGGATAATAGTGTTTCTATATATCAAATTCATGTTTATATATATATATATATATATATATATATATATATATATATATATATATATATATATATATATATATATATATATATATATAATTTGTAAGTGTTAAATATGTTTTTTAATATAAATGTTATAATAGATGTTTTAGCGTTTCTATGCTATTAAAAGTGGTAGTGTTTTTTTTCATATTTTTTGTTATTCGTTATATATAGATCTTTTTAAAAAAAATATTATAATAGATGTTTTTGTATTTTTATGCTACTAAATTTTGTAGTGTTTATTTTTTCATATATTTTGTTATTCGTTATATATAGATCATTATACGTTTGATATATAATTTACATAAGTTTAAACGGTTTATAAAGTTATTAAATAATTGTATACATCAAAATGACTTAAAACTATAATATTTAGTAAAACTAATAGGTTAAAGTTTTTTTTCCTACTAACATTGGGTTTCAAAGTAGAAATATTAAATAGTAATTTTTTAAAATTTATTATTTTAACTATATAATTGTATTCTCGTACAACGTACGAATATTCACCTAGTTGTAAATATAAGGATGACAAGCATTGATTAAGTTTTTTTTTTAACGATAATTGATTAAGTTATACCGTAGTATTTTTATAATATTCATAATATATCAAAGTCTATAAAGTTTAGTAAGTAATATTGTTTTTTTAGAATGACGGCATTATATTAAAACTAGAAAAGTCTAGAAGAAAAGAACATTAAGTAACTACATAAGTTGGGTTTTTGTTAGGTCTATATTTGTTGTGTCAAATGGTTGTGTTCGGAATTTTTGTGTACATATTTCGATTCCGAAATGGGCCTGTCCATCTTCGGTATCTTAGTTTAGTTTGTCTATATATAGCACATTATATTCTTTCTTTTGCATCAATCTTTGTAACCGTCCAGTACTCATAGAATAGTTTCGAATTGCGAACTGTTCTTTGTGCTTTGTTTTTGAAGATTGAGCTTATTTCATTCCATATCATTCATGTTAACTGAATTGTTTTAGCATTTCATATTGAATATAGAATCTATCGGTCTTATCAGTTTTGCACCCAATTAACCCACTTAATACTAAGCTTAGAACATCTAGAAGAAATCCATAAAAAAATGAGATTTGATGAAATCCCAAAGCACCGCCTTAACATGTTTGACATGCACGAACAACAATCTAATTCTAAAGGACCAAATCGCCCAAAACATAGTAAGAACCACCGCTTCTAAACACCTTTCTAATTAGGTAGACATACAAACAGTATAAATCCAAGACGACTGTCACGTCCCAAAAATTACAAACATATTTTTTATTTTGAAAACAGGTTAATCGATTAAAACCTTTAACTTAAAAAAATAAGTGGAATTGTTGTGAATTAAACTTGAGTGATCGAATAGATTCAACAGGTAAAAGAATCGAGAACACACAATAAATATCAAATATGTCGTATGATTAAATATCACAACCTTAGAAGAGCTTGATTAAGAACGGCTACTGTAAAGGCGTGTAGGGTTTACAAAAGACGATTAGACGATTACATAAAACAGTGCATGCATGCACCTTAAATAGCTAAACCCTAATAATAAATAATGGGTGGACATGCCCAACCCGAATACAAAATGATTAAACCAAAAAGCCCACAATGACGCAACACTAAATACCCAACAATCTCCTCTTTGCGTCGATTGAGCCAGGAGATCTTCACTGTGGAGTTCGCTTTTTGTGACAACTGGAAAATTTTGGAACAAGCAAGGTCTAAGGTGTATCTATGTATAATGTAAAACCACATCACAACTTTGTTGCAATAAAACTTTGAAAGCCAAAAGGGCATTAATTGAATAAGTAAATATATATGCTTGAAAATCATATTTGTAATTAACCTTTGAAAAGTCAACAAGCTAGAATAAATCAAGGATTGGACCATTTCACTTAGGAGATTTCGGCCTAGGATCCCAACACATGGGATTTCGGTTTGAGCATGGGCCGAAATCTCATGTGCCTTGGGAGTTTTCTATTGAGTTTTCTATTGAGTTTTCTATTAAGTTTTCTGTTGAGTTTTCTATTGGGTTTCTCCATGATTTCGGTGGGAATAAAGAGAAAAATGAGGTTTGACTTCGTGATGGGATATTTTCATCTTTTTCCAAAACTAATTTTTTTACCCGGCATGTATCCATGCTATTATCCAACAAACATCCAAGTAAACATCACCTCATCCTTTCATCCTTATACACGACAGAAAGCACCCTTCAACTTCTTTCATTTCCCTTCATTCTTTCTCTCTCTCTCTCTAAAAAAAACAAAAAAAAACAAGTGCAAGATCTTCCAAAGGATTAATTCTCCATGCTTAATCTTAGAGTTTTTGGTAAGTTTTCTAGTTGATCTAGTGTTCTTATACACTATCATGTTAGTTTCATCTTATTTACACATATTATTATGTGTTAAGACCCTTAGGATAATAACAACTCCTAGGAAGTTCATCAGCCTCATTCAAGTGTTTAGGCTTGGAATCTTCACATCATCTCTTCAAACAACCCATAAATCCACTCAAGGTGAGTTTATACCCCCACATTTCCAAGCTTTTTCATGTTTTTAGAGGGGGATACAAGTAAAACTTTGTTTATCACACAAATACTTATATGTTTTCATCTTTATGTTATGAATAAGATATTATTTGCATAAGGTATGACTATCACTACTTTTATACAATATTTGTGATATATTAGTTTTAATATGCAAAGCTAACAAAAACATAACTCATTATATTCTACGAACATCATAAGGAAAAGTACGATTTGGAAAAACTACAAGGTTTTGGAAACTTATACTAAAATATAGCCTTTCTAGTAAAAATGGTTACATTATAGTCATTTACTAATTTGGTGGGTTTCAACCCAAAAATATTACGTTTGAATTCATATTTTGACACTAGAAAAGATAACAAATTTATATTTATATAATAGAGTATTTAAATAGTCTCAACAAACACACAAGATAAACTATAATTGGTATAGTTTGGAAGTCACAAACCACACTTTCATTTCTGAAGAACTATATAATTATTCAAAGGTATAATTATTTCATTTTACAAGAAAAAGGAGTCATAGTTCCCGTTAATCTGTTGACGCTCTTGTGAGACGCTCCTTCACCGTACCTACCTAGCGTACACTTTAAGTCCTGCATTATAACCAGAGTCTCCTTGAGGGAGAGAGAGACCGTTGTGTATAGATCTATATGGGATTGACAATCCCGCACCTCAGTTGTTCGCTACAGTTAGACCGACAAGTCTAGGGTGACAAATGTCTTCCCGCTCCGACGCCTGAAGAACGTCGTACAAGCCACTTGTCGTATTATCATGGTTATAATAACTCACATAGGGATCAACAACACTACTTGGTTTACGGGGTAACTTAAACTTCAATAGTTTTATAAAAAGATAAAACTACATACTATTTTCAGCACAACACTACTTACATCTTTGGTTTTAGGGTTTAAGACTACAATTCATATTTAAGAAAATATTGGATTTTCTGGATAAATACACTCTCACATTACAAGGAAAAGATACAAAAGAATATACATACATTTAGGTTTTTGAGGATAAGACCTTCAACTCGTTTTTAAAGAAAATATCAGATTTTCTAGAAGTTTACAAAAATCATTTTTCACGAAACCGCTACAAATATTTCTCATTTCAAAATGCTTATGAACTCACCAACTTAATTGTTGACACTTTTCAAAATCACTTGTATTCTCAGGAAATCAGTAAACAGGGATTTGAAAACATTTTGAGGGTCGGCGTCGTTGCATCATGTTTCTACTTTTTGTTATTTGTATTTAACTTTTGAGTAAAACAAAGTTGTACACAATGTAAACTTGTATTACCAATGTATGAATGTTTGTGTTTCTATGTTTCATTACTATCCAATTGTTATGATACTGCACATGACGTCCTCCGCTCCCGGACGTTTCCGCTGTTCCGATTCGGGGGTGTGACAGATTGGTATCAGAGCATTGTTTATAGTGAACTAGTATATCAAACCATACAAGATATACAACTATAAATACAGTGGGGCTAAAACACTCTAACTACAACTATACTTTTAAAAATATAATAATATTTTAGGTAAAGTATAAGTACATACAGGTTAGGGCAGTGTCATAACGAGGGCATAATAAAAGTAGTATGATGAGTTGAAAACTATGGGTATGCCTTGGGATATGTAATTAGACCTTGAATAAATATAGCCTGATCAGCTATATTTATTCGAGGTGTAACTAGCATATGCTGGGAAATAGTCGTAGTGAACGACGAGTCTACACTTACCAACACTAAGATACCCAGAACCAAACGCAACATTTAAAATACTATAGGAGTATTTTAGGATACCATAGAACCACACACTTAAACCTTCTACGTATTTCTCATACCTCTATTCTCGTACAGACAACATGGCTGAATTTCAACCCGAAGACCCCTACTACCCTGCCATGGCAGCCAACGGATGGATCGAGGAAGAGCCAGAAGAGGTTCATGAGGAGAACCCAGAAGTGGGTCCTAAAGAATACCAAGAGGTAGATTACGAAGGGGAGGATTTTGATGAGGAGTCAGACGAGGATGAAGGCACTGGAGAGATCCTTAGCGAGCCTTACCCTATCAGGAGCGGGCAAGAGACCCTTTCACCTCCTTCCTTCCAGGTATGTAGGCACCCAATAGAGGTCCTCTTTGGATGAACAGTTCCAGTAAGAAAATATTGCCCATTCCAAAGGCAGGCTCCGTTGCTGACATCTACATCTGTCCAGGATGCACCTCCACGAGAGGCAACCCAGCCACACGACTGGGCTAGGGGAGACAGCCAACGATCAACCTTTAGCATGCACCCACTACACCATACTCCGGGCTCCAACACCATCACGAGTCAAACAGTACCTCTAATTGTACCACAAGTAGCCCGTCTAGACACCCAGGTTCAGGCTCTCCATAATGAAGTAATGGAGATTGGAGGCGAAGCCCAGAATGCAACAATGCGAATTTGACGCCTCCGCGAAGAACAAAAAAATCATTCAGGAGCAATACTGAACTAGCAAGCAGAGCAGGAGGACCTTACAGACCGTCTACACTCCTTAGAGGATGAAGTGGCCACGAAGAGACAACAGATCCTTGCAGCTGAGGCTAGGGTAGCCTTAGCAGAACAGAGAGCAGAGGAGGCCACTCGCGAAATGAGTGAAATGGATGGGCACCTTGTGCGCCATTTCGGCATATGATACACTAGTATAGCCAAGTGACTTAGTGACTACACTACTCACACTATGTGTTGGGTTTATTACATCTTTCATCACAACTAGTAGTAGTGAATCAAGAGAGGTACGCCCTCCAAGAACCCATGTAACCCGAATCAACTAAATGTATCGATGGCTATGCTCTATTTTGATAAATTTAACGTCCGTACAATACCTACTACTTACCACTATAAGTACATTTTTGATGATGTGGTCGAAACTTTTGGGAATCATACAACAAAACATGTAATTTATATGTGTATATACATAATTATATATAGATGAGATACAACTAGCAACGACCATAGTTACTTACGAACTCGTTTCTTATTATACGACATAATCATGCCGCAACAAGGAGGTAACCAGACTACCGGCGAAACACCCGTTCTACAAATGGACCTCACTACATTCCAAGCCACTGTAACAGCTGCCGCGGCAGCCGTCATAGTACAACTTAGAGCTATCAACGCAAACGGATACACGAGCGGTGCCAGCAGTACCAACCCCGGTGGCAACCAAGGACACCAGTAGGTGTGTTCCTATAAGGACACCCCGCATCACAAACCTTAGAACTCCTGCGACAAAGGAGGGCACTACCCAAGAAATGAAAGTGTCGGAACAAGAAAGGGAGTCGTTCGACTCATGTCCCTGCCAAAATACAACAAACTATGGCAGTCCATACCACCACGGTACCTACTGCCTCAGTGTCGACAAGACCATATGCTGGAAACCTGCCAAAGTTCGACAAGTGAAACTTTCATCACTATGGATCCTGTTGGGAATTGCATTGTAACCACTGTAATAAAAAGGGGCATACCACTCGTTCCTATTGGGTGCTAGCTCAAGAGACCACCCCGGCCACCAATACTAAAATGGGCCAGGCATGCTACAGATGTGGAGAGGCAGGACATTTCAAGAGTGAGTGCCCAAAGACTAAAAGCAAAAAGGCCAGCGGCGTCGGAGGATCTCCAACCGCGAGACATGAGGAAGCTACAAGGAACCTAGCTGTGATTACCGGTATGTTTCCTCCACAAATAACTCATATGCATGTATACTTTACAATAGGAATGAGGAGAGGAGACTCGTGAGTCTCGAGATATAAATGCATACTGTCATACCCCAAAACCGGAATGGCGGAAACGTTCTGGGGCGGAGGACGTCATGTACAATATCACAACACAGAAATATAGTAAACAAGCAAACAACATCATCCATTGCATTAATAGTGCATTTTAATACAAGTGTGTTCTGTAAAGTTTATAATACACCAAAAATATGAATCAAAATAAAAGATGAGTCTTGAAAATGCTCCATCTTCTCAAAAGCTGGCCTCGGTACCTGTCTACTGATGACCTGAGAATACAAGTTATTTTGAAAGAGTTTATCAGCATTAAAGATGCTGAGTTCATAAGCATTTTAGTTTCATCGATTGCATGAAAAGTTTGTAAGTGTTTGAGTGTGTAAGTTTGTAAAAATGTTTGTAGTAATTGTTAGTAACTCCTTGAAAATCCTATATTTTCTATTTAAAAGTAGTCTTTTACCAAGACATCAGGTACTACATGTTTGTTCATTGTAAAAGTGAGTATTTCTCCCAAATGGGACTATCATTTAATAAAATATAGTTCTTGTATTACTATTTATGTGAGAAGATCACAAAGTAGATGTAATGGGAAAATAACGAAGTACTGTAGTATTATACTATAGTGACTACTACTGTACTAACTACCTTAAACCAATTGTTAATTAAGGTATAATGTGATATAATTATAACCATACTTGATCGACCTTAGTAAAACACGACGCTCGAAGACGTCGAGATGGTATGACATTCATCACCCGAAGACCTGCAGGTCCCACTGTAGCTAGCAGCAAGGTGTAGGATGGTCAGTCCAGTATAGATCTATACACGAATTCATGCTCTTCTTTCAGAAGACTTTGGTTACAAGTCGAGCCATGACAGAGATGCCATGCCCCGAAGTAGTGCCTCACATTTAAGTTATAGTGTGTATGTATTGTTTGTACTAGTGTAGTGTATGTCCTCTCCTGATTCTCATCATAGTATGTTCTTTAGCATAGTGTTTAGTGTGTATGAATAGTGTGTATTAGTGTATGTTCTCTCTTTCTAGTGTGTAGTATGTTCAGTTATATAGTGTAGTGTATGTATTGTTTATAGTATGTATTGACTCATGTATGAACTAACTCTTTGTATATTTCATAGTATTAGAAATAGTGAGTAGTATACTCCTAAACTATACCTATTATAGTTTACTAGTAATGTTATGTAAGTGACTTAGCATATACACCTTTGCTACCCAAAGGGTTGGAACTGAAGTAAAAGCTTTATATCTACACATATATACATGATATATAACTAAGGATCAAACGACAGTCGGACAAACAACATGGTACTCTAAGTCCACAACCAAACAAGGAACAGGAAAATAAAGTGAGTTATCAGTCCTAAGTCCTTCGAACCTTACTTATATAACTATATATGCATTAGACATGATTTGGCAATATATAAGTTTAAAGAGTTGAAAGTAAAGATTTGATAATCAAGAATGAGTTTTATAAACAGTTTAACATGTAAAAGAGTTTGATAACCATTTTGAAGTAGTTTTGTTGACAAAGAAGTTAAAAGTATAGAAAATCCATTTGTTTGCAAGTCATAATTCACATGTGATTGATATTATAACTGGTTTGATTCAACTTCTATTCCGCCCCATAAAAGCATTTAAAAGGTTGATTAAGGGGTATGAACTCACCTGAAGTGAGTGGTTTGGATGAACGGATGGTAGAGGATGCTAAGTGTCAAGTGAAGACTTGAACACACACACGGATCCTATTTAACATATAATGACACATATATGTATCCAATTAGTGTTTATTCAACTAATCAGGTAAAGAATAACACCTTAAGGACTAAGAAATCCTTAAATGGTAGTGTTATAATCACTTAGGATTGCGTAAGAGGGTTGTAAAGCCACTTAAGGGAGTTTTCGGTCCAAGTGGTATGTTTCTTGGAGTTTTCGGTTCTTGTGGTTTTCGGTCCATATGGTTTTCGGTCCATATGGTTTTCGGTCCATATGATTTTCGGTCCAAAGAGGTTTTCGGTCCAAATGGTTGGCCGAAAACTCATGATGTTTGGTGATTTTTAAGGGCTTTCCACAATCAATGAAGTGTTCTAGACTCAATACTAAGTGTTTGGAAAGGCTTAAAGTCATTTTGCACCCTTCATAAGGGTTTTCGGTCTAAGGAGATGCACTAGACCGAAAACACCTTTTGTTCTTGGATAATGACGATTTCAAGGCCCTAAATCAAGAGTTTCAACTAGATAACAAGTATAGGGAAGTAATACTTACGATTTAGAGGCTAATAGGTTTGATTTTGGACCAAAACACTAGTGTGTGTTCTTGGTGTTCTTGAAGATCAAACCCAAAAGATGAAGTTAATGGATGAAATCGAAGGGTGTTACTAGTTAGGAAGATCTAATAACAAATCAAGGGGAAAGAAACACTTACATTTTGAAGATCAAAGTGAAGAACTCGATGATACTTGAGAGAGAATGGATGTTTCTAGCTTTGAAAAGGAAAGAATGATCCAAATGATCATGAAATATATATGTAGGATGGGGTTTTCGGTCACCTTGACCGAAAACTCCAAGGTCTTGACCGAAAACTCCTTTTTGAGGAGGTTTTCGGTTTGCTTCATGACTAGAACTTCAACCAATTCATCCTAACACTGATTCCTTTGATGTACTAAGTTTAGAATGCTCGAATAGACTCCAAATAGGGCTAAAAGTTAACAAACAAGACTAACTCTGATAAATTTGAATGTTTATACAAGCTAGAAATTTCAGATTGTCACATCATCCCCCCGTTAGAGAGAATTTCGTCCCAAAATTAGAGTTTAAGCAAATAAGTAGTTACAATAACTAAGTAAACAGATGAGGATATTTCAGCTTCATTTGATCCTCGCGCTCCCAAGTGAATTCTGGTCCTCGCTTGGCATTCCAGCGAACCTTCACTATCGGGATACAACTTTGTTTCGTTTGCTTGATCTCTCGATCCATGATCTCTACTGGTTCTTCCACGAAGTTGAGACTCTCGTTGATTTCGATCTCGTCTAGTGGGATTACAAGAGTCTCGTCGGACAGACACTTTTTCAAGTTCGATACGTGGAAAGTAGGATGTACATTATTGAGTTCACTAGGTAGGTTAAGTTTGTAAGCTACAGGGCCGATTCTAGCGAGAATCTCGAAAGGCCCTATGTATCTTGGATTTAGCTTTCCACGCTTTCGGAAGCGTATCAAGCCCTTCCAGGGTGAGACTTTCAAAAGGACTCGGTCTCCCACCTGGAATTCTAAAGGTTTCATCCGTTTGTCTGCGTAGCTTTTCTGTCGGTCTCTAGAGGCTTTCAATCGTTCACGAACTTGAACGATCTTCTCTGTCGTTTCCCGAATGATCTCCGGACCTGTGAGAGAGCTTTCAGGAACTCGGCCTTTAGCTAACTGTGTGTCACCCACCTCAGCCCAGCACAGAGGGGATCTGCACTTTCGGCCATAGAGGGCTTCAAATGGAGCAGCCTTTATGCTCGTGTGATAACTGTTGTTGTAGGAAAATTCGACAAGGGGTAAATGAATATCCCATGCTTTCCCAAAGTCGATCACACAGGCTCGCAACATGTCCTCCAGGGTTTGGATGGTTCTCTCACTTTGTCCGTCGGTCTGTGGATGGTAGGCTGTACTCATGTCCAGCCTCGTTCCTAAGGAGTTTTGTAGCGACTGCCAGAACCTCAAATTGAATCTACTATCTCTATCGGAGATAATGGATATAGGAACACCATACAGTCGTACTATCTCCCAAATGTAATGGATATAGGAACACCATGCTATCGGAGATAATGGATATAGGAACACCATGCAGTCGTACTATTCGAGCTGAGCCTCCTTAATTTGTGTGGATAGATGCGAATGGATAGTCATAGTCAGTGATTTGACTCTTCGACCAGAATATTCTTTCCGACTTAGGGCGTCTGCTACTACATTGGCTTTACCTGGATGATAATGAATTTCGCACTCGTAGTCATTGAGTAGCTCGACCCACCGTCGTTGCCTCATATTAAGTTCCTTCTGGTTGAATATGTGTTGTAGGCTTTTGTGGTCTATAAAGATCGTGCTTTTTGTACCATACAGGTAGTGTCTCCAGATCTTCAGAGCAAACACAACTGCTCCTAATTTGAGATCGTGTGTGGTGTAGTTGACCTCGTGTGTCTTTAGCTGTCTTGAGGCATAGGCGATGACCTTACCTCGTTGCATCAGAACACACCCGAGCCCCTGGTTGGATGCATCGCAGTATACCACAAAGTCTTCTATCCCTTCGGGGAGGGATAGTATCGGGGCGGTGCATAAGGCCCGCTTCAGCGTTTGAAATGCCTTCTCTTGTTTCTCTTCCCAGTCAAAGGCCACGCCTTTCTGGGTCAATGTCGTAAGAGGTTTTGCAATTCGAGAGAAGTTCTGTATGAACCTGCGGTAGTAGCCAACAAGGCCAAGAAATTGACGAATTTCTGTAGGCGTCTTCGGTGCCGACTAGCTCTCAATAGCTTTTATTTTGGATGGGTCCACGTGGATTCCTTCTTCGCTAACCACGTGTGTCTTAAGAATTTGACTCTTCGGATCCAAAATTCGCATTTAGAGAACTTCGCATAGAGCTTTTCTAATCGTAAGGTTTGTAGGACTTATCGTAGATGCTCGTTATGTTCCTCTTTACTTCGAGAGTAGATAAGTATGTCATCGATGAAGACGATGACGAACTAATCCAAGTAAGGAGGGCATACTCGATTCATTAAGTCCATAAACACTGCGGGCGCATTTGTTAATCCGAATGGCATTACTACGAACTCGTAGTGTCCGTAACGAGTTCGGAAGGCTGTCTTCGGAACATCCTCCTCTAAGACTCGCAACTGGTGATACCCGGACCTTAGATCAATCTTTGATAAGTACGACGCCCCTTGCAGTTGGTCAAACAAATCGTCTATGCGAGGCAGAGGGTAACGATTTTTAACTGTTAGCTTGTTGAGCTCCCTGTAGTCGATGCACATACGAAACGATCCGTCTTTCTTTTTGACGAACAAGACCGGTGCTCCCCAGGGTGAGAAGCTTGGTCTGATAAAGCCCTTGCTGAGCAGTTCGTTAAGTTGACCGGATAGTTCCTGCATCTCAGCTGGCGCTAGTCGATAGGGCGCTTTGGCTATAGGGGTAGCTCCTGGAACTAAATCGATTATGAACTCGACATGTCGCTGCGGAGGTAACCCAGGTAGTTCTTCTGGAAAGATGTCGGGAAATTCGCATACTACGGGGATGTTTTTCAGGTCTTTTGTTTCTTGGCTCGTATCAACAACGTGTGCAAGGAATGCACGATATTCCTTACGTATGTACTTCTGAGCTTGAATACTTGAGATAATGCTAAGGCTAGTGCCGGGTTTGTCGCCGTAGATAATAAGCGTTTTGTTAGACGGAAGATTAAGGTGAATAGCCTTTTCATAGCACATGATGTCCGCACGGTGCAGACTCAACCAATCCATGCCGATAATGACGTCGAAACTTTTAATTGAGACCGGCATGAGGTCGATTGGAAATGAATGGCTATCTAGAGTTAGAGTACATCCTATGTATATGCTACTAGTGCTCTCAGTCTTCCCATTAGCCATTTCTACAGTGAATGATTCTTTAAGTGTGTGTGGTTGTTGTTTAAGTAAGCGTGCAAATTTCTGGTTCACGAAACTTCTCTCCGCTCCACTATCAAACAGTATGCATGCATAACAGTTTTCAAGGAGAAACGTACCAGTCACCACCGTGGGGTCAGCAACTGCTTCCTTGTGACCTATAGCCAAAACTCTTCCTGCTCCACCAGCATTTCCTGCCTTGGGGCAGTCCCTTTTGTAGTGGCCCACTTCGCCACATCCATAACACGACTGGGTCACACCAGACCCTAGAACCTGGTTGATTGGTCTTGTCGGGGCTCTGCAGAAGCGGACAGTGTGTCCCTTTTTGTTGCAGTTGGAACACTGCAACTCCCGGTAGGGTCCATTGTGGTGGAAGCTGCATTTGTTGCACTTTGGCAAGTACCCCGCGTACTGCTTTATCGGAGCAGCAGCGACCGGTGCTATCGCGGCATGAACCACCACAATCTGCTGCTTTTTGGCAGCTTTTTATTTCTTCTTGTCATCCCAGAACTTCCGCTTGTTGTCAGAGGGTTTGAAAGGTTCGGAGATGGCTAGGGTTGTTGTTGATGACGTGGTACGGACTCCATGGTCAATGAGGCGTTGTGCCAATCGCTTGGCACTATCGAAGGTAGTGGGGTTTGACGCTAAAACATTCCCCTGAACTGGAGGCAACATCCCCTAGATATACCTCTCTATCTTCTTTCCCTCCGTGGGAACCATGTTGGGACAGAGGGCCACCAGCTCGCTGAATCTGGCAGTATAAGAAACTATGTCGGAGCCCTTCATGGTTAGGCTCCACAGCTCCTGTTCCAACTTCTGGATTTCGCCCCGCGGGCAGTATTCCTCGATCATGAGGTCTTTCAAAGTTTCCCAGCCCATGTCGTTTGCCACTACAAGAGTTAGTGACTTGACATGGCTATTCCACCATGTCAGGGCTTTTTCTTCGAAGGTACAAGCAGCAAACTTAACTTTACTTGCTGCAGGGCAGGAGCAAATCTCGAAGATCGACTCCGTCTTTTCGAACGATTGCGAGAGGGCAATGACTCCGCCAGTCCCTTTGAAGGGCTTTGGTTTACAGTTAGTGAAGTGCTTGTAAGAGCACTCTCTCGAGCGCACAAGGAGTTCACCTTGAGTAGAGTTAATAGGGATTCCACCTCCGCTGGCACCAGTGAAGTGATATTGAGCCATGGCTGTTGCCACAGCCGCATCTACAACATCATTCAGATCCGCCGTATCGATTACTGGAGGAGGTGGTGGTATTGGAGTTGGGGTAATCGGAGGATTACGCCTTGTTGATTTTCGAGGAGGCATCCTTCAACTATAAGTTTAAAAAGATGAACATGATAGTAAGAATCAATTGTAAGCATAGTGAGAGTGATCCATGGGCTAAATCGCCATAGTCCAACAGTTGAATGAGTGTATGTTTTGAAATAGAAGTACAGTAGAAGAGTAGAGAAACACAAGAGTACAGATTTCTCCAACAGATTAGATAACTATCAATATTACTGGTATTATTGATGTAATAAGTTCGGGGAAAAATGACCTAACAGTAGGTCTTACATCATACCATAAGGGAAAAAGGTTGACAGTTTTTAGAATTCTAGTTAAAGTACTGGGAAGGTAGGAATATTTTTACAGTCAAATGTTTCATAGAGCATAGTTAAGAAAGGCTATTCCTTAAGTCAAAAGAAAAGGTGTACTAAACATCTTCTACCGGCGATGGGAATTCCTCGGGCGAACCCTCAGATCAGCCAGTTGACGAACCACTTCTTGAAGGTGTCGCTCATGAGCCCTCTGGCGAACTCGAAGTTCTATGACTTTAGCTCGGGATGCAGCTAGCTGTTGCTGCAAAGTCTCATTGGTTCTCCTGGTCCTTTCCATAGCCTCCTCGAGATGGCGAATACGGACCATGTTGACACATGAGTTGGCATCAATTTCCATGATTCGGTCGATGGCTGCTCGACCTTGCTCGACATTCCGAGCAATCCTACGGACCATGACGGGCATGACTCGGTCAGCTGAGCCACCCTCGCTTATATTGTAAAAGTTTTGGTCCCCGTTGTAGGGTAAAGGTTGACCCTGTTCATCACTCCAGCGATTCAGGTTTGTTGCCCACAAGGGCGTGGGACCTTGAAACGCGGGTCGGGGGTTGAGATTTGGGGCTTGACCCGCTTGAGGTAGGTTGTTGACTTCAAGCTCGGAGTCGGAACCATCAGAAAAGCCTTCTGCGAGGTGATCATCCAAAAGGATTGGATGGTCATCTTCCGAGTCATAGTCAAGCCATCCAACATTTCCTTGATTTGGGAAGTACGGGTCGTCAGGAAGATGGAATCCAGCCATGATATCTACGCGAGAAAAGGGGTATAAGAATCTTATATATATAGACGTACTACTTAAGATAATAGTAATATGATCTTTATCAGTTACTTCAATACATGCATAGTGCATACTAGCTATATGTATTCAAAACAGGATAGACCTTCGAATAAGTGACCCTAACTCTAAACCCACATCCAAACAAGGAACAGGGAGTAAAGCAAAGGTTACAGATTCTAAGTCTATGAAATCCTAGATACATATAGTCTTAGCGTATCCACTTAGCAACTATTGACCTATTGATAAAGACCTTTTTAGTTTGCACATAAGTAAATTATAGTAACACAAAATACTCCTATAGTATTTTAAGTTTATGTTCTGTTCTAATGTTTTCATTGTAGTATTGTTGGTAAGTTTTTAGACTTGTTGCAACCTCACAACCATCCTTAGGCACATGCTAGTCACTCCTCGGATAATATAGTTGATCAGGCTATATCTTCCCAGGGTTGACCATATGTCTCTAAGTCTAATTGTGTTGCCCAATAATCGTAATACTTTTGTTCTGTCCTAGTGACACTGATTTTAGTATGAATGCAGGTATGTATACTTGGTTAAATATTTTATTATTTAAAAGTATAAACTCTTGGTCAGAGTATTTTAATCCCGTTGTGTTTATAGTTTGTATATCTTTTATGGGTTGATATACTCGATTCACTATAAACAATGCTCTGATACCAATCTGTCACACCCCAAAACCGGAACGGCGGAAACGTTCTGGGGCGGAGGACGTCATGTACAATATCACAACGCAGAAATATAGTAAACAAGCAAACAACATCATCCATTGCATTAATAGTGCATTTTAATACAAGTGTGTTCTGTACAGTTTATAAGACACCAAAAATATGAATCAAAATAAAAGATGAGTATTGAAAAGTGCTCCATCTTCTCAAAAGCTGGCCTCGGTACCTGTCTACTGATGACCTGAGAATACAAGTTATTTTGAAAGAGTTTATCAGCATTAAAGCTGGTGAGTTCATAAGAATTTTAGTGTCATCGATTGCATGAAAAGTTTGTAAGTCTTTGAGTGTGTAAGTTTGTAAAAATGTTTGTAGTAATTGTTAGTAACTCCTTGAAAATCCTATATTTTCTATTTAAAAGTAGTCTTCTACCAAGACATCAGGTACTGAATGTTTGTTCATTGTAAAAGTGAGTATTTCTCCCAAATGGGACTATCATTTAATAAAATATAGTTCTTGTATTACTATTTATGTGAGAAGATCACAAAGTAGATGTAATGGGAAAATAACGAAGTACTGTAGTATTATACTATAGTGACTACTACTGTACTAACTACCTTAAACCAATTGTTAATTAAGGTATAATGTGATATAATTATAACCATACTTGATCGACCTTAGTAAAACACGACGCTCGAAGACGTCGAGATGGTATGACATTCATCACCCGAAGACCTGCAGCTCTCACTGTAGCTAGCAGCAAGGTGTAGGACGGTCAGTCCAGTATAGATCTATACACGAATTCACTCTCTTCTTCCAGAAGACTCTGGTTACAAGTCGAGCCATGACAGAGATGCCATGCCCCGAAGTAGTGCCTCACATTTAAGTTATAGTGTGTATGTATTGTTTGTACTAGTGTAGTGTATGTCCTCTCCTGATTCTCATCATAGTATGTTCTTTAGCATAGTGTTTAGTGTGTATGAATAGTGTGTATTAGTGTATGTTCTCTGTTTCTAGTGTCTAGTATGTTCAGTTATATAGTGTAGTGTATGTATTGTTTATAGTATGTATTGACTCATGTATGAACTGACTCTTTATATATTTCATAGTATTAGAAATAGTGAGTAGTATACTCCTAAACTATACCTATTATAGTTTACTAGTAATGTTATGTAAGTGACTTAGCATATACACCTTTGCTACCCAAAGGGTTGGAACTGAAGTAAAAGCTTTATATCTACACATATATACATGATATATAACTAAGGATCAAACGACAGTCGGACAAACAACATGGTACTCTAAGTCCACAACCAAACAAGGAACATGAAAATAAAGTGAGTTATCAGTCCTACGTCCTTCGAACCTTACTTATATCACTATATATGCATTAGACATGATTTGGCAATATATAAGTTTAAAGAGTTGAAAGTAAAGATTTGATAATCAAGAATGAGTTTTATAAACAGTTTAACATGTAAAAGAGTTTGATAACCATTTTGAAGTAGTTTTGTTGACAAAGCAGTTAAAAGTATAGAAAATCCATTTGTTTGCAAGTCATAATTCACATGTGATTGATATTATAACTAGTTTGATTCAACTTGTATTCCCCCCATAAAAGCATTTAAAAACATTTAAAAGGTTGATTAAGGGGTATGAACTCACCGTAAGTGAGTGGTTTGGATGAACGGATGGTATAGGATGCTAAGTGTCAAGTGAAGACTTGAACACACACACGGATCCTATTTAACATATAATGACACATATATGTATCCAATTAGTGTTTATTCAACTAATCAGGTAAATAATAACACCTTAAGGACTAAGAAATCCTTAAATGGTAGTGTTATAATCACTTAGGATTGCGTAAGAGGGTTGTAAAGCCACTTAAGGGAGTTTTCGGTCCAAGTGGTATGTTTCTTGGAGTTTTCGATTCTTGTGGTTTTCGGTCCATATGGTTTTCGGTCCATATGATTTTCGGTCCAAAGAGGTTTTCGGTCCAAATGGTTGGCCGAAAACTCATGATGTTTGGTGATTTTTAAGGGCTTTCCACAATCAATGAAGTGTTCTAAGCTCAATACTAAGTGTTTGGAAAGGCTTAAAGTCATTTTGCACCATTCATAAGGGTTTTCGGTCTAAGGAGATGCACTAGACCGAAAACACCTTTTGTTCTTGGATAATGACGATTTCAAGGCCCTAAATCAAGAGTTTCAACTAGATAACAAGTATAGGGAAGTAATACTTACGATTTAGAGGCTAATAGGGTTGATTTTGGACCAAAACACTAGTGTGTGTTTTTGGTGTTCTTGAAGATCAAACCCAAAAGATGAAGTTAATGGATGAAATCGAAGGGTGTTACTAGTTAGGAAGATCTAATAACAAATCAAGGGGAAAGAAACACTTACATTTTGAAGATCAAAGTGAAGAACTCGATGATACTTGAGAGAGAATGGATGTTTCTAGCTTTGAAAAGGAAAGAATGATCCAAATGATCATGAAATATATATATGTAGGATGGGGTTTTCGGTGACCTTGACCGAAAACTCCAAGGTCTTGACCGAAAACTCCTTTTTGAGGAGGTTTTCGGTTTGCTTCATGACTAGAACTTCAACCAATTCATCCTAACACTGATTCCTTTGATGTACTAAGTTTAGAATACTCAAATAGACTCCAAATAGGGCTAAAAGTTAACAAACAAGACTAACTCTGATAAATTTGAATGTTTATACAAGCTAGAAATTTTGGATTGTCACACATACTCAAATAAAAACCTCAATCATTCACGAAAATATTCCCGGTAGAAATGACTAGGGGAAGAACTAAAACCACCAACAATACATACCTAGGATGCACTCTAATTCTAAAAAAACATCGCCAGAATGGCTGAGTTGGAGACGGTCTCAGGGTCAACCAGGTCACGACCCTGAGGAAGCCCTAGAAGGCTACATAAACGGGAGTTGGTGATGTGGGTTTTCTTGTTGAAGATTTCGAATGAGATCAACGCCTCTCCCTTTTGATAACTTTCAGTCGAGTATGCCTTGGACAGATGAACCAAGGGTACGATTTTAGATTTGGTGAGAGCGATAACTAGTGGGCAATATCTGAGACACTCGATGAGTAGTTGAAGAAATCTGTCATATTTGGCCGGATCATGGTCGAGAATCAGGTTCTGGTTTGCCTTGAGGTTGAGGATCGAAGATTGGGCCATCTATTCTGCAACTAAGGGCGTCTCTGATGAAGCGGTCAAGGAAGTTTGATGAGGACGATGATGAACAGTAGAGAGTATAATCGCCAGAACGATTTTGATTGCTTTTTGAAAGTGGTAATTAATTATCGAATCGTCAAAATCCTTTTATACTGTATAGTAAGTGAGAGAAAACTGGCGGTTGGTTACATCGAGTACTGAAAAGTCGCCTAAAAAGGCGTGAAAGACAGCTGTGACGTGCTTCAGGCGGTGTCAAATCAGCGTCCGTTCAAATTCACGCGCCTAAATCTTATCCTTTTAAAGTTTCGTTTCAGTTACACCCTTTCGTAGTTGATTCAGTTATAAAATTTCGCAATTAATAACCATCAACAATTTTGCACAACTGAAAGCAATCATGAGTACCACGAACCAAAATTTGGAAAATCACAAGGATCTTCGTGCGAGAGTGTGCCAAAGATAAAGAAATAAATCAACATTATACTAAGGGATTCTAGTGATGTCTATTAAGACATGAAAAAGATGGATCCCGGACAATGATCTCCTCCTTCGCAGTCAAGAGAGACTTTGAAATGTCTGTGTGGTTTCCCGTTGAATTACGATCATTTGTTTGTTGAGAAACAGTGAAAGGCTTCTTTTCATTAAGCTTAAAGGGTGGCTTTATCTTCAACCAAACGACAAAACATGACATAAGTCCGAACGTTCGGATGAAATAATTGTTTGACCAGTGTAGCCATAAAAACAAGTATGCTTTGGAGTTATTTTAAGTGACTAGGATAAGTATAGAAATCTCAAGAAAAAATATAAACTGGATCTATAGGAAAGAAACGTCTTAGGACTAGAACATTTCATTAAGATCTCACAAAAAGAAAAAGAGATTTCATGGTACTGACCACGAAGGTCGACATTCGTTAATTCCATGGTAAAAAACTAGAACAGTTAAATTGTTCACTGTCAATTTGTAAGTGTGTGTTGGATTTTGGGTTTCACTCAATTCGTGGTGAAAACGAATTTAAGATCATAAACACAGATTTTGTTGTAACCATAAACCTCAGTGGTGATATCTGAGAGTCTCAAGGGTTACATTTATGAATGCGAAAGTGATGGAGAAATGGTAAGAGGTGGTTCCAAAGAAATAGTGTACCTTTGCTATGCGAAAGTGATCAACCAGTTAACTCTTAACTCAATGTGAGAAGAGTAAGGTTGCTCATGACTTATGTGAATAAACAACCTAATTGGGAAGAAACGATTGGTGTTATCGATTCATTAAGGCTTCAACATAGAGTCTTTGAGGCTTCGAACTACATGCTGCAACATGCTTCTAGGGACACTTAACTAGTACATAGATTAGAAAATTTATACCTACCCCATCATTCGTAATTGAGATCACCAAGATATTTGCTTTCAAACCTGCTCAATTATCTAATATTTTTGGTATTTTTGATTACTTTACAAAAAGAAATAAATGATGAAAATAAATAAAATATTTTCGTATTTTTGTTTTTCTGAAAAAGAAATAAAAACAGAAAGAAATAAAATGTTTTTGGATTTTCAATATTCTGAAAAAGAAATAAAAACAGAAATAACTAAGAAGAAATAAAGAAAATGTACAAAGGATACATGAAGTTCCTAACCACGAATTAAGAGTAGACTATGAGTCACTACGAACATTCGCACCGGTTCGCAGCGTGAACAGTTGACTACAAGTTACTGCGAGCGTTCACACCAATTCGCAGTGTGAACAGGGGACTGCGAGGTACTGCGAGCGTTCACACCAATTCGCAGGTCTATCAAAACTTTATGACTGCGAAGGTGGTTTCAGAACAGATTCAGCATCTATCATTCCTAAGCACTGAAGAATGCGATTAAAGGTTTGCTGAGGCAACGCTTTCGTGAAGATGTCGGTTAGCTGATTAGCGGATCTAAGAAAGTGTATCTCGACATTTCCATCTTCCACATGATCTTTGATGAAGTGATACCTCAGTGTGATGTGTTTGGTCTTTTAATGTTGCACTGGGTTGTGATAAATGGGAATGGCGCTTTCAGAATCGCAATACAAAGGTATTCGCTTCATATTAATATCATAGTCACGAAGCAAGTTTGCTTCAGCCGTTGATAGGGAGACGCAAGTTTGCTTTTTAGATTGCCAACTTACGAGTTTTCCATTAAGAAATTGGCATCCTCCTTTTGTACTCTTTCGATCCAATCCTGAACTTGAAGAGTACCATATTCCTAATGAGGATGTTCGTTTGAGATACCTGAAGATATTCTTGACAGCAGTCATGTGGGGTTCGTAAAGATTTGCTTGAAATCTGGCACAATAGCAAACAGAAAACATGATATCTGGATGACTAGCAGTCAGATACACCAATGAACCTATCATTTGACGATAGAGTGTCATATCAGCAGATGGCTTGTCCAGAGACGGTGTTAATTTCGTTTTGAATGCCATTGGAACCTTCACCTTCGAATCTCCCACCATTCCAAACTTAGAGAGTAAGGTCTTTGTATAAGCCTCCTGATTGATAAAGATACCTTCGTGACGCTGTCTTATATTCAAATTAAGGAAAAAGTTAATTGGACCCATGGAGCTCATCTCAAATTTAGTTTCCATCAACTTTGGAACTCATCAGTTAAGCTGGGGTTAGTTGATACGAAGATGATGTCATCAACGTCAATTTGGACGATCATCAAGTGGTCACCATCTTTCTTGTGAAAGAAGGTTGGGTCGACCGATCCTTGTTTAAATTTAGCCTGTTTTAAAAAATAAGTAAGAGTTTCGTACCAGGCTCTTGGAGCTTGCTTTAGACCGTAAACTACTTTGTCCAGAATGTAACAATGGTTCGGATACTTTTCGTTTATGAACCCTGGTGGTTGTTCCACATACACTTTTTCTTCTAGTTCCCCGTTCAGAAATGCACACCTGACATCCATCTGATATACTTCAACGTTCTTGTGTGCTGCGTATGCCAGAAAGATGCGAACAGATTCCAACCTTGCAACTGGTGCAAAGGTTTCTTTGTAGTCAATACCTTCTTCCTGGAAATATTCCTTAACAACGAGTCGCGCCTTATTTTTATCACATTTCCCTCTTTATCCAGCTTGTTGCGAAAAACCTATTTTAGACCAACAACAGATTCATCCTTTGGAGTGGGAATCAGTCTCCAGTCCTTGTTTCGTTCGAACTCATTGAGCTCCCCCTGCATCGCTTGCACCCAATCAGAATGATCAAGAGCAATTTTAACATTTTAGGTTCAATTTTGGAGATAAATGAATTCAACATGCAATATTCCACCTTAGAGAACAATGCAATCCACTTCGCCTTTTGTTGTGCTCTCGTAAGAACTCTTGAAGACAAATATCCTATTACTTGAGTTTTTGGATGATCTCTGGTCCATTTGGTCAACAGAGGGTAATTAGGATCATATGTTGGATCCAATTTGGCATTCACTTCTTCAAATTCTAACTGAACATCCGAATCATCATTCACATTTTCATTCTCCCCCTCGAATGATGTATATTCTACTTCTTCATTTGGAATAGGATTCTCCCCCTGGAAAGGACTTTCGTGGGTCACTAGAGGAGTTGAATGCTCCCCCTGCAAAGGTGACTCAGGTGTGGATGTTGATGTAGAACCCTCCCCCTGCGGTGTAGCATTCGTACTTTATGCTTGAGACAGAATTTCAGAGTCTTTCGGAGTGGGGTGCTCGTGTTCCTTTTCTTTTGCATCATCATCAATGTTCTTCTTTAGTTCGTCTTCCTTGTTGTCAGCTACTTTGGATTCGGAGGAGATAGCCTTTTCTGGCTCATCGAATAAGTTTATGAACTCCTCGTAGAGATTGGAGAGTGGAATTGTAGCTGGATTCGGTTTGGGAAATATCTCTTTTGATTGATTGTCATCCTTTGAAACTTCTTCAAATAATTATCATCGAATAAGACATAGTAGGTTTCTTCTATCTTTTTGGACTTTTTGTTGAGAACCCTATATGCCTTAGAAGTCAGAGAATACTCGAAGAAAATACCTTCGTCAGCCTTCACATCGAATTTGTTCCTTTGCTCCTTAGAATTGAAGATAAAGCACCTGGAACCAAACACATGGAAAAACTTGACATTGGGTTTGCGATTATTAATAATCTCATAGGGAGTGACAGAGAATGGCTTATTGAGGATTGATCGATTTTTCGTAAAGCAAGTTGTTCCAATTGCATCCGCCCAGAAGTAAAGTGGCAGATTCGTGAATGACAGAATGGTTCTCGCAGCTTCGCACAACGAGCGGTTTCGTCTTTCAACGACCCTAATTTGTTGAGGAGTATAAGGAGCTGAAACGTTATGAGTTACTCCTTTCACAGTCAGAAATTCTTCAAACGCTTGGTTCTTTCCAAACCGTTGTCATTGCGAATGTTACGAACTAGCTTTCGCAGTTGTATTTCGATCTGCTTTATGAAATCCTTGAGCTTAGGTGTGGCTTCAGATTTCTATGTAAGAAAATGCACCCAGGTAAATCTAGAAAAATCATCAACAATTACAAGTATATATTTGTTACCACCAATGCTTTCAATTGTCGAAGGACCACAAAGGTCTATATGCAAGAGTTCAAGTGGTTCTATGAATTTCATATTCACAATTGTTGGATGAATCTTCCTGCTCTGTTTCCCCATTTCGCAGGCTTCACAAAGATGGTTTTTATCAAACTTGAAGAGAGGAAGCCCTCGCACATGATCACCAAGAACCAGTTTATTGATGTCTTTTAACTTGAGGTGCGAGAGTCTTCAGTGCCACATCCAGCTATCATCAGTAGAAGCTTTCGTAAGTAGACAGATGGCAGGCTTACCTTTGATGGGGTTCAGATTGAGTGGATACCTCTCACTTTTGCGCTTTGACTTTAGGAGCACTGTTTTGGTCTCCTTTTTGATGATCTCAGATCCCTCATCGTCAAACGAAACTTTTAATCTTGTACCAACCACCAACTGTGAAACACTTATAAGGTTGTGTTGCAAACCTTCCACGTATGTTACCTTACGAATTGAAAATTCCGCATTAGTGATCATTCTGTAGCCCTTGATTTCTCCAAGTGAGTTGTTGCCGTACTTCACTTTTCCACCATCTTTTAGCGCTCGGAAATCTCTCAGTTCGTCCTTTCTCCCTGTCATGTGACGTGAGCAGCCACTATATATATACCATTCAAAGTCAAACTGCTCGTCACGAATCACCTATAAGAATCAAAGAGATTTAGGAACCCAAAGTTGTTTGGGTCCACATGGGGCTTTCACAGGAAAAGTAATAACAACATCAACTAAATAAGGTCTTTTAACCAAGGTGGTGCTATCTTTCTTTTTAATTTGAAAAACGGTGATCCTATTATCTTTTAAGTTCTTATCCTTCGTTGATATTTTCCTTTGCTTATTTTGGATCTGTTGCTTGAAAATTTTCTTCTCAACTTTCTTTTCGGGCCTCTTAATTGGAATTTTAGGCTCCGGAACTATCTTTCCTTTGCCTTTAGCATCTTGCGATGTTTTGGCTGAATGTGAAGCATTCGTGTTAATAAAGAAGTGAGACTTTGTTTTCTCCATAGATTTCGCATGATTTGAAAAGGATGATTTTTGAAAAACTTTTTGATTTGAAACCTGTGGGGACTGAGATTGAGTTCGAGGAAACCTCTTAGGGTTCGCATGTGAAGAGACATTCGTATTTGGATTGGATGACTTTTCTTGATAGAGAAAGTTACGATTTTTGGATTTCCAGAAATGCTTTCTTTCCTTCAGATTTTTGCTATATCTCGCATTTCTTTGACGTTTTTGAGTTGCGAACTGCTCAGAGGATTTATGAATATTTTCCCTTGATTTTGGCTTTCTAATGGGAGTTTCGGTTTGAACGGATTATGTATCACTTGGAACATTCTTGGTTCCGCTTGGACTCCCTTTTTCGTAGCATGAGTTGACTTTGTTAAGCGGTTATGCTACGTATCTTCTCTTCGTTTTCCAATAGGTCATTTCAGAGAGACCTTTGGTTTCATCTGGATTGTTGATTGGAGCTGACCAGAAAAATTCATTACAGCCATCTTTATTGTCGTCTTCGACCATGGACGTTAGTTCTACTGTTTGATTTTTATTCAGTCCCTTGGTTGCGAAAACTTAATTGGGAACAGTTTGAACTTTTGAAAAAACGATTGCTTTTTCTCTTAAAACTTTTTATTTAACTTTAGAAAAACGTGCAAACTCAACCGAACTTTTAGAAATCAAGACTTTCGCAAGTTCAGGTTCGTTTTTAACAAATTCAGAGCAATCAACCTCATCCTCCACAGAGATTTCACTCATATCACTATCATCGTCGAATTCAGATGTATTTTCAACATTAAGTTTGTTTTCTGAACTTAACTTATTGTTTAATGAGTCAAACTTCTGCACAGTATAAGATTTGATTTTTTCTTTGTCATTTTCATCCAAAAGTTGTTTCAACATGTTTTTATGATCTTTGGACTTTATGAAAGATTCCATTTTGTCCAGTCCTACTCTGTAAGCATCCGAGACTTTGTCAGATAAGACGATAGATTCGCACCTGTAACAATTAGCATCGATTTCGTCCTCTTTCAATTCAAGAAAGGGCAAAATTTTCTTATGGATTTTCTTTCCAATTTCACAATCAAGATGTAACTGGGTAATATTGAAATAAAGTCTTTTAGCAATTAAACAAAAAATGTTTCTTTGTTTCAACAATCCCAAATTGTCTCGTTGCGAATAAATTAAATCGTCCCTAGACCTAGACAACTCTGACTCTAACTTCTCAATCCATATGCGCCTCTCTTCACTTTCGTTCGAAACACTGCCGATTTGATCGGTTAAGTTAGCATTATTTAAACATGTTCTTTTTAAACTATCACCTAAACTAGAGACTTTAAAATTTGAATCATCCAATTCAATTTCATAACAAGAGATAGAGATATTTAGAGAATCAAGAATAAAGTGTTCCTTGTTGATCATCCTCTCGCATTCACTTATCTGTGTTGGGGCTGGTTTCACAGTGAAACAGTTTTCGGAGACACGACCTCCATCAGTAGCATATCCTCTAAGCTCCGAACCTTCATTTGTCACCATAAAACACCTTCCACCGTTCTGCTAATCATCAACTTTCGCCAGAAAACTTCTCCCGTGAGTCGGCCTACGAACCTCTTCGTCCTCGGAGTCAGTTGACCACAGTTCGACTCTGCCAAACTCATCATCATGTTCCTGCACAATTAAAACAGGTTTAGCAACATCAGCACTCTTCTTCTTCTTGACTTCCTCCAACTTTCTAAGGAAATAAGCCTCATCATCATCCTCTTCCTTCTTCTCATTCATTCTCTGTAGCATGCACTCCTTTGCTAGATGATTTTTGTCATGACAATAGTTACAGTCATAGCCGGAGTCACCTACAAGCTTCTTCTCCTTCTTCATATCTTCCTTTTGAGAGTTGTTTGAACTCTCATCCTTTACCTTCTCAGAACTATAACTCCCCTGCCACTTTCGGTTTTTTTTGCGACCGAAATTCTTCTTTGCGAACCTCTTTGGGTTGGACACCATCAAAGCATAATCTTCTTTAGAGAGTTCACAATCGGAGAGATCAGACTCTAAACCGTCATGAGAAACTTCTTTCCCTTTTCCACAAGCGCTAAAGAACCCATACTAGACACAACCTTTCCTTCCTTTGTTACTTCATCCTCGTGTGACCTAAGAATACCAACAAGCTTTGTCAGAGAGTAGTTTTTGAACTGCTCATGCGCTTAAACCGTCGACACCACAACTTTCCATTCAGATCTCAATCCATTCATCAACGTGACTTTCTGTTCTATTACTTCACGTCCAATCTTGTGTTTCATCATCCTGCTTAGAAGATGATTGTAGCGGTTCAATGTTTGGTCGAGACTTTCTTCTGGCTTCTGAGAAAAGGATCAAAACTCCAAAAGCAGGAGCGTTTGAGTAGAGTGCTGAAGATCAACATCACTTGAGTAGAGTTCTTTAAGCCTATCCCAAATGGCTTTTGCTGTGTCACAGGAACTTACCAGATGAAACGTGTCTGGAGGCAAAGTAAACCTAATAATCCTCATTGCCTTGATATTGCTGAGTATCTTGTCTTTCTCATCCTGTGGAACATCTTTGACTTGAAGAAGAAGATTATTATAATCGGCTTGAGTCTTTATTTCCCTCCTTGTTCCAGTATGAGAGAACGTCTGAACGGTCATGGCTTCCCATATCAACAAGCCATTATCTTCAAGACTGAGGTCATAATCTTCAACATGTAGTGCCCACACTTCATAATCATTCGGAAAGAGTATAGGGATCCTTGTTGTAGATCCAATACTGCTTGAGAGATTTATTGAGTTAACATGAGAATCGTCAGGTAGCATGTTGTCGATCTGATCAAAACCTGTAAGAACTAGATGTGTAAACCTAAAATCGAGTGTACGGTAAAATAAAGACCAAGATTCAACATCTGTAATCGATGAAATCGAAGAAGACGGCAAATTCCATATCCTATTAAAGTGGAAACCCTAATAGCTCTTTTAACAGAAGATATGTGTATGGATTACACAGCCACCTGCTCTAATACCAATTTTTGAGATTTAAACTTGAGTGATCAAATAGATTCAACAGGAAAAAGAATCGAGAACACACAATGAATATCAAATATGTCGTATGATTAAATATCACAGCCTTAGAAGAGCTCGATTAAGAACTGCTACTGTAAAGGCATGTAGGGTTTACAAAAGATGAATAGATGATTACATAAAATAGTACATGCATACACCTTAAATAGCTAAACCCTAATAATAAATAATGGGTGGACAGGCCCAACCCAGATACAAAATGATTAAACCAAAAAGCCGACAATGACGCAACACTAAATACCCAACAGGAATTCATTTATTTGAAACAATAATGTTATCAGAGTTGAATTACAACACAACGGAAATCATTATCTTCGATGCATGTGCACAAACATGCCAAGATCTTCTCTCGAACAACCTGCAAAACATTTTTATCCACAACTGTAAGGATAAAGCTTAATGAATTCCCTAGTATACCACATATTCCATCATATATAAAATGCATCTACACAAAGTCTCCGGTTCTGCCAACTCTCCTATCAAGATTCACATAACATACATAACAATCATATATGAAATAATGGGTCTACTCCAATAATGTTATGGGCCAAAACATAGTCTTACATTCACATCTTTCCATGGGCCAAATCATGGTCTTTCCTTACCATTGTTAGGGCCAAATCATGGTCTTACATATAAGTGTTAGGGGCCAGATCATGGTCTTTTATATAATTGTCAGGGGCTAGATCTTAGTCTTTCATATAGTTCATAAAGTCATCTGTAATTAGAGATTAAATAGATAGTCGAATAGATGGTCCGCGCTAAAGCAATAAATCAAACAAGAACCATGTAATAAGACTTTAGACCAAGAGTTATCAGGTTATCCAACCTAACCACTTACAACCATTACTACCATTACCTTATCTAATCATTATAACATAAACATATAACATAAAAACATAATGTATGCTAGCATATTACCTACCCTTGGTAACTAGCCTTCCTTAGTGTCACACCCCGACCGACGGCAGAAAATGCCGGGGTTGCGATGTTTTTCAATTGGATCACAGTCAACCACATATATCGAACACATAAGATATTTGAATCAATATATTACAAACTTTTATGTTTTGGAATTGAAATTACATCTTCGTAATTTTAACACACAATGGTAAATTAAAACAAGTCAAGTTTATTCCCAAAAGAAAGGAACTATAATTTCCTTAGAACCGATGTCCTACCTCCGACTTCTTAGTTACCTGAGAATACACATTTTTAAAATACGTCAACAAAAATTGTAGGTGAGTTCCATAGGTTTTGACTCCGTGAGTTTTATAAAAAGAAATCTTTATAAAACATAGAATGTTTAACAAAATAAGTTGTGCAAAACATGGTCAACAATGTTACCGATATGCTTCGTGTGAGACCCAATACTTGAAATCCGATATGAGTATCCATGTTAATATACTTATGATAAAAGTAAATATTAACATATTTTTGTGAAGCAAAATATTTAGTGTTTATAAAAATAAACACTACTAATCGGTTTAACAATCTGAAAACAATATTTAGACTATATAGAACCTCATCCTAGTTTGTATTAGTATATTTAGGATTTTGTTATAATTCCCAATTGCTTGTGTTCGAAAACTTTTGGTTGTAACGCTTAAAAATGTAAAGCTTCCAAAGTTCTAACAAGACAACAGTCGTATGTGTCGCTATACAAGTTTAAACAGCACGTCGGCTGTAAGTGACCATGTATATGTTTAGACAATACTCCGACTGTAAGTGACCATATCAAATGTTTAGACAGTACTCCGACTATAAGTGACCGTACAAAGTTGATACAACACCCTAGCTGTGAGTGACCAAACAATGTTTATACAACACCCCGATTGTGAGTGACTAAAACCAACATATTTCAAATAATTTTATGTCATAAGACTTTCAACATGATCATATTAGAAACAGTTTTTAGAATTAACACTTTTGTGACCCTAAAGTGTGAATTTACAATATCATAAGTTGTGTGTCTCTTATCTACAACAAATTTTTGTGTATGTATTTGAAAGACTAAACATCAAGGTTAATAAAAATGTCGATATTGTCCATGTTTTTAAAAAAATTATAGAAAAATCATCGTAAGTCAGAATTAGGCTCCGTAAACTCTCAAAGCTTAGAAATTGATTCTACTTTGTGCATGATTTTTAGCCTGCCTATATGTGGATCCTAACCAGGGTGAAAATGTTCGTTTTTTCAGATTGGTTCGAAATGTTCTGAAATGATAGGCAGTTTTGTAAAAATAATTGTAAATTGTAGAAAATTTTTATGAATGCGTGCGAGTAGTCCTTGAAAAGGTATCGATCTGAAATATTTGTATATTAGTTTTGAAAACCATAAGGTTTAAGAAGGGCAAAACAGTCCTTGGATAGACCACAATTTTTCTGTAAAAAGATGGAAATTAAGCTTAGAAATGTTTAGTGAAATAACTTGTATTTTCAGTCAACTAAGCCTTTAAATAATCCAAATAGACATTGTTTAGTATGTATTCTCTCCCAAAACTTGTAAAACATAAAAGAGGGGCCGTAGAAAACTCACTTTTCTTACGGAGAGTTATTCGGTTTGAGAACAGTTCGTGCGGTTTCCGGTTCGACTCAAGCTCGTGATTTGAGTAATCTTTTGGATGTCTTAACACATAAAGACATATATTTACATCTAAGTTAGAATTTTATCATGCCTTAAATCACTTATAACCAATTAACTTTATGATAAAAGGAAAACATATAAAGACATATATTTACATCTAAGTTAGAATTGTATCATGTCTTAAATCACTTAAAACCAGTGAACTTTGTGATAAAAATCAAGAATATACCTAGCTTTTACTTGGATCTAAAGTATGTTGCCAAAAGGTGGTGGAAAACAGAAGCTTTTAGAGAGGTGAAAGATAAATTTCTCCGGGGTTCTAAGTGCTTGAAAGTACCAACATATGGACTACTACGAATCTCGAAAATGAGCAGCAAAGTGGAAGACTTTTGGGTGTGGGTTTGATGCTTGAAAACAGCCAATGTTTTTGAAACATCCCAAAAATACAGACCAAAAATATCGTTTTTAATTATTAACAAAACCATAGTTATCCAAAACACATGTCATAATATCTCAAACATCATATAAATATATATCAAAATATCAGAGTATAAATATCGCAGGTTGGACAAATGGTGTGTGTACTGCAATCATCCCGAGCCCTTCCCCTTGCTATTGGAAGTACCTGAAACCAAAACTGAAAACTGTAAGCACGAAGCTTAGTGAGTCTCCTTAAACTACCACATACCATACACATAACATGCAACTAGGAGATACGGGCCCCACCCACTCTCATGGAGATTCAGGCCCCGCCCACACCCCGCTGTCTAGGAGATTCGGGCCCCGCCCACACTCTGCTGTCTAGGAGATTCGGGTCCCGCCCACACTCTGTTGTCTAGGAGATTCGTGCCCCGCCCACACTCCGTTGTCTAAGATGCATACAAGTGTCACACATACAACAAGTATATCTATTCCTATCAAGCAGTCACATAACTATACTCAAATAACACTACGAGATTCGGGCCCCGCCCACTCTCGGCTACTATGAGATTCGGGCCCCGCCCACACTCAGCTACTAACATATCACATATACGGGCTAGCCTTAGTTCCTTAGACCCGTTCCTACTGAAGGAAAACTCACATCGTATGCTAGCTGTGAAATCTCATGTGAGGAATCTCTGATTGCTGCTCCGACGACTCCCCGACTATCAATTTCATAATAATACTTAATCAAAATCTGATAATCCTTCTTAGGGTAAAATGAACATTTTACCCGTGGTCAAAGTCAACGCTTGGGTCAAAGTCAACCTTATGGTTGACCCAAATCGTCGAGTTGCTCCATCAACTCGTCGAGTCCTAGAACCAGAAATTGCGATCTAACTCGTCGAGTCTCCCCCTGACTCGTCGAGTTCCAAGGCTACTCACAGTCGCGATCTACCAATTTAACTCGTCGAATACCTTCACCGACTCGGCGAGTTCTACCTGAAGCTAAAACGGGAAAAAATAACTCAACTCATCGAGTCCCTCTATGGACTCGCCGACTTCCTCTGTCTGATTGAGCCATCTCACTGGATTAAGCTCCTACCCTTCAGATCTATACTCCATACTTCGCCTACTCACTGGGAATACACCTATAAGGGTAATTTTTCCAACTTTACCCGCTATTAGTCCTTCTATATGGGTTTAACTCAAACCCTAACTCTCTAGAACGTAGATCTTGGTCCACAAGCCATTATACTCTACCAAAGCACACTATAATGGATCTAGGCCTTGGACATCAATTGGACACGTAAAGTTCCAAGCTTTCCTTCCATGCATGGCCTTTTAGGGCTAAAAAGACCATAATAACGCCTTTAAGCTTGCATGGGGCTTCCATGGTCATAAAGTTTGCACGTTTATGCCATGGAACCCCTTCTATCTTCTTCTTCTTCCACAAGCTTCAAAAGTGCACAAAGATCACTCAAAATGGGTCACATTCTCAAATAAAGCTTTAGGGTTTCGTGGATTATGGTTTAGGACAAGGAGGCTGGAAATGAGGCCAAGGGGTGGGGATGAAGATGCTTAAATGGGTGCAAAACCCCGATATTAGGATTTCACCCTGACATACCTACTCGTCGAGTCGAGGGCTCTTGACTCGTCTTGTAGATGGCTGAAATCCCGCGTCCAATACTCAAATCTACTTGACGAGTGTGGGGCTTCCAACTCATCGAGTAGCTTTATAAAAACGAATAATTTGTAAATAAATGCGTACCATAAACCGGAAGTTATAATTCTCACCCAGTTGTCTTAGACTTCTTCCTCGAAGTCAGCTGCGTTTGAAAACAACTCCGGGTAGTTCTCCCTCATCTCCTCCTCGGACCCCCTCATCCACTCTGAACCCATGCGGTGCTGCCACTGCACCTTCACTAACTGAACAACCTTGTTCCTCAAGGTTTTCGTCTTGCGATCCATAATCGCCACTGGTCTCTCAATGTAGTTCAGGCTGTCATCAACCCGAATGTCCTCCAAGGGCACAATCACTGAATCATCCACTAAGCACTTCCGCAACTGGGAAACATGGAAAATGCTATGGATCTGACTGAGTTCTGCTGGTAGATCCCAACCGATATGCCACATTGCCTACCCGGGCTATAACCCAGAAAGGGCCAATGTACCTGGGGCCCAGCTTGCCCTGGTTCCGGAACCGGATGACACCCTTCCAAGGTGACACCTTTAGGAGGACCATATCGCCCACCTGAAACTCTAAGTCTGAACGCCGCTTGTCAGCATAGTTTTTCTGCCCACTCTGAGCAGTCTGGAGCCTGCTCCGGACTTGCTGGATCCGCTCTGTATTCTTGAGCACTACCTCAGTACTCCCCATGAATCTCTGGCCTACCTTAGCCCAACAGATTGGGGTCCTAGACTTCCTCCCATAGAGCATCTCGAAGGGAGGTCCGTCTATGCTTGCGTGGTAACTGTTGTTATATGAAAATTCCGCTAACTAAAGATATGTATCCCAACTACCACCGAAATCCAAAACACATGCGTGTAGCATGTCCTCGAGAGTCTGTATCGTCCTCTCGCTCTGTCCGTCTATCTGAGGGTGGAAAGCGGTGCTGAAGTTGAGACGAGTACCCATCTCCTCGTGAAACCACTTCCAAAACATGGAAGTGAAACGAACATCTCTGTTCGACACCACCGAGACAGGCACTCCATGCCGTGCCACTATCTCACGTACGTATATCTCGGCCAGCTTCTCGGCCGAGATACTCTCCTGGATCGGGATAAAATGAGCACTCTTGGTCAACCGATCCATTATGACCCATATCGAATCTACTCCACGTGCGGTCCTGGGAAGCTTCGTAATGAAATCCACATTGATATCTTCCCATTTCCACATGAGAATGTCCAACGGCTGCATCTTGTCGTGTGGGCGCTAATGTTCGGCCTTGACCTTCCTGCAGGTCAAGCACCGCTCCACGTACCAAGTAACGTCTCACTTCATGCAGTCACACCAGTAATCAGGGCGAAGATCCTGATACATCTTTTTCGCCCTGGGATGGATAGAGAACCTCGACTTATGTGCCTCATCCATCAGAACCTGCCGTACTTCGCCCCAGTACGGAACCCAGACCCTCTCATGCAGGGTAAACAACCCTCGGCTGTCATAATCAAACGAGGCCACCGACCTAGGATCCGCTCGCACTTATGGCGCTCTTCCTTCAGGCCCTCAACCTATGCCCCTCTGATCTGCTCTAGCAATGGAGTAATCACCGTCATCTGCAAACAAATGTCTCGAATCGGAGCTGCTACTGCCTTGCTACTCAGGGCGTCGACCACCACATTGGCCTTGCCCAGGTGGTAAAGGATCTCACAATCGTAGTCCTTCACCACATCTAACCATCAACGCTGCCTCATTTTCCGATTTGGCTGATCCATGAGGTATCTCAAACTCTTGTGGTCGGTGTTAATGGTACAACAGACTCCGTAGAGGTAATGTAGCCAAATCTTGAGGGCAAACACCATGGCCCCCAACTCTAAATCGTGCGTCAGATAGTTAGCCTCGTGAGGCTTCAATTGCCTTGATGCATAAGCTATCACGTGACCCCACTGCATCAATACTGCTCCCATGCCTGTGATCGAAGCATCATAGTAAACTACAAAGTCATCAACTCCCTCTGGTAAGGTCAAAATCAGTGCCTCACATAACCGTTGTCTAAGAGTCTCGAAGGCTGCCTGCTGCTCAGGCCCCCAACGGAATGTCACCGACTTCTTGGTCAGTCGGGTCAGGGGTACAACGATCTTGGATAAATCTCCGGTAGTAACCCGCTAGACCAAGAAAACTCCGAATCTCGGTTGGAGACCTCGGAAACTCCCACTGCATCACGGCCTCTATCTTGGCCGGATCAACCAGAATACCCTTCTGGTTAACGAGATGCCCAAGAAACTGCACCTCGCGCAACCATAACTCACACTTGGAGAACTTTGCAAAAAGTATCTCCTTCCAAAGTGTCTCCAGCACCTCCCTCAGGTGCTCCTCATGCTGCTCCTGAGTCTTGGAATAGACCAATATATCATCAATGAAAACGATCACAGACCGATCCAGCATTGGTCTGCACACTCGGTTCATGAGGTCCATGAATGCGGTTGGAGCATTGGTGAGCCCAAACGACATCACCACAAACTCATAATGACCATAGCTAGTCCTAAAAGCTGTCTTCTGCACATCCTCATCCTTGAATCACATCTGGTGATAATCCGACCGTAGATCAATCTTGGAGAACCAAGATGCACCCTGTAGCTGGTCAAACAAATCATCAATCCTCGAGAAGGGATAATGGTTCTTCACCGTTACCTTATTCAGCTCCCGGTAGTCTATACACATGCGATGTGACCCGTCCTTCTTCTTCACAAACAGGATCGGGGCTCCCCATGGCGAACTGCTCGGCCTGATAAATCCCTTGTCTAGTAGCTCTTGCAGTTGCGTAGACAACTCCTGCATCTCGGGAGGAGCCAACCGATATGGTGTCTTGGCTATCGGAGCCGCAGCAGGGACTAGGTCAATCCTAAACTCAACCTGCCTCTCCGGTGGTACTCCAGGTAAGTCCTCCGGGAATACGTCTTGGTACACTCGCACTACTGGTACATCATCCACTGTAGAGGTACCCTTATCCCGGGTATCCATAACATAAGCGACATAACCTGCGCAACTCTGATGAAGGTAACGCCTCGCCCTCGATGCCGAACATAACACCGGTCCGTGTTGTGGTCTCTCGCCCTGGATCACTAACCCTCCCCCACTAGGAGTCCGAACCCTCACTAGCTGCTGCTCGCAATCGATCACTGACCCATTGGGGCTCAACCAATCCATACCCACTATAACCTTGTTCCCTCGCAGGGGAATAGGAACCAGATCCACTGAAAACTGCTCATCGAATAACTGTAGTGTACGACCTCTATGAACCCTTACAACCCTAACGGTCCTGTCATCTTCTATCACAAAGGATCGGGTGGCACCCGAATCAAATAGTACCAAGGCTGATATACCATTCACTAAGAGCGAACCTATAGAAAACACATAAACATAAGCAATAATCAATACAAATAAAGAGATAAGGAGAAGATACATACCCGTAACGACATCATGAGCTGCACGTGCTTCCTCTGCTGTCAATTGGAAGGCTCTGCTCTTCGCCACTGGCGTCTCTGCTCGACCCTGACGACCGTCTATAATCCTCAATGTAGCAGGGGCGGCTGCCACCACCTTCCCTGCTGCTGCCAAGCTCGGACACTAGGACCTCTTATGGCCCCTCTAATTACACTGAAAGAAAATCAGATCAGATGATGTGATGGTGGTGGTAGCAGTACAATCCTTGATGACATGCCCCGTTCGGTTGCACTTGAAGCAGCCCGAACTACCAGCCCTACACGACCCATCATGCCCCCTGCCACACTTGTCGTAGTGGCCTCAGCCCTGCTGGCCCTTCCCTCGGGAATCTACCTTGGGACTTTTGCCCGAGCCCTCCCCGCCAGACACAGACTCTGGATTCGTCTTTCTCTCCATCTCTAAATCAATCTCTCTCTCATGAGCCCTGGCAATCATGTCCTCTAGCGTCTTGCAGCTGGAGCGGCTCACAAACTGGCGAATATCACTCCGCAACATCTCATGATATCGGTCCTTCTTCATCTTCTCGCCCGCCACATACAACAGAACGAGAAGGTCCCTCTCCCTAAACTTGGCGGTGATCTCCGCCACAGTCTCTGTCGTCTGCTCCAAGTCCTGGAACTCCCTCGCTAACTGTTGCACCTCAATCACAGGTGCAAACTCGACCCTGAACCTGGTCGAAAAATCACTCCAAGTCATCACATCCAAAACTGCGTCATCTCCAATGGCTCTCCCAACCTCATCCCACCAGTCACGTGCCCCTTCCTTCAGATTACAGGACGCAAGTCTGACCTTGCCCCCCTCGGGACATCTGCTGGTGCGGAATGTGTTGGCGACATCCGCCAACCATCTAGTACTTGCAATGGGGTCCGCAGCCCCATGGTAATCGAGAGCTCCACAGGTCCTAAACTCCCTGAATGTCAGTGAGTGTGCCCCTAGCATGGCCGTCATCTTGGTGCAGAATGCACCCAACCTCTCATCAAGTATCTCTAGGATGCCCTCCTGGACCGATCCAAAGATCACAAGAGTCTGGTCTAGAATGCTGCATGTGATCTCAGATGAGATGAACTCTCTCGTCTGCTCTTCAAGCTGCCCGACTTCAGAGCCCGAGCCTGATCCCTCACCGGTGCCTGAAGTGCCAACCGGCCTAGTGCGTAGCGTCACCATACTGAAAATACACCATAATAAACATCAGTATACTCATCATAACTGGAGGGATCTCACATACTACAAGTTTCTTGGATTCATCTCAGCCTTCCTTGATTCGAGTATATATCCTCTTCTTTCAGTAGTACGGGCCCATACTACCTTCCACATCTATCTGTACTTTCCTCAAGAACTGCCTTGACTCCACCAAGTCCCTTCTACTACTACTGCTGATCTCATTCTAAACTCATCCTAGGCTTTCCCTAGGGTAATCACCAACCCACTCTCCGCTATCAACTGCATAAGAAGTCCCTGTTATCCCCCCTAACTAGCTCGTGAATACTATTACATATCACTAAGACTATATAATTCTTCGAATCAGAGATCCTACCCTACAACGGTTAGACTCAGACGAGAGCTGCGCAATAGGGCTAGACCTAACCTTCTGAAATTATTTAGTCCTCACAATATGTAACTTAACATATTCATTTACTAGTTAGTAAAAGATAACTAGAACTCCTAAAAGCACAAAGCAAGCATCATTCAAGCATCGAGTAAACATAATCAAGTATATCTCTATCAGGCTATCCCTAACTAATCTGTACTAGCATGCGGTTCATAAAGCTGAGATACATATAATAGGCACATAAGGAATCCTACCTAGATCCTTAGTCCTAGTCTAACATGCAGTCCTGATAAACATATCATAACATAAACTTGTATGGGTAATTTGGGAGTATTTACTTGAGCTCGGCTGATTGCATGCACCACACCTTTTTTCTCTTTTCAAAGTTCTTTTCTCTTTTAAAAATCCTTTTTGTAAAAATGATTTTATTTTGAAAATTTTCATACCATGTCCTTAGTTTTTGTGCAGACACACCCGAGAGTGTGCCCGAATCCCTCAAGCCAAGGCTCTGATACCAACTTGAAACATCCCAAAAATACAGACCAAAAATTTCGTTTTTAATTATTAACAAAACCATAGTTATCCAAAACACATGTCATAATATCTCAAACATCATATCAATGTATATCAAAATATCAGAGTATAAATATCCTAGGCTGGACAAATTGTGTGTGCACTGCAATCATCTCGAGCCCTTCCCCTTGCTACTGGAAGCACCTGAAACCAAAACTGAAAACTGTAAGCACGAAGCTTAGTGAGTCTCCCCAAACTACCACATACGATACACATAACATGAAACTAGGAGATATGGGCCCCGCCCACTATTATGGAGATTCGGGCCCCACCCACATTCCGCTGTCTAGGAGATTCGGGCCCCGCCCACACTCTACTGTCTAGGAGATTCATGCCGTGCCCAAACTCCGTTTTCTAGGAGATTCGGGCCCCACCCACACTCCACTGTCTAACATTCATACAAGTGTCACACAGACAACAAGTATATCTATTCCTATCAAGCAGTCACATAACTATACTCAAATAACACTACGAGATTGGGGTCCCGCCCACTCTCGTCTACTATTAGATTCAGGCCCCGCCCACACTCAGCTACTAACATATAACATATACGGGCCGGCCTTGGTGCCTAGACCCGTCCCTACTGAAGGAAAACTCACCTCGTATGCTAGCTGTGAAATCTCGTGTGAGGAATCTCTAACTGCTGCTCCGACGACTCCCCGACTATCAATTTCATAATAATACTTAATCAAAATCTGATAATCGTTCTTAGGGTAAAATGAACATTTTACCCCTGGTCAAAGTCAACGCTTGGGTCAAAGTCAACCTTATGGTTGACCCAACTCGTCGAGTTGCTCCATCAAATCGTCGAGTCCTAGAACCTGAAATCGCGATCTAACTCATCGAGTCTCCACTGACTCGTCGAGTTCCCAGGCTACTCATAGTCGCGATCTACCGATTTAACTCGTCGAGTCCCTTCACTGACTCGGCGAGTTCTACCTGAAGCTAAAACGGGACAAACTCCATCAAATCGTCGACTTCACCTACACACTGGGAATACACCTATTAGGGTAAAGTTTCCAACTTTACCCGCTATTAGTCCTTCTATATGGGTTTAGCTCAAAATCTAACTCTCTAGAACATAGATCTTGGTCCACAAGCCATAATACACTACCAAAGCACACTATAATGGATCTAGGCCATGGACATCAGTTGGACATGTAAAGTTCCAAGCTTTCCTTCCATGCATGACCTTTTAGGGATAAAAAGACCATAATAACGCTTTTAAGCTTGCATGGGGCTTCCATGGTCATAAAGTTTGCACCTTTATGCCATGGAACCCCTTTTAGATCGCAGATCTGAAATGTAAGTCACTTGGGACGTCCAAATCCCAAAGACCAAGGTTCTTGAACCAAAACCCTCATTAAAAAGGAAGTAAATAGATCTAAGAAATGAATGATCAAGTTAGAGACTTGATTACCAGAAAATGCAACAAAAGGAGTGTAGTTCCTGGAGCTACTCCTTCCCTCTTGAGCCTTCTATCTTCTTCTTCTTCCACAAGCTTCAAAAGTGCACAAATATCACTCAAAATGGCTCACACTCTCAAATAAAGCTCTAGGGTTTCGTGGATTAGGGTTTAGGACAAGGAGTCTGGAAATGAGGCCAAGGGGTGGGGATTAGGATGCTTAAAAAGGGTGCAAAACCCCGAAATTAGGGTTTCACCGTGACAGACCTACTCACCGAGTCGAGAGCTCTTGACTCGTCGAGTAGGTGGCTGAAATCCTACGTCCAAGACTCAAATCTACTCGACGAGTCTGGGGCTTCCAACTCGTCGAGTAGCTCTATAAAAATGAATAATTTGTAAATAAATGCGTACCAGAAACCGAACGTTACAGTTTTCGCTTTGTTTCTTTCACAAAAATTCCCAACAAAAAGGTAAGAAAGGAGTGGTTTAGCCACTGTTTTGAGTCCTTATTTTAGTGTAGCATAACAACTGACTTCTAGGGGTATTTGGAGGTGAAAATATAAAGCAAAAGGAAGGTGAAAAGAGGTGAAATGGTGGCTGAAAAACCAAGGGACAGCAGTCCCTTCTTGTTCATGGTTTTGATGGGTTTGAAAGGAAGTTTATGTGGCTGAAATATGATGAACTTTGAGAGATTTTCTAGAGAGTGTTTGCAGGAAAATGGAAGAAGAAAAGAGAGAGGTATGGGTTCGAGATTTATAGGAGAAGAAGAGGGAAGATAAGAAGCAATCTCCTAAGCTAGATTTGATGGGATGTGAAGATGATTAGATTTGATCTTACCTAGCCACTTGCTTAGTTAGTTAGTTAAAGATAGAACTTAGTTAACTTACTAGTTACTAGTTAGTTAGTAGTTGAATGTTCTAGTTTTAGAGGGGGGGGGGGGGGTAATTATCGAAAATATAAAGAAAACAATATGACGATTTTTCAATTGTCTTAAGTGATTAAGCACTTACTAGTTAACTTGGCACTTCTCTCAACCATTTCTCTTATCTTATTTGAGTTAGACACAATATTCCTTACATGAAATCACTTTAAGTCATGAACTCATAACTAGTCATCTCCTAGATAATAATACATATGTATATATACATACATGTATTCTTGGTACAAAATAACAATATTCCTCCTACGCATTTGTAGCCTCGAGGGCCCAATCGTGGGCATTACAAGACCACATCTTACGTGACAGTGGCATATGTGGTATGGACTCTAATTACCTATGTGTTATGACTCGTCTTCGCGATACGATTTCGGGATTCGACTGTAGCGGTTTCACTAATAAGGACACCGCCCCTAAATCCGAAAAAGCATTGGCGTGTGCCCTTTTTAGCAAAATCGTCAAAGATATGGAAGTCGACTTCGACAAGACTATTAGGCAAAAAGCAGTTTTTGAGTGTCTTCGGGCCCCTCATGCTTAGGATTTTCTGCTAACTATCCCTATTAAGGGCCTCGGCCAGCATATGACTCCTGTAGAGTATCGAACTATCCTCCGTTACCGCCTCATGATTCCTCTATTCGCAACTGACGAGATATGCCCAGTTTGTCGTAAGGCATGTGTGGACACTTTTGGGGAACATGCGGTTCATTGTAGAGAGCTCCCTGGTTTCAAGTATCGACATGTTGTGGTTAGGGATGTTCTCTTTGATGTTTGTCGGCGTGCTGGTATCTCTGCGAAGAAAGAAGCACCCGTGAACTTTTTGACGCTCCCACATGATGGAAGATCTACCCTCAGGCCGGCTGACATTTTTGTCTTTGGATGGGTAGGAGGGAAGCATGCGTGTGTGGATCTTATGGGGGTCTCTCCTCTCGTCGGTTTGAGGAGTCGGGGTTTCACAGTAGGGCACGCTGCTTTTAAAGCTTTTGCGTGTAAAGTGGCAAAGCACGAGCATGCATGTATTGAAAATCAACATGTGTTTGTACCTTTTGCATTTGATACATTTGGTTTTCTCACACCAGAGGCCGTGGAGCTCCTCAACAGAGTCCAACGAGTCATGCATTCTAACGTCATATCTCCTAGATCCACAGATGTTGTTTTCAAAAGAATTACTTTTGCAATCCAGAAAGGGATAGCGGCGCAGCTTGTTGCCCGTTTTCCTTCCATCAATATGTATTGGACTTTATGTAGTTAAAAAAAAACTTAAATGTTTATGTTTGATTCTTTTATTTATAAACATTTAGATACATTTTTAATTATGCCTTCTAATAATCCATTTTATATTTTTAGCAATTAAATATAAAATTGATTGATCAAGGTATAATTTTTGTGATATTTAGCCGATTAAAATATCGTTAACCACATTTCGGAATTGGGTTCGTATACTTGTCAAATTTCGATCGTTTACAGCTACTAGGCACAAGTTTAATATAGAATTTAACTTACTCATCAACTGGAAACATGTTGATGCAGTTTTTAAACATTGCGTTCAATTGACGTTATATGCTAACTTTCACAAACCGATGTTGGTTTGTAGTTATACGTCGTAACAGAATTTATCATTAGTCACATGTTTGATTTTTCACAAGAACGTATCTAAGTAAAACATGTTAAATTCCTTCAACCATTTTTGATAAAATATTAATATTGTTTAAAAATCAAAACTTGGTATCGTACGATCGTTCCTATTTTTGCCAATTGTTACACTTAGTTACCCTATTGTTGACCACTTCTCAGTTAAGTCATTCGCTTTTCAATCATACATAATCTCGATAACTGGCCTTCCCCAGTTACCCTAACCAAACATAACTCCTAACAATATCGTACAATCAACATGCAAGACCCTACCAGTCTAGCATACCATGACACCAAATGTCCCATACTGCATATACATAACAAGTAGTGATCCTAGTCAACTAGCATACTTGTACTCTAATAGTACCACTATCCTAACATACAAAGGGTATACGATGGGATACGTGGCATTGTGAGAAAACTCACCTGAATTGCAGAACCGAAGAAGCTCATCAACAATCTTACTCCTTGCAATGATAAATCCTATGAATCGACTAACACTAAATAAAGATAAACCCTTAAACCTTAATCCAAAACCTCTAAGTTTGATCCATGGTCAAACTGGTCAAAACTCAATAGTCAATAAAAGTCAACGGTCACCACATAACATCTTGGTTTTTAATATAAATATTTCATTTTTATTTATTCATTATATTAGAGTATACTTACATTATGCGAAGAACATGATGCGAATTACAGTCGAGCGTTTCCCTTCTCACGAATCAATGAAGTACCTGAAAAACATTTATATTTAATCGGGTAAGCATGAAGCTTAGTGAGTTCCCCCAAATACCATATACCATATTACATATACATGTATACAAATAATGGCTCAAAACCTTTTGCCGATCCACCAATTGGCTCACGACCTTTCACTCATCTACCAATAATTTATACATTTTAGACATACTGCCTACCTGCCATATCGTGTTCAACACTCGGGTGTATAGACTCATGAAATGTCGTCGTTCCGCCGTCAATCCCTAACTTAACCATAAAAATACTTTAATACAATAATAGTTGCAGACATAGAGACTACACTTTTAGCTTTACTCATATAGGCACCTTAAAGACTATACTCTTTACTCTACTAGTTTCAAGTACACCAACATTAGACATATAAAGACTATCATACTAGTTCTTATATCCTACATACATGGACATATATTGTAATACATAGTATATATAGTGAGATAACTCACCTGAACAATCTCTCAAACGATTAACAGTTATCTAGGTGATCCAATTGGCGAGTAACACGCCAAACGAGTATTAACCTATAATACTATAATTTAATTAACATTTATGGCAATCTTTTAGAAGTTAGATTCTTATTTAATTTCATGGCTATCTAATAAAGATCAACCAGGAAGGACAGATGACAAGAAGAAGTATTTCGGCGTATAGCTTTTCTGAAATCCAACAACCAAGCTAACGTGACCGTTCTAGATACCTCTCCCGTAAGTAGACCAATAAGAATATTTAACTAGAATTAATGACTAATCTGGTGCTTATACGTCCCTAATAACATCTAACATAATTATAAGTTACCCTAAAATCCTAGTAAACATAGCTTAACTTACAAAGATTTCTAGCGAAAACCTGACACGTCGCGTGCAGGACCTTGATAAAGAACACTTCTAGTTATCGGGATCTCCTATGCCGCAATAACTCGCTAATGAAATCTCCTAGAACCCCGAAAACACAAGAGAATTTATAACTAGAGAGAGAGAGATGTGAGAAAATGGTGTGAAAAATAAGTAGGGGTTGAAATCTATTTATAGGAAGATTTTGGGAGAGGCGCGTAATGCCCTGGCTTGGTCGGCATGGTCTCTAACCAGAAAGAGGACATATGGCAACTGCTGAGTGGTTCGACGTGGACCCTTCTAGAAGCGCAGGTCTTGCGCTTTCCATGCGTATGATTTTTTTCTTTTTCAAAAGTCATATCTTTCTCATACGAACTCTGTTTTTGACGTTCTTTATATCCACGTGTAGGCATCGACGAGTACAACAATTTTCGTTTAGACTCCATTAGCTAATTCTCAGATTCTCCCTTTTACGACTACTACGACTTTTGTTCGATTACTTAGGATAATAATCAATCTATTTCCGATTTATATTTTACAACGTGCTCTTCCGTATAGGGATGAAAGCAAAACTTCGAATACTCATAATTTCCTCAAGTGAAGTCGGATTTAAGTGTTCTATATATCTACAAAAATCGTATTAATGTTTTCTACATGTTTATGATGATTACTTTGGCTAAAAAAATATATTTCAACTTCGAATTTTATAAAAAATTGTTTATAGTAGTTTCTACTATAGAGTGAAGAGGGGGTGTTACAACTCTCCCCCACTTTCAGAGATTTCTACCCCGAAAACTTACTCCTAGTGCACCTTAGGATAATGCCTACACACTATCCTACTGGGGTTTTTTGAGATCAACTTATGATCTAGCCACCGTTGTTGCATCGATTTTGCCTATCTGTACTTAGTCGTAGAACTTTGTTTTCTACCTTTGACATACTCCCAAACCTCTCGCGTAGTCTTCCAAAACCTGGAATTCTTCGGTCTGGACTTCCAGAATTTATACTTTATGACTAATGATCTCCTTTAGACGTAAAATCTCGATTTTTTCCTATGACTAGGAACACAGTCGACTCGTTATAAAATGATTCATTAGGGAAATTTATCTACGACATCCAAACGGAGTCCATTTTTTGGAATATGCCCCTAAAAGGCTTATGGCATATCCTTGAAAACACACACGAATCCAAAATTGCAAGTGGTTTCTCTACCTAGTTCATGTGTTCCAACATCCTGAAATTTAACCAAAATTACTATAACGGGTTTATTGGTTTGAAAACTCTGGAACCAATTCTCTAATAATGGTGACAGACTCATTATAAGGCTTGCTCATCTTTCAATCTACTAGATCATAATGAACACTATGTCACCAATAGATTTTTCACAAGGCTCTAACTATCTTACATGTATCAAGGTATGACTAGTGCTCGAGTATTTCGTTTCTATACTTGCTCACGATGAGTCGTGATACTATCCGACTACTAGGTTTTTGATGCCTAATCTCTCTTGTCATCATTCCCATCGTTCCCACAGTCTCACAATCAACGCTTAAGTGGTCCTAAAGACCCACAACCACTATCCGACTATCCTGAAGAAAACCCAACAATCATCCTCCCTCGATCACAACATATCTCTACTACTTAAACTTTTGAGGCTATAATATCATTTAAACTAACGAGGTGTCTCCAAGGTTGAATCTTTAGCACTTGATGCTTTCTATTAGCGAACTAAGCAACCTACTGAATTCCTTGTCTAGCAACTTTTATGTTGTAAGGATAAATGCCACATCCTTGAGGGTACGAACCTATCGGGTTGTCTTAGCTATCTGAGCCGCACCCGGGAATTCGGTCAACTTCATGGATTCTACCTAACGCTTGGGATGAAGATCTAACTATTCCTTGAGAACTTATAACATATGGGTACTTTTGCAGAAAACTTCCTTCTTTTTTTATCAGCACAACAAAATCGAATTAACAATTTTCTTCTACTGGTGTCGTAACTCTCCTAGGCCTTCAAATCAAAATTGAAACTCGAATTGCCCTTCTCGCTTTTTCCATAATGTTTGGTTCTCCACCACTTGGGTTTGACCCATCATCTGCTACTACTCATAACCGATCAAGTCCAAGCTGGCTCTCCCTATGTGATTTGTAGCTCCTTTTGAATTTGATGAAACTCTTGGTTATCATATCCAATGACCTTTGATATTCTCATCATAGTACTTCTGTTTGTTCCTAACTCAAGTAATTCTCCCACATAGCATGACCAAAACAGGATAAAATCGTCACAAGTACAATGTTGTCTAGGAATGCACTACGCATACGTATAACTAAATATTGTCAGAGGATATTATTATCTTACTACTAACAACATTAATTTAGCGAAGGTATGAAAGCACTATTGATTCTTCTGATGCAAGCACAATTATTTTGGAGCTTTCCCTTGATCATAAGAGTAACTAGCTACGACATATGGTGCTCCCCTGGCTTCCTCTACCGTGAGCTGAAAGGCCCGTCGCTTGGCCATTGGGGATTCATCTCTGTCTTTTTTCCTATCGATTATCCTCAATGTTGCTGGTGTTGGAGCTTGTATTGCACCTGGTAGGTTCATGAGAGGACATTCAGCCTTGATGTAGCCAATCTAGTTGCAGTGTAAACATATATGCACTCCCTATGCTCCCTGTTTATAGTCTCGGCTGTAATGTCCCTCTTTGCCACACTTGTAGCATATCAAAGCACGACAAGCTCCCTCACAGGTTTTCCCACACTTGTTACACTAAGGAAATCTATGTCCCCCAGACCTTGAATCGTCCTGCTTGAATCTTTTGGTTGTTGGTTGAGACGGAGTCGGAGTCTACCTCTTTTCCATTCGATGAGTTTCCAACTCAATTTCTCTTGTCCTAGCATGCTCTTGCATCTCCTCTAAGTTCTTGTATCGATTGATTGATACAAACTCCCTGACATTAATCTTGAGCATACAATCAAGTATTGTTACATTTGTACTTGCTCCGATGAGGCATACACTAGAAAAAACAAGGCCTTCTCATTGAAAATATTGGTGATCATAGTCACCGAGTCGGTGGTCTGTTTAAGTTACATAAATGCATAAGCGAGTCGCTCCCTCTCTACTAGTGGAACATACTATAACTTGAACTTCTCAAAAAATTGTTCCCAAGTAACTGTGCTCTTCTTAGCGGGTGAATAGTTCTTAGTGACAAAGTTCCACTAGTCCTTTGCTCCTAAACGTAGAAGATTTTGCGCGTATCTAAACTTCAGGTTTTCTGAACAAGCACAAGTGTAAAAGCATCCGTCCATATCTAAGATCTATCTCATGGAAACAATTAGATCTCTTACACCCTCAAACTCTAGGGGCTTTGTGTTATTGAACTCTCAATAGGGAATTTCCTTGTCTCTAGTCGGTGTTGCAGCATAAACAGTAGCAGTGGCAGCAATACCAGCAACGAAAACATACCGTTCATCAAAAAAGATTATCAATTCAGTCTTAATGTTTCCGAACATTTCTGGAATCATCTCTCTTACAAGTGCTGATACTGCCGCCTCTATCCAATCGCGTATATCAGTCTTGCTCGGTCCTTACCCTTCCGATCCAAAACCAAAAACGCTTGCTCTAGTCATCATCACCATGTTGAATATGGGAATGGAGATGGATTAATTCGAATTATAGAACTAATTAGGGAAAATCTTTAAATCCTTACCTATTCCTTAGTAACTTTATGGCTTTTCTCAATTCCTGTATGTATCTTGTGTTTTCAGTAGTACAGGCCCATACTACCTTCCTCACCTATCCATACTAGATTCAAGAATTTCCCCAAGGTTTCCAAGTCACTACACTCTTCTACAGATAGGTCTTTTCGCACACCTAGTGTTATAACGGTCTAATCGCCAACGTTCCTAGATTTATTTTCTTGGATTCTTCCACTTTACCCTACTACTTGCCGAAGAAAACTTCTACACACATTAACTATTTATCTGACGAATACGATTACATGCCCCTAAAATCAAACAGTTTGTTGACTGAAAGATATGGCACTAAAACGGTTAGAATTAAACGAGAGCTGTGTAATAGTGGCAAAATCAAGCAATCTAAAACTATTTAATTCTTGGAGCATAATATAGTTGTTGAATAAGTAATTAATTTGAGTATAGGTTCTAATCAGAAAATAACAAGCAAAACCTTAGGCTATAAGGCATATTAAGTATAAGATAATCCTAAACGGCAATTCCAGAAAAAGATCATTGGCCTACATACTAGCATGTATTTCTACCAGTTCATATTTCAGCAGACATACCAAATATGGATACTTTGGGAATTACTTTCCTTTCTGAGATCCTACTGACTATACACATCAAATTCTTTGTATTATTCTTTTTTCTAAAAAGATTTATTAGTTACTCAGATCCTTAGTTTGATTCTAGAATCACACGAGTGTTCATCCAAGTCTCTCAAACCATGGCTCTAATACCAACTTGCAACATCCTGGTTTGCAACATAAATTTTTCATTTTTATTTATTCAATATATCATAGTATCAATACATTATGCAGAAAACATGATGTGAATGTGCGTGTGTACAGTCGTGCCTTGCACTTCTTACGAATCAATGAAGCACCTGAATAACATTATATTCAATTGGGTAAGCATGAATCTTAGTGAGTTACCCAGAATACCATACACCATACTACATATACATGCATTCAAACAATGGCTCACGACCTCTCGCTGATCCATCAAGAATATGTGTATCTTAGAATTACGACCTACCTGCCATTTCATCTTCAACACTTGGTTCTATAGGCTCCCGACCTGTCGCATTATGCCGTCAACCCTAACTTAACCGTAACGAATACTTTAATACAATAACATTTGCACACACAGGGACTAGACTTTCAGCTCTACTTATAAAGATACCTTAGAGACTATGCTCTTTACTATACTAGTTTCAAGTACACTAACATTAGGAATATATAGACTATCCTACTAACTTTTATATCCTCACATACATGGATATATATTGTAATACATAGTATAGTGATATAATTCAACTGGACAATCTCTCAGATGATTAACAGTTATCTGGGTAATCCAATTGGTGAGCAACGCGCCTAACGAGTATTTACCTATAATACTATAATTTTATTAACATCTATGACAATCTTGTAGAAGTTAGATTCTTCACTAATTCCAAATATAATTTCAAGCCTAGTAAGCATAGCTTAATTTACATAGATTTATAACGAATACCTCACTAATGAAATCCCTTAGATTCCAAATATACTTTCATACCTAGCAGACATGACCTCGATACCGAACACTTCTAGTTGTCGAGCTCTCATATCTCGCAATACCTCACTAATGAAATACCTCAGAACCCCAAAACCCAAGTGAACTTAGAACTAGATATAGAGATGTGAGAAAATGGTGTGAAAAATGAGTGGGGTGTTGAAATCTATTTATAGGAAGATTTTGGGGGAGGCGCTCCGTGCCATGGCTTGGTCGGCAGGGTCCACCTCCAGAAAGAGGAAACATGGTAGCTGCTAAGCGGTTTGACGTGACACCTTCCAGAAGCGTGCACGTACGGGTTTTCTATTTTTCAAAAACTCGTTACTTTCTCATACGAGCTCCGTTTTTACGTTCTTTATATCCACGCGTAACTATAGACAATTACTACAACTTTTGTTTAGACTCCGTCTGCTAACTCTCACTTTATTTTTAAAGTTATATTTCAAATGGACGGTTAAATCTTTCATACGACATGCACTCTCGACTGTCTTTATACAACATGCGTTATCGACTGTCTTTATATCGACGGGTTCATATTCATGAGATATTCAACTCTCATTGTGTCCACACTTCTGCACTGAAACTTTGTAAAAATCATAACTTCCTCATATGAAGTCAAATTTGGTCATTCTCTGTACACACAATCTCACTTTTAGGACTACTACTACTTTTGTTTAGATTACTTAGCCTAATAAGCAATCTATTTCCGATTCATATTTTACGATCCATTCTTCCATATAGGGCTGAAAGAAAAACTTCGAATACTCATAATTTTGTCATACAGAGTCGGATTTAAGCGCTCTATATATCTACAAAAACCGTATTGACATTTTCTACACGTTTATGATGCTTACTTTGGCTAAAAAGTAATATATTTATACCTCGAATTTTATAAACATACATTTATATTGATTTATGTAGTAGAGTGAAGACGGGGTGTTACAGTTAACCAAGTCAACGGTCACCTTGACCTGGTGAGCTCTTGGCCACGACATGGGAACATCAGGGCAAAATAATCATGATGTAGAATTCCACCACGTCGTGGTCCTTTCTTAGCCACGTTGTGGTTATTTTCAGGAAGCCATTTTCTCATTAAGAGCTTAATCCTTACTAATCAAGGCTAATACTCCAAGATGTGATTTTTCTTAGTGACTTAATGGATAAAGTTTCTAACTTTATCTAATAGGACCTGACCACAAGAAAAGATCTACAACCCTAATTCCATTAAGCCCTTAATATGACCAAAAATTGTGCATGGTTCAAAGGGAACCATGAACTAACACTTTTTATATCAAATAAGGCCAAAAGATGTTCACCAAGCAAGTCTAAGTTTTGGAGTTGCTCAAAACTCCAAGAACATCCTTTCCAAGAATTACAAAGAACCCCAAAGCATAAAATGAGAACAATAATGGTAAAGGTTGAAGCAGGGTAGCATTATGAAGTACCTGGAGCAGTGTGGAATTCTCAAGGACACATCCTAATGGTCAATTGCTCTCTGCATAAGGCACATATTAGTCAAAACATAAGATATAAAAGGGGAATGTTGTTGTGTATTATTAACTAAAATAACAGTGAAAATAAAATAAAGTAAAATTAAATAATAAAAAGTGAATTCAGTTCTCCTGTGACTTTCCTAATTACAGAATCAACACAAACCTATTTATTCAAAATGTGTTCTATCTAAGATGGTACTAAGAACAACTAACAAGATCTTGTACATTGTCTTTTACCTTGTTAATTAACCAAAACAAGCACTTCATTTAATCATAACTTTCTACTAACTTAATTAAACAAGCTCTTAACCAAATCACAAAATCAACATTATGATCCGTGTAAAATTCCTAGCAATATTCAATACTTCTCACAAGATCGGAAGCGTAAAGACATGAGATTTCAGTTTATAACTATGTCAAATCCCAACACGCAAACGATCTGTTACTTGTTACTTATTACCAGTTTATCGAAACAATTATGGATATCAAAAACTGATTAAATAGAGTCATTTAATTCTAAATTAGGTGATCAAGCTAAAAAGAACAAAAATCAAACATTCATTAAGATCAAAACTGAAATAGCTAGATGAAATCACAAACTAAAACCAGATCTAATGATTGACTACATAAAAAGTACTAATCTTGCAGAACTGAAATCTAGGGTTTTTCCTACTAAAATATAACCAACACTAACAAAAATAAGGATTAAACTACTAATTCTTACTAAACTAAATGATTGAGATGATCCACATCCTTCAAATTTTCAGAAAGTGATGAAAAAGTGTAGAAATTGCCTCCAAAAGTCGGTTTTCGTCATCTAGGAACGTCTAGGCTTTAAACTGATCAGATGGGGAGTCTTTATATACTATCCAACAATAAAAAACGCGGTTTTTGAAAAAATGTGATCGTGCTTTTGGACAAGCATCATCGTGTTTTTCCTTCGAAGTCCCGAAAATTTATGTTTTTTGTGTTTAATGAAGTATGATGCTATATTTGAAAAAAAATGGAAAACACAATCGTGGTTTGGCTAAAATACGATCGTTTTACACTTCCCAAAGCTTGATTTCTGGCCCAAAAAAGTTGCCAAGGTAAATCACGATCATAATATGGAAAACACGATCATGTTTTCTAAAAACCGTGCCTTTTGGACGCGAACTCTTCAGTTTCAGCAAATCTAACCCAGGTTCTAGCTTACACAAGTATTTTAGCTCCATTAAGCTCCAAATATGCATCCAATTATCTTCCAATGCACTACTACAATCGAAATATCTGAAAATGGCATAAAAACTTGTGCAGTATGAGAATTCTAGCGATAAACATGAGTTTAACATTATTTAAACAAATGCACATGCAAATGTGTAAAATATGATTGAAAATGTAATAAAGCTAATATAAAAGATGCATAAAATGACATCTATCAAATCACCCCAAGCTTAAACCTTAATTTCCCTCAAGTAATAAAATGGTTAAACATTATAAACAAATGGAAAGATGTAGATGAGCTAAAAAAACATAGAATAAAAACTAAAATAAAATAAAATTAAGGAAACTAAAAATTTGAACTTGAAAACCTGAACATAATTCACTCTTTTTTTATATGATCATACTCTACACCGAGGAAGCTCCAATAGAATCACTACCTAGGCGATCATTTCGATGCCTTCCATCTTTCACAACCTCCCAAATTCAGGAAGAAGCTCGACGGTGTGAACCAATAAACAAACTATAATTTTTATTTAAACTTTATATGTTAATTAACCTTGCTTGAGAGAATAGCATGTTTCAGAATTTCATGTCATTATGACTAAATATTTAAGAACCAGACTCAACTCATCCTTAAGAACTCGTCACGTCAAATCAGCTTTCGCTGAAGCAGTCAGCCCACCCGTAGGTGTCGAGCTCATACACTTTCACATTTTCGAGAGTATCATATATCATATAACATAGTTCTTCATTCATGCCATATTTGATTTGGAGGTGGCTCTTGATTTGAAATTTGATTCTTTATAATTTTGCTTTTAACTTTGAGTTCTTCAATCATCTTTGTATAATTTTTTTTGAACTTGAAAATTGACTTGGGAATTGGATATGATAGTTGTACCCTTTGATGAGCTCAAATATGACTATTAGGCTCAGTTCTTTGTTTCTTTTCTTTGGTTGTGAATATGATATAAGACTCTCAGTTACTGTGAGGGTAATGTGTTTCAACAAATATGTCTGTGTTTTGTGGGTCCAGACTTGTTAATCAAGGTTCTTGTTAAATATTATAAAGCAATTAGTTTGGAAATTGTTTATCCCCGCTCACGTAGCGTTTTTATATACAATTCTTTCTATTTTTTACAGTTGGCGTCTCAGATCACAGTGTTTTGCAACCCCTAATTATGAAAACTATTATTGAACTTACCACTATTGATCTCGTCGCTCCAGACTTTCATTTTCCATCTTTACAGAACAATCGAATGCAAAGAATGTCATCATCTCATGTAACGTTTTCCAACTTTTTTATATTTTTTTTTAGATTTTGTTGATTTTTTATGCAGAAAATAAACTAAAAACAAAAACTTTTTGGATTTTTTTATAACGCAGAAAAATAAAAACATAAAGAGAAAATATTTTTGGACTTTTCTCAGATTTTTTTATAGAAATGCAATGCAAAAAATTAATTGAAAAGAAAATTTGAAAAATTTTAACTGAAAAAAGTTTAAATTTTTAAAAAAAATGCTAAAAAAATGTAGGATTTTTAACTAACCCTCTCCCCAAGATTAAAATGAAGCATTGTCCTCAACGCTCTGAGAATGAAGGAACAACTTAATAAAACATATAAAGTAAAATTTTGCAGTTTTGGAAAAGTGTACCTGATATGGTGCAGAAATTTCTGATTTTGATGAAGATGTTGGTGAAAAATCTGAATTTCAGCAACTTTGAAGATTCTCTGATTTCCCGAAGCTTTCTTGGAACTGCGCCACTCTTTATTGAAAATGGAAAGTGAAAACTACGCATCAGATTTCCTCCCGAAAAGCCGCCTTTTTTCAAAGTTGTTGGCTAGAATGTGCCCAACCAGATTTGTTAACTGGTATGGTTGGGACTCCTCTTCAACTCAACTCTTTTCTTTCTTAGTCCAGATCCCTTCAGATTTGGCATAATTTGTGGATCTGGTAATTGCATCCAGGACTGAAAATTTTTCAAATTTTTATTAGATAGATTTTTCTTCAGTCTCTAGATTATTTTTTTTGGTCTTCTATCTAGAAATATTCTCTTCCTCCCCAAGCTTGATTCTTTAAGCTTTTTTCCTGATTCTTCCATCGCAGAAATCATCTCCTCCTCCTCCCTAGACTTAGCTTTTCCTGCCAACTTCTTTGATGCACCAAAACTAAATTCCTATATAAAAATATTTATTGCAGAAAATCATCAGAAAACTCACATTAGTCCTCATATAAAGGACTGCTGGTACCCAGAAAGTTAATAGAAAGATTATCAGTTGGAATTTCAGCATCATTTATCTTAAAGTTAACCACATCCCCATCGAACTTTATTGAAAGTGTGTCATATAAAAACATCTATTTTTGTTTTTGTAGTTTTCATGAATAGCCTATCTATAATGATTGAGTTTTTATTAAAACATCCACATTTCCCATGTCCAAGATGTAAAAATCAGCGGAAAAAATTAATTCATTCACTTAGACAAGAACATCCTCTAATACACTTTTTGGATGTACTGTCGAGTGGTCAACCAACCGAATGATAATAACGATCTTTTATAAAGTTCCCAATTTTAATTTTTCAAAAACAGAAAAGTTAAGGACATTTAATGAAGCACCTAAGTCAAGCATAGCTTTTGAAAAATTTAGGCTTCCCAATTTACCATGAATCGAGAAAGCTCCCTGATCCTTTCAATTTTGAGGTAAATCTTTCTGTAAAATAGAAGAGATATTTTCACCACCTTTTAGTGTTTCATTAATTTTAAATTATTTTCTTTGAAACACACAATTATTTTAAAACTTAGCATATCGAGGAATATGTTTAATAATACCAAGTAACGGGATCTTGACCTTCACCTTACAAAAGGTGTCTATGATTTCCACTTCCTCTCGCTCGCGCTTCGTGCTTTTCAGTCTAGATGGGAATGGTGGCACTGCCTTGTACTCCTTTAGAACCGGCTTTGCTTGTTTGGGAGTTTCTTTCTCTTTATCTTTTCCAACTTCTTTTTCACCCAAAACCTCTTCCCCAAGATTGTCTTCAACCACACTTTCTTCTTTTTCTTTCTCAGCCTGTTCATTTTCTTTTCCTGGTAAGCTTTGGCCTTCATAAAATTTTCCACTTGTCAAGGAAATCATGCTCACATTGTGCTTTGGATTTTTTCAGTTTTCCCTGGTAATTTCCCTTGAGACTTAAGATTTTTAATGTTTGCTCTAGTTTCAGTTTGGAACGCGTGAGTACTGGTGGATAAAATTTTACAATATATTCTAATACCACTATGGAGCTTCTAGATTGTTGTCACTGCTGAAAATTTTGCTGGAGCAGATTCTGAAAATTTGGGTGTTGAAGCTGATTCTGCTGAAAACTTTGCTGCTAAAACTTCGTTGCTGATGGAATCCAAGCGGATTCTGATATTGTTGTCATTGCTAAAAAATATTCTACTGATAGCCTTCAATATCTTTTACTAGAACAACATCCGCTTCTAATAGTGGACACATATCAGTAGGATTTTTAGTCTTCAGGCAGATCACATACTGTTTTTTCACATACACGATCCTTTTTTATTTTGTCAGCATTAGAACTGATTTTTTCAGTTTAGAAATTTGGGCTTCCAGATGATGTGAACTAATTTATTTTACATCCCTTGGCTGGTCAGCATACGACTCGTCTTCGTTTTCGAAATGTATTGACTTAATAACCAACTAGTTCATTAGCTCCCGGACTTTGGTTGGTGTCATGTTGCTTAAAAATTAACGTCTTTAATGATTAATTAGGCGCCTCTCCATGGGTGTCATACCCTCTCAGAAGCATCGATAAAGCTGATAGTCACTTATACCGTGTTGCGAGCATTGAACCAATAGCTTTTTGAAACGCTCCCAGTAGGTATGAACAACTTCCCTTTATCCCTGTTTGATTGTGAGGATTTCTCTCTGAAGACTCAAAACTCGCACTTATGGAAAATATTTCTCCAGAAAAAGTTTTGCAAGTTTGTTCCAAGCGGTTATGGAGGCGGATGGAAGATCATAGAGTCATTCTTTAGCTGAATCTTACACGAAAAAGGAGAATTCCCTTAACCTTATCTGATCTTCTATGATAGCATGCAACTTCATTCCATAAAAAACCACATGAAATTCCTTAAGGAATTTATTTGGGTCTTTGTTTTCAAGGCCTCTAAAGTGGTGTGAAGGTATATCATCCCATATTTCAGCTTGAAGTTCTAGGGTTATGCAAAGTTGATGCAGAGAGGTTGTTGAGTAACCTATTGGGTGGCCTATTGTTTAAGGATTTTCTCTTCGCCCTCTCCGTAACTCATGGTTAACCTTAGGGAGTCAGGTCCAAAAGGTATGGGTGTTTCTGGTTTTTTAAAGGGTGGCGAGGAATATGTTTTAAATGGATTGTGGGAAGGTGAAGATGGGGGGTGCTTTCGGGAAGGATGAAACTGTGAATTCTGGTTCGTTCCAAAAGGAACTACCTTATGGTGTGGTCATCTTAGACGATAAGGAAGACGATGGAGTTGAAGACCTCGCTTGTTCCTTCTAAAGTTTTGTTTGCTTCTTCAGTTTCCCCATGGTTTTCTCAGTTTTTGGTTCGAAGACTAGATTACATGTACGAAAAGATCTTTTCATAAAACAGTTAGTAGCACAGTGTCCCCGAAAACGGTGCCAATTTCTTAGGACAATATCGCGGGCGTCTTAAGCAAATAAAATATCACTGCTTGGTTGCACTGTTGGGTAGAATAGGGAAGCAGGGTCGCATCCTTTGGGACACAACCTAATGGTCAATGCCTCTTTGCTTATGGCACATACTAGTCAAAACAGATAATAAAAATGAGGATTTTGTTGTAAATTATCAACTAAAATAGTAGTAAAAATCAAATAAAGTAAAATTCAATAATAAAAAGTGAATTCAGTTCTGCTGCGACTTTCCTAATGAGGCAATCAAAAAAATATGGTTATTTAAAATGTGTTCTATCTAAGGTGGTACTAAGAACAACTAACAAGCTCTAGTACATTCTTTTTTACATAGTTAATTAACCAAAACAATCTCTTCATTTAATCCTAAGTGTTTACTTAATTAATTAAACAAGTTCTTAATCAAATCAGATAAGCAACATTATGATCCGAGTAAAATTCCCAGAAATATCCAATACTTCTCACAAGCTCGGAAGCGTAAATATATGAAATTTTAGTTAATAACAAAGTCAAAACCCAGCACGAAACTGATATGTTACTTGTTACTTATTACCAGTTTATCAAAACACATACGAATTTCAACAACTTATTAAATAGAGTGATTTAATCCTAAATTACGTGATCAGGCTAAAAATAACTAAAATCAAACATTCATTAAGATCAAAACTAAAATAACTAGATTGAATTACAAACAAAAACTAGATCTAATGATTGACTACATAAAAAGTACTGATCTTGCAGAACTGAAATCCAGGGTTTTTCCATACATGACTAAAATCTAATTAAAACTAATGGAAAGAAAGATTAAACTACAAATTTTTACTAAACCAAATGATTGAGATGATCCACAGCCTTCAGATCTTTAGTAAGTGATGAAAATGTGCAGATATGGAGTATTTATATACGAGCCAACAATAAAAAACACAATTTTTGAAAAAATATGATCATGCTTTTTTGAAAAGCATCATCGTCTTTTTCCTTCGAAGTCCTGAAAAATTTCATTTTCGCATTTTGATGAAGTACGATGTTATATCTGAAAAAAATAAGGAAAACAAGACCGTGGCTTGGCTAATACACAATCACATTGATGCTTCGAAGTCTTGATCAAAACTTCTTTCCAAAACAATCGACACACTATATAGAGACATATATTAAGTAGGTAAATTCCCAAGAACCGCTTTAATCAAATCCAATCTACCACCAATATAGAGAATACGAACCTTCCAAGAAGTGAGTTTGTTTTTAACCTTCGTAACAATCCCCTTCCAATTGGCAATACATGATATATTACAATGTAACACCCTGATTTCTGAAGACCTATAAAGGAAAGAAAACCTCAAGATGAGGAAGTGACTCGTCGAGTAGATGGGTAAGTCGACGAGTAGGAGCGCTAATTTGGTCACGGAATAAGTGACCTACTCGACGAGTCAGAAGACTGACTCGGCGAGTTGGCCAGGTTTTGGGAAAACCCTAAATGCGGGACTTGTACCCTATTTAAAGAACATTACAATCCTTCTTTAGCCCCCTTGATACTCTCTCAAGTTCAGAACGAAACCCTAGAGCCTCCCTCGAGTTTGTGAACCATTTTGTGAGTCTTGAAGCATTTTGAAGCTTGGAAGAACAAGAAGAAGGTTGGAAGGTCAAGGAGGAAAGAGTAGATCCAGAAGATTCACTCCATTTTCTGCTCATTTTGGTAATCAAGTTCTCACCTTGACTTCTAGTTTGATAGATCTCTCTATGTCCCTTTTTATGGAGTTTATGGTCCAAGAAGGATGTCTTGTGGGATTTGGACGTCCCCAAACTAGATCCTTCTAGATTTAGAGGTGTTCAGAGTAGTAGATGCATAAAGGTGGAAGCTTTATGCCATTGTACCTCTCCATACAAAGTTTAAGGAGTTGTTTTTGCCTTTTGAGCAAAAAGGGCCATGCATGGGTGCAAAGGTAGTGGCTTTGTGTGATATCACGACCCTAGGAGGCCAGATCTGGGTCTTGGATGCCTTAAGCTAGTTGCAAAGCGTCTGAATAGTGTTGGACATAGAGAGACTCAACGAGTCAGTTGTGGGACTCGGCGAGTCAGACTAGTTCTTGCCCCAAAACCCTTCTGTTAAGGGTATGAGTTGAGATTGGAAAGGGGCTCAGCCAGTCTGAGTCCAGAATGGTCATGAAGTTCATCATACTCGACGAGTTCAAGGAAGAACTCGGCGAGTCTAAGGCAGTCTCCTTAGTTATGAAGATGGACTCGACGAGTTGTTCATACAACTTGACGAGTCACAAACTAGACACATTCATATGTGGATAATGAACTCGACGAGTTCAACGATAAACTCGACGAGTCGAATGAAGTTGGTCCCAATTATGTGGTTGAAGGAGAACCCGTCGAGTTATTGCTAGACTCGACGAGTGGATTCGGGGTTATATGCGGTTGGAGTAGTATGGACTCGACGAGTTGGTGGACCAACTCGGCGAGTCACGTCAACTGGATGTTGACTTTGACCAAGTTTGACCAGGGTTGACTTTTGGATTATTATGGTCTAAATGTTGTTTTGGGTATTGATAGTTCGGGAAACCGAAGGGTCAGCAGTTCAGAAGTGTCGATTAGCAGTCAGAATTGTTCAGCGAATCTTCTGCAGTGTGAGGTGAGTCTCCTCACTGATTGTATGGGTCTACGGCCACAATGCCGGCCCATTTAGTTTATGTATGGTAGGAAGACACGAGGGTTAGCCCTAGGCATTATGCATGAAAGACCAGGAGGAGGCTCCTGGCACACAATATGCTATTATGTATGGTAGGAAGAACCGGGGGTTAGCCGTAGGCGTTATGCATGAAAGACCAGGAGGAGGCTCCTGGCACACAGTATGCTATTATGTATGGTAGGAAGACATGGGGGTTAGCCCTAGGCAATATGTATGAAAGACCAGGAGATGGATCTTGGCACACTGAATGCTGTTATGTATGAAAGACCAGGAGGTGGCTTCTGGCACACCGTATGCTGAGTAGCCTAGTAGAGTAGTATGTATAGTTGTCTCTGTGATGCTTGCATGGAAGACCAGGGGGTGGCCCTTGGAACTTGTTTGTAAGACCCAGGGAGTGGCCCCAGGCTTGGCAAGGAAGACCACGTGCGGCTCGTGGCATAACAGCAAGACTATGTTTGGCACATAGCACTTTACTTGATTATGGATATGTTTGTTATGTATGGCTCATGGTTACGTATGGCATGTATGGATCAGTTGATATGTATGGTATGTGGTATCTGGGGAACTCAGTAAGCTTCGTGCTTACGGTTTTCAGTTATTTGTTTCAGGTATTAATGTTTTCCAAGGAAGGAACTCGGGGCGATCGCAGCGCATCACACCATGTTTTCCGTACTAGATGATCTTTGGGATTTAATACTCTGATAAATGTCTTATTGAGAATGTTATTAAATGATTGAGAAAAATTTATTTAGCGAATTTTAATTAATCAAAGCGAAATTTTTGGTCTTGAATTTTGGGATGTTACAAGTTGGTATCAGAGCCTTGGTTTGAGGGATTCGGGCACACTCTCGGGGTGTGTCTGGACTCAAACTGTGGGCTTGATATGAGAATTTTCAAAAAGGAACTTGAAAAGTATTTGAAAAGAGAAAATAACTTTGAAAAGAACAAGGTGTTTGAAGCGTGAAATCGACCGAGCTCAAGTAAGTGGTTCCCAAAATACCAATACATGTTTGATATGTGACATGATATGATTATATGAACTGCATGCTAGAGTAAGGATAAGGATCTAGGAGGATGCCTTTTATGTCTGATATATGATTCTGAGAACTGCATGCTAGGTTAGGGCTGAGGATCTAGGAGGATGCCTTGAATGCCTGTTGTGTGAGCTACATGCTAGGACTGTCTAATCAGCAGTAGGATAGCCTGATTATGTTATGCTTGATGTGGTTACTCAATGCACGAAGGTTGCTTTCTTTGTGCTATAGGGGTCCTGAATAACTTTAACTAACTAGTGAGCGGATATGTAGAAGTATTCGCAAGCTAGTTAGGGAAAGGAAGAAGGGACTCCTAGTGCAGCTGATAGCGGAGAGTAGGTCGGAGGGTGCCCTAGGAAAGCCTAGGGCGAGATTAGTGGGAAAGGGTATCGGCAAAGGGACTTGGTGAAGTTGAAGCAATCCTTGAGGAAAGTACGGATAGATGTGGAAGGTAGTGTGGGCCCGTACTACCGGAAGCAGAGGATCCATACTCGAGTGAAGGAGGGCCGAAATGGAACCAGGAAACTTGGATGGCGTGCGAGACCTCTCGGGTGTATGTATGATCCTGATGTTTATGTGTTTATTCTCAGTATGGTGACCACACGACATGGAGCAGGAGGATCGGGATCTGGGTCAGGATCATGATCAGCCTCGGGGGCAGGATCCGAGCAGGTTGATGACGGGCTACGCGAGTTCATCGCGTCTGAGATCACGAGAGGTATCCTTGAGTCGACCCCGGTCATTTTCGGGTCGATCAAGGAAGGGGTTATTGAGCTGATGGAGGATCGCCTTAGAGTGTTCCGAAGTGATATGGCATCCAGCCAATCAGAATCGCGCACATTGTCCTTCAAGTACTTCAGGGGGAGTGGTGCGCCAGACTTCCACGGGGTGAAGGACCCCATTGTCGCCAGGAGATGGATTGCAGACATTGAGTCTGCACAGTTGACGAGCTTCTGCCCCGAGGGGTCGAAGGTTCGATTTGCTGCAGGATGCTTGAGGGAGAGAGCTAGAGACTGGTGGGAGTCAGTTGGTGATTCCTTGGGAGCCTCAGCCATTGAGGCTATGACCTGGTCCGACTTTGTGACCAGGTTTAGGGCGGAGTTTGCGCTGGCTGTGGAGCTTCAGCAGCTGGCCAGGGAGTTCCTAGACATGAGACAGACGACGGAGTCGGTGGCGTAGATTACCGCCAAGTTTCGGGAGAGGGCCTTATTGGTGCCTCAGTATGCATGGGATGATGAGATGCAGAGGACCCGCTATCATGACATGTTGAGAGCTGATATTCGGGAGCATGTCAGCTTCTCGGCATGCCCGACCCTGGACTCTATGATTGCCAGGGGGCGGGAAAGGGAGATTGATTTGGAGCACATTGCGAAGAGGAGGTCGGATCAGATGTATACTTTGGAGGGTCCCGGGAAGAGACCCAAGACTTCAGATCAGCGATTAGTAGGTCGGCAGGGCCAAAGTCAGTGCAGCACGTGCGGGAAACTGCACGAGGGAGTTTGTCGTTCCAGGGGTTCAGGCTGCTACAAGTGTGGCAGTGATGGTCACGTCAGCAGGGACTGCCCACAGGGGGCAAGCCCATTATGTTTTCACTGCAATCAGGTGGGCCACAAGAAGGCCGACTGCCCGACGATGATGGGAGGAGCAGGGAGTACGTCTGGCCCGACGACTTTGAGGATTGTGGATGGGCGAGAGGGTAGGCCTTGCAGTGACGGATGAGGGAGATCTGGATTACAGTAGGGAATGTTGCAGGTATGTATAAATGTCTATTTTCGATTATATATGTATTAGGATTGTTCTTACCTCGGTCTCGGATGATAGTATGTATGAGTTGTCTCTATGCTTGTATTCAGATTGTATTTTCAGAATTGTCATATGCCACTTGCATACCAGAAACTATTAGTAGCTAGTGTAAGGTCATATTTCACTTCGGGTTCAAAGTGTCCAGTATTATCTCGGTTACAACCGAAAACGGTTCAGGAGCGTTATGTGGAGGTCGGTGGGAAGGGTCCATGGAGTAGGCATCCACCATCATCAGGGTTCGGTGGTTCTAGTCTTGGTGTTCGGGATAGCTTTTGGAAGCATCAAGGGAAGTGGTCTATCACTAAAGAGGTTGCTCTGAGCATTAGTTATTCGGACCTTAAGGACGACAGTTGAGCTCATGGGATTATCAGTATCGGGAATGCAGGAAGTGTTCATCCAGTATTCGGTATTTGGAGTAGGCTAGTGACGGATCGCTAGCAATATTAAGGCGATGGTAGTTATCATGCCTTTTTGGGTAAGGGAGGAAGGAATGGAAATCCTCGGATTTTCGCGTGCCGTAAAGACTTAGCCGAAGCTAAGAGAGGGAGAAACAATCATGTTATAGGAGCAGAAGCAGTTTTGAAACTGGGATAAGTTTCGCTCTCCTGTCAGGGAGAAAGACGGCCCAGACGGCTGTATGAATTGAGGATAGTGTGAATTGGAAGTTCGGAAAACTTGCCAATTGTGAGATCGCATTCTCGGGATGTCTAATAGCAGGTTTTAGAAGAATCAGTTGGGAGTTTCAGTTAGGACATGAGTACAGCTTGGGGTACTATATTATGCTTGTATGCTCAATAGTGGGTATGTACGGATTAGTAATGAGCGAAAGACCATGATCAGCGGTCGAGTCAGTGTGGAAGGTGTTGTAAGACTATGGGCTAGTCGTAGCATCCACTAGCAGTCAGTCGGTGTGGAAGGTGTTGTCAGACTACCGGATAGCCGTAGCATTCACCAGTGGTCAGATAGTATGAGAAGTGTGGTAAGACTGCGGAGTGGTCCGTAGCAACGGTTAGCAGATAGTGTAGGAGTGTTGTAAGACTATGGGGTGGCCCGTAGCGTTCGCTAGTTAGTCGATAGAGTAAGGGAGTTGTAAGACTGCGGTGTGGCCTGTAGCAATCGTATATTAGTATAGTTAGATTTCGGTGTGGCCCGTAGCATTAGTATAGTAAGACTGCGGGGTGGCCCGTAGCATTAGTCGGCAGATAGCGTAGAGGTGTGGTGAGACTGTGGGGTGGCCCGTAGCATCAGTTTGCTGGTAGCGCAGAAGTATTGTAGGACTATGGGGGGTGGCCCGTAGCATTCACTAGTTGGCAGAACAAGTATAGAAGGACTACGGGGTGGCCCGTAGCATTCGTCGGTCCCTATTCGACAGTACGAATGTATCAGATGCGTGATTCGCTGGCAGGGTTTTTCAGATAGTTTAAGATAGGGCGGGGCAGCGCGCCCGGATGTGAGTGGGCCACAATATGTTTGGATTCGGAAGCCGGTAGGTCATTGGAGACCAGGAGTGATGTAAGACTGCGGGTAGGCCGTAGCATTCATTAGCAACTTAGTTCGCGGATTGTGGTCGGGGGCCCGTATCTCCTAGTTCGCGGAATGTGGGCGGGGGGCCCGTATCTCCGAGTTAACATGATAAGATCAGGAAAGTTTAGCCAGTTGTGATTAGAGGAGGAGTGGGTCTGCATAGACCTAGATGGGTGAGACCCGTGGGCGAGGCCCGTGTTCTTTTAGCAGCAGTTGAGACCTGGTAGAGACCTTAGGGTAAGGTAGGGGATCGGGGATCCTAGATCTTCTAGAGCCAGAGAGGCTAGGCTGGTAGAGCAATTCAGGTAGTCGTTGTATCTTCTTAAGTTGCTGAGAGCGACTGAGGGAATGTTCTTGCATTCGGTAACCTGTGGGGACCGGTATTTCGGGTAATGGTAGATCAGTTGGGACCAGGGCGGTCTCGGTTCATCCGGTTGGCGGATGGGAGTCAGCAGGACTTCAGGAAGGAATGATGGTGAGGGATTTGTTGTTAGAAGCCGTGAGCTGATTGGGTGGTGCTGAGTTGCTCACCGCGAAATCAAATGATCTCAGAGTAAATGATTTGGCTCAGTGATGATGTTCTCGTCTGAGCCTTAAAAGTAGCAGAGAGGGATCTGCTACCTGGAGGATTGTCTGAATTCTCACGCTGAGTGGAGTTTTCAGTATTGGAGCATCGTTGTGGGATTGTTCCGGCACTGGTAGTGGCCGGGCTTGCGGTTTCAGCGGAGGAATGGTCCTCGAAGGAGATTGGGAAGGTCTGTTGCTTGTGGAAAGTGCCTTGGAAAGGCCAGTGATAGTACAAGGAAAAGGGGTGGACCCCTTGTGTATCAGTGTAAGTGCACTGGGAGTACCGGGAGGGCTACCGGTTGGGTAAAAGTGTTGTACTTGAAGGTAGTAGTGATCAGAATATTCTGAAGATGACATCTTCAAGGTTTGGATCGGATGGGCGGAGTGTGTAGCTAGTGGTAAAGTGGTAACCGGATGGTAAGGTAGTTGACCATGGCGGACATCGAGGACGAAGTCTAGTTTAAGGGGGGGGGGGAGAGTTGTAACACCCTGATTTATGAGGACCTAGAAAGGAAAGAAAACCTCAAGATGAGGAAGTGACTCGTCGAGTAGATGGGTGACTCGACGAGTAGGAGCGCTAATTTGGTCGCGGGATAAGTGACCTACTCGACGAGTCAGAAGACTGACTCGGCCAGCTGGCCAGGTTTTGGGAAAACCCTAAATGTGGAACTTGTACCCTATTTAAAGAACATTACAACCCTTCTTCAGCCCCCTTGATACTCTCTCAAGTTCAGAACGAAACCCTAGAGCCTCCCTCGAGTTTGTGAACTAGTTTGTTAGTCTTGAAGAATTTTGAAGCTTGGAAGAACAAGAAGAAGGTTGGAAGGTCAAGGAGGAAGGAGTAGATCCAGAAGATTAACTCCATTTGCTGCTCATTTTGGTAATCAAGTTCTTGTTAAGTTTTGAGCATTCTAACACTCCTATGGTGTACATGCAACCCTGTAAACCTTGGATCTATGTTTTCTCTATTCTACATGCAAATATTAACTATTCCAAGGTTTCATCCTAACTAGCATATTATGAAGCACCTATACTACAAAATTTTAGTTAGATGACATACCTTTTGATGTAGCTTGATGTCTTCAAGCTTTAAGAGCTTAGCCCCAATAGTGTGGAAGCCTCAAATGGAATCACAAATCACCAAAACACCTTGGAAGAACTTGAGAGAATATGTATGCACACTAAAATCGGCCCACTCTTATTTTCACACACTTGTGCCAATTTTGTGAGCCAAGGACCCCTTTATATATTATGGAGGATTAGGGTTACATCCATGTAAACCCTAATACCCATGACCTTTCATTTACATAGGATCCATGGGTTAAAAGCTCCATGGACCATCCATGAAAGCTTAACCCAACCTAAATGAACTTGGCCCATTCCATATATATAAGAGTCCATATTTAATTAGTTCTTTTTGATCACTTAATTATTTCTAAATTAATTCTTGATCAATACTAATTAAATAATATGATTCCATATTAATATATTAGAACTTATAATATATTAATATAAATCATAAATATACTGTTCTCAAAAGACTATCCATATAAATTGTGCCGGTGAAGTGCAACCCAAATGGACCATGCCGGGTCGGGTCAAGTACATATCAAATATAGTTATGGACTTAGACATTTATCCAACAGTCTCCCACTTGGATAAGTCTAAAACTATTATTGAGTATGACTTCAAAACCTAACTGGCAATCGTAGCTCTTAAAGCCGCTGTCGAACTCTGACCTTGTCAATGACTTGTCCATTAGATAAGGGATCATATATTCCTCCATTCTAGATATCATATGGACTGAGACATGGATTTTAATCATTCTCTCTGTCCATTTGTTGTTTCCCGATTTTTGATTTATGATGACTGACAGATTGAACAAATCAAATCAGTCCTGGCTTGGCCAAGCACTCATATGTGTCATCGCTAAATCATCGAGGGGCCCACAGATATCGCTTTTATCCCGAAGGTAAAAGGAATGGATAAACTTCGACTCATATGGCTTGTTCTACTACTTGTTGAATCATACACAAAGGCACGTTTTATAACATCGAGTTACCAAATGCGTTTTCGTGCAATCAATGTATAACCAACTCATAGTAACAACTCATATCTCTAGGTTTGAAGAATATAAGATATTATCGTCTCATGATCACTCGTGATAAAATCCATGAAGTGATTCAAATGAGTGCGGGTTGAATCCAATACTCAGAACTTATGAGCACTCATGAGTGTTGTAGCACCACTTTGTCCACCAACTTGGACCTCTACAAACCAACCCATGACAGTCTTGATTCATATCTACTTCCAACATATGACCGACTGTGGATGGTTTGAATAACTTAATCATTCAGGAAGAGCGACTTAGTTATTCTGGAAGTCAAAACATGCAAAGTGAAACACAAGAATAAATGAATCAAATATGGTATCAAACCCTATGAATATAAATAAACACTTTTATTTATCACCATACTGATTACTCATTATTCATTGTTTCGGTTTTATCAACTTTATACTTGAATTAAAAACACTAGTTGTCCCATGCTCCAAGCATGTACACTATGTTTTTCTTAAATAATAGCTTTGCCATACACCAAGTATGCACTTTATGTTTGTCTATGATCCTTACTTTGTGAAATAAACCAACTGAACATAATTTCAATGATTCTAATTTCACACTCCCAAATCCTTATCGAAAAATGTGAGAATTTCAAATTCCTATCATTTATCGAAATCTGTTTAGATTTTAAACTTATACGCACTGACCCTCCTATAATGAATATGTACAAAGTCACAAAGACTTGTCAATAGTCATTATAAGGTATTCCAATGGAGATCAACTCCATGGAAACTAAGTCTCATATTCAAAGTACATTGCTTTGGACATGCTTCTTGCATTAAGTTTTCTAATCTTACACAGATAACTTCCACCTATGGAGACAACTCCATATTCTCATTTTGACTATCACTTCTGAATAAGAGATGCCTCTTTTCAGAATATGTCAATATGGTCCTTCCAAAATTAGCACTATACTTCCAACTGTCCCTGAGCAACCAATCTTTGGTAAACCTCAGATTGTCCTCGACAATTTCTTAATCATTTTAGTCATATCCAATTCTTGACCTTTTCCCTTCTTAATGCCTCTGGGCATTTGGAAAAATTTAGAAATGACAAATATTATAGCACATGCAATCGATCCTGTACCCAAAGCAAATGGTACACGATTCATGATGTCTCACATAAAGACATGATTCTAGACCAGTCTTTTGCTACAATATTTTTATTTGCCATGTTTTCAAAATTTGACTATGAAGAGGGATGTCGTAATCATAATCGAATTTTGAGAACGCAATATATAGAATTTCCTTAAGTTGAACCAATCCAACATGAAATTCATATATATATTCTTGACTAAAGATGATTAAGGTCTCAATCTAAGCCTTTAGAACTGAAATGAAGTATATCCTCTCCCTTAATTATAGCAAAACAACTTTTTCAATCCCTGCAGCCTCACGAATTGAAACTTTTGTTTTCTATAATTAACATTGCTAACTTGCAACACTAACAATAATTATCATGCTCCCACTAACATGATGATTATTAGCATAACACTTATGCTCCCACTAGCTTTGACATGTACTTAGAAATCAGCTGGACTTCTAGAAATCAATACTTTATTGACTTTCTAACCAAAGTTCAGATTTCTGATACGAGATGCTTTGATAAAACTTTATCAAAATCATACACCTTTCCTTAGATAGCATGCATGTGTGTCTAAACAATTTCAGAACTATGAAAAGGGATGCCGTAATCATAGTCTCAATTGTTTAGACCTTTTGCCATCTGCTTCAAATCTACTTGGTGGAAGTGTTTCCTCACCATCATTTTCATGAATCGGAGAGAAACCTTATGACCCTTAGATTTTATGGTGTATGTGTTCTTATCCATGTGAATCGTCAAAACCATAGTCACAAGACAAGGATAATGACAAATCCAAACTCATATGGACTGAACTTATGCAATCTTAACTTCTTGCCACCTGGCAGTACAGGGCCTGCCATTGCTTCCAAGTTGTTATGCAACCAATTGAGAACTTTCAGAACTCCTATGCAAAGCCAACTTTAATTGGAATGGGCACAGAATATGTCAGCACGATAGGTTATAAACCTCAAGTCGTGTGCTAGTGAAGAACCTCAGGTTTTATTCTTGATTAGTTCTTGAAATTCTTTTTAGGATCTTTAAGACTCCCACTATCCTCTTGACATATAAGACTATCTTGCCAAATATTCAAGAGATAGTGCGGATTCTTTATCAAGACAAATACTTCACACAATTGGCCTTAGTTGGTCTTTGTTTTATCCAAAACATCACAACTTACCAATTTCAAATGTACAAGAGTAGGACACTTTTACTCTTACATTTGACAATGTTTTAAACCTTTCTTTAAGATATGTCACTCAAGTTACAATCTTGGAGTATGAATCTAAGAATTGTTTTGGAACGAAGTATGACTCATCTTCCTGATCTAACCATTTCAACAATTCATGACTCCTCTTCTTAGTCATAAGAATGCACTAAGATGACCTTTAGAGGACTAATTGTGATATGATTTCTAAATCATTAAGATGATCACAAACATGATACTAAAGTACTCTCCCATCTTTTTAGATTTGAGAAACTTTTATCTTTCTGCCTTATTTGATTCTTCCCATTCGTTCTGCCATACATTGAGACTTTTCCAATGTTTCAGAATTATACTTAAACATGTAAGTATAACCATATTTACTAAACTTTAGTAAATCAAATAGTCTTAACGAGCTTTGTGGTGGACATGACCAGTGCACAAGAATGTGTACTCGATCCCTTTAGTCCTTCACTTGACTCACACATCCATGTGAACAAGTAATTAGTCTTGATTTTCCAATGCTTGAAAGTTCTCATTCATCATACTATTCAACTTGCATGATTCCAAGTTTCGGTCCAATTAAAACTTGGGTGATGAGGAACTTTCCTGATTTGGTAAATTTAGATCACTACCAAAAATGAAAGAATCAAATCCATTTTCCAATATTGCTGTCAGTGGAATCATATAAGCAACAATTTTCCACAAATGCCATTGTAAGGATACTTCAAATAAATAAAATTAAACAATTTTCTTTTATTTTAAAACTTTCCGGAAAAACTTATCCTTACAATCCACATGGAAAATTGTTATTATCTATTCCTTAGCAATATATCATAACTTCTTAAGCAACTGCTCAAAATTCTGATGCGATCGAAATCCACCTTCGCGATCAGAATCAACATATACTTCCTTTAAGATTTCTCTCTATTCTTTGATTCTTAAAACATCAACATGTGACCCAGTCACATCATGTAATGATGATATCAGAATAGAACTTAACAGAGTTAGATAATGGGCTCTACCTGATGTAGAGTCAAACTTATTGACTTTAACATCCTTAGGTAAATTTGGCAGCTTTGCAATCAACGCCCCTTCCTTTGACAAAATAAACATATGGACCCTTTGGTAATGGGACTATCTCAGACTTAGCCTTTCTCTTTACCATTTGGTCAACCAGGTTGACTATGGCCAATCCCTTTCCATTGGGAAGAGAATGCTTTTTCTGGATTTCCAGTGTCACCATTGTCACTGTCCATAAAGTTTTTGGGAAGTTGATCTTCTAATCAAATTTGCTTTACTATCGTTCCAAATCATTGCTGATTCAGCAGCACCAAGCAAATAGATATGATCATTAAGGTTCATGTCATAGTCTGTTTCATAGTAGTCCCAAAGGAACTCACTATGTGACTTAGAAAGTGATTGAACATCCAACTTTCTCAAGACTTTGACACCCAACTCTCCCGGCTTGTCAATATGTGACTTCATCTCTCAGATGTGATCACACATAGACCTTGCTTGCCATTAGAGCTTGAGTGGCCTTGAACTTGTGGGTTAGGGAGAATAATTGGAGGAGGTGGAGGAAGAGAAGTATGACTTCCATGAGCCAAACTCGGAAAGTCATATTCATTAGGAAAGCTTGGTTTGGGAAGATCATTGTTGTCTAAACCAGACATCAACAATGGGAGAAATTCACGTAAAGTTGATTTAAGTCCTTAATATAACACCCAATATGATATATTAAGGCTAGGACCCAACAAACTATTTTATAACTTGGAAGAGGGATGCCATAATCCAAGCTATAAAATATTTGAAGGTAGGTGAATGACGATTCACCAATTTCCACCAAGATAAACGAAATGTATTATTAGGTTTTAATTGGTTTTGAAACTCCTAGATTCTTTTGAGATTCATTGAACTTTTCAATGGCATGTTTCAATCTCGAGTGTGCCCTTCAGGTTTTGTGACTGGGATGCCGAGGATCACAAAACAAGGTCTGAAGTAACCATGCAAATATACTTGGTACCCTTAATATTTACCCCTCAATCGATGTGTCGGTTAACCACACACGCTCCAACGATACTATGATAAACATTAAGTTACCCTTTGCCTACCTTGTTAAGTCCAGGTTAGTGTGCCGGTTAACCACACACACTCCACTAACAGCTTAAACAAAGTGCAAAGTGTAATTTCATGGATTAGCACCTTATTCACATTTTCCTAAGTAACTAAGATTGGGAATTTATAAGTGTTTAGTTACTTAGTATTTATCATTATACTTATAATGAAGGGAGAATTATAGTCCTTGTCCTACCTGTTCGGCTAACGACCCTGCACCGGTCAAGGAAGCGGTGAGTGAGAGTGGACACCCATTAAACTGCCATTTTATAGGCAGTAACCTTATACCCCCCTTATAGACCGGCTTCGTGAATGAGGCCTACTAATGGTAAGACAACTTGCTCTTATACATATAATATATTAAACTTTTAATATTATAATAGTATAAGGGTGTATTTTAGACATTTAAAATACTTGGTGGTTTAATCTATTAATTAAACTATACTTTTAATTTAATTAAACTCAAACCATATATTTATGGATTAATAATACTCTTTTAATTAAACGCTTTAATTAACTATTAATAAAGTCCATAAGAGTTAATTTGAACTATTCAACAAAACATCATAATTCCAATTATTAAACTCAAAAATAAACCATTTAATTAATTGTTTAAGTTATGAACCCAAAAGTTTTAGAATTCAATTCTTTTTTTCATAAAAAACTTTTCTCAAATTCCAAAACTTGAGGGCAAGTTTTGTAATTGTTGAAAACCTTTGGATTCCATAACTTATGGAATTAATGGTGTTTTATGATGAAACTTTCCATGTTCCATAACTTAAGAACAAGTTATGAAATTCTTTAAAACATTAACTCCAAATTTTGTAACTCCATAAAAACTTTGAATCAAATTGTTTTTTAAAAAAAACGTTCATATCCATAACTTATGGAAGTTTCAAAAACCCTTAAGATCACAACTTTAAAAAAAACTTTTGAGCTCCAAAATTTTATGACAAAATATGTAACTCCTTAAAACATTTAGATCAAACTTTTAAAACTAATAAAATAATCATATCATTTTATCTTTTACTAAATTTGACCTAATTCAACTCATATAACAAATGATTCAAATTTTACAAATAATTCGTTTTTCACAAAACAAGTAATTATCTTAAAATTTGACAAACGTCATGTTTTTTCTTCCTTTTTTTTCAACTTGAAAATAAAACATTTGCATAAATATAACAGAAAACAACCCATGGCTTTGATACCACTGTTGGGTTTTGAACATTCTAACACTCCTATGGTGTACATGCAACCCTATAAACCTTGGATCTATGTTTTCTCTATTATACGTGCAAATATTAACTATTCCAAGGTTTCATCCTAACTAGCATATTATGAAGCACCTATACTACAAAGTTCTATTTAGATGACATACCTTTTGATGTAGCTTGATGTCTTCAAGCTTTAAGAGCTTAGCCCCAATAGTGTGGAAGCCTCAAATGGAATCACAAATCACCAAAACACCTTGGAAGAACTTGAGAGAATATGTATGCACACTAAAATCGGCCCACTCGTATTTTCACACACTTGTGCCAATTTTGTGAGCCAAGGACCCCTTTATATATTATGGAGGATTAGGGTTACATCCATGTAAACCCTAATACCCATGACCTTTCATTTACATAGGATCCATGGGTTAAAAGCTCCATAGACCATCCATGAAATCTTAGCCCAACCTAAATGAACTTGGCCCATTCCATATATATAAGAGTCCATATTTAATTAGTTCTTTTTTATCACTTAATTAATTCTAAATTAATTCTTGATCAATACTAATTAAATAATATGATTCCATATTAATATATTAGAACTTATAATATATTAATATAAATCATAAATATACTGTTCTCAAAAGACTATCCATATAAATTGTGCCGGTGTAGTGCAACCCAAATGGACCATGTCGGGTCGGGTCAAGTACATACCAAATATAGTTATAGACTTAGACATTAATCCAACAGTTCTCACCTTGACTTCTAGTTTGATAGATCTCTCTATGTCCCTTTTTATGGAGTTTATGGTCCAAGAAGGATGTCTTGTGGGATTTGGACGTCCCCAAACTAGATCCTTCCAGATTTAGAGGTGTTCAGAGTAGTAGATGCATAAAGGTGGAAGCTTTATGCCATTGTACCTCTCCATACAAAGTTTAAGGAGTTGTTTTGGCCTTTTGAGCAAAAAGGGCCATGCATGGGTGCAAAGGTAGTGGCTTTGTGTGATATCACGATCCTAGGAGGCCAGATCTGGGTCGTGGATGCCTTAAGCTAGTTGCAAAGCATCTGAATAGTGTTGGACATAGAGAGACTCGGCGAGTCAGTTGTGGGACTCGGCGAGTCAGGCCAGTTCTTGCCCCAAAACCCTTCTGTTAAGGGTATGAGTCGAGATTGGAAAGGGGCTCAGCCATTCTAAGTCCAGAATGGTCATGAAGTTCATCATACTCGAAGAGTTCAAAGAAGAACTCGGCGAGTCTAAGGCAATCTCCTTAGTTATGAAGATGGACTCAACGAGTTGTTCATATAACTCGACGAGTCACAGACTAGACACATTCATATGTGGATGATGAACTTGACGAGTTCAAGGATGAACTCGGCGATTCGGATGAAGTTGGTCCCGATTGTGTGGTTGAAGGAGAACCCATCGAGTTATTGCTAGACTCTACGAGGGGATTCGGGGTTGTATGGAGTTGGAGTAGTATGGACTCGACGAGTTGGTGGACCAACTCGGCGAGTCAGGTCAACTGGATGTTGACTTTGACCATTGAATTTGACCAAGTTTGACCAGGGTTGACTTTTGGATTATTATGGTCTAAATGTTGTTTTGGGTATTGATAGTTCGGGAAGCCGAAGGGTTAGCAGTTCAGAAGTACCGTTTAGCAGTCAGAAGTGTTCAACGAATCTTCTGCAGTGTGAGGTGAGTCTCCTCACTGATTGTATGGGTGTACGACCATAATGCCGACCCATTTAGTTTATGTATGGTAGGAAGACCCGAGGGTTAGCCCTAGGCATTATGCATGAAAGACCAGGAGGAGGCTCCTGGCACACAGTATGCTATTCTGTATGGTAGGAAGACCCGGGGGTTAGCCCTAGGCATTATGCATGAAAGACCAGGAGGAGGCTCCTGGCACATAATATGCTATTATGTATGGTAGGAAGACTCGTGGGTTAGCCCTAGGAGATATGTATGAAAGACCACGAGATGGCTCCTGGCACACTGAATGCTGTTATGTATGAAAGACCAGGAGGTGGCTTCTGGCACACCGTATGCTGAGTAGCCTAGTAGAGTAGTATGTATAGTTGTCTCTGTGATGCTTGCATGGAAGACCACGGGGTGGCCCTTGGCACTTGTCAGTAAGACCCAGGGAGTGGCCCCAGGCTTGGCAAGGAAGACCACGTGCGGCCCGTGGCATGACATCAAGACTATGTTTGGCACATAACACCTTACTTGATTATGGATATGTTTGTTATGTATGGCTCATGGTTACGTATGGCATGTATGGATCAGTTGATATGTATGGTATGTGGTATCTAGGGAACTCACTAAGCTTCGTGCTTACGGTTTTCAGTTATTTGTTTCAGGTATTAATGTTTTCCAATGAAGGAATTCGGGGTGATCGCAGCGCATCACACCATGTTTTCCGCACTAGATGATCTTTGGGATTTAAAACTCTGATAAATGTCTTATTGAGAATGTTAATTATTGAGAAAACTTTATTTAGCGAATTTTAATTAATCAAAGCGAAATTTTTGGTCTTGAATTTTGGGATGTTACATACAACCTATTGGAACATGAGGATAGGTCAAAGGAAAAGTCGTAGCTACACAACCCAAAATCTCAACCATGTCATTAATCTTTCCCTAAGGGACATCAATACCCAACAACTTACTTTTCTGGACATTTATTTTAAGACCTGAAGAAAGAAAATCGCAACGTAATATTCTAATCAAGTCACCAAAAATTTATAATCAAATCATCCAGTTTCAAGAACTTGTTTAATTGGCGTATAACAAGGTTATAGAAATTGCGAATACACCCTGTCCATCAAAAGATAACACATAGAGGTTATGTGACATTTATCCCACTAGCGCATACAAGTGACAAACGAGTGCTATTCAAATACGATTGTATAGATTTGAGTTTAAGTAAGCCATGATATACTTTTATGTAAAATCTCATTTTAGCAATGTTCTTTTATAAAATCCAAATTTTATATAACCGCCATGATTAAATTTTAAATTAATAACTAGTATTAAGTTTTATTGTTTGAAAGCTACAGAACATTTATAAACCATTTAATAAAAATCTTCCTTTTATAAAATAAGCTTTGGAGATTGATAAGTCTCTAAAATGTTAATTATAAACTTCTATAATTTTAATCCCGAAATTTACCATCTTATGTTAAAAGATAAATGTAACATTCCAAAAATACTAGGAAAAAAAATTTAAATTTTAAAGTAAATTAAACCATTGCATAAATTTACAAGTCAATAAATAAAAACGATAAGTATATTGTTTTCATAAAAAAATCGGAATAATGCCAAAATCTCGTAGTGCGGAAATCAGCGGCAGATGCAACACAATCAAGTTGGATCTTTTCCCATGCTACTGGAAGTACCTGAAACATTACAAACTTACACTGTAAGCACAAAGCTTAGCGAGTTTCCCAAAATACCACATACCATGCATAATAGATAGCCCCGTCCTAGGATGTATTTCATCCCGGGTGCATGCTATGATCCCATCATAGTCTTGTAATCACTTCCGTTTCTATAACTCCGTTTGAGTCTTTCCCGCCATAGTCCCACCATGGTTTTCCATGCAAGTGTTGCCACAGTATTTCATACAAGGGTTGTGATCCCACCACAGTTTTCCATGTAAAAGTCACATAGACAATCTAGCATACTACGACACCTAGTGTACTACATAGTATAATGAGAAAACTTACCTGATCTACAAGCTGAAATCCATTACTCAAAATCTCAAAAAATCAACTACTATAACCTTCTAAAGCAATCACGAGAAAAACCTCAGGCTACATCTCAAAACCTCTCCATGTTTGAACTAAAGTCAAACTAATCAAAAATTCAACGGTCAAAGTCAAAAGGCAGCCATGGTGTCGTGACGAACCTGTGATTACACCATGGTAGCCACTCGACAAAATAGTCATGGATGAAACCCGCCACCGTGTCGCGGTGAGCCATACTCCGCGCCGTGGAAACTATCCCAAAACAACTTAATGGATTACGCCAACCACTCATACTTTCCAAAAGGCTTCCTAACACCCAAAAGAGTCATAAAAATCATAACTTTACGGACATGCACACCCCATGCATGTCTTCCACCATTCTATGTCAAAATAGTGAAAATGAGAACTTTAATCTTTGTGTGGTCCCAAATCACTCCCTAATTCCAGATCTAAAAGATAAAACTCTCAAGAGACACTCTAGATTGATAAAGTTGCAAGATTTACCTGGAGTTCTTCCATAAACTCCAACCAATTAAAAAAGAAGGACTCAAATTGCTATAAAATGCTAGATCTATGAATTTAAAACCATAAAGTTGAGAACTTAAGAACTTACAAATATTCGATGATATTTGTCGTTCCTCACAAATAAAAAAGGGGCTCGCCACATAGAACTGCTCAACCTGATGAATCCCTTGTCGAACAGCTCCTGAAGTTGCATGGGTAAATCTTGCATCTCAGTAGGTGCAAGACGATAAGGCGCCTTGGCTATCGGAGCTGCACCTAGAACTAGATCAATCTGAAACTACACCTGCCTCGTAGTAGGCACTCCCAACAACTCCTCAAGAAACACATCAGAAATATCCAGAACAACAACTACATCCTTTATAGACTTCTTTCCATCGAATTGAGTATTAATGATATAAGCCAAAAACCTTGAACACCCTTACTGCAAATACCTCCCATCCCTCACAAATGAACACATAACTGGCCTTCTACGAGCTCCCTCTGTAACGACGTGAATTTTAAAACAATTTTTCATTTTTCAAACATAATAAAACTCATATAATATTCTCAAAATCTCATGTATCAAATGTCATCACAATAAAACATATCCCAGAATCTCAAAACATAATTCTCTGCCAGTGTGTACAGATCATGCCGACGCCTTCCCGCGATCCTCGCTGGTACCTGAAACACATATCACATAACACGGTAAGCATAAATACTTAGTGAGTTCCCCAAATACCACATACAACACATAAGCCAGTCGAGGCTATAACTCGGTATGACCCTCCGGTCAATGTGTCTTAGCGGGACCCTCCAGTCCCGTAGCTCGTTAGACCCTCCAGTCCGGTCTAGCTCGTTGGACCCTCCGGTCCAGTCTAAATCGTTGGACCCTCTGGTCCGGTCTAAATCGTAGGACCTTCCGGTTCGGTCTATATAACACATGGCATACATATATCACAAAGCACATAAACTCAACATTCACATAACACATAAGACCCTCCGGTCTGCACATAGTTATTACTCTAGGTAATGTATAGTGAGAAGACTCACCTCAGGTAATCTCGGAAAGTCTCGAAGTCGAATATTTGATCTAGCCTCCGGCTAATCACATAAAGTAATTATCTCTAATTAATACGACTCTCAAAGGATAGATTAATCCCTCCCTTTATTCTCTCAGAAGGGGAAAAGACCATTTTACCCCTCCAATGGTCCAATGTCCAAATGTTGACCAAACCATAAAAGTCAACCCCAGTCAATGGTCCAACTTTGACCAGACTCGTCGAGTGCACTCGGGTGACTCGGCGAGTCCATACGTGTCCTCTGAATCCTCCTAAGGCCTCACTCGACTCGTCGAATTAACCTTTCTCTCGACGGTTACCACTGATCACGAATCGTGGTGCAACACGATCCGACTCGGCGAGTTTCTTCCATGAGAATGCTCAAACGACCTCCTGAGGTCAGTTTTGTTTCTCTAACTTATAGATCTGGCCTTCTAACACCCAATAATCACGTAAAGGTCTGAACTTGGTGTCCATGCATGGCATTTTAGGCATGAAATGCCAAGAACATGATTTAAATGGGGTTTTCACTCATAAATACCATCAAGGCTGAATAAAGCAGGAACCTGTGGGTGCTAGAGACCTCCTATGGTCCAGATCTGGAGTTCAAGCCTCCTCATGAACCCAAAATCCTCAAAGTCCCAAAATAAAAGGAAAAGAAGCCCTAATCTTCAAGATGAGAGATCTACTCAAATAAAAGGGAAAGGTTCGAACTTGATACCTCTAATAGAAGCTCTTGGACGAATAAGCATTAGATCTATCAGCCTCTTCTCAACCCTAGCTTGGAATCTTCTTTTCCTTCACCAAAATGCACTCACAAATATCAAGTAAGGCTCAAGACTCTCTCACAAGCTCAAGAGGCGATTAGGGTTTCTTCTCAGTGAGGTGTGGCCGCCAATGAGGCTATAAGTGCATTTAAATAGGTCCCAAACCCGGGGATCTAGGGTTTCCACTTACATCGCCTACTCAGCGAGTCTACTCTTGGACTCGTCGAGTAGTTCATAAAACTCACATGGCCACCCTGCTTCTACTCGACGAGTTATAGCACCAACTCATCGAGTAGATCAATGATCCTCAAAATAAATAATTAAAAATAACATACCTGAAAATCCGGATGTTACAATTCTCCCCCACTACAATCAGACTTCGCCCTCGAAGTCTTACTCTGCAAACAACTATGGATGTTGCTCTCGCATCTCCGACTCCGGCTCCCAAGTCAGCTCGGACCCTCTCCGATGTTGCCACTGGACCTGAACCAGGGGTACCTCCTTGTTCCTCAGCACCTTGATCTTCCGATCCAAGATTGCGATCGGCCTCTCAATGTAATTCAAACTCGCGTCCACCTGAATATCCTCTAGCGGCACAACCGCCGTCTCATCGGCTATACACTTCCTCAACTGGGATACATGGAAGGTATCATGGATCTGACTCAACTCCTCGGGTAGCTCCAGACGGTATGCTACCTTACCCACCCTCGCGGTCACCCTGAACGTACCAATGTATCGGGGCCCCAGCTTGCCCCTCTTCCTGAATCGGATCACTCCTTTCCAAGGAGATACCTTCAGGAGTACGAAATCCCCAACCTGGAACTCGAGCTTGGATCGCCGTCTATCCGCATAACTCTTCTGGTGTCTCTAGGCTGTCAGCAACCTCTGCCTGACCTGCGGTATCAGCTCAGTCGTCTTAAGCACTATCTCAGTGCTACCCATCACTCGCTGTCCTACCTCTCCCCAACAGATGGGAGTCCGACACCTCCTCCCATACAAAAAGCTCGAAGGGAGACATACCAATACTCGAATGGTGGCTGTTGTTGTAGGAAAACTCAGCCAAAGGTAGGTATGTATCCCAACTTCCACCGAAGTCCATAACACATGCTCGAAGCATATCCTCAAGTGTCTGAATCGTCCGTTCACTCTGTTCATCCGTCTGGGGGTGGTAAGCAGTGCTGAAGTGCAATCTCGTACCCAACTCCTCATGGAACTTCTTCCAGAACCTAAAAGTGAAACGTACGTCTCGATCTGACACAATCGACACCGGCACTCCATGCCGCGACACCACCTCCCTCACATATATCTCTGCCAGACTCTCCGCAGAAGAGCACTCACTGATAGCAAGGAAGTGAGTGCTCTTCGTTAGCCAGTCCACAATCACCCAAATTGCATCAACACCCCTCGCGGTCCTCGGCAATTTGGTGATAAAATCCATAGAAATATGTTCCCACTTCCATTGGGGAACCTCTAGTGGTTGCAAATTGCCATGCGGACGCTGGTGCTCGACCTTAACCCGACGACAGGTCAAGCACCTCTCTACTACCCATGCAACATCCCTCTTCATACAGGGCCACCAGTAGTCTCTCTTCAGGTCCAAATACATCTTAGTGGCCCCGGGATGGATCGAGAATCTCGATCTATGCGCCATTTCCATCAGAGTGCTACGTGCCCCGCCCGTATAAGGCACCCATATCCGACCTCGAAAGGTCCTCAGCCCTCGGCTATCCATCACAAACTCGGATACCTGCCCAACTACCCGCTCCCTCTTGAGGTTCTCTGGGCTCACAGCCTTTGCCTGGGCCTCTCGGATGGTATCTAATACCGGAGTCATCACCGTCATCCTCATGCATATATCTCGAATCAGGGCGCTCTCCGCCCTGCGGCTCAGAGCATCGGCTACCACGTTTGCCTTGCCCGGGTGGTACAGGATCTCACAGTCATAATCCTTTATCACATCCAATCATCTCCTCTGACGCATGTTCAGGTTGGGCTGATCCATCAGATACTTCAAACTCTTGTGGTCTGTGTATACAGTACACCGAACCCCATACAAATAATGCCGCCATATCTTGAGGGCGAACACTACTGCCCCCAACTCCAAATCGTGAGTAGGATACCTCGTCTCATGAGGCTTCAGCTGCCTCGATGCGTATGCTATCACGTGCCCTCTTTGCATAAGTACCGCACCCAACCCTGATATGGACGCATCACAGTAAACCATAAAATCCTCCATTCCCTCCGGAAGGGCTAACACTGGGGCTTCGAATAGTCTTTGGCGAAGAGTCTCAAACGAGGTCTACTGCTCTGGACCCCAAGAAAAAGCAATACCCTTCCGGGTAAATCTGGTGAGCGGAACGACAATCTTGGAGAAATCCCGGATAAATCTCCGATAGTAGCCGGCCAAACCCAGAAAACTCCTGATCTCGGTGGGGGATCTCAGTACCTCCCAACTCATGACAGCCTCAATCTTGAACGGATCGACCAATATACCATTCTGATTAACGAGATGTCCCAGGAAATGGACCTTTCGTAACTAGAAATCGCACTTGGAGAATTTGGCATAAAGCCTCTCCGATCTCAATACTCCAAGGATCTCCCTCAGGTGCTCCTCATGCTGCTCACTGGTCCTCGAGTACACTAGAATGTCGTCGATGAACACAATCACCGATCGATCCAACATCGGCCTGCATACTCGGTTCATGAGGTCCATGAACGCCGCTGGGGCATTGGTGAACCCAAAAGGCATCACCACGAACTCGTAACGCCCATAACGAGTCCTAAATGTTGTCTACTGGATATCCTCATCACGCACCCTCATCTGGTGATATCCAGAACTCAAGTTTATCTTGGAAAATCAAGACGCACCCTGCAACTGATCGAACAGATCGTCGATCCTCGGTAATGGATAACGGTTCTTGACCGTTAATTTGTTCAACTCCCGGTAATCAATGCACATCCGGTGTGAACCATCCTTTTTCTTGACAAAAAGGATCGGTGCTCCCCACGGCGAGCTACTCGGTCGGATGAATCCCTTCCCCAACAGCTCCTGAAGCTGTGAGGATAACTCCTGAATCTCCGGTGGCGCAAGGCGATAGGGTGCCTTGGCAATAGGTGCTGCCCCGGAACCAAATCCATGCGGAACTCCACTTGCCTCTCAGGAGGCACACCTGGAAACTCCTCCGGGAAAACATCCGGAAACTCTCGCACTATCGGTACCTCACCGACTGAACTCGGCCTCTCTGCGGCAACTCGTGTATCCATCACATAGGCTACAAACCCTCTACAACCCTGTTGTAGACTCTGTCTCGCTCTGGCAGCCGAACAAAATGTTGACCCAGACCGGGTACCCTCACCATACACCGTAAGTACTCCCCCACTAGGGTCTCGTATGGTCACCAACTGCCACTCGCAGTCTATAACAGCTCCAAATCGGCTCAACCAGCCCATGCCCACGACGACACATACATCACCCATCGCAATCGGTACCAGATCTATCGGGAACTCAACACCAAACATCTCGAGCACACATCCTCGAATCACATCAGTAATATAAACCGCTCGCTCGTCAGCTATGGAAACTCGTAGAGGTCGACTCAACGCCTCTCGTCGGCTACTGATGTCCTGGCTAAACGCTAATGACACGAAAGATCGGCTCGCACCCGAGTCAAATAACAGCAAAGCAGGTACATAACTCACAAGAAAAGTACCTATGCATACCACAGAATAAACATGATATCTCAAACTCAGTATAAGTAAATAAAAGAATACATACCAGCCACGACATCGGGCGCTACGCAGACCTCCTCCGCTGTCAACTGAAAGGCTCTCCCACGAGCCTTCGGTGCCTCGGCCTTCGCTAGCCGGACCTCGGTAGCTCTAGCAGCAGGTGCAGATCCCTGTGCTGATCCCTGAAGTAGTTGTGGGCATTCAGCCTTCCGATGGCCTGTCTGGTTGCAGTGAAAGCAAATTGAAAATCCCTTGGGGAAATCCCTCGCGATATGCCCCTCTTTCCTACACTTGTAGCACACACCCGCTCTGCACACCCCTCCATGGCTCTTGCCGCACTTCCCGCAAGTGCGGCCCTTCGGACGTCCAAATCTCGAATCAGCGGGCTTTGCCCGCTTGGCTGCCGGCTGAGCCTGTACCGGCCTTCTATCCCTCCTCTGAGACTCGGCCTCCTCCCTGGCCTGAGTCTCTAGCTCAATCTCCCTCTACCGGGCATTCGCCTGGAGCTCGACAAATTTCCGCTATGTCGAGTTCGCCACGAACTCACGAATGTCCCTCCTCAGTATGCTCAGATATCGGCTCATACGTGCCTGCTTGGTAGACACGTGCTTAGGGAAAAACAACGCCCTCTCATGAAACATCCATGTAATCACTGTCACGAACTTCGTCCCTTGCTTGAGGGACAAGAACTCCTGCGCCAATCGTTCCCTCTCAACCGGGGGAACATACTCATCTCGGAAAATGGTGGTGAACCTCTCCCAGGTCACCGCTGTAATCTCTGCTGGAGTGAAGTCTGTCGTAACGAACTTCCACCAGTCCTTCGCTCCCAAGCGAAGCTAGTTCAGCGCGAACCGAACTCTTAGATGCTCTGGACAAGAACAGGTGTAGAAGCATCCCTCAATGTCAGAGATCCACCTCATCGTGGCTATCGTATCCTGAGTCCCATCAAACTCTGGTGGCTTCGTGTTGCTGAACTCTCGGTACAGCAACGAGTCACCCCCTGTGGCCTGGCAGCGGCGACGGCTGCGGTGGCTGCAGCAACAGCAGCCTCGGTAAGAGAAGCATACCGCTCATCAAACATCTCAATCAAAGTGGTCTTGATAGACCCAAACATCTCAGGAATCTCAGCTCGAATGGCTGCGGCCACCTCCTCGTGAATCAACCTACGGATCTCTTCATCACTGGTACCACTGGTACCACTGCCTCCTGGGTGGTGGCGCGTCCCAACCATGATGTCTCTGAAATACAACACAAAAGAAGTCAGAGACTCGCTCGAGTATACTCGCACTCGATACTCAACCCTACTTGTTCTTTAGTACCCTACGGATTCTTACTTGGACTGCTCACCGATCCGGTGTTTCCAGTAGTACGGGCCCTATACTACCTTCCACAATGCATCGGTATTCACCCCAAGTCCTCCTCCTAGGATCCCAGATCACAAGTACTCTATATCTCACTAAACTCAGGCTACCCTCCAGTAGACCACTCACAAGCTCCTCGCTGCTACCTACTCACTCTCGAAGTATCTCATAGTAGCAGTAACTCCTAGGGTAAGGCATCACAAATCAGGCCCACTCTAGTCCTAACTATGAATACGTAGCCTACTCTAGCATGCATAACATATCACATAATATCTCATAACACATAATGTAAGGGTATTTTGGGAAATCACCGTTCGGGCGCTGGCTGATCGTACACACTGTTCCGTTCTGCGTTTCTCAAAAAATCTTTTTCTCTTTTTAGAAAAATTGTTTCTTTTATGAAAATTTTTCTCAAGTCCTCAGTTTGAGTTCAGATACGCCCGAAGGTGCATCCGAATCCCTCAAACCAAGGCTCTGATACCAACTTGTAATGACGTGAATTTTAAAACAATTTTTCATTTTTCAAACATAATAAAACTCATATAATATTCTCAAAATCTCATGTATCAAATGTCATCACAATAAAACATATCCCAGAATATCAAAACATAATCCTCTGTCAGTATGTACAAATCATGTCGGCGCCTTCCCACGATCCTCGCTGGTACTTGAAACAGATATCACATAACACATTAAGCATAAATGCTTAGTGAGTTCCCCAAATACCACATACAACACATAAGCCACTCGAGGCTATAACTCGGTATGACCCTCCGGTCAATGTGTCTCAGCGGGACCCTCCAGTCCCGTAGCTCGTTGGACCCTCCAGTCCGGTCTAGCTCGTTGGACCTTCCGGTCCGGTCTAAATCGTTGGACCCTCTGGTCCGGTCTAAATCGTAGGACCCTCCGGTCCGGTCTATATAACACATGGCATACATATATCACAAAGCACATAAACTCAACATACACATAACACATAAGACCCTCCGGTCTGCACATAGTTATCACTCTAGGTAATGTATAGTGAGAAGACTCACCTCGGGTAATCTCAAAAAGTCTCGAACTCGAATATCTGATCTAGCCTCCACCTAATCACATAAAGTAATTATCTATAGTTAATGCGACTCTCAAAGGATAGACTAATCCCTCCCTTTATTCTCTCAGAAGGGGAAAAGACCATTTTACCCCTCCAATGGTCCAATGTCGAAATGTTGACCAAACCCTAAAAGTCAACCCCAATCAACGGTCCAACTTTGACCAGACTCGTCAAGTGCACTCGGGTGACTCGGCGAGTTCATACGTGTCCTCTGAATCCTCCTAAGGCCTCACTCGACTCGTCGAGTTAACCTTTCTCTCGACGGTTACCACTAATCACGAATCATGGTGCAACACGATCCGACTCGTCGAGTCTGCTCATGGACTCGACGAGTTTCTTCCATGAGAATGCTCAAACGACCTCCTGAGGTCAGATCTGTTTCTCTAACTTATAGATCTGGCCTTCTAACACCCAATAATCACGTAAAGGTCTGAACTTGGTGTCCATGCCTGGCATTTTGGGCATGAAATGCCATGAACATGATTTAAATGGGGTTTTCACTCATAAATACCATCAAGGCTGAATAAAGCAGGAACCTTTAGGTGCTAGAGACCTCCTAAGGTCCAGATCTGGAGTTCAAGCCTCCTCATGAACCCCAAATCCTCAAAGTCCCAAAATGAAAGGAAAAGAAGCCCTAATCTTCAAGATGAGAGATATACTCAAATAAAAGGGAAAGGTTCGAACTTGATACCTCTAATAGAAGCTCTTGGACGAATAAGCAGTAGATATATCAGCCTCTTCTCAACCCTAGCTTGGAATCTTCTTTTCCTTCACCAAAATGCACTCACAAGTATCGAGTAAGGCTCAAGACTCTCTCACAAGCTCAAGAGGCGATTAGGGTTTCTTCTCAGTGAGGTGTGGCCGCAAATGAGGCTATAAGTGCATTTAAATAGGTCCCAAACCCGGGGATCTAGGGTTTCCACTTACAGCGCCTACTCGGCGAGTCTACTCTTGGATTCGTCGATTAGTTCATTAAACTCACGTGGCCACCCTGCTTCTACTCGATGAGTTATAGCACCAACTCGTCGAGTAGATCAATGATCCTCAAAATAAATAATTAAAAATAACATACCTGAAAATCCGGATGTTACACCCTCACTGTGAATTGTTAGTTCTCCCCTACTTGACGTTTGAACTCTCACTAGCCGACGCTCGTAATCAATCACTTCACCAAGTCGACTGAGCTAATCCATACCCACAATCACCATCATCTCTATCAACGGAATGGGGATGAGACCGATAAGGAATCTCTCCTAGAACATCTCAAGTACACAACTCCGATATACCCATGAAGCGCTTACAGTGAGGGTGTCGACAATATCTACCACCAAGTTATGATGTAACTTTACTAGCGTGACAAAGAAATTCTTGCTAAGAGAATGCGACAAAAACAAATGGCTAGCCCCCAAATCAAACAATACAAGAGCTGGTACATCATTAACTAGGAACATCTCTAATCACAAGCATAAAAAGATAAGTGTAATTAATGAGACAATAATAAATAAATAGAAATACATACTGATGACAACATCTAGTGCTTCTCTGGCCTCCTCATCCGTCAACTGAAAAACTCTGCCCTTCACCACAGGAGCCTTCGCCTTGCCCCGTCGGCCTTCAGTTATCCTAAATGAAGCTTGAGCGGGTGATCTCATATATATATATATATATATATATATATATATATATATATATATATATATATATATATATATATATATATATATATTGGATAAACTTGGACAGTCAGCCTTCTTGTCGCTAACTTGATTGTAGTGGAAGCATATTAGTGCCCCACCAATGTAATCCCTACTGAAATGCCATGTATGGCAACAATTTAAACAACCAAAAACACCTACATGACAAACTCCCTCGTGCGACTTTCTGCATCAACCCCGAACCTGCTGGCCTCTAGATCAAAGCTCTAACTAAATCTCCTGTTCTCTGAACCTATACTGGTTTGGTGAAATCACTACTGTATGAACCTGTGTTGGCTTCTGCTTCTTTTGAAGCTCCAACTCAATCTCCCGCTCCCGGTCTCTGCTAATCATCTGCTCCAGTTTTTGGCAGCTCGAAACACTAGAAAACTCCTTGATGTCATCTCTCAGCCAATCGTGGTACCTAGTCTTCTTCATCTTCTCATCCGCAGTATACTGCGGCACAAGCAAAGCCTTCTCCCTGAACTTGGCGGTGATCTCCGCCACGGTCTCCATTATCTGATGAGATCCTAAAACTCCCTAGCCAACTGTTGCACCTTAATTACATGCATAAACTCTACCATGAATCTTGTATTGAAATATGCCAAGGTCATAGCCTCAATGGCCTCCACTCCCAGAGCAAGGCCTACACCCTCTTACCAATCACGAGCTCCATTTGTCAACAAACATGCATCAAATCTACTATTCGATCCCCCATGGTAGAATCTAGTCTGAAAATCACACTTGATATCTGCAACCCAGCACATGCTGGCAATGGAATCCTTCTTCTCGAAGAACTCAAAATCCCTACAAGCACGTAAATCATTGAAAGTGAGAGTACGAGCCTAAAACTGACGAGCGGTCAGCTTTTCTCGAAAGATCCGCATATGCTCATCCATAAAATCAATCAAACCTTCCTTGATACTACCAAACATGAGAGGCGTCTCTTCCAAAATAGCTCTTGAAACCTCTATTGCAATAAGCTCGCATAACTCAGCATCACTAGATCCCTAACCTACGCTTGATCTAGAACCAATGCCACCTCCATGATGGGTCATCGCCATGCTGAAAAACAACGAAAAGGTCAAAATATAATCATAGAGTCTCCTACACTACAAGATCCTTATAATCTTTATGACTTTCCTTGACTCGAGTATGTATCATGTGCTTCCAATAGTATGGGCCCCATACTACCTTCCCCACATATCCGTACTTTCCTCAACAATCATCCAAAATTTCCTAGGGCACTTCCATATGGCCACATACTCAAGTCCTCTGATAATAGCGACCAACACAATAACACACTTCCTTGACTTCCTATGATTCCACTTCCCACATGTGCCGAAAGATCTCTGGTGACATTGATTAATTATCTCACGAATGCAGGTCATGCATAATCAAAGTAAAATAGAAGTTCGAAAAGATGTCTCTACCCTAAGGCCTTCATCAAACAAGAACATGCAATAAGTCCGAGTCAAACATTCTAGGGCTATCTAATCTATATTATGTACCACCCTAATGCATTCATCAAATATTTTACTAGCATTATCATAAATCCTAAAGCATTCCTCTATCAACACATAATAGGCATAAAATGAATCTCTTTAATAGGCATTCTATCATGCACCCCTGAGAAGATTCTTCGCCTAACATTAGCATACAACTCGTATCATATCATGCTAAACATAACATTCATGTATGGATATTCTAGGAATTACTTACTTGAGCTTGACTGATTACATGCATCACACCGTAATTTTCTTTTGAAAACCTTTTTTTAGAAAATGTTTTCTTGTGAAAAGAATTTATTAATTCATAAGTTTGAGTTCAGACGCACCTCGTGGTAGCCTGAATCCCTCAAGCCAAAGCTCTATTACCAACTTGTAACATTGCAAAAATACTAGGAAATTTTTTTAAATTTTTAAGTAAATAAAACCATTACATAAACTTTAAACATCAAGTAATCCAAAACATAAGTATATTGTTTTCAAATATTAGAGTAATCACAAAATCTCATAGCGCGGAAATCATCAGCGGATGCAATGCTATCAAGCTGGCTCTTTTCCCCTGCTAATGGAAGTACCTAAAATATTTAAACTTAAACCCTAAGCACAAAGCTTACTGAGAGGTTTTTAATAGAATTTAAAATCTCAATCCAATGAAAGGAAGCAGTGCTATAAAATGGCTTGCCAATACCGCCATCCACACCACGCATATTTTGAATAACTTCAACCCACAGTTCATTAGGATGCATTCTGATTCTCCAAATCCATTTTTATAATAGAGATCTACTAAAAGCAAAAATGCTCCCAATACCAAAACCGTCTATATCTCTACTAGCTAAACATTGTTTTTCCAAGCAACTGAAGTCATCTTTTTATCTTCCAGATCTCCTCCAATAAAAAATTTATTTCGAAGAGACTTCATAATTTTCTCCACAAAAATTAGCACTTTATATAAAGACATATATTAAGTAGGTAAATTCTCAAGAACCACTTTAATCAAAGCTACTCTACCACCAATATAGAGAGTACGAGCCTTCCAAGAAGTGAGTTTATTTTCAAACTTCACAACAATCCCCTTTTATTGGAGATACACGACATATTAGAACCTACCGGAACACCAAGATATGTCAAAGGGGAAGACATAGCCCGACAACCCAAAATCACAGCCATGTCATTAATCTCCCATAAGAGACACCAATACCCAACAACTTACTTTTTTGAACATTTATTTTAAGACCAAAAGAAATAAAAAAGCTACGCAATATGTTAATAAAGTCACAATAGATTTCCAATCAAATCATTCAGTTTGAAGAACTTGTGTAATCGGCCTATGACTAGGTTATAGAAACCCTGAATACACCTCGGCCATCAATAGATAACACATAGAGGTTATGTGACATTGATCCCACTAGCGCATACAAGTGACACAAGAGTGATATACAAATGGATTGCATAGATTTGAGTTTAAATAAGGGATATTTGATGCTTTTATAATTCTGTTTTAAAAAAACATATTATGTCATGGTTGTTGAATGCATCCAATAATCCATGATATACTTTTATTTAAAATCACATTTTAGCAATTTTCTTTTATAAAATCCATATTCATGTAATCAACGCAATCAAATTTTAAATTAATAACTAGTATTAAGTTTTATTGTTTGTGAGCTAAATAAAATTTATAATCTTTTTATTAAAACTTCCTTTTATAAAACAAGGTTTGGAGTTTGATAAGTCTCTAAAATCTCAATTTTAAACTTATATAATTTTAATCCCAAAATTTACCATTAGCTAGTTTTAACGATAAAACTCATTTTATTTTTAAAACTACTTTTTACCATCTTATGTTAAAAGATAAATGTAACATTCCAAAAATACTAGGAAACATTTTTAAATTATAAAGTAAACAAAACCATTCCATAAACTTCACAAGCCAAGTAATTCAAAACATAAGTATATTGTTTTCATAAAAATATCAGAGTAATCCCAAAATCTTGTAGTGCGGAAATCATTGATGGAAGCCATGCAATCTCGCTGGTTCTTTTCCCATGCTACTGGAAGTACCTGAAACATTTAAACTTATACCTTAAGCACAAACCTTAATACGTTTCCCAAAATACCATATACCATACATAACAGTCGGCCCCGCCCTACGGTGTATTTCAACCCCTTGTGCACGTTATGATCCCACCATAGTCTTACAATCACTTATGTTGCTACAACCCCGCTGCAGTCTTTCCCCCGATAGCTCCACCATGGTCTTCCATGCAAGTGTTGTGATCCAACCACAGTATTTCATACAAGTGTTGTGATCCCACCACAGTCTTTCATGAAAAAGTCACATAGACAATCTAGCATACCAGGACACCTAGTGTCCTATATAGTAAAGTGAGAAAACTCGCCTAATCAATGATTTGAAATCCACTACTCAATATCCCATAGAATCAACTACACGAACCTCCTAAACCAATCAAAAGCTAAACCTCAGGCTATATGTCAAAACCTCTCCAAGTATAACCAAAACTCAGATTGGTCAAAAAGTTAACGGCCGTGGTAAACATCATCCATCATTTCATGGCCAACCAGTAACCACACCATGGTGGCCACTTGACAAAACAGACGCGGATCAAACCCGCCACCGTGTCGTGGTGAGCAATACACTGCGCCGTGGAAACTAATCCAAAATAGCTTAATAGATTAAGAATTTAATCCATTAAGCCAGCCACTCATACTTTCCAGAAGACTTCCTAGCACATAAAAGAGTCATAAAATTCATAACTTTACGGACATGCACACCTCATGCATGTCTTGCACCATTCTAGGTCAAAATAGTGAAAATGAGACTATTATTCTTTTCATGGTCCCAAATCACTCCCTAGTTCCAGATGTAAAAGATAAAACACTCAAGGTACACTATATAAGTTGCAAGTTTTACCTAGAGTTCTTCCATAAAGTCCAGCCAAATCCAAATGAAAGACTGAAAATGATATAAAATGCTAGATCTATGAATTTAAAACCACAAAGTTGAGAACTTGAGCACTTACAAAGGTCCAAAAGGTAACCAAGGTGCTGGATCTTCCACAAGACACTCTCAAACTCCAAGGGGGTGGTGCTTATTCCTAATAAATGCCACAATACACGCAAAAAAAAAGTCATAGAACACAAGACAGGAGGCTAGGGTTCGAAGGAAATGTTTTGGAGAGATAGAGGTCAGGGTTAAGAGGAAACCCTAGCCCCAACATTCTTGAAATAGGGCTCAAGATCCGAGTGCTAAGGTTTTGAGGTAATGACAGCACCAATCCATGGTCAAAATAGAGACCATTTCTTTGTGACAAGGAAATCACCATGTCATGGTATGTTTATCACCATGTCGTGGTCTGGGTCATAATGCCAAAAATCAACTATTTTACATAGACTTACATACCATAAACTCACACCCTATGTGGTTGCTACAATAAATTTCATTAAAACCAAACTCATTGTGATGTTATTTATGTTTAAAAATACTATTGTGCATGTAAAATCTAAGTTAATAATTATAAACATAATATTCACATAAATATAACAAACACAAGCATGCAAACCATATGTGCATAAACAACCAATAAACTAGTGACATACTGACATTTTTGTGAGCCATCACGAAAATATCAAGTTCAATCCTAAGGGGCATAAACGAACCAAAAATCTTGTAATGTTTATATATTTCTACTTACTTCAACACTTCTATAAAGTTTGAGAAAATTAAATTATATCAAGTTTACAAACTTTTGATCTTCAAATGGCCACCATCTTCATTCTTGTTACATTTTTATAAAAATAAACTATATCTAAAACTAATCTATTACTTACAAAAATAAACAAAATGAATAATATCTATTTAATTATACATACCATATGAATAAATTAATATTACAACTATTTTAACAAATTAACAAAAATACATTCACAAGAGCTCCATGGATAGTTTATGCACATTATACACACACACATACAAACACACACACACACACACACACACACACACACACACATATATATATATATATATATATATATATATATATATATATATATATATATATATATATATATATATATATATATATATATAATCAAAATTATATAAAACAACACTTTGCTTTTCTAAGATAATTTATGATGACAAAAATGCATGTAAACTTTTGTCACTAAAAGATAACAATTATAGAGTTGTCATAGAAAATATGTGTGGATTTTCTTACAAAAAGAAAACCATATATGTTTTCCAAAAAAAAGATTATAACAAATAATCTAATAATCTAACCAATCTTGCAAAAATGTTTCTAATACCAATTGTTCGATTTTCTTAAAAAACTAATGTAATTATATAGTCAAAACTACGAGATTAGCAATGGAAGCAATTTTAAATTTGAAAAATCTAAAACTGTTTTACCCACCAAGGATCATTTTGCAAAGCATGAAAGATTAAAACACAACCATAGGATGAAAAAAACTACAACATTTTAAGACTTTGATCCTCATGGGAGGTTGGAAGTTGATGAACATGGCTAACTACTTAAAAAGAGCTTATCTAGAAGACTTTTATGAATATTATCGCTTGTCCAAGTATCAATCACAAACTTATGAAATCCTCCATTTGTAGCTGAGAATTAAAGAAGCGGAAATTAGTAGGGCCAAAGTAAACCACTTTTTACTTTAACAGAATCGACCGATGATCTGGAATATACTTATTTACCACCACAACTAAAACGCCAGCAAACATATCAAGATTCGAGCCCTATGTTTTTTAGCCCACGACGACACCACGTCGTTTGAAACATCCCAAAAATACGGTACAAAAATTTTGTTTTAAATTATAAATAAAACTATAGTAATCCAAATCATCTCATAAAACATAAGTGATAATATCTCAAAACATCTTATCAAAACATTGTATCAAAATCACATGTCCAAATATCAGAGTAAATCATCCCAGGCTAAACGCTGTAGTGTGTGCAATGCAATCATCCCGAGCTCTTCCCCTTACTAGCAGAAGTACCTGAAACCAAAACTGAAAATTGTAAGCACGAAGCTTAGTGAGTCTCCCCAAACTACCACATACCATACACATAATCACATAATAACATACTTTGGGCCTTGCCCGCTACATCGGGCCCCGCCCGACATCGGACCGAAGTCCGGTATACATATAACATATCAACAAGCTTATAACATAAACACATAACATAAACATATAAACATTCATCGGGCTTGCCCCGGCATCGGACCGAATCCTGGAACATATAAACATAACATATAAGCATTCCTCGGGCTTGCCCCGACATCGGATTGAAGCCCGGAACATGTAAACATAACATATAAGCATTCCTCGGGCTTTCCCCGGCATCGGACCGAAGCCCGATACATATAAACAAGTACATCCAAGAATCACGAAGACATCAAGCATACAAACATTCCTCGGGCTTTCCCCAACATCGGACCGAAGTCCGAAAACATATAACCTACATCGGGCTAACCCTGACATCTGACCAAAGCCCGTAACATACTAGCATACATATATAGGCCGACATTGGTGCCGTCGACCCGTTCATACCGGAGGAAACTCACCTTAAATGTCGAGAGAAGTAGCTGAACGTCTCTGCTCCTGCAACCGGCTCTACTCACGCCCTATACAGAACAACCCCTTAGATACCATTCCTTACATCAAGACCCCTTCACGGGTCAACCTTGGTCAAGTCAAGGTAAAAGTCAAAGTCAATGCTCAGTCAAAATCAAAGTCAACACTCCGAGTTGACTCAACTCGTCGAGTCACCCCCTGACTCACCGAGTTCCCTTTCTACTCGTAGTTATGATAAAGTGAGTCAACTCGTCGAGTTCCTCCTCAGAATCATCGAGTTCTACCCTATTCAGAATCGGGGTAAATCGACTCAACTCGTCGAGTTCCTCTCTAGACTCGACGAGTTCCTCAGTCTGTTTGGGCCATCTTAATGGATTAAGCTCCTAATCTTCAGATCTAAGCTGCGTGCCTCTCATATATACTGAAAATGTCCTTTTAAGGGTAAGGTTTCCAACTTTACCCGTTAATACCTTTACTTAATGGGTTTAGCTCAAACCCTAACTATTTAGGACCTAGATCTTGGTCCACAAGCCATCCATATTCCGAACTAAAGCATACAAACAGAGATCTAGACCCTAAGCACTACATGAACACGTAAAGCTTCAACCTTTCACTCCATGCATGGCCTTTTGGCGCTTAAAATTCCAAAATGACATCCTATGGCTTGCATGGGGCTTCAATGGCCATAAAGTTTGCACCTTTATGCCATGAAAGCCCTCCATGATTCTAGATCTGAAGGTATACTCACTTGGGACGTCTATATCCCAAAGATCAAGCTTCTTGGACCAAAAACCCAATAAAATGCAAATAAAGAGATTTAAAAAGCTACTAAGCAAGTTTGAGACTTGCTTACCAGAAAATGATGATGAAGAAATGGAGTCACTGGATCTACTAGCTTCTTCTTGAATCCCCAAGCTTCTCCTTCTTTCACAAGCTTCAAAACACACCAAGTTTCACTCAAAAATGACTCACAAGCTCAAAAACGCATTAGGGTTTCTGAATATAGGGTTTGGGACTTGGACATCGGAAATGAGGCCAACAAGTGGGGATTAGGATGCTTAAATAGGGTGCAAAACCCCGAAATTAGGGTTTCATTCTGGCAACCCTACTCGTCAAGTTGAGGGCTCTCAACTCGTCGAGTAGGTTACTTAAAACCCGCGTCAAATTCTTGTTTCTACTCAACGAGTTTGGGGCTCCCAACTCATCGAGTTGCTCTACAAAAATGAATGAATTGCAATTTAAAAGCGTACCAGGAACCATGCATTACAACTCTCCCCACTTGTCTTAGAGTTCGTCCTTTAAGTCTGCTGCATCGGGAAACAACTCCGGGTAGTGCTACCTCATCTCCTCCTCGGGTTCCCAAGTCCACTCTGAGCCCTTACGGTGCTACCACTGCACCTTCACCAATTCAACCCTCTTGTTCCTCAACTCCTTCGTCTTCTTGTCGAGAATAGCTACTGGTCTCTCGATGTAGTTCAGGATATCATCAACCTGTATATCCTCTAGAGGCACAACTGCGGAATCATCCACTAAGCAGTTACGCAGCTGGGAAACATGAAAAGTGTTGTGGATCTAGCTAAGCTCTGCTGGAAGGTCCAATCGAATCGCCACCATACCCACCCGGGCTATAACCTTGAAAGGACTGATGTACCTGGGGCCCAGCTTTCCCCGCTTCCTGAACCGGATGACACATTTCCAAAGTGACACCTTCAGGAGAACCATGTCGCCCACCTGAAACTCCAAGTCTAAACGGCGCTTGTCGGCATAGCTTTTCTGCCGACTCTGAGCAGTCTGGAGCCTGCTCCGGACCTGTTGGATCCTCTCAGTGGTCTTGAGTACTACCTCAATACTTCCCATGCCCCACTGACTAACCTTGCCCCAACATATTGGGGTCCTACACTTTCTCCCATAGAGCATCTCGAAGGGAGGTAGATCTATGCTAGTGTTGTAGCTGTTGTTATACGAATATTCCGCTAACAGAAGATACGTATCCCAACTGCCACCGAAATCCATTACACATATGTGTAGCATGTCGTTGAGAGTCTGAATTTTCCTCTCGCTCTGCCCACCCGTCTGAGGGTGGAAAGCGGTGCTGAAGTGGAGACGAGTACCCATCTCGTCGTGAAACCGCTTCCATAATGGGGAAGTGAAACGAACATCCAGATATGACATGACCGAGAGAGGCACTCCATGTCGTGCCATTACCTCACGTATGTAGATCTCGGCCAGCTTCCCAGCCGATATACTCTCCTGGATCGGGATAAAATGAGCACTCTTGGTCAACCGATCCACGATGACCCATATCGAATCTACTCCACGTGCGGTCATGGGAAGCTTCGTGATGAAGCCCATAGTGATATCTTCCCATTTCCACATGGGAATGTCGAACGAATGCATCTTGTCGTGTGGTCGCTGGTGCTCGACCTTGACCTTCCTGCAAGTCAAGCACCGCTCCACATACCATGCTACGTCGCGCTTCATTCAGGGCCACCAGTAATCAAGGCGAAGATCTCGATAAATCTTCGTCGCCCTGGGATGGATGGAGAACCTCGACTTGTGGACCTCATCCATCAGAACATGTCGTACTTCGCCCCAATACAGAACCCAGACCCTCCCATGCAGGGTCAGTAACCCACTGCTGTCGTAATCAAGTGAGGCCACCTGGCCTATTATCCGCTCGCACTTCCGGTGCTCTTCCTTCATGCCCTCGACCTGCGCCTCTCTAATCTGCTCCAACAATGGAGTAATCAATGTCATCCTCAGACATATGTCTCGAATCGGAGCCGCCACTGCCTTGAGGCTCAGAGCATCGGCCACTACATTGGCCTCGCCCGGGTGGTAAAGGATGTCACAGTCATAGTCGTTTACCACATCTAACCACCGACGCTGCCTCATGTTCAGATTCGGCTGATCCATGAGGTACCTCAAACTATTGTGGTTCGTGTAAATGGTACAACGAACCTCATAGAAGTAATGCCGCCAAATCTTAAGGGTGAAAACCACAGCCTCCGGCTCTAAAGCATGCGTCGGATAGTTCTCCCCGTGAGGCTTCACTTCCTCAAAGTGTAATCTATCACGTGACCCCGTTGCATCAATACTGCACCCATGCCCATGATCGAAGCGTCACAGTAAACCACGAAGTCATCGACACCCTTTCGCAAAGTCAGAATTGGTGCCTCGCATAACCGCTGTCTGAGAGTCTCGAAGGATGCCTGCTGCTCAGGCCCTCAGCGGAATGTCACCGACTTCTTGGTCAATCGGGTCAAAGGAACAACAATCTTGGAGAAATCCTGGATGAATCTCCGGTAATAACTCGCTAGACCAAGAAAACTCCGAATTTCAGTTGGAGACCTCGGAACCGCCCACTGCAACACGACTGCTATCTTGGCCGGATCAACCATAATACCCTTCTGGTTGACAAGGTGCCCCAAAAACTACACCTCGCGTAACCAGAACTCACACTTGGAGAACTTTACGAAAAGTATCTCCCTCCTCAGTGTCTCCAACACCTCCCTCAAGTGCTCCTCATGCTGCTCCTAAGTCTTGGAATAAACGAAGATGTCATTAATGAAGACTATCACAGACCGATCCAACATCAGCTTGCACACGCGGTTCATGAGATCCATGAACGCGACTGGAGCATTGGTGAACCAAAACAGCGTCACCACGAACTCATAGTGACCATAGCGATTCCAAAAGGATGTCTTCGGCACATCGTCGTCCCTGACTCGCATCTGGTGGTAACCCGATCGCAAATCAATCTAGGAGAACCAAGATGCACCCTGTAGATGGTCAAACAGTCATCAATCCTTGGGAGGGGATAACGGTTCTTCACCGTTACCTTATTCAGCTCTCCGTAGTCTAAGCACATCTGATGCGACCCGTCCTTCTTCTTCACAAACAGGATCGGGGCTCCACATGGCGAACTGCTCGACCTGATAAATCCCTTGTCCAACAGCTCTTGCAGCTGCATAGACAACTCCTGCATCTGGGGAGGAGCCAACCGAAACTGTGCCTTGGCTATCGGAGCCGCACCAGGGACTAGGTCAATCCTGAACTCAACCTGCCGCTCCGGAGGTATCCCAGGCAAATCCTCCGGGAATACGTCCGGGTACTCTCGCACGATCGGTACATCATCCACTGTCTCCTTACCTTTATCTCGGGTATCCATAACATAGGCGACATAACCTACGCAACTCTGTTGAAGGTAGCGCCTCGCTCTCGCTGCTGAACATAGAGTCGGTCCACACTAGGACCTCTCGCCCTGAATCACTAACCCTCCCCCACTAGGAGTCCGAACTCTCACTAGTTGTTGCTCGTAGCCCATCACTGCCCCATTGGGGCTCAACCAGTCCATACCAACTATAAGCTTATTCCGTCACAGGGGAATAAGGACTAGATCCACAGAAAATTGCTCATCGAATAACTATAATGTACATCCTCGATGAACCCTCGCAACCCGAACAGTCCTATCATCTGCTATCTCTATATCAAGTGGGCAATCAAGCTCCCCTGGAGCCCCTACGAATCGCTTGTTGAGCTCGAGTGACACAAAAGATTGGGTAGCCCCCGAATCAAACAATACCAGAGCATAAATATTGTTCACAAGGAACGATCCTATAATGAAACACATAAACATAAACAACAATCAATATAAGTAAAGAGATAAGGAAAAGATACATACCTGTCACCACGTCGGGAGCTGCACGTGCCTCCTTTGCTATCAACTGAAAGGCCCTGCTCTTCGCCACTGGCGCCTCAGTCCTGCTTTGACGGCCATCTGTAATCCTCAATGTAGCAGGAGTGGGTGCTGCCACCTATCATGCTGCTGCTAAACTCGGGCACTGGGACCGATTGTGTCCCCTCTGATTGCACTCAAGAAAATCAGATTTGATACTGTCGTGGTGGTGGTAGTAGCTGTAAAATCTCTGCTCACATGACCAGTTCGGCTGCACTTAAAGCAGCCTGAACTCCCTGCCTTACACGTCCCCTCGTGCAACTTGCCGCATTTGCAACAACGGCTGCGACCCTGTTGACTCCTCGGTCGGTGGTCTGATACCTTGGCCTTCTTGCCCGTACTCCCTGACTGAACCCCCTCAGGTTTCGTCTTCTTCTCCATCTCCAAATCCAACTCTGTCTCTCTTGCGAACCCTATCAATCATATCCTCCAGCGTCTTGCAGCTGGATCGGCTCACAAACTGGCCGACATCACTCCACAGCATCTCATGATATCGGGCCTTTTTCATCTCCTCGTCCGCCACATACTGTGGAACGAGAAGGGCCCTCTCCCTGAACATGGCGGTGATCTCGGTCACTGTCTCAGTCGTCTACTAGAGATCTTGGAACTCCCTAGCAAGCTTCTGCACTTCAATCAAAGCTGCAAACTCGGCCCTAAACCTGGCCAAAAAATCACTCCAGGTCATCGCATCTAGAGCTGCATCATCTCCAATGGCATGTACAGACTCCTCCCACCAGTCTCGTGCTCTGTCCTTCAGAAGATAGGAAGCCAGTCAGACGTTGTCCCCCTCGGGACAACGGATCGTACAGAATGTGTTGGCGACATTACCCAACCATATGATGCTAGCAATGGGGTTCCGAGCCCCATGGTATTCTGGAGCTTCGCAAGCTCGGAACGGATGGGTTTTGAGCATTCTAACACTCCTGAGGTGTACATCCAACCGTAAATACCTTAGATCTATGTTTTCTCTATTATACATGCAAACTTTCATTTTCCAAGGTATTACCCTAACTAGAATACAAAACTTTGATACTTGGGTAATAAAACAAGTTAGATAACATACCTTTTGTTGTAGCTTGTTGCCCTTGATGTATTTGCCCTTTAAGAACTTAGCACCAATAGTGTGAATGCCTCAAATGGAATCACAACACATCTAGGACAAAGGATGCCATTTTTAGAGAGAATCTTGAACCCAAAATCGTCCATGAACTGCAAGAACTAGTAGTTTTTGATTTTGGCTATGGAGTCACATATTTATATGTGGGATTCCAAGGGTCACGGGTTAACCGTAATCCATACCCATGGGTTTATGATCCATGGTTCATGTGGCCCAACTCTTTATGTATCCATACTTAAACTTAGTCCAACATGGATCATAAGCCCAACATATAAATATAACTAATTTACACAATTAGTCCCCATTGATTTAATTAGTCTCTTTTGATCACTAAATTAATTCCAAATCAATTCTTGATCAATACTAATTTAATCAGATGATTTCATATTAATATATTAGAACTTATAATATATTAATAAATCATAAATAACCTCTTCCAAAAAGTTCATCCTAACAAATTGTCCTGATGATATGCAACCCAAATGGACCATGCTACTCTCGGGTCAAGTACATACCAATTATATTTATGGGCTTAGACACCCAATCCAACAGTCTCCCACTTGGATAAGTCTAATAACTATTATTGCAAGTACGAATCCACAACCCTACTAGCAATCGTGGCTCTTAAAAACCGTTGTCGAACGCTGATCTAGTTAATGACGCGTCCATTAGATAAGGGATCATATATTCCTCCATTCTACAAGATATCATATGGACCGAGACATGGATTATGATCATTCTCTCTGTCCATATGTTGTTTCCCAATTTCCGATTTATGACGACCGACTAATTGAACAAATCAAATCAGTCTAGGCTCGGAAGAGCGCTTAGGGTTGTCATCACTAAATCATCGAAGGGCCCACAGATATCGCTTTTATCCCTCCAAGGGTAAAAGGAATGGACAAACTTCGACTCAAATGCTTGCTTGTACTTACCATCAAATCACACACAACGATATGTTTAATAACACCAAGTTACTGGTGCATTTACATATGTCAATGTGCAACCGAATTGTAAATTACAACTCACATGTCTTGGTTTCAAGAATATAAGATAGTATCGTCTCATGATCACTCGTGATAAAATCCATGAAGTGATAAAAATGAGTGTGGGTTGAATCCAATACTCGAATCTTATTCCGGGAGTACTCATGAACACTGCACCTATGTCTAACACAGCTAGACAAAACTATAGACCTATTCATGACAGTCTTGCCTCAATACCTACTTCCAAAGTATGATCAACAGTGGATGGTTTGAATAACCTAGTTATTCGGGAAGTCAAAACATGCAAAGTGAAACACAAGAATAATACTAACCCTATATGGCCCAAAAACTTTTGAGTCATATTGATTACTCATTATCCATTGTATAATGTTTCGAATAATCAACTTAATACTTGAATTAAAACAATAGTCATGCCATGCTCCAAGCATGCACACTATGTTTTTCTAAACAATAGTTATGCCATACTCCAAGAATGCACACTATGTTTGTCTATAGTCCTTGGTTTGTGAAATAGATCAATTGAACATATCTTCAATGAAACTCATTTCACAATTCCAAATCTTTATCACCAGTGTAAGAATTCCAAATTCTTGTCACTACCAGAATGTGTTAGATTCTAAACTATCATGCAATGATTCCTTTGTAATGTCTAGGTACCAAAAGTCACAGAGACTTGACCAACGATATTACAAAGTATTCATTTGGATATTGTTGCAAGACAATTCCATGGAAGCGAAGTCTCAAATTCAAAGTACATTCCTCTGAACATCCTTCTTTCATTAAGTTTTCTAATCTTTCACAGACTTAAAGAATAACTTCCACTTCTGGAAACATTTCCATATTCCCATTTTGACTATCACTTCTGAACAAGAGTTACCTCTTCTCAGAGTATGTCAATATGGTCCTTTCCAAAATTTTAAATATACTTCCAATTGTCCATGAGCAACCAATCTTTGGTAAACCTCAGATTGTCCTCGACAATGGCTTAACCATTTTAGTCATATCTGGTTCGATTCCTTTTTCCCTCTTAATGCCCTAGGCATTTGGAAAAATTAGAACACGAGAATATTATAGCATATGCAATCGATCTTATACCTGAAGCATATGGGATGCGATTCATCATGTCTAACATAAAGACATGATACTTGATCAGTCTTTTACTATAATATTTCTATTTGCCATGTTCTCATAATTCGAATTATGAAGAGGTATGTCGTAATCATAATCAAATTTTGAGAACGCAATTAACATTTCTATATATAGAATTTCCTTATGTTGAACCATTCCAACATAACATTCATATATATTTGACTAAATTTTATTAAAACTCAACCTAAGCTTTTAGATTTGAAATGAAGTATAAATTCCTCTCCCTTAATTATAGCAAAACAAATATTCAAATCCTGCAACTTTGCGAATTTGAACTTTTTGTTTTCTATAATTAACATTGCTAACTTGCAACACTTACCATAATAATTATGCTCCCACTAGCATAATAATTACTAGCATACATTTATACTCAAACTAGCTTTGACATGTACCCAGAAATCAGTTGGACTTCTAGAAATCAATACTTATTGACTTTCATTACCAAAGTTCAGATTTATGATACGAGATGCTTCGATAAGACTTTATCTAGGCTTTTTAAACTTATACACCTTTCCTTAGATAGCTCACATATGTGTCTAAACAATTGAAGAACTTACAGCAATAAGTCTCAAATGTTTAGAATTTTTGCCATTCCTCACAATTCAAATTATGAAAAGGTATGTCGTAATCATAATCAAATTTGAGAATGCAAATATCACAACTGCTATCTCTCTAAAATCTATTTAGTGAGAGCGTTACCTCACAATCATTTTCATGAATCAGAGAGAAACCATATGACACTTAGATTTTATGGTTTATGTGTTCCTATCCATGTGAATTTTTCAAACCATAATCAAAAGACAAGGTTAGTGACGAATCCAAACTCATATGGATTGAACTTGTTTAATCTTAATTTCTTGCCACTTGGCAGCATAAGGGCCTACCATTGCTTCCAGGTTGTTATGCAAATAATTGAGAACTCATAGAACTCACATGCATAGTCAACTTTAACTGGAATATGCACAGAAATAAGAATATGTCAACACGATAGGTGACAAACCTCAAGTCGTGTGCTAGTGATAAATAATAGGTTTTCTTCTCGATCAGTTCTTGAAACTTGTCAAGATCTATAAGACTCCTACTGACCTCTTGACATATAAGATTCTCTGTCAAGAACCATTCCTTGACAAAAAAATATTCAAGAGTTAGTGCGGATTCTTATCAAGATAAACACTTCACACAATTGGTCTTAGTTGGTCTTTGTCCTTACCAAGACATCACAACTTACCAATTTCAATTGTACAAGAGTAAAACATTTAACTCTACATTTAATGAGTGTTATAAACCTTTCCTAATATTATGTCACTCAAGGCACAATCTTGGAGTATGACTCTAAGACTTGTTTTGGAACGAGGTATGACTCATCTTATTGATTTAACCATTTCAACAATTCACGATTCCTCTTCTTAGCCATACAAATGCACTAAGATATCCTTAAAGAATCAATTGTGACATGGTTTTCATAATCATTAAGATGTTCATAAAACACGATACTCAAGTACTCTCCCATCTTTTCAGATTGGAGAAACTTTTATCTTTCTGCCCAATTTGATTCTTCTCATTCGTTCTGCCATACGTTGAAACTTTTCCAAAGTTTCAAAATTATACTTAAACTTGTAAGCATAACCATATTTACTAAACTTTAGTAAATCATGACAAATAGTCTTATCGTTCTCTGTGGTGGACCTGACTAGTGCACACCCAGTGTACCTGATCCCCTAGTGCTTCACTTGACTCACATATATATGTGAACAAGGAATTAGTCTTAATTTCCCAAAGATGAAGGTTCTCATTCATCACACACTACGAGTTGCATGATTCCAAGTTTCAATCCAACTGAAACTTGGGTGATGAGAATCTTTCCTTATTTGGTAAATTATAACACTACCACAAATGAAAGAATCAAATTCATATTCCAATATTGCTATCAATAGAAACATATAAGCAACAATTTTCCATAAATGCCATTGTAAGGAAATTTTAAAAATAAGATAAATTTCAAAAATTTTATTTATTTATAAAAATTGCGGAAACTTATCCATACAATGCAAATACAAGTGAAAATATGTTTTTATCTATTCCTAAGCAATCTATCATAACTCTTAAGCAGCAGCTGAAAAAACTGATCATCAAACCATGTGATCGAAATCCATCTTTTCTCGATCAGACTCAGCATACTCCTCCTTTAAGCTTCCTTTCAATTCTTCGATTCTTCAAAACATAAAAATGTAATTACATTACATCATGTATTAAGAATCTCCAAAATAGGAACTTAATAGAGTTAGACAGTGTATTTTACCTGAAGTAGAGTCAAAAGTTTTGACTTTACCATCCTTGTGATCTTTAAGGTAAATATGACAGCTTAGCAACCAATGCCCCTTCTCTTGGAAATAGAAACATATGGACTCTTTGGGAGTGGCACATGGGACAATCTCAGACTTAGCCCTTCTCTTTACCAATTAGTCAACCAGGTTGACTATGGCCGATCCCTTACCATTGGGAAGAGAATGTTTTCTGGACTTCCAATGTTACCATTGTCAATATCCATGGAAATTTGGGGAGTAGATCTTCTAGTCAAATTTGCTTTACCAATGCACCAAATCATTGCTGATTTAGCAGCATTAACCAAATATGTCAGATCAATAAGGGTGATTTCGTGGTCTCCTATATAGTTGTCCTTAAGGGAACCCGCTATATGACTTAGGAAGTGATTGAAGAAACCAGTCAACCGCCAACTTCCTTGAGACTTCGACACCCAACTCTCCCAGCTTGTCAGTATGTAACTTCATCTCCAAGACGTGAGTACACACAGACTTTTCTTCCTGCCAATAGGGCTTTGAGTGACCTTAAACTTGTGGGTTAGGGAGAATGATTGGAGGAGGTAAAGGAAGTGAAGTTCCACTAAAGCACAAGGAAGGGATTAATCTTTCACCTTGATTGCCTTGTGGAAATCATAGTTATAAAGAAGGTTTTTTCAAAAGAGTCGGGAAGACCATAGTTGTCTAAAATCAGACAGTTATGAGGGAGAAATTCAATTTTAGTTGATTTTAGTCCTTAATATAACATCCAACATGAAATATTAAGGCTAGGACCCAAAACAATACTTTACAATTCGGAAGAGGGATGCCGTAATCTAAATTGCAAAATATTTGAAGGTAGGTAAATGACGATTTACCAATTTCCACCACGAAAAACGAAAAAGAATTTTAGGTTTTAAGTGAATTGAAACTCTGAGATCCTTTGAGATTCATTGAACAATTCAATGGCATGTTTAAATCTCGATTGTGCCCTTCAAGTTTGTGACTGGGATGTCGAGGATCACAAACAAGGTGTGAATAACCATGCAAATTAGCTTGGTACACCCAATGTTACAACCACCTAATCAATGTGCCGGTTAACCACACACGCTCCATTGATCTATGATTAACATCAAGCTACCCTTTGCCACACACTATCAGTCCCAGATTAGTGTGCCGGTTAACCACACGCGCTCCACTAACGACTTAACAAGGTGCAAAGTGCAATTTCATGAGTTAGCACCAAATTCACATTTTCCTAAGTAACTAACATTGGGAATTTATAAGTGTTTAGTTACTTAGTATTTCATTATACTTTTAATGAGAATTTAAATGTCCTGTCAAACCCGTTCAGCTAACGACCCTCCACCAGTCAAGGAAGCGGTGGGTGAGAGTGGACACCCATTAAACTACCATTTTATAGGCAGTAACCTTATACCCCCCCTTATAGACCGGCTTCGTGAATGAGGCCTACTAACGGTAAGACTGACTTTACTCTTATACATATATATATATATATATATATATATATATATATATATATATATATATATATATAAATATTAAACCTATAATATTAGAATAGTATAAGGGTTGAATTTTAAACTTTTAAAACTCTAGGGTTTGGAGTATTCAAAAATTGAAACTTTACAAATTCCAAAACTTTAGGGCAAGTTTTGAACTATTCAAAAACTTTTGGAATCCATAACACATGAGTTTAATATATACTTTAATGAAAAGACTCTTGAAAATCCATAACTTGAGGACAAGTTATGGAGTTCATAAAAACATTTATGGAAAAAACTCTTCAAGACCATAACCTATGATTTTAATGAAGTCTTTTAAAAGAATTTTTTTTTTCATTTTCCATAACTTGAGTACATTAAAGGCCATAAAGATTATCAAATAAACTAACAAGCATGTCAAATAATGTCCATGATCTAGATTAAACTCATATGAACAAGATAATTCATATCAAACAAATTTCATGTAATTAGCATAATCATATAAACTAATACAAAACATGAAAATTTGACAATTATCTTATAAATTGGATAAGCATGATCATTACCACATCAAAAACAGGTTTAGAACTTCGAAAACAGCTTAGGGTAATGATCCTAGTGCGATTCTAGCCAAAAATATCGAAAATCTGCATTTTGGAGCACCAACTCGTCGAGTGCAAGAACAAACTCAGCGAGTTGGGTACTCTAACACTCCTAAGGTGTACATGCATTCTGGAGCACCAACTCGTCGAGTGCAAGAACAGCAGAAAATCGATTTTTCAAGCTTAAACAGCAAGTAGCATCAAGTATATTTGAAAAAAAAAATCCTAGGCTCTGATACCACTGATGCGTTTTGAGTACTCTAACACTCCTAAGGTGTACATGCAACCCTAAATACCTTGGATCTACATTTTCTCTATTATACATGCAAACTTTTATTTTCCAAGGTATTACCCTAACTAGCATACAAAACTTTGATACATGGGTAATAAAACAAGTTAGATAACATACCTTTTGTTGTAGCTTGTTGCCCTTGATGAATTTGGCCTTTAAGAACTTAGCACCAATAGTATGAATGACTAAAATGGAATCACAACACATCTAGGACAAAGGATAACATTTTGAGAGAGAATCTTGAACCCAAAATCGTCCATGAAGTCCAACAACTAGTAGATTTTGATTTTGGCTATGGAGTCACATATTTATATGTGGGATTCCAAGGGTCATGGGTTAACCCTAATCCATACCCATGGGTTTATGATCCATGGTTCATGTGGCCCAACTCTTTATGTATCCATACATAAACTTAGTCCAACATGGATCATAAGCCCAACATATAAATATAACTAATTTACACAATTAGTCCCCATTGATTTAATTAGTATCTTTTGATCACTAAATTAATTCCAAACCAATTCTTGATCAATACTAATTAAATCATATGATTTCATATTAATATATTAGAACTTATAATATATTAATAAATCATAAATAACCTCTTCTCAAAAGTCTATCCTCACAAATTGTCCTGATGATATGCAACCCAAATGGACCATGCTACTCTCGGGTCAAGTACATACCAATTATAGTTATGGGATTAGACACCTAATCCAACTGGAACTCCCTAAATGTCAGCGTGCACGATCCCATCATGGCCACCACCTCGGTGCGGAATACACTCAATCTCTCATCCAAAAGCTCCAAGATGCCCTCCTTGATCGTCCGAAGATCACATGAGTCTGGTCTAAAATTCTGCGTGTGATCTCAGATGAGATGAACTCCCTCATCTGGTCATCAAGCTGCCCGGCTCCAGAGCCCGAGTCTGATCCTTCACCGGCACCTGAACTGCCGACTGGCCTAGTGCGTAGTGTCACCATACTGAAAAACACACCATAACAAACATCAGAATACTCATCATATCTCGAGGGAGCACATATACTACAAGTTCCTTGGATTCATCTCAGCCTTTCTTGATTCGAGTACGGATCCTCTGCTTTCGGTAGTACGGGCCCATACTACCTTCCACATCTATATGCACCTTCCTCAAGAACTGCCTTGACTCCACCAAGTCTCTTCTACTGATACTGTTGTTCTCACGCTAATCTCATCCTAGGCTTGCCCTAGGGTAATCACCAACCCACTCTCCGTCATCAGCTGCATAAGAAGTCCCTGCTATTTCCCCCGAACTAGCTCGCGAATACCATTAAATATCACTAAGACAAGATAATTCTTCGAATGAGAGGTCCTACCCTACAACGATTAGACTCAACGAGAGCTGCAAAATAAGGATAAACCTAACCTTCTGAAATTATTTAGTCCTCCCAATATGCAACTTAACATATTCGTTTACTAGTTAGTTAAAGATAACTAGAACTCCTAAAAGCACAAAGCAAGCAACATTCGAGCATTGAGTAAACATAATCAATCATATCCTAATCAGACCATCATATCTAGGGGTGAGCAAACCCAAACCAAGAAACCGAGAAACCAACTAAAACCGACGAAACTGAAACCGAAAAAACCGAAACCGAAGCAAAACCGACGGTTAGGGTTTGAATTTTTTAAAAACCGAAAAATCGGGTTCGGTTTCGGTTTTTACCCAGAAACCGACCCATCCAACCCGAGAAACCGACCCATACTTAAAACCGACCCATACTTGATTGTTTTTTGGTTGTAATAGACTATTTCGGGCTTTGGTTATGACTTGTAATAGACTATTTGTTATAATACTCATGTGTTTTTGAAGTATTCAACTTAAATTTGGTGTTTTTTGAAGTATTTAACTTGTTGCTTCATTTATGAAAAATGGGTTAAAACCCAAAACCCATGGGTCTAAACGCAGAACCCGTGAATGTATGGGTTGAACCCAAGAAACCGAAAAACCGCCCAAACCGACCTCAGAACCTAAGCAACCGAACCGAACAGAAACCGATCCTATTGGGTTCTGAAAACCAGAAACCGACCATTTAAGGGTTGGGTTTGGGTCCAAACCCGACCCAAACCGATCCATGCACACCCCTAATCATATCACTGACTAATCAGTACTAGCATGCAGTTCATAAAGCTCATACACATATAACAGGCACATAAGGCATCCTTCCTAGATCCTTAGCCCTAATCTAGCATGAAATTCTCATAAACATATCATAACATAAACTTGTATGGCTAATTTGGGAGTACTTACTTGAGCTCGGCTGATTGCATGCACCACACCCTTTTCTCTTTTCAAAGTTCTTTTCTCTTTTCAAAATTCTTTTTATAAAAATGATTTTCTTCTGAAAATTTTCATACCAAGTCCTCAGTTTGAGTCCAGACACACCCGAGAGTGTGCCCGAATCCCTCAAACCAAGGCTCTGATACCAACTTGAAACATCCCAAAAAATACAGTCCAAAATTTTCGTTTTAAATTATAAATAAAGCCATAGTAATCCAAATCATTTGATAAAGCATAAGTAATGATATCTCAAAACATCTTATCAAAACATTGTATCAAATCACATGTCCAAATATCAGAGTAAATAATCCCAGGCTAAACGTTGTGGTGTGTGCAATGCAGTCCAACCGGCTCTACTCACGCCCTATACAAAACAACCCCTTATATACCATTCCTTACATCAAGAGCCCTTCACAGGTCAACCTTGGTCAAGTCAACGTCAAAGTCAAAGTCAACGCTCAGTCAAAATCAAAGTCAACACTCCGAGTTGACTCAAGTCGTCGAGTCATCACCACGACTCGCCGAGTTCCCTTGCTACTCGTAGTCATTATAAAACGAGTTAACTCGTCGAGTCCCTCCTCAGACTCATCAATTTCTACCCTATTCAGAATCGGGGCAAATCGACTCAACTCTTCGAGTTCCTCTATGGACTCGACGAGTTCCTCAGTCTGTTTGGTCCATCTTAATGGATTAAGCTCCTACTCTTCAGATCTAAGCTTCATGCTTCTCATATACACCGAAAATATCCTTTTAAGGGTAAGGTTTCCAACTTTACCCGTTAATACCTTTACTTAATGGGTTTAGCTCAAACCCTAACTCTTTAGGACCTAGATCTTGGTCCACAAGCCATCCATATTCCGAACTAAATCATAAAAACAGAGATCTAGACCCTAAACACTACATGAACACGTAAAGCTTCCACCTTTCACTCCATGAATGGCCTTTTGGACCATAAAAGGCCACAATGACATCCTATGGCTTGCATGAGGCTTCAATGGTCATAAAGTTTGCACCTTTATGCCATGAAAGCCCTCCATGATTCTAGATCTGAAGGTAAACTCACTTACGACGTCTATATCCCAAAGATCAAGCTTCTTGGACCAAAAACCCAATAAAATGCTAATAAAGAGATCTAAGAAACTACTATGCAAGTTTGATACTTGCTTACCAGAAAATGATGAGGAAGAAATGGAGTCAATGGATCTACTAGCTTCTTCTTGAATCCCCAAGCTTCTCCTTCCTTCACAAGCTTCAAAACACACCAAGTTTCACTCAAAAATGGCCCACAAGCTAATGCATTAGCGTTTCTGAATCAAGGGTTTGGGACTTGGAGGCTGGAAATGAGGCCAGAAAGTGGGGATTAGGATGCTTAAATAGGGTGCAAAACCCCGAAATTAGGGTTGCATTCTGGCAGCCTTACTCGTCGAATTGAGGGCTCTCAACTTGTCGAGTAGGTTACTTAAAACCCACGTCAAATTCTCGTTTCTACTCGACGATTTGGGGCTGCCAACTCGTCGAGTTGCTCTACAAAAAGGAATGAATTGTCCAAGTATCAATCACAAGCTTATGAAAATCCTACATATGTAGCCAAGAATTAAAGAATGGAAAAGGAATAGGTCCTAAGTTAACCACGTTTTCATTTAACAGAATCAACGAATGATCTAGAAAATACGTATCTAACACCTCAACAAAAACGCCAACAAACATATCAAGAAAAGTATCTGAGGCCAAAAATCTGTCAAGATTACTTATTTTAGAATCCTACCTTTCCTTCCAAGTAAAAGAATAACCACCCAAATCAACATCTATCAATTCTGCATCCAAAAAAATTCATTAAACTAAAGAGCTTCTTTCTATAGAAAAACAAACCAAATCTTTCAGCAGCTTCCTGAACCTCAATAAAATCTCCTATGAGCAACACCGTATCATTCCACCTTCTAATTAGCAACAAAATGGTAGCCCGTAAATTTCTTTTCCCCATCAAAGATTGACGAGAATAGATAGATACGAACATTATAGGAGTATTTGAGTGCAACCAAACCCCTTCAACAACAAAAAAAATGATCATCACAAATAAATTTATGTTATTCGAAAACAAGATTATTCCAAACACATAAAATACCTCCCGTAAAGCCTCTAGCTGAACTACAAAAAAAACAAAAAAAAACTGTTACCCCACATCTGACGGATATAACAAAGAACAATATGCACAACTTTAGTCTCCTGAACAACAAGAAAGTTAACCTGATGTTAGTTGCATAAATTTTTGATCAATATCCTCTTCCCCAAACCCCTAAAACCTGGACATTAATGGAGAGAACATTTATTGATAACCAAAAATGTTCTCCATTTGCAACTATTATGCTCTCAAAAGCTTTTTCATAACCTGTCATATCCCATCCAAGTCGTTACCCACAACAATAGTAGCTTCCAGTTGATCAATCATTGAAAAACCTGCAGAATTTTTAATGCAACTGAAATAAGAACGATCCTCCATATCCTTCATGTTTAAACTTGCCCATTTAGAAATAGTTTCGCTGGCATCCTCAACCTCTCGTACATCAAACCCGTTAATATCAGTAGGTATGTTATCAAGTTCAGACACCGGAGGGGTAAAACCGGGGGAAACTAACGTTCCGAGTCCGAAGTTTCATGAGTTTGGTGCACAAAATCAGTTTGAAGTTGTGAACAGTTCACCGAGATGAAATTTTTATGTTTCCTATTACAATCATCCTCTTTAGCAATGAGAGACTCAAGATGGAAAGGGATGTTATCAATTGTGTCATTAATCTTGGTCTCAACCACATCAGGTAGACCAATCTGAATAGGAGGCTTATTCGATTCACATGGACGATCATCCAAAAGTAACATTATTTTGATATTACTTTTGCCTTAATATGTTAAACACTACAAAAGTTCAATGCATGAGACATATTTAAAAAAGTAATTTGCTTGTTAATCATTTCATATTTGAATGTTTTTTTCTCATTGAATAAATTAGTGGCCACTTCATATCCATTAAACGTCAACGCAACATCTTTAATCCATAAATTACAAACTAGGAACTCTGCTTGATTCAACCAATTCGTTAAACTATGTATTATGGATTCTCTTAAAGAAGATATAGTAATGTAAACAAATTTCATAAAATAACATCCAATCACATATAGTGAGATATCAAGTTGAGGTTCTTATCGATTGAACGTCAACATGGCATCTCACTATAGTTGAATTTTTGTCACATAGAATGCAAACTAAGATTACGTTTCATTCATGCAACCAATTAATGGAACTATGTATTATTTTTAGATAAGATGACAAGTTAATATATACATTTCATACAATATCATCCGATTAGAAATATTGAAGAGTCTACATTCAAATAGAGATGCAAACTAAGGCTAAATTTCACGTTACAGTTGAAAAACTAGTCGTTAGCCAGTTAAAATGATGTTTATTAGAAACCAGTTATAAGGTAGTTGAGAAAGTAAAATGATATAAAAAGGCATGTAAAAGAGTATATCATGAATATATTTTTTTATTAGAAACCAATTTAGTAAATTTTATTTTAATTTGATGTATTGCAATATATTATTTTAATTTTATGTATTTTAATATATTTTTTTAGTTAATGTTATTGTGAATTATGTTTTAATTTTATAAATGTTAGACATGATGAAAAATAACAAAATGGATGAGGGCTTCAAAAAAATGAGGGTAAATTCAATAATTTTGTAAAAAGCTTTTAAAAATGTTTGATGTTTAGAGATTGTTAAAGTAAATAACATTTTGTTTGATAATGTCAGTAAAAATATGATAAGACAAAATAAAATAAAAAGTAGACAAGATGTCAAATCTTGGATATGCTCTTATAAGATATTTTATTATTATTATCAAAGATTGTAACACCCCTCGCGTGGGCATATTGGAAATAGCCTTTAATAAAATCTTTCACAATAATTTCATATTTTTAGTTTGCAGAAAAACGATCCCAAATTTTAATTCAAAATATTTTACAGAGTTCAAACGCTGATAACGGTCCCAAATAAAAAATTTCCCAAAACATTTAGTGGTTTAATAAAACAAACATTTCTGGCAAGAGTGTTACAACAAATATCAAAACCATCATTTAACAAGACATTACAAATCAAATATTTTCTAAATATTCAAAGCTTATGAGTCTCCTAGGTTTCTGACAATATCTACTATCCTGCAAAATGTATCACGTGAGTGAGGCTATAGGGAGCCTAGTGAGTATGATCCCATGGGTAGACATTATGGACGGTGTATGAATGCACAATGTGGTTCATACACAAATATACAAACCCATGGCTTCTCAAAGTAAAAAAAAATCAACATCAAAAGTTATCTTGGGGTAAAATATTACATAAGTGAAAGTACATTGTCATTTATGAAAAATCACATATAAACTTCACAAGTGAATAAACATTATGAGGTAGATATACCTCAAGTAAAAGCTTCTCAATAATCAAAATCCAAACAAGATCGTATAGATCCAAATAATACTTATACGAGTTACAAAACACTCGGAAATGATAGTCCGATCAACAAATAAGTATACAAAACTTGATACTTTTCCATATATATGTATATATAGGAAGAAACAATCCAAATGGATAATGCAATACATGTAACTATCCCAAAACATATCAATCTCAAAGTCTAGCTCAAAACAATCCTTGGATGTGAAGAACTCATGACGGACAACCAACTTTTGTACTCACATCCGACAACAAAATAATCACGGTGGGTGTGAAGAACGCACAAAAAATGAAATTGTTGAGTCACCCTTACACCAACAAACAGGGCATTAGGGGCCATCCAACCTAAGTTATACGAGGGGTAAAGAGCCTCTGCTCGTGCACACGAGGATCATTTAGAAATCTACTCACAAACAAATAACAAACAACAACCGTCCATCTGGGTACCTGGGACCACACAATCACACCCATCTTAGCATGATATGCATGTATGCAATAAGTAGGATGCCAAAAATCCATTTTCTAAAAAATAAGCATTTTTTACTTCATATCAACCAAAAGCATTTCTGAAAATATAATTTCATGAATGAAAACACAATCCCCATATGGGCAACTGTCAATCAAGTATATGTTAGATAGTTTCAAAACACAAAACAATAATAAGGGATGAGTATTCCCGATAACTTTCATTGAAAAAAAATTGTACCCATCATACTAATGGATGGGTTTAACACCACCCCCCACACACACAAAAAATCCATTTTTCAAAACATGTCCTTAGTTCAAAAAGGACGCCCCAAATGATAAACTATGATTACGAGAAAACTTAAAATATATTGTACATATAGTCTCCAAATCATATACATACATATAAATTTCAATAGAGGGGAATTGCATGTAATATACTTATGGTAGGGACAAGTGTTCCAAGATAAGTGTACTCGCGTTAAGCCATAATCTTCCAACACCAAGTTCCTTATTCACTTGAACTATGTCACTTCAAGCTCCAAACTTCCCAAATCAATCACCTAATATCATTTCAATGCGTCAAATGACTAAAATTCCCATAGACGGGTCAAATCGTCATTCTAAGCTCAAAATACCCCAAAAATGTCCTAATATGGATCATAGAAGCAAAAGGGAACAAAATGAATGAGCCAGACCCGAAGCATAAGCATAACACAAAACTGAAAACAAGTCAGGATAGTAATCGCATCACGCCCAGCGATGGTCCACACGATAGAAATCGAAACAGATGTAAAAAATTTGGTTTTGTTTCTCATTTAGCCATCCCACTTTCAATAAAACTCCACTACAATTTATATGACTCAAGTACATCAAACATAGGTTATAATACTTCAAAAAACATAACAAGGGTCGCCAATTCGTTCATATTATTGGACTAATCATAAAACGTCTAGATTTTTTATAAAAATCATTTAAATCGTCAAAGAGGATAAAAACTCAAAATTTAAAGGTGTTGTTTTAAAAGCACAATTCATTTGACTCCATGCTTACAATAAAAAAAACAAAACCATAGCATGAGGGAATAAGGATGCTATAAAATCTTTAAACTTCAAGCATAACCTAATTGTTGGATTAGGTGTCTAAGCCCATAGCTATAATTGGTATAAACTTGAATTGATAGTAGCACAGTCCTTTTGGGTTTCCCTCAAACCTAGCAATTGGACATGATGATTTTTAGAGAGAGAGAGGTTTATTTACTATTTGATTAATAAATTGAAATATATAATTTGTTAATATATTATGAGAATAATATATTAATTAGAATTAGTAATATTTAATTAATAATTAATAAGAAATTAATTGGAATTAATTTCGGGATTAATGGAATTAATTAAAGTGCAAGGTCTAAAGTGTAATTATTAAATAGTTGACCAAAAGGCTCCAGAACCTTCCACCAAGAGGGTGGACGGTTTCTAGAGGATAATCTACGGTTTCTAGATTATCCTATGAGGATAAATATGGAGCTGGATAATTACCAATTTGAAATATTATTATTATAATCAGAGTAAGATTATCTAGGGCTTCCTTGTTGCACTATATAAAGGCCCCCCTAGGCTTTGATTTTCGGCCATCACTTCTTTCCCAAGGGTTGGCCGAAAATTTGCTCTCCTCTCTCCTCTCTCTATAATCTCTTTCTTGCTAGCTTGGGTGTGAGCCACTAGAGGCGCGACATTTGTGGTGCTTGCTTCCAAAGCTTCCACAAGTCAATGATAATTGTTATTTGCTATAATAACAATAGAGTATGTAATCCTAAACCCTTTCTTGTGTTTTTCGAATATTGCCTAGGGTTTCTAGGGTTCTTATTTTGATGTTCATAGTTATAGGTTCAATAGTGAAAACATGGATCTTGTTTTAGGTTGCATGCACACTTTAGAGTTTTAAGTTTGTTTTGTTATGCCTAAAACCCATCAATAGTATCAGAGCATTTGGTTTGTTTTCAATTGAATTTGTTATAATTATCGAATTTGATCAAATTAGGGTTTATGGAAATTAAACCCTAAAGGGATTAAATTTCGAATTTAGGGTTAGGGTTTTTGAAATCCTAACCTTCCTCCCCAAGTTTCGAAATTAGGGTTAGGGCTTTGAAACCCTAACCTTCCTCCCCAAGCAATTTCGAAAATTGATAGGTTGTTAGGGTTATTCAGATTTTGGTAATTATCATTTTACTTTCCTAAAAAAAGATAATTAAAATTGGATAAATCCTATACCCTATATTTTCGAAAATTTATAGGGTAGGGATTAGGATTAAATTATTTGATTAATTTAATTAGATAATCCTTATTTGATTTAATATATTTAATTTAATGTTAATTAATAGATATGTATTAAGTCATTTGGTTTATTTTTATTTTTAAGTTATTTATTAATTTTCGAAATTTAATTATAAACCTACTATTTTGAAACGTTTTAAAATACACCTTATACTATATGTAAAATTAAAAGTTTAATAATTACTATACGTATAATACTAAGTCAGTCGAACCGCTTGTACGCCTCATTCACGAAGCTAGTCCATAAGGGGGTATAAGGAAACTGCCTATAAAATGTAAGTTGAATGGGTGTCCACTCTCATCCATCGTTTCCTTGATTAGTGGAGGGTCGTTAGCCGAACGGGTTTGATAGGACAATTAATTCTCATTAATAAGTATAATGAATTAAAAGTAACTAAACCCTTTTATAAAGAATCATAATCTTAGTTACTTTAGAAAAATGTGAATTTGTATGCTAACCCATGAAATTGAACATTACACTTTATAAGTCGTTAGTGGATCGTACGTGGTTAACCGACACACTAATAGGGACTAATAAAAAGTTGTAATGGCTATCTCATAAATTATCATTGTTGATGGAGCGTGTGTGGTTTACCAGCACATTAATTGAGATGATAAATGACAATGAGGTTACCAAGCACATTTGCATGGTTATTCACATCTTGTTTGTGATCCTCGGTATCCCGGTCACAAATAGAAGAGCATAATCTGAGATTAAACATGCCATTGAATAGGTTCAATGAATCTCAAAAGATCTAGGAGTTTCATCAAAGCTTATTTTCCTTTTAAAATTTTCGTTTTCTATTGGTGGAATTGGTAATTTGTCATTTACCTACCTTTATAAAACTTACAATTAGATTACGACATCCATTTTCTAAGTTGTGAATTATATAGTTGGATCCTGGCCTTAATATTTCATTTTTGGGTTGCTATATTAAGGATTATTCTTATCTAACTAAAACTAGCTTCCTTTTACAAATGTCTACTCCAAATGATGCTTCTGGTTCCTCCTCTTCCAATCAAAACTTCTCGTTGTTGAACATCTGCTCAAAGCTGACATTATAAGGAACCAATTACAACGAATAGATGCGCAACATCAAAACGACACTTCGTTTCGAGGACAAGGAGTACGTCCTTAAGATACAACTAACTGAGATTGACAAAGAGAAGGCCACTCCTGAAGAATTAGCCGCCAACAAGAGGCACTACAATTATGCAACAAAAGTTTATTGCATCATGGTTGCCACGATGACCCTTGAGTTGCAGAGATTCTATGAGTATTACTGGTCGTATGAGTTGAATAAGGACCTTGTGGAGAAGTACCACAAGTGAGCTCGTTAAGAATAGTACGATGTGGTAAAGTCCCTCATGCATGCAAAATGAAAGAGGGAGAATCTGTCTGTGGCCATGTGCAGAGAATGAAATGCTACGTAGAGCCCCTTGTTAGGCTTAATGTGCACTTTGATGAGGACTTGGCTATTAACATAGTCTTGAAATCCTTACCAAGTTGTTTTGATTAGTTTATTCTAACCTATCATTTGAACAATAGTGAGACCACCTTGGCTCAATTGCACAACCTCGTACAGACAGCTGAAGAAGGTATGAAGGGAAAGGGTACTGCCTCCACTCCTGCTAGTACTCCTGTTTTGGCCATTGGTCAAGGGAAGGGGAAGAAGAGGAAAGGTCGTCCAAAGCAAAACTGGAAGGCAAAATCTCATGTTGGGTCGTCAAGCAATGGAGCCAAAGGTAAATCCAGTTCTGATGCTCCTCCTATCTTTGGTCCCAAAGAGAACACTTGCTTTTACTACAACGGCAAAGTGAATTGGAAACAAAGTTGCCCGAAGTCTCTGCAAGATATTAAAGATGGCACGGTGAAGCCAACTTCTGCAGGTATATACACTATTTTATCTAATAAATCATCATCTTCTCGTTCTTGGGTCCTTGATACATGATGTAGATTTCACATTTGTTAGATTTGCAGGAGCTAAGAAGAAGTGAGGAGGTGGAGCACGATAGAATGAACTTGATCATGGGGAATAGGCGATCTTCACATGTCACCAAGATTAGAGTTCATAGTCTACTACTTAGTAATGGTGTTAGTTTCGATTGAATAAATTGTTGCTACTCGTCAGAAATGATAGGAAACATTATTTATTTTCATGCATTGTTCATAAAAGGTTTCATATATTCTTTTAATGATTTGAATGGTTCAATTTCTGCTTATAAATATGGTATTTTTTATTTTGAAGCTTTACCTTGTGATGGTGTGTATGAAACTGTGATGTGTGTAGACAATTTAGGCAATAGTATATTTCAAATTGGTTCGTCTAATGGTATAGACAAAGCATGCTTATGGCATTGTCGTCTTGGACATGTTAAAAAGAAACGCTTCGCCCAACTCCAAAAGGATGGAGTGTTGGAATCATTTGACCTAAGGCCGAATGATGCATGCGAATCTTGTCTTTTGGGTAAGATGACAAAATCACCTTTCACTGGATCTTGTGAAAGACATGAAGGTTTGTTGGACCTCATACACATAGATGTGTGTGGGCCCTTCAGATCCACCATAAGGGATTCAAATCAATTTTAAGTAACCTTTACATATGATTATAGTAGATATGGGTATATTTACTTAATGAAACATAAGTCGGAAACCTTTGAAAAGTTCAGATATTTTAAACATGAAGTTGAGAATCAATTGGGCAGGAAGATAAAGATGCTCCGATCAGATAGAGGTGGAGAGTATCTTAGTATTAAGTTCCACGACTACCTCAAGGAATGTGGAATAGTTTCATAATCAACACCTCCTAGGACACCACAACTTAATGGTGTGGCTGAGAGGCGCAATCGAACCTTGTTGGACATGGTTCGTTCCATGATGAGTCGAGCTTCTCTTCTAATTTCGTTCTGGGGGTATGCCTTAGAGACTGCCACCCATATTCTTAATCTTGTCCCAACTAAGACGGTTGCCAAAACACCTCACGAGGTGTGGACAGGGAAGGTTCCCTTGTTAGCACATATCTAGGTTTGGGGTTGTGAAACTTTCGTTAGACGAGAGACCCACGGCAAGTTTGAACCTCGCAGTGATAGATGTATTTTCATCGGCTAACCATAGAAGTCCTTTGGATATTTGTTCTACAGACCTAGTGAGAACGTGGTATTTGTATAACGAAGAGGAGTCTTTCCCGAGAGAGAGCTCATATGCAAAGAGGACAGTGGGAGAACCATTGACCTTGAAGAGATTCAATAATCAAACGATGAAGGAACCTCTGAAGACGTTGGGGTTCATCCAGAGGAAGAGATTCCAGTTGAACCAGTTGACAACGAGATCAAGTCCATGTATGACAATCATGTTTGGAATTTGGTTGATCAACAACCTGGTCGCAAGACAGTAGGTTGCAAATATATCTTCAAGAAGAAGACCGACATGGATGGTAATGTGCAAACATTCAAAGCATGAATGGTTGTGAAGGATTTTACTTAAACCCCGTGGATTCACTATGACGAGACCTTGTCATCAGTGGCTAAGATAAAATCTATCGGTATCATGCTAGCCATAGCTGCCCTTCATGACTATGAAATTTGGCAAATGGATGTTAAAACCGCTTTACTTAATGGGAAGTTGGATGAGGATGTTTACCTGAGTTAGCCAGAGGTTTTTGTTGATCAAAATTTTTCCAATAGAGTGTGCAAGCTTGAGAAATCCATCTACGGGTTGAAACAAGCTTCTCGCAGATGGAATCTTTGTTTCGACAAGAAGGTAAAAGAGTTTGGCTTCTCTAGAAGTGAAGATGAGTCATGTGTATATGTCAAAAATAGTGGGAGTATAGTAACCTTCCTAGTATTATATGTTGATGACATAATTCTGATAGGAAACAACATTTCAAATTTGCAAGAGGTTAAGTCTTGGCTTGGAAATTGTTTCGCTATGAAGGACTTAGGTGAGGCTACCTATATTCTGGGGATAAGAATTCTAAGAGACAAGATTAAAAGACTAATTGGACTTATTCAAATTACATACTTGGAAAAGGTGCTAAAACATTTTAGTATGGAAAAATCCAAGAAAGGAGAATTTGAAGGGTGAATTGCCCATCCATAGTAATACCAAACTGAGTAAGACTCAGAGTCTGAGTACTGATGCAGAGATAGAAGAAATGAGTAGAATTCCATACGCTTCTGCCGTTGGATCTATCATGTATGTTATCACATGTACTCTCCCTGATGTGTCCTTTGCTTTGAGCATGGTCAGTCGTTATCAGGGAAATCCAGGTAAAGCTCATTGGATAGTAGTTAAGAATATTCTCAAGTATCTGCGAAGGACTAAGGACTGGGTCCTAGTACTTGGTGGAAGTGATCTATTCAGAGTAACTAGGTATAGTGACACCAGCTTTCAAACAGACAGAGACAACTTCCGTTCTCCATCTGGTTGGGTGTTTACCTTGAATGGAGGAGCAGTTACTTGGAAAAGATCCAAGCAAGAGACAGTGGCTGATTCTACCTGCGAATCAGAGTACATAGTGTAACATCCCAAAAATCAAGGGTAAAAATTTCATTTTTATTATAATAAAAACACTAATGTAACTTTATCCAAACATTTAAAAGCATTTCAAAATAAAACAATTATCAGAGTTCATTCCCAAAATCACATATTGCGAAAATCACGGGTGTATGCACTACGATCAAGTCAGGCCCTTCCCTTTCGAACCGGAAGTACCTGAAACCATAAACCATAAACTGTAAGCACAAAGCTTAGTGATTTCCCTAAATACCACATACCATACATATCATACGACCCATACATGTCATATATATCCAATCAATAAAAGTGATATGTGCCAACCATAGTCTTGCCATTATGCACGAGCCGCCTCATGGTCTTCCTTGCCAGGTCAGGGGCCAAAACCCTGGGTCTTACAGGCAAGCTCCAGGATCTACCTACTGGTCTTCCATTCAAGCATCACAAACACAACTAGCATACAATCTACAACTACTTAACTAATAATTGCCAGAGTTCAGACTGTGGACTTGCATACAGTTTGCTAGGAGCCACCTCCTGGTCTTTCATACAAAATGCCAAGGGTTAACCCCGGGTCTTCCTATAATACATAAACCAAATGGGTCGGCATTAGTTCCTTCGACCTATAGAACAATGAGGAGACTCACCTCGAATACAGAAGCTCACTAAAAGAAATCCGTAGATGCTGCCCGGACGACTCCCCGTATCATAAAAAAATACACCCCGTTAGCAATTGGGTTCCAATCTATGGTCCATAAACCATGCTTGGGGTAAAATGACCATTTTACCCCTGACCCAACTTGAACCAAAACTGATGCCCAAATACAATAACCAAAAAGGCTCGAAACTAAAAGATCCACAAAGGCCCACTAACAGCCCAATTTTCCAAATTGGGCCCAACCTCCATATGGGCCTTATCCTAAAGCCCAATAATTTCCTTAGTCCCAAAAAGTTGATCTTAGATGGCCCAAAAGGCCCAAAGCAACAAGGTGGTTCAAAGATGCGAAGCCCAAAACACAACAAGCCCAAGCCCAATTGAACGTCGTACGTTGGGCGTACACGGAAAATCCAGATCGTGACCAAAACAAGGTACGTTGGGCGTACCATCAGTTACGCTGGGTGTAACTTGACTCATTCCAAAACTGATTTTATGACTTAACCACTTAACCCATTTGCACCCAAAATTCAGTGAACGTTATAATAAAGCTCTTAATGCATAAAGTTGGCACCTTTATGCATTTGGATGACTTATTAGGACCTAACAACCATCTTAATCCATTAAAACCCATTATAATCCAACTAGAACGTGCATGGACCATTCTTAAACATCAAGCAAGCATTTTTATGAACTAACAACATTAGAAGAGGCAATATCTATCACTCCAAGCTCCTAGAGTGGCTCAAACTCACACGGAGAACTTAATACACCATAAAAACCCTTAATCTTGCCCTAAACTCAAAGTAGCATAAAAAGAAGTCAAGATAAGAACTTTTTACCTCCTCAAGCTTGCCAAGAGATTAAAGATTCTAGATCTATAACCCCAAGGCTACAACAAGCTTGGTCACCAAGATCCACTTCCTTGAAATAACACTAAGGACCCTTCAAAATCACCTCCAAGATCAAGTATGCACCACCAAAGGGAATTAGGGTTCAAAATTAGGCTTAAAGACAATGGAGACTGAGAAATGAAAGAGCGTTGAGCTCATAAGGATGTTTAAATAGTGCCCAAACCCTAAAAATTAGGGTTTGGCACTCTACTCATTACGTTGGGCGTACTCACCTAGGCACGTGCCCTCTTCCATGCACGCATGGGACCAGCTTGCCAACTTTTTCCACCAAGGGCTATTTCTGCCATTATTTCAAACTAGTCTAACTTCCTCATATTAAGTCTGGTTCCAATGAACCTTATATCCGCAGAAAGGTGGTGAGAAGCCCTACGCTCGTAACAACACATCATAGTCTCAAAACTTCCCGAACAAAACCCGAAATCCTTAAAAACCGAGTTATCAAATTACGATTTTACCCTTGGCCTCCGAAGACACCATCGAACACTTGGATCACTTAAACCATAACTCCCACATTCGAAAAGACCAAAACCATTCTTCCTTAAGGCCCTAAGCCTCATGACATCTGAATATTGGGCCGCATCCTTGAATAATGAAGCAAAACCATAACCGAGTGTTACACATAGTGGCAAGAAAAGCATCAAAGGAGGCAATTTGGTTGAAGAACTTCATCGGAGATCTTGGAGTTGTGCCAACTATCAAGGAGCCAATGGAAATTTTCTGTGATAATGAAGGAGCGGTTTGTTTGACAAAGGAACCAAGAGATCATGGCAGATCAAGACATATCGACAAAAAATACCATTTCATCAGACATAGAGTAGAAGAAGCTCGCCTCGTAGTGAAGAGGATATCATCTGAAGAGAATCATGTACATCCACTCACAAGGGGTCTGAGTAGGGCTAAACACATTCAGCAAGCCAGGAGCATTGGTCTGAGAGATGATATTAGTTTTAGTAGTTAGATAGTTATTTTGATACTTGTAACAAAGTAAATGTAATTGAATTTTGGTGATTATATAATAGAGAATTATTTATGAGTTTGTTTACTACCTTTTGTCAATTGTTTATTCTTGTGTTTCATTTTGCATGTTTTACTTCCCGAACAATTCAATTATTCAAACTCCACAGTCAGTTGTACTTTTGGAAGTAAGTAGTAAATTAAGACCGTCATGAATTGAATTGTAGATTGTCTGAAGAGTTTTAGACATAGCAATGTTATTGCTACAATGTTTATGAGTACTTATAAATGGAGATTTAAGTATTGGATTAACCCACACTCAGAGAATTACTTCATGGAATTTATCACGAGTAATTCTGAGACGATAATATCTTATAATCTTAGAACGGAGATATATGAGTTGTGGTTTACAAGTCAATTGTGCATTGATGATACGTAAATGCAACAGTAACTTCATGTTATAAAACGTATTATTGTTCATGATTTGATAAGTAAATGGTGCAAGCATATAAGTCAAAGTTTATTCGGGCCCGACCAGGACTAAATCGACCTGTTCGATTAGAAGTTTTATGTCATTACAAATGAAAAATCGGGAAAAAAAGTATTGGACAATGAGAATGATTTTGTTCCATGTCTCATGTCCGAATGATATCTTGCAGAACGGAGGATTATATGATCACTTATCTTAGGACACGTAACTGACGGGTTCAGAGTTCGACAATGGCTTTTGGAAGCTACAATTTGTTGATCAATTCGAAAGTTATACTAGCAATCATAGTAACAGACTTATCCAAGTTGGAGACTATTGGATTAGGTGTCTAATCCCATAACTATAACTGGTATAAACTTGAATTGATAGTAGCACAATCCTTTTGGGTTGCCCTCATACCTAGCAATTGGACATGATGATTTTTGGAGAGAGGGGTTGATTTATTATTTGATTAATAAATTGAAATAAATAATTTATTAATATATTATGAGAAAAATATATTAAATAGAAATAGTAATATTTAATTAATAATTAATCAGAAATTAATTGGAATTAATTTTGGGATTAATGGAACTAATTAAAAGTGCAGGGTCTAAAGTGCAATTGTTCAATAGTTGAACAAAATGCTACAGAACCTTCCACGAAGAGGATGGATGGTTTCTAGAGGATAATAAAGAGTTTCTAGATTATCCCATGTGGATAAATATGGAGCTGGATAATTACTAATTTGAAATATTATTATTAGATTCAAATTAGGGTTATCCAGAGCTTCCTTGTTGCACTATAAAAAGCCCCCCTAGGCTTTGATTTTCGGCCATCACATCTTTTCCAAGGGTTGGTCAAAATTTTTCTCTCCTCTCTCCTTTATTCATAATCTTCTTCTTGCTAGCTTGGGCGTGAAACACTAGAGGCACGACATATGTGGTGCTTGTTTCCAAAGCTTCTACAAGTCAAGGATAATTGTTATTTGCTATAATAACAATAAGGTATGTAATCCTAAACCCTTTCTTGTGTTTTTCGAAAATTGCTTAGGGTTTCTAGGGTTCTTATTTTGATGTTCATATTTATAGGTTCAATAGTGAAAACATAGATCTTGTTTTAGGTTGCAAGCACACTTAAGAGTTTTAAGTTTGTTTTGTTATGCCTAAAACCCGTCACTAATACCAATACACACCGACTTAATGAACTTTTAGAAATCATTTGAACACTAATTATGACACCAAGTTAGCATATTACTTCCCAATTATTTGTAGAATTCTAGAATACCAAAACTACACAAGAGAGTATATTCAAAGTGGGAATTCAAGCTTGGAACAAAGTTCCTTAATAAAAAATTTTGAAATCCCCAAATTGAAATAAGGTTTTATTCAAAACTTCAAAAATATCACCATGAGACAAGGAATGTCAAGTGGATCCTAGATTAGGATATAGTTACATAATCCAAGCATAACATCAAATTCATATCATTGTTTGAAACCATAATATTTGATCTAGAACAGTTTGGGTTTGAAAATACCCAATTCATCACATGGAAGCTAAGCTTGAATATACCCTATAAATATCACCATTAGTCATGAATTAAAAAATGGGTCATGGATTTCAAGGGACATAAACAATCTGATCACAAATTCGAGCTCATATCATTATTTGGGATCAATAGTTTGAATCAATAAATTCAAGAACTGAATATACCCAAATTACCACTAGAACTTGATTCAAACATCACAGAATATCACCATAAGCCAAAGGGTTGACAAATGGATCATTGATTGAAGGGAAATATACCATCTAACCATAAAATCAAGCTCATATTATTGCTTGGAGCATCCAATTCGAATTTCAAGATCTAGGGTTTTGGAAACCCATTAACTAGCATTAAATCTCATAAAATTCCAACTATTTGTTAGTTTGAGTTTTTAAATATATCAAGTAGTTAAACCGTATCAACAATTTCACATTAACATCATAATTTAACAATAAAATTCGGATTTGAAATACAGCCAAAACCCTAAAAAGAATTTAGGGAAAATAGGAAGAAAACTACATCTTTGATGCAAGATGTTGAGAAGGATTTGAGCAAGGATTAATCAAGAAACTTCAAGCTTCAAAACTACATGAGATTAGTGAAGAAATTTCGATCAAGGATGTGTTGTAAGTAAAAATCGCAAAAGGGAGAAAGGAGGAGAAAATGAAAAGAAAACAACAAATAACGTTGTTATATTCTATTCAACCAAGAAATCACGACGCGGTTGCCCATGGCCACGACATGCTCCCCCACATAAATCATTTCATACTTGGCCCCTAACTTGACTAAAAACTTAATAAAATTTATCTTTACCCTACATATGGTCCTTCTCCAACATAAATCATGCAAACCTAGTCCGACATGCTTATTTGGTCAAACCCTCGGGTCAAACACAAATTTTCCCTACTTGTTACTTTTGGTCCCTAAACTCTAAAAGTTCTCATCTGACGCTCAAACTCTATCATAGTTTATTTATGACTTAGCAGTATTGTTTGTTATGATTATTAATCAAAACCATTTATTTCCATTTATTTATTTGTTTCATTTCAATCTATTTTTATTTTAAATTTAAGATTTTTTTTTTTAATTTTTACCAGAAAACTTAAAACTTCTAGCCCAAATATACAGGATGTTAAACATGTTAGCATAACTCAAAAAATAAGCTTGTTGTGGTGTATAAAGCATATATGAAAAGTTATCACACATGTTTAAATTCAAATATGAGATATCTTAATATGGAAAATCAATTTTTCTTAGAATAAGAGGATACATATTTTACATTGTAACTACATACATTTCCTATTACCTTGTTAGTTTCTTAATAAATTCATATTTTCTCTTTGAAAAGGAGTAGACATGTATATTTCAGTTGTATTAAGAAACACATTATTCAAGGAGTAAAGTACAAAAATGGTCCATTTGTTGGGCACATGGTGTCGCAGTTCAGTTAAAGTTTCAAAATTTTGGCAATGTCAATCCTTATGGTTTAAATTTCCATTAACGTTGGTCTTCTTCCTAGTTATCTTATACCCTATCCATTATATACATGTAGAATGATAATATTGCCCTCGAAACAAATTTAAAAAAAAAACTATAAACTAAATGAGCTAAATTTTTAATTTATTCATATTCATATCCAAAGCTGTACTTTAATCATATTTTCACCCTAAACTAAGTCATATTTGTAGTACCCTCTCCATATCCAAAACCATTGTCATCTCTATCACTGACTACCACCTCCTTTGTCTTTATCACACCTATAACGTTGGGCTATAATGTTTTAACCTTGTAATTTTTTTTATCAAATGAGTTAAGTTTTAGATTAAACTAAAGAAAAAAAGTGATTAAGAAAAAATCAAATATAATTATTTTGAATTCATTAAATTAAAATATAATTAATAGATATGGTAGAATTAAAATAAGTCATGAGGATGTGAGTTGACTTTTCAATCATAGTAGATGAGGTATGTCATTTCACCTATTTTAATAACTATATTTGGACTTATTTTTTAAGGGTATTAAGCTTTAGGGTTGATATAGAAGTTGAAGGACTTAGGATGTTAAATTGAACGACATCTTGGGTTAAATTGGGAGAGTAGAAAGTTGTGAGGCCAATCTTGCCAAATTCTAAAAGATTAAATATAAGATACACAACTCTCTTTCCTATTCCTAGAGAGGGAAAATCAAATTCAGTATGATTGAAAAATGAAGGCGACATTAATGTTTTATAAGAGTTTTAACACCAAATCATTGAACATAATTTAATAAAATATTTGTTTTCCTCAAACTACTTGTCATTTGAACTTTTATTATTGTATAAATCTCTCTAATTTCTTCCTATCCAAATTTATGGAGTATTTTATGAGATTCAATTTATTTAGTATTGAATTTTAATGTTCAAATGATAGACTAATGTTCAGATTTCATCTCCATGACCGAAATTAGGTTTATGAACTTTAATGATGGTTTTTAAATCATAGCATCATTAAATTACCAAATTTTTCTTAAATATTAGATTTTGATCATGGCATAATCGAATTAGATAAAGATGTATGTTTTATGATTATAAGTTCAAATCATGGTATTGAATCCTTTGATGATGTTATAAATGAGGTTTTGGTGTTTTAATAGATTTCTACCCATAATTTTAACAAAACACCCATAAATTAATCTTTGGATGTAACACCGTAAAATTTCAAACAAAATTTTTAATTTAAAAACCCAATTATCTCAATTCAAAATCACAAAATTCCACAAACATCAAGCTATCAAAACACATGTCTCAAACTGTTTATAACACAAATCCAGGATCCTCCAAAAACATATCTCCGACTCAGGTGTGTGTACAATTAAGCCGACGCCTTCCTGTGATCCTAAGAAGTACCTGAAACACATAACACATAACACGGTAAGCACGAAGCTTAGTGAGTTCCCCAAAATACCACACACATCACATTAGCCACTCGAGGCTAGCTCAATACGACCCTTCGGTCAATGTGTCTCAGTGGAGACCCTCCGGTCCCACAACTCAATAAGCTCATAGTAATAATACTCAACATAAATCACAAAGACATAATGCAGGATATCACAATACATAAGTAAGCACATAAGGCACCTCAGTCACAAAAAGATACCACTCATGGTAAGTATAATGAGAAGAATCACCTCATACGAAAACTAGGGAAATGCGTACTCCTCAAACACGAATCACCGAACCTATCCTCCGCCTAGTCACATTTGATAATTATTTCTAATTAACACTTAAATGACAAATTCTAAAAAACTAAGTTATTTTCCCTTTCTAACTCTTGGAGTGGGGAAAAAGACCATTTTACCCCTCCATGGTCAGCATGACTCATGATTGACCAAACCCTAAGGTCAACAGAAGTCAAACTCGAGTCAACAGTCCATGTTGACCCTAACTCGCCGAGTGCACCTATGTGACTCGCTGAGTCCCCACTGATCCTCAGAACGTCGCGAAAACCCAACTTAACTTGTCGAGTTGTCCCATCAACTCGCCGAGTTACCCATGTTCAGACTCATCCGGGAAAACCCTAGCCGAATCGTCGAGTCAGCTCTTTGACTCGCCGAGTCCCTTAAGTCAAATTCTCATCCAAACGTTTTAAGGAAGATCTAACACTCCAAACTCTAGACTTAGCCTCTCAGGGGTCGAATGTCATGTAAAGCATCGATCTTTACGTTCATGCATGGGATGTTTTCCCCATAATGCCAAATAAAAGCTCTAACCAAAGTGTTTAAGCACAATAATCTTTATGGGTGAATAAAGCTAGGATCTTTGGACTCTATCGACCTCACAAGGTCCAGATCTGATGTCTCAATGCTTGGCAAGCACAAGTTATACAAAATCTCAAAGGAATAAGGAAAAAGGCTCAAACGTTTCTCTTTAACAAGATCTAAACAACATGATAAGCAAGGTGATGACTTTTACCTTCCAACAGAAGCTCCAATGTGAATGAATAGTGGATCTTACAGCCCTTTCGTCGTTACTTGCTTGAATCTCACTTCTTCTTCTTCCAATGCTTCACCAAAACACTCAAATGTTAGCTCAAACACTCTCTCTTAGCTCAATGGCCGATTAGAGTTTCTCTCAGGGGAGTAGGGTAGCCAGTGCGGCGGAAATGAGGACATAAGTTTCCTTAAATAGGCCCCAAACCCGGGGATTTAGGGTTTCCTCACACAACGCCAACTCGACGAGTCGACATCTCTGACTCGTCGAGTCGGTTATTTAACCTGCGTGCTCAAATCCAACTCTACTCGGCGAGTCGAACACACAACTCTCCGAGTCACTCATTCATTCCCAAAATAAATGAATAAATACAATACCTGGGAGTCAGGATGTTACAATTCTCCTCCACTAGAATCAGACTTCGCCCTCGAAGTCATGCCCCGGAAATAACTCTGGATACTGCTCTCGCATCTCAGACTCCGGCTCCCAAGTCCACTCGGAGCCTTTCCGATGTTGCCACTAGACCTGAAACAAGGGCGCCTCTTTGTTCCTCAGGACCTTCACCTTCCGATCCATGATTGTAACTGGCCTCTCGATGTAATTCAGGCTCACATCGACCTTAATGTCCTCTAATGGTACCACCGCCGTCTCATCGGCTACACACTTCCTCAACTGAGACACGTGGAAGGTGTTATGGATCTGGCTCAACTCTACAGGTAGCTCCAACCGGTAAGCTACCTTAGCCACTCTGGCGGTCACTCTGAAAGAACCGATGTATCTAGGGCCCAGCTTGCCCCGTTTCCTGAATCGGATCACGCCCTTCCACGGGGATACCTTAAGGAGGACAAAATCTCCAACCTGGAACTCTAGCTCGGATCGTCGCCAGTTTGCATAACTCTTCTGGCGACTCTGGGCTGTCAGCAACCTCTGTCTGACCTGCTGAATCTGCTCGGTCATCTTCAACACTATCTCAGTGTCAACCATCACTCGTTGCCCTACCTCTCCCCAACAGATGGGAGTCCGACATCTCCTCCCGTATAGAAGCTCAAAGGGAGGCATGTCAATGCTGGAATGGTGGTTGTTGTTGTATGAAAACTCAGCCAAGAGAAAATAGGTGTCCCAACTTTCTCTGAAGTCCATAACACATGCACGCAACATGTCCTCAAGCGTCTGAATCGTCCGCTCACTCTGCCCGTCTGTCTGTGGGTGGTAAGTTGTACTGAAGTGCAGTCGGGTACCCAACTCCTCATGAAACTTCTTCCAGAACCTGGAAGTAAAACTCACATCCCGATCTGACACTATCGATGTCGGCACCCCATGCCGTGCCACCACCTCTCGAACGTAGATCTCGATCAATTTCTCTGCAGAAGAGCTCTCACTGATAGCGAGGATGTGAGCACTCTTCGTCAACCGATATACAATCACCCATATCGCGTCTACCCCACGCGCGGACTTCGGGAACTTGGTAATGAAATCCATGGTGATCTGTTACCACTTCCACTGGGGAACCTCTAAAGGCTGCAACTGAACATGGGGTCGCTGATGCTTTGCCTTGACCCGACGACAGGTCAAGCATCTCTCAACTACCCAAGCCACATCTTTCTTCATACAGGGCCATCAATAATCCCTCTTCAGATCCAAATACATCTTAGTGGCCTCAGGATGGATCGAAAATCTCGATCTATGCGCCTCCTCCATCAATATACGCCGAGCTCCATCTAAATATGGCACCCAAATCCGACCTCGGAAAGTCATAAGTCCCCGACTATCTGACTTAAACTCGGAAACGTGACCGACCACACGCTCTCTCTTGCGGTTCTCCGGTCTCATAGCCTCTAATTGAGCCTCTCGTATGGTATCTAAGACTGGAGTCATCACCGTCATCCTCATGCACACATCTCGGATCGGAGCGCTCTCGGCCCTGCGACTCAAGGTATCGGCTACCACATTAGCCTTGTCGGGGTGATATAAGATCTCACAGTCTTAGTCCTTCACTACATCCAACCATCTTCTCTGCCTCATATTCAGGTTGGGCTGGTCCATCAGGTACTTTAGGCTCTTATGGTCTGTGTATATGGTACACCAGACACCATAAATATAGTGGCGCCAAATCTTGAGGGAGAACACCACCGCCCCCAACTCCAAATCATGGGAGGGATACCTCGTCTCATGAGGCTTCAACTGCCTCGACGCATATGCTATCACGTGACCCCTCGGCATCAACACTACACCCATCCCTGAAATAGATGCATCACAATAGACTATGAAGTCCTCCACTCCCTCCAGAAGGACTAACACCGGAGCTTCGCACAACCTCTGGCGAAGGATCTCGAATGATGCCTGCTGCTCAGGCCCCCAAACAAAAGTAACGCCCTTCCGTGTTAATCTAGTGAGAGGAATCACAATCTTGGAGAAATCCCTTATAAACCTCCGATAGTAGCCGGACAATCCCAGAAAACTCCTGATCTCGGATGGGGATCTCGGCACCTCCCATCGCATAACTGCCTCAATCTTGGCTAGATCGACCAATATCCCGTTCTGATTAACGAGGTGTCCCAGGAAATGGACCTCTCGTAACCAGAAATCACACTTGGAGAATTTGGCATACAGCCTCTCCGATCTCAATACCCCAAGAAACTCCCACAGATGCTCCTCATGCTGCTCCCTGGACCTCGAATACATTAAAATGTAATCGATGAACACGATCACCGACCGTTCCAACATAGGCCTGCACACCCGGTTCATGAGATCCATCAACGCTGCCGGTGCGTTGGTGAGCCCGAAAGGCATCACCACGAACTTGTAATGCCCATAACGAGTTCTAAAGGCCTTCTTTTGTATATCCTCCTCGCATACTCTCATCTGGTGATATCCAGATCTCAAATATATCTTTGAAAACCAAGATGCCCCCTGTAATTGATCAAATAGATCATCGATCCTCAGAAGTGGATAACGGTTCTTGATCGTTAGCTTGTTCAACTCCTGGTAATCGATACACATCCGGTGTGAACCATCCATTTTCTTGACAAAAAGAATCAACAAAGAATCGACGCTCCCCACGGTAGGCTACTCGGTCTGATAAAACCCTTCCCTAGAAGCTCCTGGAGCTGTGAGGATAACTCCTGCATCTCTGGTGGTGCAAGGCGATAAGGTGCCTTGGCAATAGGTGTCGCCCCCAGAACCAAATCAATCCAGAACTCCGCCTGCCTCTCAGTAGGCACAGCCGGCAACTACTCAGGGAAAACATCCGGAAACTCGCATACTATCGGGACCTCGGTGGTAGAACTCGGCCTCTCTATGGCAACCCCCGTATCCATCACATATGCCAAAAAGCCCATACAGCCCTGCTGTAGACTCTGTCTCGCTCTGGCAGTAGAGCAGAAAGCTAACCCAGATCTGGAACCCTCGCCATACACTGTAAGCACTCCCCTAATAGGGTCTCGTATAGTCACCATCTGACGCTCGTATTCGATCACTGCTCCAAAACGGATCAACCAATCCATGCCCACGATGACACAGACATCACCCATCGCTATCAGCACCAGATCTATCGGGAACTCGACACCAAAAATCTCCATCACACACCCTCAGAATACATCAGTAGCAAAAACCGCATGCTCGTCTGCTATGGAAACCCTCGGGGTCGACTCAACGCCTCCCGTCGGATACTGATGTGACGACTAAAACTAAAGACACGAAGGATCGACTCACACCCGAGTCAAATAACACCAAAGCAGGTATAGAATTCATAAGAAATGTACCTAAATACAACACAGAATAAGCACAATAAATTTCAAATAAGTAAATAAAGAAATACTTACCAGCCAAGACATCAGGTGCTGCACGGACCTCCTCCGCTGTCAGTTGAAAAGCTGTCCCACGAGCCTTCGGAGCCTCAGCCTTCACCGGCCGACTATCAGTAGCACACAAAGCAGCAGGAGTGGAACCATGGGCTGATCCCTGAACAAGCTGAGGGCACTCGGCCTTCCGATGGTCGGTCTGATTGCAGTGAAAACAAACTGCAAATCGATTAGGGAAATCCTTCGCCATATGCCCCTCTTTGCCACATTTGTAGCAAATCCCCGCCCGGCAAGATCCCTCGTGACTCTTGCCACACTTTCCACAAGTGCGGCCCTTCTGTCCTCCTGAGCTCGAATCAACGGGCTTAGCCTGCTTCGCGGCCAGTTGCGAGTGCGCCGGCCTCCGGTCTCTCCCCTGAGACTCCGCCTCCTCCCTGGCCTTAGTCTCCAGCTCGATCTCCCTCCTCCTGGCATTTTCCTGAAGCTCGGCAAATGTCTGATAAGATGAGTTCGCCACAAAATCTCGAATATCCCTCCTCATAATGCTCAAATATCGGCTCATACGTGGCTGCTCAGTAAACACGTGCTTAGGGCAGAACAACGCCGTCTCGTGAAACATCCTCGTAATCTCTGTCACCTACTATGGCTTTTGTCTGAGAGACAGAAATGATGGGTTTTGAGCATTCTAACACTCCTATGGTGTACATGCAACCCTAGAAACCTTGGATCTATGTTTGACTAAGATACATGCAAATAATTATTTTTCCAATGTTCTTATCCTAACTAGCATGGCATGGGATACTTGAATCAAATAAAACTAGTAGAATTACTTACCTTGTAGTAGTAGTTGATTGCTTGGAGTTTGAGAGCCTAGCACCAATAATGTGGATGCCTCAAATGGAAGTCACAAATCACCACAAACTTGGAAACTTGAGAGAATAGTCACAAACTTCTTGAAATCGGCCCTCTTGGTTTACACACATCAACTAGTCTATTTCAAGAACCAAATCCTCCTTTATATAGTGTGGTGGATTAGGGTTACATCCATGTAAACCCTAATACCCATGTCTTTTCATTTCCATGAGATCCACGGGTTAAAGCTCCATGGAGTATCTATGGACTTTCCATGCAAGCCTAGCACATTCCAAATAAGCATTAGCCCACACTATATAAATACAAGAGCCCATATTTAATTAGTCATACTTTTGATCTCTAAATTAATTCTAAATTAATTATAGATCAATACTAATTAAATAATATGATTTTATATTAATATATTAGGACTTATAATATATTAATAAATCATAACTTATACTATTCTCAAACGATTATCCATAAATTGTTCGGGTGAAGTGCAACCCAAATGGACCATGCCGGGTCGGGTCAAGTACATACCAAATATAGTTATGGACTTAGACACTATATCCAACAAGAAACTCCTGGGCTGACTGTTCCCTCTCCACTGGGGGAACATACTCATCTCGGAACATCATCGTAAACCTCTCCCAAGTAACTGCAGCGTGCTCTGCAGGAGTAAAACTGGCTGTCACAAACTTCCACCAGTCCTTCGCTCCCAAGCGAAGCTGGTTCAGCGCGAACTGAACTCTCAAATGATCTGGGCACTTCAGGAACCGATCAACAATCGTAGCTCTTTAACCGATCTGGGCACTTCAGGAACTGAACTCTCAAATGATCTGGGCACTTCAGGAACCGATAAGTCTAATAACTATAGTTGAAAGTATCACTTCAGGAACCGATCAACAATCGTAGCTCTTTAAACTCTGTTGAACTATGAAGCGCCATTTTAGATAAGTGATCATATAATCCTCTGTTCTAGATATCAGCCGGACAAATACATGGAACATGGTCTTGCTTATTGTCCAGCATTTGTTTCCTGATTTCTGATTTGTTTGACATAGAACTTAACTGAACACATCAACTTAGTTCTGACCGGGCCCGGTACATAGGTCAAAACAAAATCATCGAGGGGCCCAGATATCGCTTCTAATCCTAGAAGGAACAGATAAACTTTGACTGATATATTTGCTCCACTACTTGTTGAACTACACACAAAGGCACGGTTTATAACATCGAGTTACCAATGCGTTTTCGTGCAATCAATGCATAACCAACTAATAGGCAACAAATCATATCTCTAGGTTTGAAGACTTATATGATATTACCGTCTCACGATCAGTCGAGATAAATTCCATGAAGTGATACAAGTGAGCGTGGGTTGAATCCAATACTTAGAACTTATGAGCACTCATGAGTGCTGTAGCCCCACTTTGTCTAACATCTTAGACCTCTACAAGCCAACCCATGACAGTCTTGATTCATATCTACTTCCAACATATGACCGACTGTGGAGAGTTTGAATAATATGATATAAACCATAACATAATTATTCTGGAAGTCAAAACATGCAAAAAGAAATAATAGTAAACGATTGACAAGAGATAGCAACACTTTACTCATAAATAACAGGTTTTATTTATCATTAAATATCAATTACATTTTACAAATTTCAAGATTATCTAACTACTAAAACTAATATCATCCTTCAGCCCTATGCTCCGAGCATGCTGGAGATGCTTAGCCTGAGTCAGTCCCTTCGTGAGGGGATCTGCTGGGTTCTCATCGGATGATACCCTCTTTACCACGAGGATTCCTTCTTCTATTCGATGTCTGATGAAGTGATATTTTTTGTCAATGTGTCTGGATCTCCCATGATCTCTTGGTTCCTTGGCTAAGGCAACCGCACTATTGATGTCACAGAAAATCTCCATTGGCTCCTTTATAGCTGGTACAACTCCAAGGTCTCCGATGAAGTTCTTTAGCCATATAACCTCCTTTGCTGCCTCGCTTGCTGCTATATACTCTGATTCACAAGTGGAATCAGCCACTGTCTCCTGCTTGGAACTTTTCCAAGTAATTGCCCCTCCGTTTAGAGTAAAGACCCAGCCCGAGTGAGAGCGGAAATTATCCCTGTCAGTCTGAAAGCTAGCATCACTGTACCCTACAACTCTCAAGTCCTCACTGCCACCGAGGGTAAGGACCCAGTCCTTAGTCCTCCGTAGGTACTTGAGGATATTCTTTACCGCAGTCCAGTGTGCCTTGCCAGGGTTCCCCTGATACCTGCTAACCATGCTCAAAGCAAAGGCTACATCAGGTCGAGTACACGTCATAGCATACATGATCGATCCTACAGCTGAAGCATAAGGTATTCGACTCATTTCTGCTATCTCAGCCTCAGTACTTGGGCTTTGTGTCTTACTCAATCTGGCGTTACTCTGGATGGGTAACTCTCCTTTCTTGGAGTTATGCATGTTGAACCTTTTCAACACTTTGTCCACATAGGTGCTTTGACTAAGTCCAATTAGTTTTTTACTCTTGTTACTCAAAATCCTTATCCCTAGGATATAGCAGCTTCTCCAAGGTCCTTCATAGCGAAACACTTCCCAAGCCAGGACTTTACTTCCTGCAGGGTTGGGATGTCATTTCCTATGAGTAGTATGTCATTCACATACACTACCAAAAAGCTGACTATACTCCCACTAGCCTTGATATAGACACAAGATTCATCTTCACTCCTTGAAAAGCGAAATTCTTTGACTTTCTCATCAAAGCAAAGATTCCATCTGCGAGGTGCCTGTTTTAATCCATAAATGGAGTTCTCGAGTTTACACATTCTACTGGGGTACTCTGTTCTGACAAAACCCTCTGGCTGAACCATGTAAACATCTTCAGCCAAGTTTCCATTAAGGAAAGCGGTTTTGACATCCATTTTCCATATTTCATATTCATGAAATGTAGCAATGGCTAACAGAACCCTAATAGACTTAATCTTGGCCACTGGTGAAAAGGTCTCATCATAATCAACTCCCGGAGTTTGAGAATAACCCTTTGCAACCAGTCGTGCCTTATAAGTGTGTACATTACCATCCATGTCGGTCTTCTTCTTGAAGATCCATTTGCACCCAACTATCTTACGATCAGGTACATTGTCAACCAAGTTTCAAACTTGATTGTCATACATGGACTGTATCTCGCTATCCATAGCCACTTTCCATTTAGCAGCCTCAGGGCCTGCCATGGCTTCCATGTAGCTGTTACTCTCATCCAGATTTACCAGTGTGTTATCACTGATAAGTGTCTCACCTTCTGCAGTAATATGAAAACCATAATAATGCTCAGGTACATTCCTAACTCTGGTGGAACGCCTCAGAGGTATAGATTCTTCAGTCGGCTCAACAGGAGTTTGCTCCTCAGGTTGAGGGCTAGGGTTTGAGGTTCCTTCACCACTTGACTCTTGAATTTCCTCAAGGTGAATTTTGTAGGGTTTTGAGCATTCTAACACTTCCTAAGTGTACATGCAACCCTATTAAACCTTGGATCTATGTTTGTCTAAGGTACATGCAAAATATTATTTTCCAAGGTTTATAACCTATCTAGCATGGCATGGGGTACTTTTAACCATAAAAGAACTAGATGAATTACATACCTTTTGTTGATTGTTGATTCCTTGGAGTTTGAGAGCCAAGCACCAATAATGTGAATGCCTCAAATGGAAATCACAAATCACCACAAACTTGGAAAATATATGAGAGAGTATGCTAACTCTTGATTTTGGCCACCACACTTACACACACAATAGTGTCTTTTTCATGCAACATAAGCTTGTTTATATAGTGTACATGGTTAGGGTGAAACCCTAATAACCCATGTCTTTTCCTCTTCCAAGGATCCATGGGTAAAAGCTCCATGGATCATCCATGGACTTCCATATAAGCTTAGCCCATTCCAAATGAGTGTTAGCCCACACCATATAAATATAATAGCCCATGATTTAATTAGTCTTCCTTTTAATCACTAAATTAATTCATAATTAATTCAAGATTAAAACTAATTAAGTTACACGACTTTATATTAATATATTATAACTTATAATATATTAATAAATCGTAAGTATACAACTCTCATAAAATTATCCATAACTAGTTCGGGTGAAGTGCAACCCAAATGGACCATGCCGGGTCGGGTCAAGTATATACCAAATAAGTTATGGACTTAGACACTTTATCCAACAGACTCCCACTTGGATAAGTCTAATAACTGTATTTGCCTATATTACTTCAGGAACCAACCGGCAATCGTAGCTCTCGAAAACTCTTGTGAACTATGAAGCGCCATTTTAGATAAGTGATCATATAATCCTCTGCTCTCATGATATCAGCCGGACAAATACATGGAACAATGTCTTACTTATTGTCTAGCAGTTGTTTCTCGATTTCCGATTTGTTTGACAAAGAACTTAACTGAACACATCAATTTAGTTCTGACCGGGCCCGGTACATAGGTCAACACAAAATCATCGAGGGGCCCAGATATCGCTTCTATTTCTAGAAGGAACAGATAAACTTCGACTCATATGTTTGTTCTACTACTTGTTGAATTGTACATAAAGGCACGTTTTATAACATCAAGTTACTGATGCGTTTACGTGCAATCAATGCACAACCAACTCATAGGTAACAACTCATATCTCTAGGTTTGAAGACTTATATGATATTACCGTCTCACGATCACTCGAGATAAATTCCATGAAGTGATACAAGTGAGCGTGGGTTTATTCCAATACTCATAACTTATGAGCACTCATGAACGTTGTAGCAACCATTGCTATGTCTAAACACCTTTAGCCATCTACAAACCCAATTCATGACAATCTTGATTCATACCTACTTCCGACGTATGACCAATTGTGGAGGTTTGAATAAATTAATTATTCTGGAAGTCAAAACATGCAAAACTGAAACAATAGTAAATAATTGACAATGATAGCAACACCTTACTCATAAATAAATCACAAATTTTATTCATCATCAAACGTCAATTACATTTTACAAGTTTCAGAAAAGGCTATCTAATCTGTAAAATTAATATCGTCCCTCAGCCCGATGCGCCTCGCATGCTGCAAATGCTTCACCCTCGTCAGTCCCTTCGTAAGGGGATCCGCAGGGTTCTCATCTGACGATACCCTCTTTGCCACGAGGAGTCCCTCTTCTATCTTGTGTCTTATGAATTGATATTTTCTGTCAATGTGTCGGGATCTGCCATGATCTCTTGGTTTCTTGGCTAAGGCAACCGCACTATTGCTGTCACAGAAAATCTCCATAGGCTCCTTAATAGCTGGTACAACTCCAAGGTCTCCGATGAAGTTCCTCAGCCATATCGCCTCCTTTGCCGCTTCACTCGCTGCTATGTACTCTGATTCACAAGTCGAATCAGCTACAGTCTCCTGTTTGGAACTCTTCCAAGTGATTGCCCCTCCATTTAAGGTAAAGACCCAGCCCGACTGAGAGCGGAAGTTATCCCTATCAGTCTGAAAGCTAGCATCACTATACCCTACTACTCTCAAGTCATCACTCCCACCAAGGGTAAGGATCCAATCCTTAGTCCTCCACAGGTACTTGAGAATATTCTTTACCGCAGTCGAATGAGCCTTGCCAGGGTTCCCCTGGTATCTGCTGACCATGCTCAAAGCGAAGGCCACATCAGGACGAGTACAAGTCATAGCATACATGATCGAACCAACAGCGGAAGCATAAGGTAATCGACTCATCTCAGCTATCTCATCTTCTGTACTTGGGCTCTGAGCCTTGCTCAGTTTGGCATTGCTTTGGATCGGTAATTCTCCTTTCTTGGAATTTTGCATGTTGAACCTTTTCAACACCTTATCCAAGTAGATACTCTGACTAAGTCCAATTAGTCTTTTTACTCCTTTCTCTTAATATCCTTATCCCTAGGATATAGGTAGCTTCTCCAAGGTCCTTCATAGCAAAGCACTTCCCAAGCCAGGACTTAACCTCCTGCAAGGTTGGGATGTCATTTCCTATGAGTAGTATGTCATCCACATACAGTACCAAAAAGCTAACTATACTCCCACTAGCTCTAACATACACGCAGGACTCATCTTCACTTCTTGAGAAACCAAACTCTTTGACCTTCTCATCGAAACAAAGATTCCAACTTCGAGATGTTTGTTTCAATCCATAAATGGATTTCTCAAGCTTGCACACTCTATTGGGGTACTCTCCACTGACAAAACCTTCTGGCTGATTCATGTAAACATCCTCAGCCAACTTTCCGTTAAGGAAAGCGGTTTTGACATCCATTTGGCATATTTCATAATCATGAAATGCAGCAATGGCTAGCATAACCCTAATAGACTTAATCTTTGCTACTGGTGAAAAGGTTTCATCATAATCAATTCCCTGAGTCTGAGTAAACCCCTTCGCAACCAGTCGAGCCTTATAAGTGTGCACCTTCCCATCCATGTCGGTCTTCTTCTTGAAGATCCATTTGCACCCGACTGTCTTACGGCCTGGTACATTGTCAACCAAGTTCCAAACTTGATTGTCATACATGGACTGTATCTCGCTGTCCATAGCCTCCTTCCATTTAGCAGACTCTGGGCCTGCCATGGCTTCCTTAACACTGTTAGGTTCATCCAGATTTACCAGTGTACTGTCACTGATAAATGTATCACCTTCCGTAGTAATATGAAATCCATAATAAAACTCAGGTGTGTTCCTAACCCTTGTGGAACGCCTCGGAGGTACAGACTCGTCAGCTGGATCAACAGGAGTTTCCTCCTCAAGTTGACTGCTAGTGTTTGAGGTTCCTTCACCAATTGAGTCTTGAATTTCTTCAAGGTCAATTTGCCTCCCACTGTCTCCTTGGCTTATAAATTCTCTCTCTCGAAAGACTCCTCTCCTAGCCACAAAGACCACATTCTCACTGGGTCTGTAGAAGAGGTAACCAAAGGATTTTTGTGGGTAGCCGATGAAAATACACCTTTCACTTCGAGGTTCGAGCTTGTCATGAGTTTCGCGCCTCACGAAAGCCTCGCAACCCCAAATCTTGATATGGTCCAAATTGGGAACTTTCCCAGACCACATTTCATGAGGTGTTTTGGCAACCTTCTTTGTAGGGACTAGATTAAGGATGTGGGCGGCAGTCTGTAAGGCATACCCCCAAAAAGAGATTGGTAGCGAAGCTCGACTCATCATAGAGCGAACCATGTCCAACAAAGTTCGATTACGCCTCTCAGCCACACCATTCAGCTGTGGTGTCCTGGGAGGTGTCAATTGTGAGACAATCCCACACTCCTTAAGATAGTCGAGGAACTCAGTACTAAGATACTCACCACCTCGATCGGATCGAAGCATCTTAATGTTCCTGCCCAATTGATTTTCTACTTCCTGTTTAAACTCTTTAAACCTTTCAAAAGTTTCTGACTTATGTTTGATTAAGTAGACATAACCATATCTACTAAAATCATCAATAGAAGTCACATAATAGCGATTAGCATCCCTTGTGGCGGTTTTGAATGGTCCACATATATCAGTATGTATAAGGTCCAACAAACCCTCACCCCTTGCACAAGTACCAGTGAAGGGTGATTTTGTCATTTTCCCAAGTAGACAAGACTCACAACTATCATCCGACTTGAGGTCGAACGACTCCAAAACTCCATCCTTTTGGAGCTGGCCTATGCGTTTCTTGCTTACATGTCCAAGACGACAATGCCACAAAGATGCTTTATCCAAGCTAGTAGAAGAATCAATACACAATACATTATTCCCTAAATTATCTACAACCGATACAGCTTCATACACACCATTACAAGGTAATGCTTTAAAATAAAGAATATTATTAAAGAAAGCATTAATACTACCAATTTCATTATCAAAAGAAAAGGTAAAACCTTGTTTGTACAAAGCATGAAAGGAAATAATATTCCTCGCCATTTCAGACGAGTACACACATTTATTCAAATCTAACTTTAACCCACTATCTAGCAACAAAGTATAAACTCCAATCTTGGTAACAGGTGCAACCTTCTTGTTCCCCATGATTAAGTTTATCTTTCCGTGCTCCACATCCTCACTTCTTCTTAGGCCCTGCAAGTCACAACAGATGTGAATACCACAACCTGTATCAAGAACCCAAGAATTAGAATATGGTGAGTTATTAGACAATATAGTGTAAATACCTGCATGGGATGGTTTCACTTTCCCATCCTTGACATCCTGCAAGTACTTTGGGCAGTTTCGCTTCCAGTGCCCCTTATTTTGACAGTAGAAGCATTCAACATCCTTAGGGATGGCAAAAGGAGTTATAGAACCACCTTTGGTTCCAGATGAGGAGCCTTCAAGGGACTTTCCCTTGGTACCCTTCGAAGGGTGCTTCCTCTTCTTCCCTTTGCCTTGCCCGATAGCCAAAACAGGGGTAGTAGTAGGAGTAGGAGTAGCAACCGACTTACTCTTAAGACCACTTTCGGCAGTCTTCAGAAGTCCTTGAAGCTTACTGAGTGTGACTTCCTCCTTGTTCATGTGGTATGTCATACGAAATTGATCATAACACGATGGCAAGGAGTGCAAAATGATATCAATTGCCAACTCCTCAGGGAAGTTCACATTCAGTTTCATTAGACGGTCCACATACCTTTGCATTTTCTGCATGTGGCTCGTGATTGGTTCGCTATCCTTCATACGGGTAGTGATCATGGAGGAGATTATTTCGTACCGCTCTTGACGAGCACTCTGATGGTACCTTTCCATCAGATCCTGATGCATCTCAAAAGGGTAATAGTCCTCATAGGACTTTTGGAGTTCAGCTGTCATGGTGGCCATCATGATGCATGCCACCTTGGTGGCATCTCTTTCATGTGCCTGATACTCAGCGACCTCCTCAGGAGTAGCAGTGGACTCATCAAGCTCCTTTAGCTCCTTATCGAGGACATATTCCTTGTCCTCGTAACGAGTAACCATCCTGATGTTCCGGATCCAATCCATAAAGTTGGAACCATCAAAGATGACCCTCCCACAAAGGTTCATGAGGGAAAAGGAGCCAGTAGGGTTAGAGCCCGAAGCTTTGTTGTTGGAAGACATCTGAAAAAGAAGAAAACAAGTTTAGATTAGATATATCGAATCCTTAATAATACACCCAAATGTAATATTAAGGCTAGGATCCAACACAATATATTATAACTTAGAAGAGGGATGCCGTAATCTAAGCTATAATATATTTGAAGGTAGGTGAATGACGATTCACCAATTTCCACCATGAAAACGAAATGAATTATTAGGTTTAATTGGTTTTGAAATTCCTAGATTCCTTTGAGATTCATTGAACTTTTCAATGGCATGTTTCAATCTCGATTGTGCCCTTCAAGTTTTGTGACTGGGATGCCGAGGATCACAAAACAAGGTGTGAATAACCATGCAAATTTACTTGGTACCCTTAATATTATCACCTAATCAATGTGCCGGTTAACCACACACGCTCCACCAACGACTTGGTAAGGTACAAAGTGTGAATTTCATGGGTTAGCACCATATTCACATTTTCCTAAAGTAACTAAGATTGGGAATTTATAAAAGGTTTAGTTACTTTATAATATTCATCATACTTTTAATGAGAATTTATAAGTCCTTGTCCTACCCGTTCGGCTAACGACCCTCCACCAGTCAAGCAAGCGGTGGGTGAGAGTGGACACCCATTAAGTTGCCATTTTATAGGCAACAACCTTATACCCACCTTATAGACTGCCTTTGTGAATGAGGCGTACTAGCGGTAAGACGACTTTGATCTTATACATATATATAATAATTAACCATTAATGTTATAAATAGTATAAGGGTTGAATTTTAACTTTTAAAACTCTAAGGGTTTGGAATTAAAGTATATTAAAGTGTGTGTAACTTTACAAATTCCAAAACTTGAGGACAAGTTTTGAAACTTTTCAAAACTTTTCATTTCATAACTTATGAATTAAAGGTTCATAAAAATGAAGACTCTTCATTTCCATGTAACTTATGTGTTTTAAGTGTGTGTTTAAAAGAAGTGACCTTTGGATATCCATAACTTGAGGACAAATTATGGACTCCATTAAAACACATAAATGATCAAGAATTAATCCTAAACAATTCAGCAAATAATTCCTATCATCTTCTAAATTCATAAGAACATGAACATGATCATCAAAGTTTCAAGAATTATATGAACACATACAAAGCATGAAATTTTGATATAAGCTATTGTAAATGGATTAGAACAACCATTACACCAACTAAAACAAGTTTTAAAACACCAAAACAGTTTAGGGTAATGTTTCTAGTCCATTTCCAGCAGCAAAAGTCGAAAATCTGCATTCTGAGGCTCCTACTCGCCGAGTGCACGAACCTACTCGCCGAGTAGGATGAGTTTACTCATGAACTCGGCGATTCCCCCCATGGACTCGGCGAGTTCATCAGGCAGACAGCAAAAATTCGACTTTTTTCACTATTTTGCATCAAGTATCAAACAAACAAGCCTAGGCTCTGATACCACTGTAGGGTTTTGAGCATTCTAACACTTCCTAAGTGTACATGCAACCCTATTAAACCTTGGATCTATGTTTGTCTAAGGTACATGCAAAATATTATTTTCCAAGGTTTATAACCTATCTAGCATGACATGGGGTACTTTTAACCATAAAAGAACTAGATGAATTACATACCTTTTGTTGATTGTTGATTCCTTGGAGTTTGAGAGCCAAGCACCAATAATGTGAATGCCTCAAATGGAAATCACAAATCACCACAAACTTGGAAAATATATGAGAGAGTATGCTAACTCTTGATTTTGGCCACCACACTTACACACACATTAGTGTCTTTTTCATGCAACATAAGCTTGTTTATATAGTGTACATGGTTAGGGTGAAACCCTAATAACCCATGTCTTTTCCTCTTCCAAGGATCCATGGGTAAAAGCTCCATGGATCATCCATGGACTTCCATATAAGCTTAGCCCATTCCAAATGAGTGTTAGCCCACACCATATAAATATAATAGCCCATGATTTAATTAGTCTTCCTTTTAATCACTAAATTAATTCATAATTAATTCAAGATTAAAACTAATTAAGTTACACGACTTTATATTAATATATTATAACTTATAATATATTAATAAATCGTAAGTATACAACTCTCATAAAATTATCCATAACTAGTTCGGGTGAAGTGCAACCCAAATGGACCATGCCGGGTCGGGTCAAGTATATACCAAATAAGTTATGGACTTAGACACCTTATCCAACAAATTTGCCTCCCACTATCTCCTTGGCTCATGAATTCTCTCTCTCGAAAGAATCCTCTTCTTGCTACAAAGACCACATTATCACTGGGTCTGTAGAAGATGTAACCAAAGGATTTCTATGGGTAGCCAATGAAAATACACCTTTCATTTCGGGGTTCGAGCTTATCGTGAGTCTCGCGTCTCACGAAAGCCTCGCAACCCCAAATCTTGATGTGGTCTAGAGTGGAAACTTTTCCAGTCCACACCTCGTGAGGTGTTTTGGCAACCTTCTTTGTAGGGACTAGATTAAGGATATGGGCGGTAGTCTCTAAGGCATACCTCCACAATGAGATTGGTAGCGAAGCTCGACTCATCATGGAACGAACCATGTCCAACAAGGTCCGATTGCGCCTCTCAGCTACACCATTCAACTGTGGTGTCCTAGGAGGTGTCAATTGTGAGACAATCGCACATTCCTTAAGATAGTCAAAGAACTCAGTACTAAGATACTTACCACCACGATCGGATCGAAGCATCTTAATGTTCCTGCCCAACTGATTCTCCACTTCTTGCTTAAACTCTTTGAATTTCTCAAAGGTTTCTGACTTATGCTTGATTAGGTAGACATATCCATATCTACTAAAATCATCAGTAAAAGTCACATAGAACCGATTAGCATCTCTTGTGGCGGTTCTAAAGGGTCCACACACATCCATGTGTATGAGGTCCAACAAACCTTCACCCCTAGCACAAGTGCCAGTAAAAGGTGACTTTATCATTTTACCAAGCAAACAAGATTCACAACTATCATCTGACTTTAGCTCAGATGACTCCAAGACTCCATCCTTTTGGAGTTGGCCTATGCGTTTCTTGCTTACATGTCCAAGACGATAATGCCATAACGATGCTTTATCTAAGCTAGTGGAAGAGTTAATACACAATACATTATTTCCTAGATTATCTACAACAGATATAGTTTCATACACGCCATCACAAGGTAATGCTTTAAAATAAAGAACATTATTAAAGAAAGCATCAATACTACCATTATTATTATCAAAATAAAAGGTAAAACCTTGTTTATACAATGCATGAAAGGAAATAACATTTCTTGCCATTTCTGGCGAATAATAACATTTATTCAAACCTAATGTAAACCCACTATTTAGCACTAAGGAATAAACTCCTATCTTGGTGACAGGTGAAGCTTTCCTGTTTCCCATGATCAAGTTTATCTTTCCCTGCTCCACATTCTCACTTCTTTTTAGTCCCTGCAAATCACAACATATGTGAATACCACAACCTGTATCAAGGACCCAAGACTTAGAATGAGGTGAGTTATTAGACAATATAGTGTATATACCTGCATGGTTGGGTTTTACTTTCCCATCCTTCAAATCTTGCTGGTACTTTGGCAGTTTCGCTTCCAGTGCGACTTTTCATGGCAATAGAAGCATTCAGCCTCATTAGGGTTAGCAGAAGGAGTGACAAAACCTTTCTTGGTTTTGCTTGAAGAGGAGCCTTCAAGGGTCTTACCCTTGGTACCCTTAGAAGGGTTCTTTCTCTTCTTCCCTTTGTCGTGCCCGATTGCCAAGACATTGGCCGCAGTTGGAGTTGGAGTAGGAGTAGTAACAACCGACTTACCCTTTAGACCACTTTCGGCGGTCTTCAAGAGTCCTTGAAGTTTGCTGAGGGTGACTTCTTCCTTGTTCATGTGATATGTCATGCGAAATTGATCATAACACGATGGCAAGGAGTGCAAAGTGATGTCTATTGCTAACTGCTCAGGGAAGTTCACATTCAGCTTCAGTAAACGGTCCACATACCTTTGCATTTTCTGCATGTGGCCCGTGATGGGTTCACCATCCTTCATTCGGGTTGTTATCATGGAGGAGATTATTTCATATCGCTCTTGACGAGCACTTTGATGGTAGCGGTCCATCAAGTCCTGGTGCATCTCAAAAGGATAATAGTCCTCATAGGACTTTTGGAGCTCGGCTGTCATGGTGGCCATCATGATGCATGCCACTTTTGTAGCATCTCTTCCATGTACCTCATATTCAGCAAGCTCTTCAGGAGTAGCAGTTGGCTCGGGTACCTTCAGCTCCTTGTCGAGAACATATTCTTTGTTCTCATACCGAGTGACCATCCTGATGTTTCTGATCCAATCTGTAAAGTTGGACCCGTCAAAGATGACTCTCCCACAAAGAGTCATGAGAGAGAAGGAGCTAGTAGGGTTTGAGCCAGAAGCATTGTTATTGGAAGACATCTGAAAAGAAGAGGGAATAGATTAGATTAGAGATAGAGATAGTCCTTAACAAAACACCCAAATGTAATATTAAGGCTAGGACCCAACACAATATTTTATAACTTAGAAGAGGGATGTCGTAATCTAAGCTATAAGATATTTGAAGGTAGGTGAATGACGATTCACCAATTTCCACCATGAAAAACGAAATATTTAATTAGGTTTTAATTGGTTTAGAAACTCCTAGATTCTTTGAGATTCATTGAACTTTCTTCAATGGCATGTTTCAATCTCGAGTGTGCCCTTCAAGTTTTGTGACTGGGATGCCGAGGATCACAAAACAAGGTGTGAAGTAACCATGCAAATTACTTGGTACCCTTAATGTATTACCCCTCAATCGATGTGTCGGTTAACCACACACGCTCCATCGATACTATGATAAACATTAAGTCACCCTTTACCTACCTTGTTAAGTTCTAGTTAGTGTGCCGGTTAACCACACACGCTCCACTAACGACTTAAACAAAGTGTAAAGTGTAATTTCATGGATTAGCACCTTATTCACATTTTCCTAAAATAACTAAGATTGGGAATTCAATAAAGTTTAGTTACTTTAGTATTATCATTATACTTTTAATGAGAATTTATAAGTCCTTGTCCTACCCGTTCGGCTAACGACCCTCCACAGATCAAGGAAGCGGTGGGTGAGAGTGGACACCCATTAAGTTGTCATTTTATAGGCAACAACCTTATACCCCCCTCATAGACCGGCTTCGTGAATGAGGCGTACTAGCGGTAAGACGACTTGATCTTATACATATATAAGTATTATTAAACTTATAATATTATAAAGTATAAGGGTTGAATTTTAACTTTTAAAATTCTAGGGGTTGGAACTAATGTTTTTAATATGACTTTACATGTTCCAAAACTTGAGGGAAAGTTTTGTAAACTTTCAAAACTTTTCATTTCTCATAACTTATGAGTTAATGATTATTAAAAATGAAGACTCTTCATTTTTTGTAACCTATGTGTTCTTTTAATGGTTATTTATAAATGTGACTTTTGGTTATCCATAACTTAAGAACTAGTTATGGACTCCATTAAAACACATAAAGATCAAGAATTAATCTAATCAATTATTAGCACATAATTTCTATGATCTTCTAAACTCATATGTTTATGAATGTTCATATCAAAAATTTCAAGAATCGTAAGTACATATACAAAACTTGGAATTTTGATACGAGCTTTTGAACAAAACTTCGATTTTCAAGTTTTTTTTTTTTTTTTTTTTTTGCATCAAGTATCAAATAAACAAACCAGGCTCTGATACCACTGATGGGTTTTGAGCATTCTAACACTCCTATGATGTACATGCAACCCTAGAAACCTTGGATCTATGTTTGACTAAGATACATGCAAATAATTATTTTTCCAAGGTTCTTATCCTAACTAGCATGGCATGGGATACTTGAATCAAATAAAACTAGTAGAATTACTTACCTTGTAGTAGTAGTTGATTGCTTGGAGTTTGAGAGCCTAGCACCAATAATGTGGATGCCTCAAATGGAAGTCACAAATCACCACAAACTTGGAAACTTGAGAGAATAGTCACAAACTTCTTGAAATCGGCCCTCTTGGTTTACACACATCAACTAGTCTGTTTCAAGAACCAAAGCCTCCTTTATATAGTGTGGTGGATTAGGGTTACATCCATGTAAACCCTAATACCCATGTATTTTCATTTCCATGAGATCCATGGGTTAAAGCTCCATGGAGTATCCATGGACTTTCCATGCAAGCCTAGCCCATTCCAAATAAGCATTAGCCCACACTATATAAATACAAGAGCCCATATTTAATTAGTCATACTTTTGATCTCTAAATTAATTCTAAATTAATTATAGATCAATACTAATTAAATAATATGATTTTATATTAATATATTAGGACTTATAATATATTAATAAATCATAACTTATACTATTCTCAAACGATTACCATAAATTGTTCGGGTGAAGTGCAACCCAAATGGACCATGCCGGGTCGGGTCAAGTACATACCAAATATAGTTATGGACTTAGACACTATATCCAACAAGAAACTCCTGGGCTGACTGTTCCCTCTCCACTGGGGGAACATACTCATCTCGGAACATCATCGTAAACCTCTCCCAAGTAACTGCAGCGTGCTCTGCAGGAGTAAAACTGGCTGTCACAAACTTCCACCAGTCCTTCGCTCCCAAGCGAAGCTGGTTCAGCGCGAACTGAACTCTCAAATGATCTGGGCACGAACAAGTGTAAAAAAATCCCTCAATATCAGAGATCCATCTCATAGCAGCAATCAGATCATGTGTCCAATCAAACTCTGGTGGCTTCGTGTTGCTGAACTCCCAAAACAGCAATGAGTCACCTCCTTGTGGCCTGGCAGCGGCGACAGCTGATGTGGCTACAGCAGCTGCGGCCTCCGTAATAGCGGCATACCGCTAATCAAAAGTCTCAATCAAGGTGGTCTTAATAGACCCAAACATCTCAGGAATCTCCGCTCGAATAGTTGCGGCCACCTCCTCGTGACTCATCCTGCGAATCTCATCATCACTAGTCCCACTACTCTCGGGGTTGTGGCGTGTACCCACCAAGATGTATCCGAAATACAACACAAAAATCATCAGAGACTCGCTCGAGCATACTCACACTCGATCACTCATCCCTACTCATTCCTTAGCATCATAAGTATTCTTACTTGGGTTGCATACAGATCCGGTGCTTTTAGTAGTACGGGCCCAATACTACCTTCCACACCAACCTGTAGTCATCCCAAGTCCTCCTCTTAGGACCCCACTTCACTATTACTCTATCTCTCACGAATAACAGACTACCCTCTCAGAGGATATCTCATATTCTAATCTAGATATCTCTCCTAGATTATTCCTCGACTCAAGACTTTCTCTCTCTAAGTGATCCTGCTAGATACTCTCACTCAGCACATACTCAAAGCATATAACAGATAGCAATGACTCCTAAGCTAAGGCATCACAAATCAGGAAACTCTACCCCTAAAATATGAAATACCTAGCCTATCCTCTATCATGCATTACTAATATCTCATAAATATCTCATAACACAATTAAATAAGGGTATTTTGGGAAATCACCGTGCGGGCTCTGGCTGATTGTACACACTGCTCCAACTCGTTTTCTCTTAAAAACTCTTGCTCGGTTTAAGAAAATCATGTCTTTTGAAAACATTTTTCTCAAATCCTCAGTTTGAGTTCAGACATACCCAAAGTGCATCCGAATCCCTCAAACCAAGGCTCTGATACCAACTTGTAACACCGTGAATTTTCAAACAAAAATTTTCATTTGAAAGCCCAATTGTTTCATTTCAAAATCACAAAATTCCACAAACATCAAGCTATCAAAACACATGTCTCAAACTGTTTATAACACAAATCCAGGATCCTCCAAAAACATATCTCCGACTCGGGTGTGTGTACAATCAATTCGGCGCCTTCCTGTGATCCTGAGAACTACCTGAAACACATAACACATAACACGGTAAGCACAAAGCTTAGTGAGTTCCCCAAAATACCACACACATCACATTAGCCACTCGAGGCTAGCTCAATAAGAGCCTCCGGTCAATGTGTCTCAGTGGAAACCCTCCGGTCCCACAACTCAATAAGATCATACTAATAATACTCAACATAAATCAAAAAGACATAATGCAGGATATCACAATACATAAGTAAGCACATAAGGCACCTCGGTCACACAAAGATACCACTCATGGTAAGTATACTGAGAAGAGTCAACTCGTACGAGAACTAGGGAAATGCGTACTCCTCAAACACGAATCACCGAACCTAGCCTACGCCTAGTCACATTTGATAATTATTTCTAATTAACACTTAAATCATAAATTCTAACAAACTAAGTTATTTTCCCTTTCTAACTCTTGGATTGGGGAAAAAGACCATTTTACCCCTCCATGGTCAGCATGACTCATGATTGACCAAACCCTAAAGTCAACAGAAGTCAAACTCGAGTCAACAATCCATGTTGACCCTTACTCGCGGAGTGCACCTATGTGACTTGCCGAGTCCCCACTGATCCTCAGAACGTCGCGAAAACCCAACTTAACTCGTCGATTTGTCCCGTCAACTCGCCGAGTTACCCATGTCCAGACTCATCGTGGAAAACCCTAGCCGACTCGTCGAGTCAGCTCTTTGACTCGTCGATTCCCTTAAGTTAAATTCTTATCTAGACGTTTTAAGGCAGATCTAACACTCCAAACTCTAGATCTAGCCTCTCAGGGGTCGAATGTCACGTAAAGATTCGATATTTACGTTCATGCATGGCATGTTTGCCCCATAATGCCAAATAAAAGCTCTAACCAAGGTGTTTATGTTGGATTAATGTCTAAGTCCATAACTATAATTGGTAAGACTTGACCCGACCCAGCATGGTCCATTTGGGTTGCATGGCATCATGCATTTGGATAGACTATAATGAGAGAAATAACACTTAAGGTTGGTTAATATATTATAAGTTCTAATATATTAATAAGGTTATTTAATTAGTATTGATCAAGAATTAATTTGGAATTAATTAAGTGATCAAAAGGAGACTAATTAAATATATGGGTTGATTGTGTAAATCATTCATTCTTATATATGTGGGCTTGTGATCCAAGATTCCTTATGTTGGACTAAGTCCATGGGGTGACCCATGGATACTCCATGGAGGTTAAAATCCATGGAGCATAAGGAATGGGTAAAGTTATGAGTTACATGGTGTAACCCTAATAGCCACCATATAAAAGAATCCCATGGCTCAAGAAATCTTGCAGTAATGTGTGAGTGTGAGGGCTAGACGATTTCAACGAGTGTTCAAGTTTCTCTCAAGTTATTCCAAGTGTATTTGGTGTTGTGTGAACCATTTGAGGTGTCACACTTGGGGCACTAGGCACTCAAGCTTCATGAAGACATTCTACATCAAAGAGGTATGTATTCTATCTTGTTATATTTATTATTTTGTATGCTAGATTAGGATAATACCTTCGGATGTTCATAATTCTATGTATAATAGAGAAAACATAGATCCAAGGTATTTAGGGTTGCATGTACACTTAGGAGTGTTAGAATGCTCATAACCCAACAGTGGTATCAGAGCCTAGGCTTGTTTTCTTGTTATACTTGCAAAAGTAGCTGAAAAATCGAGTTGGATGCATATATTCGATTGTTTTGGCTGGAATTGGACTAGGAACATTACCCTAAGATGTTTTTGGACTTATAAACTTGTTTTTGATGTGGTAATGTTCATGCTAATCCAATTTCTAAGATAATTGTCATAATTTCAAGATTTGTATTAGTTTGTATGTTCATGCTAATTTCTTGAAGATTGATGATTTGAATTATCTTGTTCTTATGAGGTTCTTAGATTAATAGAAAAGTTGTGTGAAATAGTTGTTTTCAATCCATTTTAATCTAAGAGTTGATTCCAAAGTGTGTTTTTGTAACTTGTCCTCAAGTTATATGAAAAGTCACATTTAAGAATCATAAAACTCATAAAAGTTGGCAAATGTTACAAAATGAAGAGTCTAGTTCTAATTAAATGGTTTTATGACTCCATAACTTGTCCTCAAGTTATGGAGGTTCAAGAGTGTCTTCATTAAATTAAAAAAAAAGTGTAACCTTAATTAGTTCCATAAGTTACAATAAAAAAAAAGTTATTTTTTTTTATTAATTAGTTTAAAGTCTTCCATAACTTGTCCTCAAGTTATGGAACTTGAAGAGTTTTTTTTTAATTAAAACTACTTTAAACTCATAAGTTATGGAATTAATTAGTTTTGAATAGTTTCAAAACTTGCCCTCAAGTTTTGGAATTTGAAAAGTTTTCACTTATGAATACTTTAATTCCAAGTTAGCCCTTAGAATTTTAAAAGTTAAAATTCAACCCTTATACTTTATAATATTATAACTTAATAATATTTATATATATGTATAAGAGTAAAGTCAGTCTTACCGTTAGTAGGCCTCATTCACGAAGCCGGTCGATAAGGGGGGTATAAGGTTACTGCCTATAAAATGGCAGTTTAATGGGTGTCCACTCTCACCCACTGCTTCCTTGACTGGTGGAGGGTCGTTAGCCGAACGGGTAGGACAAGGACTATAATTCTCCTTTCATTAAAAGTATTAATGATAAATACTAAGTAACTAAACTCTTATTAATACCCAATCTTAGTTACTTAGGAAAATGTGAATTTGGTGCTAACCCATTAAATTACACTTTGCACTTTGCTTAAGTCGTTAGTGGAGCGTGTGTGGTTAACCGGCACACTAACCTGGACTTAACAAGGTAGGCAAAGGGTAACTTAATATTTATCATAGTATCGGTGGAGCGTGTGTGGTTAACCGGCACACTGATTAAGGGGTAAATATTAAGGGTACCAAGTATATTTGCATGGTTATTCACACCTTGTTTTGTGATCCTCGGCATCCCAGTCACAAAACCTGAAGGGCACACTTGAGATTGAAACATGCCTTTGAACAGTTAAATGAATCTCAAAGATCTAGGACCTTCAAATCCAATTAAAACCTAATAAATTATTTCGTTTTCCATGGTGGAAATTGGTGAATCGTCATTCACCTACCTTCAAATATTTTATAGCTTGGATTACGGCATCCCTCTTCTAAGTTATAAAATAGTTTGTTGGGTCCTAGCCTTAATATTTCATATTGGGTGTCATATTAAGGACTTTAAATCAACTATCTTGAATATCTCCCAAAAATATGTCTGGTCTAGATATTTATGATCTTCCCAAATCTCTTGAAACAAGCTTTCCAAAATGAAGATGATGTCCCATGGATATCATACTTCTTTCACCTACTCCAATTATTCTCCCTAACCCACAAGTTCCTAAAAAGTTTAAGGTCACTCAAGCCCTATTGGCAAGGCAAGGTCTAGGTGTGATCACATCTTGGAGATGTAGTCACATATTGACAAGCCGGGAGAGTTGGGTGTCAAAGTCTTGAGAAAGTTGGTGGCTCAACTACTTTCTAAGTCACATAGTGAGTTCTTTTGGGAATCCTATGAAACAGACTAAGACAAGACCCTATAATGATCTTATCTATTTGCTAAGATCAACTTCCTAAAACGCTATGGACATTGACAATGATGACATTGGATATCCAGTAAAGCTCTCTCTTCCCAATGGAAAGGGATCGGCCATAGTCAACTCGGTTGACCCAATGGTAAAGAGAGAGGCGAAGTCTGAGATAGTCCCATTATCAAGGGTCCATAGGTAACTATTGCCAAAGGAAGGGGCATTGGTTACGAAGCTGCCAAATTTACCTAAGGATGTTAAAGTCAATAAGTTTGGCTCTACTTCAGGTAAAGTCCATTGTCTAACTCTATTAAGTACATGCTGATTCTGATCGCGAAGATGGATTTCAATCGCATGGTTCGGTGATCAGAATTTTGGGCTATTACTTAAGAGTTATGATATTTATATTGCTTAGGAATAGATAACAACAAGGTTTTCATATGGATTGTAAGGATAAGTTTTTCCGCAAAGTTTTAAAATAAAAGAAAAAGGTTTTGATTTTATTTATTTTAAGTATCCTTACAATGGCATTTGTGAAAAGTTGTTGCTTATAAGATTCCATTGATAGCAATATTGGAAAAATGGATTTGATTCTTTCGGTTGTGGTAGTGTCTAATATTACCAAATAAGGAAAAATTCTCATCGCCCAAGGTTCAATTGGACCGAAACTTGGAATCATGCAAGTTGTATAGTATGATGAATAAGAACTTTCAGCTTGGAAAATTAAGACTAATTCCTTATGTGAATAAGGAAAGGACTAAGGGATCGAGTACACATTCTTGCGCACTGGTCAAGTCCACCACAAAAGATCAAGAAGACTATTCGTCATGATTTACTTAAGTTCAGTAAATATGGTTATACTTATAAGTTTAAGTACAAGTCTGTAGCATTGGAGAAGTTTCAATGTGAGACAGAACGAATAAGAAGAATCAAAGTATGGCAGAAAGATAAAAGTTTCTCAAATCTGAAAAGATGGGAGAGTACTTTAGTATCATGTTTATGATCACCTTAATGATTAAGATACCATATCACAATTGGTCCTCTAAAGTCATCTTAGTGCATTCTTATGACTAAGAAGAGGAGTCATGAATTGTTGAAATGGTTAAATCAAAAAGATGAGTCATACTTCGTTCCAAAACAATTCTTAGAGTCATACTCCAAGATTGTAACTTGAGTGATATATCTTAAAGAGGGTTTGTTAACACTAGTCAAATGTAAGAGTAAAAGGTTATCTACTCTTGTACATTTGAAATTGGTAAGTTGTGATGTTTTGGATAAAACAGAGACCAACTTAGGCCAATTGTGTAAAGTGTTAGTCTTGATAAAGAATCCGCACTATCTCTTGAATATTTGACAAGGGAGTCTTATATGTCAAGAGGACTGTGGGAGTCTTAATGCTCTTGAAAGTTTCAAGACTTAATCAAGAATAAAACCTAAAGTCCTTCACTAGCACACGACTTGAGGTTTATAACCTATCGTGTTGAAATTTTTGTGCCTATTCAAGTTGGCTTTGCATAGGAGTTCTGAGAGTTCTCAATTGGTTGCACAACTACTTGGAAGCAATGGCAGGCACCTGAGCTGCCAAATGGCAAGAATTTAAGATTGCACAAGTTTAATCAATATGAGTTTGGATTTGTCACTAACCTTGTCTTGTGATTATGGTTTTGACAAATTCACATGGATAAGAACACATACACTATTAAATCTAAGTGTCATAAGGTTTCTCTCCGATTCATGAAAATGATGGTGAGGAAACACTTTCACTAAGTAGATTTTAGCTAGATAGCAATTGTGATATTTGCATTCTCAAAGTCGTTAGTGGAGCATGTGTGGTTTACCGGCACACTAACATGGACTTGTGAGAAGTGGCAAAGGTCTAAACAATTGAGACTATGATTACGGCATCCCTTTTCATAGTTCTAAAATTGTTTAGACACACATGTGAGCTATCTAAGAGAGGTGTATGATTTTGATAAAGTTTTATCAAAACAATCTAGTATTAGAAATCTGAACTTTGGTAAGAAAGTCAGCTGATTTCTGAGTACATGTCAAAGCTAGTGGGAGCATAAGTGTTATGCTAGTAATCATCATGTTAGTGGGAGCATGATAATTATGACAAAGGTTGCAAGTTAGCAATGTTAATTATAGAAAACAAAAGTTTCAATTCGTGAGGTTGCAGGGGTTGAAAAAGTTGTTTTGCTATAATTAAGGGAGAGGAAATTATACTTCGTTTCAATTCTAAAAGCTTAGATTGAGATTTTAATCGTATTTAATCAAGGATATATATATGAATTTCATGTTGGAATGGCTCAACATAAGGAAATTCTATATATGGGTCCATTATTTGCGTTCTAAAATTCGATTATGATTACGGCATCCATTTTCATAATCTGAATTTTGAGAACTTGGCAAATTGAAATCGAAATATTATAGCAAAAGACTGGTTTAGTCTTTATGTGAGACATCATGAATCGTGTCCCATATGCTACGGATATAGGATCGATTACATGTGCTATATTCTTCCTTTCTAAAAATTTCCAAATGCCTGGGGCATTATGAAGGGAAAAGGTCTAGAATTGGATATGACTAAAATGATTAAGCAATTGTCGAGGACAATCTAAGGTTTACCAAAGATTGGTTGCTCAAGGACAGTTGGAAGTATAATGTTAATTCTGGAAGGACCATATTGACATAATCTGTAAGGAGGCAACTCTTGTTCAGAAGTGATAGTCAAAATGGAATATGGAAATGTTTCAAAGTTAGAAATTATTCAATCTGTGTAAGATTAGGAAACTTAATGAAAGAAGGATGTTTCCAAGGAGCTGATCTCCTTTGGAATGCTCTGTAATGATTGTTGTCAAGTCTTTCTGACTTCATGCATAATCATTAAGAGGATCAATGCATATAAGTTTAGAATCTAACAGATTTCAGTAAATGGCATGAATTTGGAATTCTTGCATTTGCAGTAAGGATTTGGGACTGTGAAAAGAGGATCATTGGAGTGATGTTCAATTGATCTATTTTACAAAGTAAAGATCATAGACAAACATAGTATGCATACTTGGTGTATGGCATGACTAGTGTTTAGAAAACATAGTGTACATGCTTGGAACATGGGACAACTATTGTTTTAAATTCAAGTATAAAGTTGATAAAACCGAAACAATGAATAATGAGTAATCAGTACGGTGATAAATAAAAGTGTTTATTTATATTCATAGGGTTTGATACCATATTTGATTCATTTATTCTTGTGTTTCACTTTGCATGTTTTGACTTCCAGAATAACTAAGTCGCTCTTCCTGAATGATTAAGTTATTCAAACCATCCACAGTCGGTCATATGTTGGAAGTAGATATGAATCAAGATTGTCATGCGTTGGTTTGTAGAGGTCCAAGTTGGTGGACAAAGTGGTGCTACAACACTCATGAGTGCTCATAAGTTCTGAGTATTGGATACAACCCGCGCTCATTTGAATCACTTCATGGATTTTATCACGAGTGATCATGAGACGATAATATCTTATATTCTTCAAACCTAGAGATATGAGTTGTTACTATGAGTTGGTTATACATTGATTGCACGAAAACGCATTGGTAACTCGATGTTATAAAACGTGCCTTTGTGTATGATTTAACAAGTAGTAGAACAAGCCATATGAGTCGAATTTTATCCATTCCTTTTACCTTCGGGATAAAAGCGATATCTGTGGGCCCCTCGATGATTTATAGATGATACATGTGAGTGCTTGGCCAAGCCAGGACTGATTTGATTTGTTCAATCAGTCAGTCATCATGAATCGGAAATCGGGAAACAACAAATGGACAGAGAGAATGATTGATAATCCATGTCTCAATCCATATGATATCTAGAATGGAGGAATATATGATCCCTTATCTAATGGACAAGTCATTGACAAAGGTCAGAGTTCATCGACAAGGTCAGAGTTCGACAGAAGCTTTTGAGAGCTACGATTGCTGATCGGTTCCTGAAGTCATACGCAATAATAGTTTTAGACTTATCCAAGTGGGAGACTGTTGGATTAATGTCTAAGTCCATAACTATAATTGGTAAGACTTGACCCGACCCGGCATGGTCCATTTGGGTTGCATGGCATCATGCATTTGGATAGACTATAATGAGAGAAATAACACTTAAGGTTGGTTAATATATTATAAGTTCTAATATATTAATAAGGTTATTTAATTAGTATTGATCAAGAATTAATTTGGAATTAATTAAGTGATCAAAAGGAGACTAATTAAATATATGGGTTGATTGTGTAAATCATTCATTCTTATATATGTGGGCTTGTGATCCAAGATTCCTTATGTTGGACTAAGTCCATGGGGTGACCCATGGATACTCCATGGAGGTTAAAATCCATGGAGCATAAGGAATGGGTAAAGTTATGAGTTACATGGTGTAACCCTAATAGCCACCATATAAAAGAATCTCATGGCTCAAGAAATCGTGCACTAATGTGTGAGTGTGAGGGCTAGACGATTTCAAGGAGTGTTCAAGTTTCTCTCAAGTTATTCCAAGTGTATTTGGTGTTGTGTGAACCATTTGAGGTGTCACACTTGGGGCACTAGGCACTCAAGCTTCATGAAGACATTCTACATCAAAGAGGTATGTATTCTATCTTGTTATATTTATTATTTTGTATGCTAGATTAGGATAATACCTTCGGATGTTCATAATTGTATGTACAATAGAGAAAACATAGATCCAAGGTATTTAGGGTTGCATGTACACTTAGGAGTGTTAGAATGCTCATAACCCAATAGTTTAAGCACAATAACTCTTTATAGGTGGATAAAGTTGGGATCTTTGGACTCTATGGACCTCACAAGGTCCAGATCTGATGTCTCAATGCTTTGCAAGCACAAGTCATACTAAATCTCAAAGGAATAAGGAAAAAGGCCCAAAAGTTTCTCTTTAACAATATCTAAACAACATGATAAGCAAGGTGACGACTTTTACCTTCCAACAGAAGCTCCAATGTGAATAAATACTGGATCTCAAAGCCGTTCCTCGTTCCTTGCTTGAATCTAACTTCTTCTTCTTCCAATGCTTCATCAAAACACTCAAATGTTAGCTCGAACACTTTCTCTTAGCTCAATGGCCAATTAAGGTTTCTCTCAGGGGAGTAGGGTAGCTGGTGAGGCGGAAATGAGGACATAAGTTTCCTTAAATAGGCCCCAAACCCGGGGATTTAGGGTTTCCTCACACAGCGGCAACTCGGCGAGTCGACATCTCTGACTCGTCGAGTCGGTTATTTAGCCCGCGTGCTCAAATCCAACTCTACTCGATGAGTCGAACACACAACTCGCCGTGTCACTCATTAATTTCCAAAATAAATGAATAAATACAATACCTGGGAGTCGGGATGTTATAATTTGGAGTTAGGTTTTATCATCCTAAATTCAAATCATATATGAAAGCTAAATCTCGTGGCCAATTGAAGTTTTATGGCTTAAAATTGAAATTATTAGATGATCTTTCTGATTATGATTTGATTCTGTTAATGATGTTATAATAATGTTATTATATGATAAAATGGAGTTTTGAATCTATGAAAAACATTAAAAGTCATTAAAACTAATGTTTAAAGTAGCGGTATGATATGGTACTATTTTTTCCTTTTAACTATGTACAATACCAATTATAGTTGGTTTACAAATATAGCTATTAGTACCATACGAAACATATGTTATACCAACTTGTTTGGTTACCAACAAGTTTGGTTGGTACAAATTAGTAAATGTATATAAAGAACACTAACTAAAGTTTTTATTGAAGTATTTTTTTTAATTAACTAAATATTTTATTTAAGTAGTTTAACATTGTGTATGTTTTTACCTAGTAATGCCCAAACTCTATTAGTGTTTGTGTTAAAGTTGTAAACACACTTGAAATATGAGATTTTGTTTATATATATATATATATATATATATATATATATATATATATATATATATATATATTCAAAATTTTGTACCATTACCGTAACATGACTACACAAGTAGTATAATACTATTGATTAAACATGTTGGGTACCAAAAATACTCGTAGGATATTTCTTGGTTCGGCTAGTAATTTGTTGGCTTGGTTTGATACAAATTTGATAACCGTAGTTTGAAGTGTTATAAGTGGATTAAATGAAGTAGACTGTCATTTAATGCATTTTGGATCATATTTTGTGAGTTGTGAAAACCCACTTGCTATGTGAAATTATAGTTTCAACTACCATAGGCCATGTATTATGTAGATTCAAACACATTTCATCGATCTTGTGGTTTTTAAAAGTCCCTACTGTTTGTTTTTGTTACGCGTTTGGTCCTCATTGTTTGTTTTTGTTATGCCTTTGGTACATGTCTTACCTAAAAAAACTATTATTTAAATAGCAAAAAACGGTAGATTATTTTAGATAAGGTGAGGGGGGTTGGGGTGGGGGTGTGTTTATTTAAATAAATTAGAAAATGAAGGGCAAAATAATTTTTTAGGTAAGACAAGGACCAAGCGCGTAACACAAACAAATTGTAGGGACCTTCCAAGTTAAAAAAATAATTTAGGGACCAAACACGCAAATTACCCTAAACCATAGGGACCATTCATGTAATTTACTCTTTTACTTGAGTAGTGAATGTTTGTCGTTTTTATTTTTAACTATCGTTGCGCATGATTTCAAAAGCTATATTTATCAAACTAGCCACATTCGTCTTTGGATTCTTTTATGCATGTTGGATGGTTACACGTTCAAACTGTGATGGGCACGAACGTCTATAATTGTATTGCATGTCAACAAAAAAAAGACAACAAAATTGTTATGATCCCATATCAGTTGAAAATACTATAAGTTGGTGGCTTATAAAAATAAACAGAGTGGCCCTCGCTACCACCAATCGCTAGCCTCGATATGGACACAAAACACCACCCCCTAGCACTCATTAGGAGAGTCGCCAAGGAGGAATTGCTACGTACGTAGCGAGAGGAGAGAGGGGATGGAGATGTGATCTAACTGGTGCAAACGCATTCAAACAAAGCAGTCAAACACCCCCTGAAAATCACTGTTGATGCCCTCCTTCTTCTTCTTCGATTGCTGGCAAGAAACACCACCAGAGGTGGTTGTTTTTCCGGTGCAAGTAGAGGGAACAACAACCCTCATTTATTTTCCTCTTTACTATCGATTGAAACAACTAAACACCTCCAGGATCGTTGTTTCTTCTGCCGTCCCTCCCTTCCCTTCACATCTCACAGTCGGAGTAGAAGAAGAGCAGCCTTGCTGCTTTCGTTTCTTACTCCTTCTACGAACCAGTGAAGGCACCGGAGAGGTAATATTTTGGATATTAAAAAAATATAATTTAATTAAATTTGAAAAATAAAATAAAAAAATAGAGTGCTAGAAGTGTTACCACTCTCTATTAAATGCTAAGAATTGGATGCTAAGAAAAAAAATGACGTGACACTCAAAAAAGTGACATGACAAGGTGCTAGGAGTGTTACCACTCCCTCTAGCCTAAGTCTAGGTGTCCCCTCCTCCACAAGTTGATTTTTGGGAGTGAGCTCTATACTTGAGCTTATGACATGATAAGGGCCTAGTATGAGATGAGTTTGTATCAATTGGTATCAGAGTTAGCCCGATATTTCGAGGTGCCAACACTTGGAGTGGTGGCCTACAGAGTCATGGATTGGACCGAAAGGGGGTGTCAACCGTGACCAACGAGGACGTTGGCTCTTCAAAGCGTGGGGTATTGTTTCGATCCCACATCGGTATGCGATGGGTCCGTAAAAATCTTTATATGTAATAGAGTTGATTGTTTATTAAGTAGGTAATCTAACATTTAGACCACATGGAGTTTTGGTTTTAAGATGAGCTCGAGGGAAACACGTATATGTGGATCTAACGCGAGTTTCACTTCTCGTAGGCTTGAGGAGTAGAGATTTCACGATAGGGCAAACTGCATTAGAAACTGTACCATGCAAAGTGCCAAAGTATAAGAAATCGTATTTTGAAAATAAATGTGTGTCTATACCATTCACGTTAGATACCTTTGGTTTTTTTTAAGTCAAATGTTGCAGAGCTCCTTAATAGAGTCCAACGAGTCATGCATAGTAATGTTATACCATATATATATATATATATATATATATATATATATATATATATATATATATATATATATATATATATATATATATATATATTAAAGTAAATAGTTTGTAATCCAAAAAAGACGGAAGAGCTTGCCCATTTTCTTTCTACATCCAGGGGCGGATTTAAGAATGGATAAAGGGGGGGGGGGGGGGGAAATGACGTAAGCAATGACATAAAAAGCCATTATTATTAAAGACACATTATTGAAGACATGTGGCCTTTCAATATGGAAAGGATTTGTTATTGTTTATATAATTTATGTGTCGGTAGGAAGTTTAGATAGAATAATTATTAAGTGTGTATTATATTATTTGATGTAACATAAAGTGTGTAAGTCCCTCAATAGTCTAGGGGGCTATAATGTAAATAGGTTTGTCATATTGCAATCAAACGATTGCAACTCAATTATTGTACTCGGCTCCTTTGAGCCTATAAATAGGGCCTTTGCCCATATGGAATAGACAAGCTAAATTTGAGTGTTTAAGATTTGAGTTGTTCTCAATCTTCTTCTGTTGAAATAGATTTTCTATTTCTGAATAGCAGAACCCTATCCAAACATATCCATATATTCATATAAACATATCAAACACAGACAATCAATCCATTCTGACGCATCATTCAGGTATATTCTGTCTTAATTTTATTAATTCCGCCATGTTTGTCAATTTGATATCAGAGCATGTTTATAAAAATTTGGTATCAGAGCTAAGTAACGTTCTTATTATTCTTATTATTAGTTTGCATATTCAATCTATCGTTAATAAGAATATATGCATATGAAGCATCATAAACATGATAAACATCATAAACATGATAATGAATAACCATTGTTTTTTAAATATTCATATTTAAAAAAGTTATCAACAATTAAAATATTTATCGTAAGAAGATTTAATACTATAAATATGTCTCAAGAAATAGAAAACTCACCAATAGTTATTAATAACGAAGAAAATGAATCTGGATACACTTTTGATGCTTTAATTAATAAAAATAACATCAATAAAGACGCTATAAGAAAATCAAATTTCACACTATCCGAAAGACACAATTTTAGACATAACACATTTAAAAATTTCTTTTCTAGAAAAAATATTATATATTATGGAAAAATTATAGGAGAACAAGCAATACCTATAGAATTAACTCAAGGAAATATTACTATAACCCATAATAAATAAACAACAAATTAGAAATAGATTATCTCATATTAAAGAAACAGATAGAATAAAAATTGCTTATATTCATATATCAACTATTCAAATAATCTTAAAAAGTACTGTAAGTAATTTAAATACACCAATAGAATTAGAAATCAGAGATGATCGTATAATTAAAAACCAAGAAAGTATTATTGCAAAAGGAGAAGGTAATTTAATTGAAGGAAAAATAAAATTTGAAATTAATATTTAATTAGGATTAAGTCTTAAAGATAAAAATTTAAGTAATAGTATTACTGTACGATATAAATTATTAAGACAAAATTTTATGATAAAAGGTAATCATCCATTTACTATTACATATCAAATAAATTATGCATTAACAAATTCTCATCATAGTATTACATTTAAAACAGAAGATAGAATTTATATAGATAAATTATTTACCCCTTTATTATCCCTTGAATCACCAAATATGACTAATAATAGAATATTCAATGAAACTAATTTTCAACCAATAATAACTACTTCGTTAATAAAAAGAAGTCCAATTATAGAACCTCCATTTTCAACTATAATAGGTAGATCTTCTATTTCAGAATGTCAGCCTTCAACATCTAATGAAAATAACGATGAAAAGCTAGAAGATATTAAAGAAATGATTAGATCATTAAGTTTAAGAATATGACAGAATCATCTAGTAATTCCCTAAAATATTTTAAAACACTTGAAGGATCATATCAAAATACAAAACCATGTATACCAGATAAAGAAATGATTATAGAAATACCACAAAATTTACCACAAGAAACAATATATAACATCGGTCTTAATCCTGAAGAAGATAAATCAGTAGGAGAAAAACTAAATATAATTAGTCAACAATTAAACAATATTATAGAAGTAGAAAGTTTAATTGTATTAAAACAAATCCCTGAATTATTACAGAATTTAACTCAACAGAAAAATCTACTTGAAAAATATTTAAAAATAATAAAAACAATTAAAGAAGAACCACTCAATGAAAAACCACTACTTAAAGAAAAACCACTTACCATTAAACGACCTTTCACATGGTAAAATAAAAATGAATAATAAAACCCAAATATACTATAATTACAATAATAAATAAAAAATTATGGAGTTATAAAAACAAAAAATCACAAAATCGAAATCTAAAAACAATACGCAATGTTTCAACCACTCTAACAAACACAACTTGTTAATATAAAAGCTTTACAAGAAAAAACATCAATTAAAAGAAATTTATAAACTAATCCTAAAATGAGTAAAAGAAAAACAAATATTAACCCAAATAGTACCTTTATTACAACCAAAATACAAAATAAAGAATTAGTTTCATATATAGATACAGGAGCTACTTTATGTTTTGGAAGAAAAAAGATATTAAAAAATTGGGAAAAATTAGAAAAACCATTAAAGATTACAATTGCTGATAAATCAATTCACAAAATTTGGTTCGTAGGAAGAGATATAGATATAGTAATTGAAAAAACACCATTTAAAACTCCAACTATATATCAACATGATTCAGGAATAGACTTAGTTATAGGAAATAATTTCCTTAAATTATATCAACCATTTATACAAACAAATGACGATATAAGTCTCAATCATCCAACAAAAGGTATTATAAAAACTGCAATTATCAAACATTATGATCTTATTAAAATAATCAAACAAGAGGTTGGCTTTCAATTACGCATACTACTAACATTTGCTAAAGAAATTGCTGAAAAACAACTTGAAGAAGTATGCAGTGAAAATCCACTAGATCATTTAAAAAATAAAAATAATCACGAAATAATAATATTATTAAAAAACCCTAATGATGAAATAAATGTTCCAAATAAAATTCCATATAGTATAAAAGATGTTTCTGAATTTAAACAGGAATGCACTGAACTATTAGAAAAAAGAATCATTCGACCTAGCAAGAGTCCTCATTCAGCACCTGCATTCTATGTAGAAAATAATAATGAAATAAAACGAGGCAAACGAAGAATGGTAATTAATTATAAAAAGATGAATGATGCTACTATAGGAGATTCATATAAATTACCACGAAAAGAATATATTTTAGAAAAAATAAAAGGAAATACACATTTTAGTACATTTGATGCAAAATCCAGATATTGGCAATTACGCTTACATGAAAATACGAAACCACTAACCGCTTTCTCATGTCCTCCTCAGAAGCATTATGAATGGAATGTTCTTCCATTCGGTTTAAAACAGGCACCAGCAATATATCAGTGATTCATGGATGAAACCTTAAATGGTTTAGATCATATTTGTCTTGCATATATTGATGATATAATTGTTTTTACAAAAGGAAATGAACAAACACACATTCATGCAGTCATCAAGGTTTTACAAAGAATTAAAGAAAAGGGTTTGGTTTTATCAAAAAAGAAATCAAAACTTTTTCAATCTACAGTTGAATATCTTGGTTTAAAAATTGGAGAAAATGGTCAATTATCATTAACAGACAATATACGCGAAAAATTAAATATGTTTTCTGATAAACTTGAAAATAGAAAACAAATACAATGATTTCTTGGTTGTTTAAATTATATTGCAGAACAAGGATTTTTGAAAAATTTAGCAAAAGAAAGAAAAGTTTTACAAAAGAAAATATCAGAAAAAATACCTTGGTCTTGGACCAATACAGATACTATTTTGGTACAAAATATAAAACAAAAGATTCAAGTTCTCCCTACTTTATATAATGCAAAAACCGACGATTTCCTAATTGTAGAAACAGATGCATCACAAGACACTTGGGCAGGATGCCTAAAAGCAATTATACGTGAAAAAGTATTATTGGGTCTAGATAGTGAGGGAAACCTCATATCTAACTCATCAAAAGTATACAATGATAAAGCATACATTGGTATGAAAATACCATCCGAAGTAAATAATGATAAAGTATACAGTGATATGAAAATATCACCAAAAGCATACACTGATACAGATGTATCATCTGAAGTATTAAAAACAGATAAATACGAGCAAAAACTATGCAAGTATATATCGGGAACATTTTCCCAAACGGAGCAAAATTACAGCACACATGAACGAGAAACACTAGCATGTCTCAGAACATTGAAAAAATGGAAAGTCGAGCTACTTCAAACCAGATTCGAATTACGCACAGATTCCAAGTATCTACTTGGCTTTTGGCGGTATAAGTTACAAGAAGATTACTGTCGAGGACGATCGATCCGGTGGCAATTACAATTACATCAATTTCATCCATATCTCAAGTATATCAAAAGCGCCAACAATCATATAGCAGACACATTGACAAGAGAATGGAAGCCATCATAGAGAAACAGTTAAAAACATTCCTACTCGATTATGAAAGAGGCACCATTCATGGAAGATTAACGTCAGCCATGACACAAGCAAACATTATTCAAAAATATGTCTTTTCAGAGGCGGGAGGAATGACGTAAGCAATGACATAAAAAACCATTATTATTAAAGACACATTATTGAAGACATGTGGCCTTTCAATATGGAAAGGATTTGTTATTGTTTATATAATTTATGTGTCGGTAGGAAGTTTAGATAGATAAATTATTAAGTGTGTATTATATTATTTGATGTAACATAAAGTGTGTAAGTCCCTCAATAGTCTAGGGGGCTATAATGTAAATAGGTTTGTCATATTGCAATCAAACGATTGCAACTCAATTATTGTACTCGGCTCCTTTGAGCCTATAAATAGGGCCTTTGCCCATATGGAATAGACAAGCTAAATTTGAGTGTTTAAGATTTGAGTTGTTCTCAATCTTCTTCTGTTGAAATAGATTTTCTATTTCTGAATAGCAGAACCCTATCCAAACATATCCATATATTCATATAAACATATCAAACCCAGACAATCAATCCATTCCGACGCATCATTCAGGTATATTCTGTCTTAATTTTATTAATTCCGCCATGTTTGTCAATTTGGTATGGCGGAATTAATAAAATTAAGACAGAATATACCTGAATGATGCGTCGGAATGGATTGACGATGGATGGATTGTCTGGGTTTGATATGTTTATATGAATATATGGATATGTTTGGATAGGGTTCTGCTATTCAGAAATAGAAAATCTATTTCAACAGAAGAAGATTGAGAACAACTCAAATCTTAAACACTCAAATTTAGCTTGTCTATTCCATATGGGCAAAGGCCCTATTTATAGGCTCAAAGGAGCCGAGTACAATAATTGAGTTGCAATCGTTTGATTGCAATATGACAAACCTATTTACATTATAGCCCCCTAGACTATTGAGGGACTTACATACTTTATTTTACTATGCTACCGACACTTTGCATACAATAATTATAAAAGACAAAACCATAAATAATTACAAATTCCTTTCCATATTGAAAGGCCATATGTCTTCAATAATGTGTCTTCTTTAATAATGGCTTCTTAAGTCATTGCTTACGTCATTCCTCCCGCCTCCGAAAAGACATGTTTTTGAATAATGTTTGCTTGTGTCATGGCTATTGTGGCTTCCATTCTCTTGTTAATGTATCCGCTATATGATTGTTGGTGCTTTTAATATACTTGAGGTATGGATGAAATTGATGTAGTTGTAATTGCCATCGGATTAATCGTCCTCGACAATAATCTTCTTGTAACTTATATCGCCAAAAACCAAGTAAATACTTGGAATCTGTGCGTAATTCGAATCTGGTTTGGAGTAGCTCAACTTTCCATTTTTTCAATGTTCTGAGACATGCTAGTGTTTCTCGTTCATGTGTGCTGTAATTTTGCTCCATTTGGGAAAATGTTCCCGATATATACTTGCATAGTTTTTGCTCGTATTTATCTGTTTTTAATACTTCAGATGATACATCTGTATCAATGTATGCTTTTGGTGATATTTTCATATCACTGTATACTTTATCATTGTTTACTTCAGATGGTATTTTCATACCAATGTGTGCTTTATCATTGTATACTTTTGATGAGTTAGATATGAGGTTTTCCTCACTATCTAATCTCAATAATACTTTTCCCCGTATAATTGCTTTTAGGCATCCTGCCCAAGTGTCTTGTGATGCATCTGTTTCTACGATTAAGAAATCATCTATTTTTGCATTATATAAAGTAGGGAGAACTTGAATGTTTTGTTTTATATTTTGTACCAAAATAGTATCTGTATTGGTCCAAGACCAAGGTATTTTTTCTGATATTTTCTTTTGTAAAACTTTTCTTTCTTTCGCTAAAATTTTCAAAAATCCTTGTTCTGCAATATAATTTAGACAACCAAGAAATCGTTGTATTTGTTTTCTATTTTCAAGTTTATTAGGAAACATATTTAATTTTTCTCGTATATTGTCTGTTAACGATAATTGACCATTTTCTCCAATTTTTAAACCGAGATATTCAACTGTAGTTTGAAAAAGTTTTGATTTCTTTTTTGTTAAAACTAAACCCTTTTCTTTAATTCTTTGTAAAACCTTGATGACTGCATCAATGTGTGTTTGTTCGTTTCCTTTTGTAAAAACAATTATATCATCAATATATGCAAGACAAATATGATCTAAACCATTTAAGGTTTCATCCATGAATCGCTGATATATTGCTGGTGCCTGTTTTAAACCGAATGGAAGAACATTCCATTCATAATGCTTCTGAGGTGGACATGAGAAAGCGGTTAGTGGTTTCGTATTTTCATGTAAGCGTAATTGCCAATATCCGGATTTTGCATCAAATGTACTAAAATGTGTATTTCCTTTTATTTTTTCTAAAATATATTCTTTTCGTGGTAATTTATATGAATCTCATATAGTAGCATCATTCATCTTTTTATAATTAATTACCATTCTTCGTTTGCCTCGTTTTATTTCATTATTATTTTCTACATAGAATGCAGGTGCTGAATGAGGACTCTTGCTAGGTCGAATGATTCCTTTTTCTAATAGTTCAGTGCATTCCTGTTTAAATTCAGAAACATCTTTTATACTATATGGAATTTTATTTGGAACATTTATTTCATCATTAGGGTTTTTTAATAATATTATTATTTCTTGATTATTTTTATTTTTTAAATGATCTAGTGGATTTTCACTGCATACTTCTTCAAGTTGTTTTTCAGCAATTTCTTTAGCAAATGTTAGTAGTATGCGTAATTGAAAGCCAACCTCTTGTTTGATTATTTTAATAAGATCATAATGTTTGATAATTGCAGTTTTTATAATACCTTTTGTTGGATGATTGAGACTTATATCGTCATTTGTTTGTGTAAATGGTTGATATAATTTAAGGAAATTATTTCCTATAACTAAATCTATTCCTGAATCATGTTGATATATAGTTGGAGTTTTAAATGGTGTTTTTTCAATTACTATATCTATATCTCTTCCTACGAACCAAATTTTATGAATTGATTTATCAGCAATTGTAATCTTTAATGGTTTTTCTAATTTTTCCCAATTTTTTAATATCTTTTTTTTTCCAAAACATAAAGTAGCTCCTGTATCTATATATGAAACTAATTCTTTATCTTGTATTTTGGTTGTAATAAAGGTACTATTTGGGTTAATATTTGTTTTTCTTTTACTCATTTTAGGATTAGTTTATAAATTTCTTTTAATTGATGTTTTTTCTTGTAATCTAGATATCTTTTTTAATTGATTATTATATTCTTTATTTACTGGTTGTAATTCTAATAAATAGTTTTCTTCATATGATAAAGTATTTTCTAAATGTTTAATGGTATTAGAATTTATTTTCCAATGGTTTTTTAATATATTAGTCCAAAGCATGTTATCTTTTGAAGAATTAATTTGTACTTTTGAATTCATTTTAACAAATTACTAAGGTATATGAAAGAAAATTAATTGAATTGTTAATATTTTTTATTACTATTTTTAAATGATTAACTTCTATTTTTAATCTTCCAATTTTAACTAATTGATATACAGTATGATTTTTGTTTTTATAAATTAGTTCGTGTACTTCAGATTCTTTTTCTTTTAAATGTTTTGTGGATTTTTCTAAATCTTTCCATAATTTTTTAAGTAGATCAACTTTATATTTATTATCGTAACTACAATATACTTGAGTTTTATTACTCATAATTTTTATTTTACCATGTGAAAGGTCGTTTAATAGTAAGTGGTTTTTCTTTAAGTAGCTGTTTTTCATTAAGTGGTTCTTCTTTAATAGTTTTTATTTTTAAATATTTTTCAAGTAGATTTTTCTGTTGAGTTAAATTCTGTAATAATTCAGGAATTTGTTTTAATACAATTAAACTTTCTACTTCTATAATATTATTTAATTTTTGATTAATTATGTTTAATTTTTCTCCTATTGATTTATCTTCTTCAGGATTAAGACCGATGTTATATATTGTTCGTTGTGGTAAATTTTGCGGTATTTCTATAATCATTTCTTTATCTGGTATACATGGTTTTGTATTTTGATATGATCCTTCAAGTGTTTTAAAATATTTTAGAGAATTACTAGATGATTCTGTCATATTCTTAAACTTAATGATCTAATCATTTCTTTAATATCTTCTAGCTTTTCATCGTTATTTTCATTAGATGTTGAAGGCTGACATTCAGAAATAGAAGATCTACCTATTATAGTTGAAAATGGAGGTTCTATAATTGGACTTCTTTTTATTAACGAAGTAGTTATTATTGGTTGAAAATTAGTTTCATTGAATATTCTATTATTAGTCATATTTGGTGATTCAAGGGATAATAAAGGGGTAAATAATTTATCTATATAAATTCTATCTTCTGTTTTAAATGTAATACTATGATGAGAATTTGTTAATGCATAATTTATTTGATATGTAATAGTAAATGGATGATTACCTTTTATCATAAAATTTTGTCTTAATAATTTATATCGTACAGTAATACTATTACTTAAATTTTTATCTTTAAGACTTAATCCTAATTAAATATTAATTTCAAATTTTATTTTTCCTTCAATTAAATTACCTTCTCCTTTTGCAATAATACTTTATTGGTTTTTAATTATACGATCATCTCTGATTTCTAATTCTATTGGTGTATTTAAATTACTTACAGTACTTTTTAAGATTATTTGAATAGTTGATATATGAATATAAGCAATTTTTATTCTATCTGTTTCTTTAATATGAGATAATCTATTTCTAATTTGTTGTTTATTTATTATGGGTTATAGTAATATTTCCTTGAGTTAATTCTATAGGTATTGCTTGTTCTCCTATAATTTTTCCATAATATATAATATTTTTTCTAGAAAAGAAATTTTTAAATGTGTTATGTCTAAAATTGTGTCTTTCGGATAGTGTGAAATTTGATTTTCTTATAGCGTCTTTATTGATGTTATTTTTATTAATTAAAGCATCAAAAGTGTATCCAGATTCATTTTCTTCGTTATTAATAACTATTGGTGAGTTTTCTATTTCTTGAGACATATTTATAGTATTAAAACTTCTTACGATAAATATTTTAATTGTTGATAACTTTTTTAAATATGAATATTTAAAAACAATGGTTATTCATTATCATGTTTATGATGTTTATCATGTTTATGATGCTGCATATGCATATATTCTTATTAACGATAGATTGAATATGCAAACTAATAATAAGAATAATAAGAACGTTACTTAGCTCTGATACCAAATTGAAAAACATGGCGGAATTAATAAAATTAAGACAGAATATACCTGAATGATGCGTCGGAATGGATTGACGATGGATGGATTGTCTGGGTTTGATATGTTTATATGAATATATGGATATGTTTGGATAGGGTTCTGCTATTCAGAAATAGAAAATCTATTTCAACATAAGAAGATTGAGAACAACTCAAATCTTAAACACTCAAATTTAGCTTGTCTATTCCATATGGGCAAAGCCCTATTTATAGGCTCAAAGGAGCCGAGTACAATAATTGAGTTGCAATCGTTTGATTGCAATATGACAAACTTATTTACATTATAGCCCCCTAGATTATTGAGGGACTTACATACTTTATTTTACTATGCTACCGACACTTTGCATACAATAATTATAAAAGACAAAACCATAAATAATTACAAATTCCTTTCCATATTGAAAGGCCATATGTCTTCAATAATGTGTCTTCTTTAATATATATATATATATATATATATATATATATATATATATATATATATATATATATATATATATATATAAGCAAATAGTTTGTAATAAAAAAGGCATAGCTTGCCCATTTGCTTTCTACATCGAGGGGAAGATTTAAGAAGGGATTTGGGGGGGGGGGGGGGCAGATGCTCCCTTTGGTTTAAATTTCTTTATATAGATATATGTATTTTTCCCATCTTGAAATTATTTCTTTGACATAGAGTGCCCCCAACTTTTTAAAATTCTAGATCCGTCCCTGTCTACATCGATGTAAAAAGTACACATTAACTCAGTCGAATTAAGGAAATTATAATAAAAATACAACTACCATTTATATAAAATAAATAGTCTAACCAAATATACATTTAAGAATGAGAAATTAAATATCATCTTATATTTTCTTCCTACCTATCCTCCTACTCATATTAAATGGTGACAAGTAATTAAAATATTATTAATTTCACTAAATGTGACACATGTCGACATTTGTTATGGGTAGGAAGAAAATTTAGTAGGATAGAATAGAGTACTTCCGAGGTTAGAGAATTAGGGATGGAGTAATTTGGGAGTGTCGTATTAAAAAATCAATGATTATTATTGATTTTTAAGTATTTAAAATTTTCTTAAATTTAAAAAGATTTAATATTGAGCAAAACACTAGGTAAAAGACTCAAATTTTGTTGAAAGGATTGGTTTTTATCTTTTCAAAAATTCGCCTAGGAAAATATAATTTTACATATAGGAAATTAAAACTATTATATGTAATTTGTTAAGTTTGTATAGGATTAGTCTTAAGGAAAATTGATAAAGTATAGACAACTATTGCCACTGTCCCAATACTTTTGTCCATAATAAGTCCTCTGTACCGACTACGGTCCGTTACAAGCTGATGTGGCAATTTTTGTCCAACATGGTGGCTGGTGAAGTGTAACATTTGTATTTCAGGTATTTTTCCCTTTTTGCCCTTAACTTAAAACTCTTACATTTTGGTCCCTGGTCGAGTACGTTGGGCGTACGCTAAGAGTACGTTAGGCGTACTGGGTCGATAACTTGATCGCGGAGGCATCCATGTACGCGGGGGCGTACATGGAGTACGTTGGGCGTACGATTACCTGGGACAACCCCAAAGTTTAGGGTTTGAGCCCTATTTAAACACCTTAAGTTTCCCTTGGACCTTCTTATAACCAGCCTCCACCTCTCCAAACCTTGAGAACGAAAACCTGATTGCCTCTTGAGTATTTTGAGCTTGGAAGTGATCTTTGAGACTGTTTTTAGTGATCTTGAAGGAAGAAGAGCTCTTCGAAGTTGCATTAATGTGGTTGGAGCTTGTGGATCCAGAATCATCACCAACGTGGAAAGATTTTAGAGGTATAAAGCTCTTAACTTGATGGTTCATTATGATAGATCTAGTTAGGGCTTGTTTTTTTTGCATTTTATGGTCCCTTACGTCATGCTTGAGAGCATGAGCTACTCTAGAAGCTAGGGATCGTAGATCTTAGCATTTTTTAGGTTGTTTGTGCATAAAAGTGCAATCTTGATATGTTATATTGGACCATGCATGAGTTAGGGCTCTTATGATGGGTTTTAATGGTAAAAAACAAGTATTGGGTCCCATTAAGGCATGTAAAGGAGTAAAGTTGCCAACTTTATGTGTTAAGACATCATTTAGGGTAAGATCTGAGAAGTCGACTTAGTGGCATAACCAATTAAGCACTTAATGGTGAGATTGTGTGACATCCCCAATTTCACGGCCAGAAAAGACCGATTTTATGCTTTATTTGAAAATCAGAGTATCCTTTAAAAGAAATATGTTGTGAAATTTGTTCCCAAAAATATGATAAAGAATTTATCAAAGCATTTTCGAAGAAATGTATTTTCATTATTATAAAAACCTCGGGATGTCATTGTCAATACAGACCAAAAGCGTAAACAGAAACAAAATAGGCCTTACAACATCTATTAATTTCTACTGGCTTATAATCCATAATCCCTCTCCAGATCATCGCATCTATGCTCTTGTGCCACTACTTGTAATACAAGAAACTGAGTGGGTCAAGCTTGGGAGCCTGGTGAGCACATAGGGTTTTAAACCCACAATAATTAAGTTTTGAATTCAGCACATCAATCAACCCGATTACCCGTTCCCGTTATCCTCACTTTCTGTCGCTAAAGCATTTAAATTAAGGGACCTAGCCTAAGGATCATCATCGGGATGACAATACTGCTTAGGATATTCCTCAACAATATATGTCAGTAAGGCAACCATGAGGGGGATGGAGTACACCGGTGAACACTTCGTTCACAAACACCTAAAAGTTGCGAGCCTACTAGCGTTCCACTTGACTATCTAGAATAGTCTGTGGTCGTCATCTACACTCCACTAGATGACTGGATCTTCGTAAACATCGAGGCCTCTCATAATTTTATTTAATCACACATCAACTATTTCATCTACCCATGTTCTTCCCAACATATTCGTAGATACAAAATACATATACAGTTTAAATTATTTAAAACATGTATACATCGTTCATCCAGCATAGATATCAGGAACACAAATAATATGCACACATAGCACGTAAATTATATTAAATACTTTATATCTATTTGTAAGATGAAAGTAACTATGCACTCACTTGTTAAATTGATGATTCCAAACTCGGGCAACGCTTCGCTTCTAATAATTTATTTTCCTTCGAGTAAACCTAATATTATTACCACTAGATTTGAGTCTAATATTTATTGCGACTAATTACAAACGATTTTGTTTTATAAGTGTTAAACAATACTTTTCAACCACTATGTACAGACAGGGGCCAGACATGAAACACTGGAGGGTAGGAACATTTTGGCATTATAACACTTCTAAAATCCAACAACCCTATGTGGCCTTTCAAACCAGATTCCCCGTACCACTAGCAGTTAAAAGATATTATAATAACACTTTGTATATTATATTTTATAATATATTTATTGTTTATGATTTCATAATAATGATAATAAACTTAAATATAAGCTATACTTAAAGTAGGGTAAGCATATCTCACTTAGCGGGAGGTTTGGCTAGGAACCGGGCTCTGCGGGGGCAGAACTTCCTAGCCGAAAACTCTTCTTCTCGGAGCCTTCTGGCGCTCCGAACTTGCCTCTTAGCACTTGGGAAGTACTAGGGGTTGGGGAGGTTTAGAGAGAATTTAGAGAGAGAGAGAGAGAAGGGTTATGGTGTAAAGAAAAGTGGCAGCCCTCGCACCCTTTTTATAGCCAGCCTGGTCCTCGGTACGCACGCCGTTCCTCGGAGGTACACTGCGTGTACCAGGTACGTTGCGTGTACCAGGTACGCTACGCATACGAGGGTACGCTGCGCATATGAGGGGGGCACCTGTCATCATCCGAATGCGAGGCCGTGGTGTGCAAGCAAGGGTCCTGATCATGCCACGTCACCCACTTTGCATCATTCCACTTCGGAATTCTAAATTCCGTAACTTTTGCATACGAGCTCCGTTTCCGACGTTCTTTATGTCCACGCGTAGGTGGCGACGTACTTTACAACGTTAATTTAGACCCTGTCGGCTAATTTTGAATTTCTTTTTAAAGTTATAACAGGCCTGGACATGTAAAGTCCATTAAAAATTCATAACTTTGTCGTCTGATGTACGTTTTCAATTGTATTTTTATCGTTGAGATCCTGTTAATGAGATATTAGATTCACGTTTAGGTTGTGTCGGCTAAAAATCGGTCGATCTAAAATTCGAATTCCGGGCTGCATACTGTTATGCCAAATCTTAGAAAAATCATAACTTCCTCATACGAAGTCAGATTTGGGTGTTCTTTTTATGCACACTCTCGGTTTAACGTATACTACAACTTTCATTTAGATCGCTAAGGCTAAAAACTAATTTATCGTAAACTCACTTTTTACGTAACATAGCGTCGTGCCGATTTTGTCTTGAAACTTCGACATGTCATAACTTCTTCGTTATAAGTCGAATTTCGGCGTTCTTTATATCTCTGGAATCCTTGTCCCGACCAGAACAAATTTCTTCATAGATATTGGGTCTATCTATTATTTTATTTTTTATGCTTATTTTTATTCTTAATTTATTACATCGTTATAAGCAAGTTTAATGGACATAAATTCACATAATTCACATAATACTCAAATGATTCCTTTTTATTACTTCAAAATAGGTTACAATTGTTGACCCTAACTATTACATTATTATACTAATTCTTATCCAGAAACACGGGTGTTACAATTCTCTTCCACTTAGGATGATTCCGTCCCGGAATCATGCATCAGCAAGCAGATGTGGATAGCGATTCATCATGTCACTCTTTGTTTCCCAGGTGAGGTTTGGGCCATTTGTATGTTTCCATCACACAAGCACTAAGTTGACCATCTTGTGTCACAGCTTCTTTGTCTTACGGTCAACAATTGCCTCAAGCTCTTCGATTAACCTCTTATTTTCATCCATTCTTAATTCCGAAAGTGGAATTATATCGGGAACTTCTCCCGTGAACTTCTTCAAGTAACACACATGGAAAATGTTATGAATACCATCTAGTTCTTCTGGCAATTCCAACTTGTAAGCTTGGTTCCGAATCCTCTGAAGAATTTTGAACGGTCCAATAAACCTTGGACTTAACTCCTCTTTTTCCAAATATTATAAGTCCCTCCCAAGGTGAGACTTTAAGCAAAACTGAATCTCCGACTTTGAATGTCATCAGTCGTCGCTTCTTGTCAGCATAGCTCTTTTGGCAATCTTGAGCTGCTAACATTCTTTCTTTAATCACTTTTAGCTTTTCAGCAGTCTGATGGACTATCTCAGGGCCCATAAACTGCTTTTCTCCGGACTGAAGCCAACAAGACGGCGTACGACACTTCTGACCGTACAAAGCTTGATAAGGTGCCCTCTTGATGCTCGAATGGTAACTATTGTTGTAGGAAAACTCTACCAGGGGTAAATGCTCATCCCAGTTACCTTAAAATTCTAAGGTACAGGTTCTTAGCATATCATCCAATGTTTGAATTGTTCTTTCGCTCTGACCATCACTCTGCAGATGGTAGGCTGTACTCAAACACAACTTCGTACCCATTTCCTCCTGTAAACTCCTCTAAAATATTGATGTGAAACGACTATCATGATCTGATACAATCGTTAACTGTACACCATGAAGTCTTACTACCTCCTTCATGCAAGAATTTGCAAGCTTATCCATGGACCATCTCTCATTGGCTTCTATGAAGTATGCACTCTTTGTGAACCGATCCACGACTACCCAAATCATGTCGTGAACGTTCTTCGTCCTGGGCAGTTTAGTCACAAAATCCATGGTGATGTATTCCCATTTACCCATGGTTATAGGTAAAGGTTCAAAACTCCCATACGGTTTCTGATGTTGTGCCTTAGCTCTCGCACATGTTACACACTCTGCCACATACTTTGCAACATCGAGCTTCATCGTCGGCCACCAGTAGTAGGGTTTCAGATCCCTATACATCTTAGTGCTACCGGGATGAATCGAGTACATGGTCTTGTGAGCTTCTTCCATCAGAAGATCCCTTATTCCTCCCATCTTAGGCACCCAAATCCTATCTTGGAATACCTTCAGTCCTTGATTATTCGTACTGAACACCAACGTTTTGCCTAAACGTTCTACCTTTCGGTCATTTTTCTCTAATGCTTCTTCCCGAGCTTTCTTAATGCTTTCCACAATCGTCGAGACAACTTCTATTCTTAACGCTCTTGGCCTTTTTCTTTCAAGGTTTACTTTTCGACTTAGAGCATCAGCTACAACATTTGCTTTACCACGGTGGTAAAGTATCTCAAAGTCGTAATCTTTGAGTAACTCTAGCCAGCATCGTTGTCTCATATTCAACTCCTTCTGATTAAAGAGATACTAGACACTCTTGTGATCAGTGAAAAGCTTGCACTTTGTGCCATAAAGATAGTGCCTCCATATCTTTAATGCGAATACTACCACTGCCACCTCAAGATCATGAGTGGGGTAGTTCTTCTCGTGCTCCTTCAATTGTCGAGATTTATATGCTATCACCTTACCTCTTTGGGTCAGAATACAACCTAACCCAACTCCAGATGCATCGCTATAGACTGCGACGTCTTCAACTCCGTCAGGTAAAGAAAGAATCGGTGCTTCACACAACTTCTTCTTTTATTTCTCGAATTCTTCTTCATGTTTCTCGCTCCATGTATGTGTAGCTCCTTTATGGGTCAAAGCTGTCAATGGATCAGCTATCAAAGAAAAGCCTTGGATAAATCTTCGGTAATATCCAGCTAATCCCAGAAAGCTTCGAATCTCGGTGGGACTTTTTGGTCGTTCCCATTTCATCACAACTTCAATTTTGTTTGGTCAACCATTATTCCTTCTTGGTAACCACACGACCCAAGAATTGGACTTCTTGAATCCAAAAATCACATTTGGAGAACTTTGCATACAACTTCTCCTTCTTCAAAACTTCTAACACTCCTCGTAGGTGCTTGCCATGCTCATGCTGGCTCTTTTAGTAAACCAAAATGTCATCTATTAACACTATCATGGATTTATCAAGGAATGGTTTACAAAGCCTGTTCATCAAATCCATGAATGCTGCTGGACCATTGGTTAGTCCAAATGACATAACCAAGAACTCGTGGTGTCCATATCTCGTTCTGAATGCGGGTTTCTCAATATCTTGCTCTCTCACCTTTAGCTGATGATATCCTGACCTAAGATCAATCTTTGAGAAATAGCTCGAACCTTGCAGCTGATCGAATAGGTCAACAATCCTTGGCAATGGATACTTGTTCTTTACCATTGCCTTGTTCAGCTCTCTATAGTCAATGCACATCCTCATGCTTCCATTTTTCTTCTTCACGAATAACACTGGAGCTCCCCAGGGTGATGAACTAGGTCTAATGAAACCGTTTTCCAACAACTCCTGAAGTTTCATCATAAGCTCCTTCATCTCTGTCGGTGCTAACCGATATGGTGCTTTCGCTATTGGTGTTGATCCTAGCAAAAAGTCTATTCGAAACTCTACTTGTCTATCAGGGGGTAATCCAGGAAGATCTTTGGGAAAGACTTTCGGATAGTCACACACCACTGGTATTCTTTGTATATCCTTATTCTCCTTCTTTGCATCGATCACAAATGCCAAGTATGATGTGCATCCTTTAGACAAACATTTTCTGGCTTTCATCAGGGAAATGATTCTAGAAATCACTCTATGTTTGTCCCCGTACACCATAAATGAATCTTTTCCAGGTGGGTTTACTCTTATTATCCTCTTCTTGCATAGTATCTCGGCATCATTGGCGCTAAGCCAATCTCTTGCCAGTACGATGTCAAAACCATTCAACTCAATGGGTAACAACTCCTCATGGAATTCATTCCCGTTCAAATTGACGATGATGTTTTAGTGCAATCGCTAGCAGGTATGAATTTGCCACTGGCAACTTTTATAACTAGAGCATTATCAAGTTTATCTACAGGCAGTGCTAGTCTTCCACCAAATTTGTGCGATGCAAAGGAGTAGTTTGCTCCCGAATCAAACAATATATTGGTAGGCAATTCATTTACAAGAAATGTACCTGAAGTAACATCTGTTTCAACCTTTGTGGCTTCCAGGGTCACCTGGAAAGCTCTCGCTTTCGGCCTCGATGGAACATTAGGCCTTGCCGCCTCCTTCTTCTTCGGGCAGTACCTTGAGATATGCCCTTCTTCATTGCATCCATAAAAGACCTTCTTGTTGAATATGCAATCATTGGCATAGTGCCCAGCCTTTCCACACTTAAAACATTTCACCTCCTCGCCACATTTCCTAAAGTCCTTCTTTTTGCACTTCTCGCACCACTTCGCTTCACCTCCTCCTCCTCCTCCAAATTACCTTGAACCAGACTTCGAGAATTTTTTCTTCTTGTTGGACCATGAAGATCCATCAAACTTACTTTTATCACCAACCTCAGCTCTCTCCAGACCCTTTTCCTTTAACTGGGCCTCAACATTCTTAGCTTCTCTAACGGCTTCCTTCAAAGTGCTTGCCATTTTGAATGTTGGGCCAAATTTTGATGGCAATCCGTTAGCAAACTTCTCTATCTTGGAGAGTTCAGTAGGCACCAAGTAGGGAAATAACTTCATCCTTTCGGTGAATGTGGTGGCATAGTCATCAACACTCATCTTTCCTTTCTTTAGGTTCTAAAATTCATTATTCAGGTCTATCAGATCTACCTCCGAGGAGTATTGCATTCTCAACTGATCCATGAAGGCTTCCCAAGACATCCTCAGGGCTTCTCCTCATGGCATCGTATCTGCCAACAACTTCCACCAACTCAAAACCCCGGTATTCAGTTGTTTGACTGCAAAGACGGTCTTCTGTTTGTCGCAACAGTTGCAACTTTCAAATACCATCTCCATCTCGGAGATCAAGTCCATAATCTCCACTGGCTTTGGTCTTCCTGAAAGACTTGGTGGTTTGGCACCCAAGAAATTCTTATACATATGTCCATCCCTGTCAATCCCTCCATCTTGGTTATTCCTTCCAACCACTGGCAGTTTAGCTTGGCCAACGGTTCTGTTGTCGTTTCCTTCTTTAGACTGACCCTTGTTGGAATATTTGAGTTGTAGATCGATAGATTCTAAACAGAAAAACAATATTTAATCAAGTAAAGAACACGAGAATGGATCAATGGTGTCAAATGATTAATAACTCACACCTCAGAAGAGCTCGATGAAGAACTTCGACTGTAGAGGTGTGCTAGGGTTACAATGCAAGTAATTAATGAGAACGATCAATGTAAAAGCTATACATGCATGCAATATTTATATTCTAACCCTAATGTTTATCCACGGTTGGACAGGCCCAAACCGGGTTAACTAAATGGACTTATGACCGAGCCCAAAGACGCAACACCAGACCCAACAATCTCCCCCTTTGCGTCAATTAAGGCGAGAGACTACTTCGAGTGAGTGACCTTTGTCTTCTTTACAACCTTGTGTTGGATTAATGTCTAAGTCCATAACTATATTTGGTATGTACTTGACCCGACCCGGCATGGTCCATTTGGGTTGCACTTCACCGGCACAATTTATATGGATAGTCTTTTGAGAATAGTATATTTATGGTTTATATTAATATATTATAAGTTCTAATATATTAATATGGAATCATATTATTTAATTAGTATTGATCAAGAATTAATTTAGAATTAATTAATTGATCAAAAAGAACTAATTAAATATGGACTATTATATATATGGAATGGGCCAAGTTCATTTAGGTTGGGTTAAGCTTTCATGGATGGTACATGGAGCTTTTAACCCATGGATCCTATGTAAATGAAAGGTCATGGGTATTAGGGTTTACATGGATGTAACCCTAATCCTCCATAATATATAAAGGGGTCCTTGGCTCACAAAATTGGCACAAGTGTGTGAAAATAAGAGTGGGCCGATTTTAGTGTGCATACATATTCTCTCAAGTTCTTCCAAGGTGTTTTGGTAATTTGTGATTCCATTTTAGGCTTCCACACTATTGGGGCTAAGCTCTTAAAGCTTGAAGACATCAAGCTACATCAAAAGGTATGTCATCTAACTAGAACTTTGTAGTATAGGTGCTTCATAATATGCTAGTTAGGATGAAACCTTGGAATAGTTAATATTTGCATGTATAATAGAGAAAACATAGATCCAAGGTTTATAGGGTTGCATGTACACCATAGGAGTGTTAGAATGCTAAAAACCCAACAGTGGTATCAGAGCCAATGTTTATTGATGCAAATGTTTTATTTTTAAGTTGAAAAAAAAATGAAAAAAAAACATGACGTTTGTCAAATTTTAAGATAATTACTTGTTTTGTGAAAAACGAATTATTTGTAAAATTTGAATCATTTGTTATATGAGTTGAATTAGGTCAAATTTAGTAAAAGATAAAATGATATGATTATTTTATTAGTTTTAAAAGTTTGATCTAAATGTTTTAAGGAATTACATATTTTGTCATAAAATTTTGGAGCTCAAAAGTTTTTTTAAAGTTGTGATCTTAGGGGTTTTTGAAACTTCCATAAGTTATGGATATGAAAGTTTTTTTTTTAAAAAAAAAGAATTTGATTCAAAGTTTTTATGGAGTTACAAAATTTGGTGTTAATGTTTTAAAGAATTCCATAACTTGTTCTTAAGTTATGGAACATAGAAATTTTCATCATAAAACACCATTAATTCCATAAGTTATGGAATCCAAAGGTTTTCAAGAATTACAAAACTTGCCCTCAAGTTTTGGAATTTGAGAAAAGTTTTTTATGAAAAAAAGAATTGAATTCTAAAACTCTTGGGTTCATAACTTAAACAATTAATTAAATGGTTTTAATTTTGAGTTTAATAATTGGAATTATGATATTTTGTTGAATAGTTCAAATTAACTCTTATGGACTTTATTAATAGTTAATTAAAGCGTTTAATTAAAAGAGTATTATTAAATCCATAAATATATGGTTTGAGTTTAATTAAATTAAAAGTCTAGTTTAATTAATAGATTAAACCACCAAGTATTTTAAATGTCTAAAATACACCCTTATACTATTATAATATTAAAAGTTTAATATATTATATGTATACGATCAAGTCGTCTTACCATTAGTAGGCCTCATTCACGAAGTCGGTCTATAAGGGGGGTATAAGGTTACTACCTATAAAATGGCAGTTTAATGGGTGTCCATTCTCACTCACCGCTTCCTTGACCGGTGGAGGGTCGTTAGCCGAACAGGTAGGACAAGGACTATAATTCTCTCTTCATTATAAGTATAATGATAAATACTAAGTAACTAAACACTTATAAATTCCCAATCTTAGTTACTTAGGAAAATGTGAATAAGGTGCTAATCCATGAAATTACACTTTGCACTTTGTTTAAGCTGTTAGTGGAGCGTGTGTGGTTAACCGGCACACTAACCTGGACTTAACAAGGTAGGCAAAGGGTAACTTAATGTTTATCATAGTATCGTTGGAGCGTGTGTGGTTAACCGGCACATCGATTGAGGGGTAAATATTAAGGGTACCAAGTATATTTGCATGGTTACTTCACACCTTGTTTTGTGATCCTCGGCATCCCAGTCACAAAACCTGAAGGGCACACTCGAGATTGAAACATGCCATTGAAAAGTTCAATGAATCTCAAAAGAATCTAGGAGTTTCAAAACCAATTAAAACCTAATAATACATTTCGTTTATCTTGGTGGAAATTGGTGAATCGTCATTCACCTCCCTTCAAATATTTTATAGCTTGGATTACGGCATCCCTCTTCCAAGTTATAAAATAGTTTGTTGGGTCCTAGCCTTAATATATCATATTGGGTGTTATATTAAGGACTTAAATCAACTTTATGTGAATTTCTCCCATTGTTGATGTCTGGTTTAGACAACAATGATCTTCCCAAACCAAGCTTTCCTAATGAATATGACTTCCCGAGTTTGGCTCATGGAAGTCATACTTCTCTTCCTCCACCTCCTCCAATTATTCTCCTTAACCCACAAGTTCAAGGCCACTCAAGCTCTAATGGCAAGCAAGGTCTATGTGTGATCACATCTTAGAGATGAAGTCACATATTGACAAGCCGGGAGAGTTGGGTGTCAAAGTCTTGAGAAAGTTGGATGTTCAATCTATTTCTAAGTCACATAGTGAGTTCCTTTGGGACTACTATGAAACAGACTATGACATGAACCTTAATGATCATATCTATTTGCTTGGTGCTGCTGAATCAGCAATGATTTGGAACGATAGTAAAGCAAATTTGATTAGAAGATCAACTTCCCAAAAACTTTATGGACAGTGACAATGGTGACACTGGAAATCCAGAAAAAGCATTCTCTTCCCAATGGAAAGGGATTGGCCATAGTCAACCTGGTTGACCAAATGGTAAAGAGAAAGGCTAAGTCTGAGATAGTCTCATTACCAAAGGGTCCATATGTTTATTTTGCCAAAGGAAGGGGCGTTGATTGCAAAGCTGCCAAATTTACCTAAGGATGTTAAAGTCAATAAGTTTGACTCTACATCAGGTAGAGCCCATTATCTAACTCTGTTAAGTTCTATTCTGATATCATCATTACATGATGTGACTGGGTCACATGTTGATGTTTTAAGAATCAAAGAATAGAGAGAAATCTTAAAGGAAGTATATGTTGATTCTGATCGCGAAGGTGGATTTCGATCGCATCAGAATTTTGAGCAGTTGCTTAAGAAGTTATGATATATTGCTAAGGAATAGATAACAACAATTTTCCATGTGGATTGTAAGGATAAGTTTTTCCGGAAAGTTTTAAAATAAAAGAAAATTGTTTAATTTTATTTATTTGAAGTATCCTTACAATGGCATTTGTGGAAAATTGTTGCTTATATGATTCCACTGACAGCAATATTGGAAAATGGATTTGATTCTTTCATTTTTGGTAGTGTCTAAATTTACCAAATCAGGAAAGTTCCTCATCACCCAAGTTTTAATTGGACCGAAACTTGGAATCATGCAAGTTGAATAGTATGATGAATGAGAACTTTCAAGCATTGGAAAATCAAGACTAATTACTTGTTCACATGGATGTGTGAGTCAAGTGAAGGACTAAAGGGATCGAGTACACATTCTTGTGCACTGGTCATGTCCACCACAAAGCTCGTTAAGACTATTTGATTTACTAAAGTTTAGTAAATATGGTTATACTTACAAGTTTAAGTATAATTCTGAAACATTGGAAAAGTCTCAATGTATGGCAGAACGAATGGGAAGAATCAAATTAGGCAGAAAGATAAAAGTTTCTCAAATCTAAAAAGATGGGAGAGTACTTTAGTATCATGTTTGTGATCATCTTAATGATTTAGAAATCATATCACAATTAGTCCTCTAAAGGTCATCTTAGTGCATTCTTATGACTAAGAAGAGGAGTCATGAATTGTTGAAATGGTTAGATCAGGAAGATGAGTCATACTTCCTTCCAAAACAATTCTTAGATTCATACTCCAAGATTGTAACTTGAGTGACATATCTTAAAGAAAGGTTTAAAACATTGTCAAATGTAAGAGTAAAAGTGTCCTACTCTTGTACATTTGAAATTGGTAAGTTGTGATGTTTTGGATAAAACAAAGACCAACTAAGGCCAATTGTGTGAAGTGTTTGTCTTGATAAAGAATCCGCACTATCTCTTGAATATTTGGCAAGATAGTCTTATATGTCAAGAGGATAGTGGGAGTCTTAAAGATCCTAAAAAGAATTTCAAGAACTAATCAAGAATAAAACCTGAGGTTCTTCACTAGCACACGACTTGAGGTTTATAACCTATCGTGCTGACATATTCTGTGCCCATTCCAGTTAAAGTTGGCTTTGCATAGGAGTTCTGAAAGTTCTCAATTGGTTGCATAACAACTTGGAAGCAATGGCAGGCCCTGTACTGCCAGGTGGCAAGAAGTTAAGATTGCATAAGTTCAGTCCATATGAGTTTGGATTTGTCATTATCCTTGTCTTGTGACTATGGTTTTGACGATTCACATGGATAAGAACACATACACCATAAAATCTAAGGGTCATAAGGTTTCTCTCCGATTCATGAAAATGATGGTGAGGAAACACTTCCACCAAGTAGATTTGAAGCAGATGGCAAAAGGTCTAAACAATTGAGACTATGATTACGGCATCCCTTTTCATAGTTCTGAAATTGTTTAGACACACATGCATGCTATCTAAGGAAAGGTGTATGATTTTGATAAAGTTTTATCAAAGCATCTCGTATCAGAAATCTGAACTTTGGTTAGAAAGTCAATAAAGTATTGATTTCTAGAAGTCCAGCTGATTTCTAAGTACATGTCAAAGCTAGTGGGAGCATAAGTGTTATGCTAATAATCATCATGTTAGTGGGAGCATGATAATTATTGTTAGTGTTGCAAGTTAGCAATGTTAATTATAGAAAACAAAAGTTTCAATTCGTGAGGCTGCAGGGATTGAAAAAGTTGTTTTGCTATAATTAAGGGAGAGGATATACTTCATTTCAGTTCTAAAGGCTTAGATTGAGACCTTAATCATCTTTAGTCAAGAATATATATATGAATTTCATGTTGGATTGGTTCAACTTAAGGAAATTCTATATATTGCGTTCTCAAAATTCGATTATGATTACGACATCCCTCTTCATAGTCAAATTTTGAAAACATGGCAAATAAAAATATTGTAGCAAAAGACTGGTCTAGAATCATGTCTTTATGTGAGACATCATGAATCGTGTACCATTTGCTTTGGGTACAGGATCGATTGCATGTGCTATAATATTTGTCATTTCTAAATTTTTCCAAATGCCCAGAGGCATTAAGAAGGGAAAAGGTCTAGAATTGGATATGACTAAAATGATTAAGAAATTGTCGAGGACAATCTGAGGTTTACCAAAGATTGGTTGCTCAGGGACAGTTGGAAGTATAGTGCTAATTTTGGAAGGACCATATTGACATATTCTGAAAAGAGGCATCTCTTATTCAGAAGTGATAGTCAAAATGAGAATATGGAGTTGTCTCCATAGGTGGAAGTTATCTGTGTAAGATTAGAAAACTTAATGCAAGAAGCATGTCCAAAGCAATGTACTTTGAATATGAGACTTAGTTTCCATGGAGTTGATCTCCATTGGAATACCTTATAATGACTATTGACAAGTCTTTGTGACTTTGTACATATTCATTATAGGAGGGTCAGTGCATATAAGTTTAAAATCTAAACAGATTTCGATAAATGATAGGAATTTGAAATTCTCACATTTTTCGATAAGGATTTGGGAGTGTGAAATTAGAATCATTGAAATTATGTTCAGTTGGTTTATTTCACAAAGTAAGGATCATAGACAAACATAAAGTGCATACTTGGTGTATGGCAAAGCTATTATTTAAGAAAAACATAGTGTACATGCTTGGAGCATGGGACAACTAGTGTTTTTAATTCAAGTATAAAGTTGATAAAACCGAAACAATGAATAATGAGTAATCAGTATGGTGATAAATAAAAGGTCATGGGTATTCGGGTTTACATGGATGTAACCCTAATCCTCCATAATATATAAAGGGGTCCTTGGCTCACAAAATTGGCACAAGTGTGTGAAAATAAGAGTGGGCCGATTTTAGTGTGCATACATATTCTCTCAAGTTCTTCCAAGGTGTTTTGATGATTTGTGATTCCATTTGAGGCTTCCACACTATTGAAGCTAAGCTCTTAAAGCTTGAAGACATCAAGCTACATCAAAAGGTATGTCATCTAACTAGAACTTTGTAGTATAGGTGCTTCATAATATGCTAGTTAGGATGAAACCTTGGAATAGTTAATATTTGCATGTATAATAGAGAAAACATAGATCCAAGGTTTATAGGGTTGCATGTACACCATAGGAGTGTTAGAATGCTAAAAACCCAATACCTTGAACAGCCGAGGGATGTTCGCAAGAAGCATTTGTCGAAACTGAATATACCACCGAAGTATATCAGTGAACAACTTCTTGTCAGCTTCACTGTTCTGATTGCACCTATGTATGATCTCCAAAATGTGCTCCAAACAGGTAGTGGAAAATAGGTGTTTGTCAATCGGAGCGAATAAGCATTTCTGACCTTCGCTTCTCATGAACATAACAATGTGAAATTTAGGATCAATCTTTCCCCTAACCATTGCATTCATATCACTTGCCCTCCCCATCAGCTTCATAGTTGTCTTCTTGTGAATAGCAGAAGCGATCTCCTGATCCATCTTCGCGATCTCATGAATATAACAAACGAGCATTCGCTTGATGTGAATGATGATAGGCTGATACTCATGTGGATTGGTCAGCAAAATATTATTAAGGAGTATCCAGTCGTGAGGGTTCAAGTTCGGCAGGTCAGCCAGGGAAATCATATGGACCGAGCTATCAGAGCCTCGGGCCACTTTGAATTTAATGTTGATGAATTTCCATGCCGAAGTGGCCTTCAACACCTTGACCGTTGTGATTTTCTGAGTGCTCCAGGTCAGGTATTGTGGCTGAGCAAACTCGAGATAATAGTCGAGCAAATCCCGATCTACCTTCGAGTCTGGAGAAGGAATGCCAGCCGTCAACTCAAAACAGTGAAAAATAAATGCCTTTCGGGTGATTGGCATGTCAAACTGTAAGTCCTTCGAGTTCTCAAGCCCGAACGAAAAAACGGGTTCAAGCCAATGAGTGCTCGGTGGATCAATGACTTCCCCGAGAAGCGATTCCATAGTCCATTCAGGAAACATGGACTTCTTCTGCTCTAGCAGCTCGTTCGCTTTCAACTCCTTCTCAACAAATTCCTTCTCTTTCTGAAGTCTATCCCGAAATTCTTGATCAGTGGGCTTGACTTTCAAACTTTCCTTTTTCGAAGCATTCCCTCCTGTATCATCGTCATCATCATTTTCATCCACATCATCATCTCCAATCTTCCTCTTTTTCTTGTCCTTCATACTGCCCGAAGCTTCATTAACCTTTGGCTCAGTAGTGACGTTCGGTTTGGGAGGTGGATAAGGTTGACCTTTACCCTGAGTAGCCTTATCTCCCCCTTGTTTTGGATGGACACCAGTCGCCGGAACACCTTCAATGTGACTCAACACATCCAATGCAGGTCTTAGCTTTTCAGCCAAGTGGCGTCGGATGAAGATGGTCAGAATGGAGTCGTGAGCTTCCAGTAGATGTAAGAGAATGGAATGCACATCTCCAACTGAGCTTTTAATCACCTCTCGCTCAGATTTTAAATCTTCAACCTCTTTGGTGGCATTCTTAAGCTTGAGATTCTGAATCTTAAGATGTGAGGTTTGCTTGTCCAGTTCATCCATAATTTTATTTTCAACTACAAGCTCGGCTTCAAGTTGAGTCAACCGATCACCAATCGAAGTATGAAGCTCTTGGTTAGCAGCCTCAATGGCTTTGCGAGCTTCCTCGAGATGTGTCTTTTTGGCTGCCAGTGAACGCGTAAGATGATCAACCGAAGCGTTCACTGTTTCAGCATTCTTCTGTGCAGCGGCTTGGAGGGAATCGCGAAAAATTTGTGCCTCTGAAACTAGTTTTTCGACTTTTGCGGTCGCTTCCTTGCAATCTTTGGTGGAAGCTTCAATGGCAAGAGAAGCTTTCTGGCATGTGGAGGTTGACGCTTCAATGGCTTTGGCAGCGTTGGAGATAGAGGCCTCATGATCTTTGACAACTGAGGAGAACAGAGCTTGGAGAGTAACATCTGAATATGCACCAGTAGAAGACGACGAAAGCAATTGATCAAGCTTTCCTGTGACAGCCTTGAGATGCTTTTTGGTAATCGGGGCGTCATCATCTTCATCGCTTTGTACGCGATAAGGACTGAAATATGTGGAATCGAATTCCATGTCTTCACCGCCAAGAACAGGTTCTGGTGATGTAGGTGGGGTTAAAGGAGTTGAGGTAACAGGTGGAGTAACAGGTGGAGTAGAACCGACAGTGGATGTCCCCATATCAGATACATTGACATGAACTGTAGGTTCGGGTGTAGTAGTGGTTGTGGTAGTTGTAGCTGTAGAGAACAGAGGGGTTGGAATGGGGATGGATGAAGGGGTTGTAGATGTGATAGGTGGAGGACAAGGAGAGATAGTAATATGAACCGAAACTGGAACAGAACGTGGATGCGAGGTTCGGTTGCTATCGTTAGTGGGTGAGGGAGGAGGCGAATTACCTCTAGATGGACTATCGGTTTCAGTAGCTTCGTCATCAGTGGACTGAGGACATGGCTGGCCATCAGAAGGAACATCCTCAGGATCACTTGTAGAAGCGGAAGGAGACTTCGGTCATCGAGCTTGCTTTTTGACCTTTCGTTTCTTTGAAGCAGTAGGCACAGCCTGCTCCGCCTTGCGTTTCTTAGGAGTTGAAACCTTGGAGGATTGACCTTCCTTGTATCCTTTGGGATCAGTCTTCTTCCCTCGTTTTGTGGGCTTGTCCGCAGCATCCAATGAGCCCTAAATCTCGGGAGTGAGTTGGCGTGGACCTGAAGGGGTCAACTTCCTATAATCAACCATTATTTCACTTTCATTGGAGACACATCGGTACATCGATTCTGGAATTGAACCGATAAATATGAACTTCGTTGGATCAGTCACAATAATTTTGACTGTGTAAAAGGTCGCAATTGAAGACCGCAGAGCACCTTCCATTACAGGAATCTGAAAAGACTGAATAGCTCTGTTAGTGATCAAAGTCCAGAAACGGCCGCATGAGATCTCTGAATGTTTCGTTGAGGAGTTGAGACTCTACACCAGTTGGGCCCAAAGAAGTGTTCCATAATCTAGATTGATTCTGTTATAGAGACCATAGAGAATGGTTAGGAACCCTTTGCTTGCCCCATCCGACCCTGCTACACGTTCTGCTAAACCCTTGTAGAGAAGGGTAAGCAGACCATTCCACTGAGGTGGCAAACAAGACTACTTGAACTTTGTTACCGTCGTTAGAATGTCTGTGTAACCCATATCATAGAGCATATGAAATGACTGGGTCGTAGTGATAAAGTCCGGTGAGATGACAGAAGCACCAGCTGCAAGTCCTAGCAGCGAACAAAATATTTCCTTGGAAACGGATGTCTTTTGATTGAAGATATCAAAGAAGATCCGTTCCTTGCGCTTTTCGTATGGAGCACTAAAATACACCTGGGATAGAAGAGACATCGGAACGGATTCGACCTGTGTGAGTGCAATCACCAATGGAGAATACTTGAGGCACTCGACAACATGGAGCATGTAGGAATCGTAGAGAAAAGGATCTAGTTGAATGATGAGGTTCTGATTGGGTTTGATCGTGAGCAACGATGATGACACAGTTTGATCTTGGACAGAGGATGATTCCGCCATTGTTGCAGTGAGGAGGAAGAAGATAAACAGTGTATCATCGCCGATGAGTTTGTGAAAGAGAGAGAAGAGTTGGTAAAGGAGTCCAAGAGGTTCGAAAAAATCTTTTATACGATCTCTAGGAGAGAGAAAAATCTGGTTGTGATGATGACTGGATCTCTGAAACGTCACCTGAAAAAGCACGATATGACAGCTTGGTATTCCTAGAAATGCGTCAGCAGGCATGGGTATAGAAACCATTTCAAATTCACGCGCCTTCTCGACCTTATCTCCTATTCAAATTTCGAACCGTTTCAACTTCATGCTGACTCACCCTCATTTGATTTTTATTATAAAAATAAATCAGCTTCACCATAAACGAGACACATCCTTTCGCGTTGTGGAAATCAAATGTCGTTTCACCATAATTAAGGAGGTCACCATATCTGGTAGAACCGAAAGCACAAATCTGAAAATTGCTATTAGAACCACGAACAAGAATTTGGAAAATCATAAAGACTTTCGTGCAAGAGTGTACCAATGATAAAGAAATAAATCAAAATATTTGTGGGATTTAGTGATGTCTATTGAGACATGAAACTGATGATCCCGGGCACGAATCTCTTCCTTCAAATTCTAGAGAGACTGAGAAGTGTCTGTGTGGTTTCCCGTGAAATACGATCAAATGTTTGTAAAGAAACATAGAAAGGCATCTTTTCAATCATAGGCTTTATAGGGTAGCTTACCTTCAACCGAACCTTGATACTTGAAATAAGACCGAAAGTAGGGTGAAGTACTTGTGAAACCGATGTGGTTTGTTGAACAAGTAGGTTTGACAAAATATATTAAGTGACTAGAAATTAGTAAGAAATCTCAAAAAAAAAATAAACTGTATCTTATAGGAAGAAACGTCCTGGTGTTAGATAGTTTCATAAAGATCACGCAAAAAGAAAAAGAGATTTCGTTAGGTAAAAAGTAATAGCTTGAACATTAGAGCGTTCACCATCAATGCATTCAAGGTGTTGGATTTTGGGTTTCACTTAGCACGTGGTAAACGAAATTAAGATCATCAACACAGAGATTGTGTAACCATAAACCTCAGTGGTAATTGCTGAGAGTCTCAAGGGTTACTGAAATGGAGAAATATGAGGTGGTTAAGGAACCGAAAGTACCTCTGCTATATTAGAAGGACAAAGCAGAAAACTCTTAACTCACTATGAGAAGAGTTAGGTAGCTCGTAACTTGAGTGATTTAAGCAGCCTGATTTGGAAGAAACGATTAGTGTTTATCGAATCATTAAAGCTTCACTCAGAGTCATGGAGACTTCGGTCTACATACAGCAGCATGCTTCTAGGGACACTCAACTAGTACAAAGAGAAGAAGATTATACCTACCCCATCATCATCGTGTTTCGCATCTGTGAACTTGATATTAGACAATTGATGTGTAGAATAGAAACATTAGATAAAAACAAAAGAAATCATAGAAGTATTTTTGAATTTATGGTTTTTCTGAAAAATAATAAAAACAGAAACGAAAATATTTTTGGATTTTTGGTTTTTCTGAAAAAGAATAAAAACAGAAAAGAAACTGAATGTAAACACTCGAAAGAATAAGAAAGCTTTACAAGATTATACAACCGAAACCATTCCTTAGAAAAGATGAAGCGAAATAGACCGAACGTTCGGTTCATTTCGGTTCCCAAAAATGTAAGAGCCGAAATAGACCGAGCGTTCGGTTCATTTCGGTTCCCAAAAATTTAAAAGCCGAAATAGACCGAGCGTTCGGTTCATTTCGGTTCCCAAAAATTTAAGAGCCGAAATAGACCGAGCGTTCGGTTCATTTCGGTTCCCGAAAATCCTGGAGCCGAAATAAACCGAGCATGCACTCTATTTCGCTTGTTCAATTTTATTTAGTAGAAGGAGGTTTCGATGCTGACTCAACTTCCATCATTCCTAAGCCTTGGAGTATTTTGTTAAAGCTAGCTTCTGGTAAGGCCTTAGTGAAGATGTCAGCCAGTTGATCTAAGGACCGAACGAAGTGAATTTCAACATTTCCATCTTCAACGTGGTCCTTGATGAAGTGATATCTTAGTGCAATATGTTTTGTCTTGGAGTGTTGCACTGGATTGTGACATATTCGTATTCCACTTTCAGAGTCACATTAAAGAGGGATTTTCTTTATGCTCAAGCCGTAATCTCTAAGTTGGCTTTGTATCCATATGACCTGTGATGTGCAGGATGTTGCAGCGATGTACTCAGCTTTGGTTGTGGAGAGAGATACGCATTACTTTGGAATCACCTGTCATGCCGAAATTCGTTAATAGAGTCTTCGTGTATGCTTCCTGATTAATGAAGATGCCCTCTGGTCCCTGTCTTATATTCAATCCAAGGAAAAAGTTAATTGAACCCATTGCGCTCATTTCAAATTTAGTCTCCATCAACTTTCTAAATTCAGCTGTTAAGCTAGGATCGTGGAGCCGAAGATGATGTCATCGACATAAATATGAACTATCATTAAGTGTTCGCCTTCTTTCTTACGAAAGAAGGTTGGGTCAACCGAACCTTGCTTGAATTTTGACATTTTGAGAAAACGAGTAAGAGTTTCATACCAAGGTCTCGGGGCTTGCTTCAATCCATAGTCTGCTTTATCCAGAATGTAGCACTGATTAGGATACTTCTCGTTCACAAATCCGGGTGGTTGCTTAACATATACCGTTTCTTCTAGTTCTCCATTTAAGAAAGCGCATTTTACGTCCATTTGGAAAACTTCGAAGTTTTTGTGTGCAGCATATGCCAAAAAGATTCTTACAGATTCCAACCTTGCTACTGGAGCGAAGGTCTCTTCATAATCTATCCCTTCTTCTTGGCAATATCCTTTCACCACCAGTCTCGCTTTGTTGCGAATAACATTTCCCTCTTTATCCAATTTATTTCTAAATACCCACTTTAAGCTGACTATAGATGCATCCTTTGGTGTGGGAATCAGTCTCCAAACATGATTACGTTCAAACTCATGGGGTTCGTCTTGCATAGCTTGCACCAAATCAGAGTGATCAAGAGAAACATTTACCGTCTTCGGTTCTACTTTAGAGACAAACGAATTAAACATGCAGAATTCTACTTGAGAGAATAAAGCAGTTTGCTTCGCTTTCATTTGTGAGCGTGTGAGAACACCCTAAGATGATTCACCACTAATTTGTGTTTTAGGATGATCCTTTGTCTATTTTATAAGAGGAGGGTAATTGGGATCATAGGCAGGATCCAGTTCAGCATTGACTTCTTCCATTTCTGACATATCACCTTCGTCATTTGCATTTTCATTCTCCCACTCAAATGGCGAGCCGAATCCTATGTCAGATTCAGTGCTCTCCCCCTCAGATGGATCTTCATGGGTTGGGGCCTTTAAAGGATTCTCCCCTTGGAAAGGCATGTCGTGTGGTTTTGGAGTAGACGGACCCTCCCCCTGGATTATTGAGCTTTCTCTTGGAGGGTCATCAGTAGCTGGATGATCACTTGCTACAGTAGGTTCGCTTTGAGTCCGCTTCTCGGTTGGTTGATGAGGTTCGCTTTCCATTTCTTTAGCAGCTTCATCGATGATATTCTTCAAGTTATCGATTTTGTTATCTGCTGCTTTCGCTTCTGAGTGGATCGCCTTTTCTGGTTCATCAAAGAGATGCATGTACTCTTCAAACAGATTGGAAATAGGAACCGAGACCTGACCTGATTTTGGAAATATTTCCTCCGTTGGATTTTCTGTTGTTCGCATTTTCTTCATATAATTGTCGTCAAAAGTTACATAATAGGTTTCTTCAATCTTCTTCGAGCGTTTATTTAGAACCCTATATGCTTTTGAAGTAACCGAATAACCGAGAAAGATTCCTTCGTCTGCCTTAACGTCAAACTTGTTTCGGTTCTCTTTGGAGTTGAAAATGAAGCATATTGAACTGAACACGTGGAAAAACTTCACATTTGGCTTTCGACCATTCAAGATTTCATATGGAGTGATGGCGAATCTCTTGTACAGGAAGGATCGGTTCTGAGTATAGCATGCGGCAGCAATTGCATCAGCCCAAAAGTATAGTGGAAGAGAAGTGAAGCTCAGCATAGTTCGCGCCGCTTCACATAAAGAACGGTTTCGCCTTTCAACGATCCCATTCTGCTGTGGAGTATAGGGAGCAGAGAAGTTGTGAGTTACTCTTTTTTCAGCCAGAAAATCTTCGAAATCTTTATTCTTGAACTCAAGACCATTGTTACTTCTTATATTTCGTACCACCTTTCGTAGCTGGACTTCCACTTGTTTGATAAAAACCTTCAGCTTGGGTGTCGCCTCTGATTTCTGTTTAAGAAAGAAAACCCAGGTGAAGCGAGAAAAATCATCTACAATTACCAGTATAAATTTACTACCACCGAAGCTCTCGATAGCCGAAGGACCACATAAGTCGATGTGCAGTAGTTCGAGGGGTTGGATGATCTTTGTATTGATGCGAGTAGGATGACTTTTTCGGCTTTGCTTGCCCATTTCGCATGCTACGCACAGATGTTCCTTGTCAAATTTGAGAACAGGAAGTCCACGCACGTGATCACCAAGCACGTGATCACCAAGCTACTGTAGATATACCATTCTTCGTCAAACTGCTCGTCACTGATAACCTGTAAAATTAAGCAGATTTAGGAACCCAAAGTCTCTTGGGCCCTTGTGAGTCTTTTACAAAACAGGGAATTGCAACCGAAAGATCAACCATATATGTTCTTTTTATTAATGTGGTTTCATCTTTTCGTTTTATGGTGTAAACTTTTATTTTATTTTTATCTTGTTTTAACCGGTGTGTGTTATTGTTAGTGGGTTTCTCAGTATAGGTTTTCTTGGAAGAGCTAGGGGTAGCTGACTTTTTGGTGTTTTGGATTTCAGTATCTGAGTACAACTTTCCTTTTCCTTTGACGTCCTTCACGGAGTTGGGTTTAGGATGAGAGTTAGGAGGATGGGATTTGGGACCGAAACTTGACTTTCGGTTATGAGCTCTTGTGTTGGGACCGAAACTGGACCTTCGGTTTTTGGCGTAGTAGGAGCTGGGACCAAAACTTGTCTTTTGGTTCTCGTGACCGCAAGTATTAGGGCCGAAACGGGTCGTTCGGTTCGCCTGACGGTACGATTGATGTTGATTGCTGGAATGAGACTTGGCCTGTGCTTCCTTTTTGAGAGTAGAAGCTTTTTCAGAGCGAACATAAGAGGGGTTTTGTGAGTGCCAAAACTGCTTTCTCTCATTGAGATGTTTCATGTATCTTTTCTTCCTCTATCGTTTCTGTTCAGCAATTTGCTCTTGAGTCAAGTGAATGTTGGCTTTAGGCTTCGCTTTCTTCTCATGAGCACTGGTTATAGTTGTAGTTGATGAATCGCTAGTAGCTTTCAGTGGTTCCTCTGGTGTATCTTTTGTACCACTTGTGTTGGGTTTATCGAAGCTTGAGGGCTTGTTGAGGGGTTCGGGTATGTAACGTCCCTTAACTCTACATGAGGTTTGCTCTGACAGACCGACTGTTTCATCTGCATTATCGATGGGAGCCGACCAGAAGAAGTTATCACATCCTTCAACATTGTCTTTGTCAACCATTGATGTTAACTCCGCCGTTTGCTTCTTAGTTACACCAATTACAACATACACTTGGTTTGGAGTCGTTTGAACCTTCTGATAGACAACAACTTTTTCTTTGAGCTTCTTTGATTTGTCCTTTGACACCCGAGCGTATTCAATCGGATTTTCAGATATGAGGGGTTTTGTTGGTTCGGGTTCGCTTTTAATGAATTCTGAACAATCGACAACGTCTTCTACAAAGATTTCACTCATCTCACTCTCCTCATCAAATTCAGAAGTGGTTTCAAAATTGATTTTATTTTCTGAACTCAATTTGGCGTTGGATGAGTCAAATTTCTGTATAGTCTCGGTCTTTATTCTTAATTTATCATTTTCGTCCAGCAAATTCTGAAGCATACACTTATTTTCTTTAGACTCAATGAAAGATTCAATTTTGTCCAGTCCATATTTGTAAGTGATAAAGATTTCATCCGAGGACATTATAGATTCACATTCAGCAATGATTTCGTCCTCCTTAAATTCAAGGAAAGGCAAAATCATTTTATGAATCTGTTTTCCAATCTCACAATCTAAATGTAACTGAGTGATATTAGTATATAGACGTTTAGCAATCAAACAGAAAACATTTCGTTGTTTCAAAAATTTCAAATTGTCTCTTTGCAAATAAATAATTTCATCCCTAGCCCTACTTAACTCTAACTCCTTCTGCTGAATCCATATTCTTCTCTCCTCACTGTTGGAAGACTCCCTGCTGAGTTGGTCAGTTAGGTTAGAATTTTCTAAGCGAGTTTGCATAAGACTACCACTTAAATTGGAAAACTTGGATTTTAAATCATTTAAGTCTTTTTCATAGTTTGTTATTAATAATTTATGAGATTCTAGGATAGTTTGTACCTTCTTGATCAATTGATCGCATTCGCTGATCTTTTCACTCATGGGCTTGGCAGCGAAGCATTTGTCTTCTATGACCTTCGCTTCCTCATGCTTACTTTCGGTTGTAACCATTAAGCATTTCCCAGCCGACTCAACAACTCCTTCTCTTGCCACATATGCTCTTCCATGCGAGGGTCTGCGTACGTCTTCATCCTCAGAATCTGTTGACCAAACTTCCACTCCACCGAACTCATCATCAACAACGTTTTCCTGCATAATCAAAGCATTCATGGAAATGTTAGCAGTTTGCTTCTTCTTTATCTCCTCCAGCTTTCTCATGTAGTAAGTCTCGTCATCTTCACCCTCCTTCTTCTCAGCCATCTTTCTTAGCATGCAATGCTTGGCAAAGTGGTTCTTGCCATGACAGTAGTAGCAATCGTACCCAGAGTCTCCCACAAGTTTACTCTCCTTCTTCTCATCGTCCTTTTGGGTGTTGTTCTTTGGTTCTTCCTTCACATTTTCAGAACTATAGCTTCCCTGCCAGTTTCGGTTCTTATTGACTGGGAATTTTCTGCGAGCAAACTTCTTTGGGTTTGTGACCATCATAGCATATTCTTTGTTGGATAGATCACACTCAGACAAATTAGATTCCTCCTCCTCGTTTGCTACATTCTTGCTTTTAGAAACGAGGGCTAGTGAACCCACACTCGAAACTACTTTTGCTTCCTTCGTCACCATGCTTTCATGAGATTTTAGAATACCCATCAATTTCGCCAGTGAATATGATCTAAATTGCTCATGAGCCTTCACAGTCGAAACTACCGCCATCCATTCGGGCCTTAATCCATTCATAAAGGTAACTTTTGTTCAATCACCTTCCTTTCAATGCCATGCTTCATCATCTTACTGAGCAGATGATTGAATCGCTCGAATCTCTGAACAAGCTTATCTTCAGGTTTCTGTTCAAAAGTACCAAACTTAGAGAGCAAAAGGGTTTGGATCGAGTGCTCTAGATCTTCATCTGTTGAATATAATTCTTTCACCCTATCCCATATTTCTTTAGCTGTTGTGCATGAACTCACCAGACGAAAAGTATCGGATTGTAATGTGAATCGGATCATCCTCATGGCTTTGACGTTACATAACACCTTGTCTTTTTCGTGTTGAGGCATCTTATCTTGGTCCGCCAGGAGTTGGTTATACTCTTTTTAAGTCTTGACTGTTCGATTTGTTCCAGAGTGAACAAACGGACCCAATGTTATTGCTTCCCAGATCAAGTAGCCATTGTCTTCAGATCCAACTACATAATCTTCGAAGTGATGCGCCCATACTTCATAATCTTGAGTGTAGAGAATGGGAATCCTTGTAGTTGATCCTATGTTGTTGGAGATGTTGATTGGATTCCTTTGAGAGTCATCGTGAGACATGATGAACGTGTTCTGTTAGAATCAGACTTGTAACGTTGAACTTAGGGTTTTATAAAACACTAGAGATACCGTCGACAGGAGGAAGACAACGTCTTTATATTGATAAAGGCGGAAACCCTAAAGAATTCTTCAAACAGAAGAGATGCGTATGTATTACACAGTCTCCTACTCTGATACCAATTGTTGGAATATTTGAGTTGTAGATCGATAGATTCCAAACAGAAAAACAATATTTAATCAAGTAAAGAACACGAGCATGGATCAATGGTGTCAAATGATTAATAACTCACACCTCAGAAGAGCTCGATGAAGAACTTCGACTTTAGAGGTGTGCTAGGGTTACAATGCAAGTAATTAATGAGAACGATCAATGTAAAAGCTATACATGCATGCAATATTTATATTCTAACCCTAATGTTTATCCACGGTTGGACAGGCCCAAACCGGGTTAACTAAATGGACTTATGACCGAGTCCAAAGACGCAACACCAGACCCAACAACCCTCATTCAGTTCAGGATGTTCAACAGGCACAATAGGTTCATCCCTATTCTGTTGAAGTAGACGCCTTGTCTGTTCATCCCTATTCTGTTGAATCGTTGCTTGTACTTCTGACATAGTGATTGGCTCGGGTGCAGCTGCTACTTCCGGTGCACGCTTAATCATAGGCTGCTGATTAGCATTTTCATTAGCGTTTCCTCTTTGAATTCTCACCATGTCGATCTATACACCAAAGTAGGGGAATTTAGATCTTTGTTTACGATCGACGTTTAATCCTCCTTGTCACTCCGAAAAGTTACATGCTAGTTCTAATACCATAATTATATGTTTATAATTCTGAACACACAAAGTTTCCAGATCCGGTCGGCTATAGACCATAGATCCGATCAATTAATAGCATATAAGGCACCTTTATAGCTATAACCTAAATCATTTAGCACATTAGAGCAATTTAGGCATCTTTCCTAAAATAAGCTAGTGCTCGTGTCTAAAATATAGTAGACACTCATATCACAATCATCGCTTAGCATTCTAAGTTTAAGTCTAGAAATCCTACAAATCCCTAGTTTGCTTAAACTAATGCTCTGATACCAACTGTGACATCCCCAATTTCACGGCCAGAAAAGACGGATTTGTTTATGCTTTATTTGAAAATCAGAGTATCATTTTAAAGAAATATGTTGCGGAATTTGTTCCCAAAAATATGATAAAGAATTTATCAACGCATTTCCGAAGAAATGTATTTTCATTATATTAAAAACCTTGGGATGTCATTGTCAATACAAATCAAAAGCATAAACAGAAACAACATAGGCCTTACAACATCTATTTATTTCTACTGGCCTATAATCCATAATCCCTCATCAGATCATCGTATCTATGCTCTTGTGCCACTACATGTAATACAAGAAACTGAGTGGGTCATGCATGGGAGCCTGGTGAGCACATAGGGTTTTCAAACCACAATAATTAAGTTTTGAGTTCAGCACATCAATCAACCCGATTACCCGTTCCCGTTATCCTCACTTTCTGTCGCTAAAGCATTTAAATTAAGGGACCTAGCCTAAGGATCATCATCGTGATGACAATACTGCTTAGGGGATTCCTCAAAAATATATGTCAATAAGGCAACCATGAGGGGAATACAGTACACCAGTGAACACATCGTTCACAAACACCTACGATTTCTGAGCTTGCTAGCGTTTCACTAGACTGTCTAGAATAGTCTGTGGTCGTCATCTACACTCCGCTAGATGACTGGATCATCGTAAACATCAAGGCCTCTCATCATTTTATTTCATCAAACATCAACTATTTCATCTACCCATGTTCTACCCAACATACTCGTAGATATAAAATACATATACAGTTTAAATCATTTAAAACATGTATAAATCGTTCATCCAGCATAGATATCAGGAACACAAATAATATGCACACATAGCACGTAATTTATATTAAATACTTCATATCTATGTGTAAGATGAAAGTAACTATGCACTTACTTGTTAAGGTGATGATTCCCAACTCGGGTAGCGCTTCGCTTCTAATAATTTATTTTCCTTCGACGAAACCTAGTATTATTACAACTAGATTTTAGTCTAATATTTATTGCGACTAATTACAAGAGATTTTGTTGTATAATTGTTAAACAATAGTTTTCAACCACTATGTACAGATAGGGGCCAGACATGAAACACTGGAGGGCAGAACCATTTTGGCATTGTAGCACTTCTGAAATCCAACAACCCTATGCGGCCCTTCAAACTAGATTCCCCGTACCGCGGGTAGTTAAAAGATATTATAATAACACTTTGTATATTATATTTTATAATATATTTTTTGTTTATGGGTTCATAATAACGATAATAAACTTAAACATAAGCTATACTTAAAGTAGGGTAAGCATATCTCACTTACCGGGAGGTTTGGCTAGGAACCGGGCTCTGCAGGAGAAAAATTTCCGAGCCGAAAAGCTCTTCTTCTTGGAGACTTCTGGTGCTCCTGGACTAACCTCTTAGCACTTGGGAAGTACTAGAGGTTGGGGGAGGTTTAGAGAGAAGTTAGAGATAGAGAGAGAAGGGTTAAGGTGTGAAGAAAAGTGGCAGCCCTCACACCCTTTTTATAGACAGCCTGGTCCTCGGTACACACGGCGTTTCTTGGAGGTATGCTGCGCGTACCAGGTACACTGCATGTACGAGGGTACGCTGCGCGTACGAGGGGGCACCTGTCATCATCCAAATGCGATGTCGTGGTGTGCAAGCAAAGGTCCAGATCATGCCATGTCACCCACTTCGCATCACCCCACTTCTGACTTCTAAATTCTGTAACTTTAGCATACGAGCTCCATTTTCGACGTTATTTATATCCACGTGTAGGTGGCGACGGACTCTACAACTTTCGTTTAGACTCCGTCGGCTAATTTTGACTTTATTTTTAAAGTTATATTTTAACTGGCCTGGACAGGTAAAGTCCGTTAAAAATTCACAACTTTGTCGCCCAACGTACGTTTTCGTCTATCTTTTTATCATTGATCTCCTATTAATGAGATCTTTGATTCTTATTTAGGTTGTGTCGGCTAAAAATCGGTCGATCTAAAATTTGAATTCCGGGCTGCATACTGCTATGCCAAATCTTAGAAAAATCATAACTTCCTCATACGAAGTCAGATTTGGGCGTTCTTTTTATGCATGCTCTCGGTTTAACGTATACTATGACTTTCTTTTAGATTGATAAGGCTAAAAAGTACCTTATCGTAAACTCAATTTTTACGTCATACAGCGTCGTGCCGGTTTTGTCGTGAAACTTCGACAGGTCATAACTTATTCGTTATAAGTCGGATTTCGACGGTCTTTATATCTCATAAATCCTTGTCCCGACCACTACAACTTTGTTCATATATATTGGTTCTATCTATTATCTTATTTTGAAGCTTATTTTTATTCTTAATTTATTACATCGTTATAAGCAAGTTTAATGCACATAAATTCACATAATTCACATAATACTCAAATAATTCCTTTTTATTACTTCAAAATAGGTTAAAATTGTTGACCTTAACTATTACATTATTATACTAATGCTTAACCAGAAACACGGACATTACAGATTGGACCACTGTGGAGTACGCTAAGCTTACCCAGCTCGTACGCAGCGCGTACTGGCCAAAGGTGGCGTACGTCGGGCGTAGGTCTGAGTACGCTGGGCATACTTAGCAATTGTTGAATTTCGTTGTCTATTGTGGTTTAGGCCATATTTGGACTATTAAGTTTTTGGGCCTTGTTGGGCCACTTGTATTTCTGACTTTGGGCCATTGTTAGGCTTTGTTCCTTCTTGGATTTGGCCCCATAATGGGCTTTGGGTATCATTTCAGAATTTGGGCCTTATTGGGCTTTTGGTTCCATTGGGTTGGGCATCGGTTATTGGGCTAAGTGAGGAAAGGGTAAAATGGTCATTTACCCTGGGTGTTGGACAAGTGAACTAGATTCCCAGTTATGGTTTATCGCCTAATTATTTATTGGGATTTTATTTGATTAATTAGCGCGGGGATTTTCCGGTTTAGCAGCCGATCATTTGTTTGACTGACAGCAGACCGAGGTGAGTTCACATTGTAGGACACTAGTGTATGTGTTATAAGCCTGTGTGCCTGTTTGCTATATGTATGTGGGGTGAAATAGACCCGGGGCTGAAATAGGACCAGTGGAGCATTGTGCTGCCATATAACTTGAAATAGACTCGGGGGTGTAATAGACCCGGGGGTGAAATAGACCTGGTACCACTTTAGGCCAACACATGAGTTGAAATAGACTCGGGGGTAAAATAGGCTCTAGGGTGAAATAGACCCAACACAGTCTTGAGCTGGCAGATATGTATGGTATGCGGTATTTTGGGGAACTCACTAAACTCGTGCTTACGGTTTTCAGTTTATGTTTCAGGTACTTTCGGATCGAAGGGGAAGAGCTCGGGATGTTCGCATCACACGCACCATGATTTTTGTTTTATTTGACTCTGATGTATTGAGATGATTGATTGACATACTCTGATTTTCCTTTATGGTTTTATGAACACATTTTGGTTGATGATTTTATTATTATGAAAACAAAATTATTGGTTTTAAAATTTGGGACGTTACATGAAGTCTTTTTTCTACCAATCTATGATTTTTTCTTTCTTTTCTATATCGTCTTTTTTTTCCAATGTATTTTTTCAGTGTCCCCGGTTTCTTGTATAATCATTGATTTCTTCGATATTCTCACTTTTCAATCATTAAAATTTGATTGATGTATCACACCACTCAAAATGCAATGCTATTAAGTATATTGGCATTAATGTACATTTCTATTAAAGGAATCAACGCACAAAGTACAATATTATCAAGTCAACAACACTATTAAGTAATGAAACATAAAGTAAATGCTATATAGATCCAAAACAAAGCTTTTAGATACATGCATATGAATACCTATAATCAATTGTATACTAACAATTTGTATTCCATTTAATTTCGAAGTACGACATTATTACATTTTGTATTCCAAAGCACCACCTTTTGTATTTCATTTACATATACTCCTATGTGTACATGCATCCTATGGATCTAGGTTTTACTATTATAGCAACCCACTTTAAAACTTGTAAAATTACTAACCCCTTGTTGTCGATCTTCTTGGTTCCTTGCTTGAGATCTAGTAACGACCACTTTGCTTTGGTTGACGAGGACCTAAACAAAGAATCCCTCTTTTTTTCACACCCATGACACCAACTAGTAAATAGGAATTCTATGAGAGAGGAGCCTTTTTTTCGAAAATCACAATAACCATAGGAGGGTTATTATTTTCGTAAAAGGATATATATATATATATATATATATATATATATATATATATATATATATATATATATATATATATATAGAGAGAGAGAGAGAGAGAGAGAGAGAGATGGTGGGTGTTGGATTAATGTGTCTAAGCTCATAACTAAATCAGTATAAACTTGCAAATAGAAGCAAAGTCCACTTTTGGGTTTCCCTCATAACAAAAAATAGCTAGAAATGATATTATGGGAGAGAGAGAAATAATTTATTAATATTTTATGTGGGTAACATATTAATTGGAAATAGATAATTGATATGTTAATTTGTTATTTGTTTAATAAATTAACATGAGATCAGTAGTTAAATAATTGATTTGTTAATTTATATGGTTAATAAATTAATAAGCAGTCAATTAGAATTAATTAGTTATTAATCAGAATTAACAAGAAATTAATTTGGGGTTAACTGGAGTTAATTAAAGGTACAAGATGTGAATTGTAATTGTTCAATAGTTGAACAAAAGAAACAATTGTAGAAGCCTCTATGGCATATATAGTTTTGGAGGCTCTTTTAGGGTTTCTAGAAGCCTCTTAGATGCATATAAGAAAATGATTTGAATTGAGATTAAATATATTATTTAATTAATTCAAATCTTCCTTTGCCTACAAGTTACCAAAACTATAAATAGGACCCCTTGGCTAATTATTTTCATTCATGACTTTCCTAAGAAGCACAGGAATGAAAATTATATACTTATCCTCTCTCTCCTCTTGATTTTAGGGTTTCTAGGTTTTTGGGTGTGAGCCATTAGAGGCATTAGATTTCCGGTGCTTGCTTTCCAAGGTTTTTAAGAAGCATATTGGTGTGATTATTTGCTACAATAATCAAGAGGTATGTAACCCTAATCCTATATGTATTTTGGTTATAATAGGTTACCATCAGGGTTCTTGATGTTAATAGTTTATTGCTATCAATAGAGAAAACATAGATCCAAATAGTTGCATGTGAACTTAAGAGTTAAGTAGTTTTCCACATCTTTCATAGATTTATAACCTATAAAACCCATCAAGTAGTATCAGGTAATAGTGAATAGATTCAAATTAGGGTTTATAGAAATTAAACCCTATGGCTTGAAATTTCGATTTGGCTAGGGTATTTTGAAACCCTAGCCTCCACCCCTTAATTTCAAAATTTGATAGGGTTTCCTTGTTTCATTAATCATTCTTTTAATAACCTTAAATCTTGAATAATTAAAATCAGATATGACTAAAACACAAATTTCGAAAATTAGAAGGGTTTTGGATTAGGATTAAATTTGAATTATTTTATTAATTGTTTAATAGAAAATAATTATTTATTCTCTAAATGATTTAAATCAATTTAATTAAAAGTTAATTAAAAGATAAAGATTAAAACGTAACTGGTTTAAATTTAATTAAATTAAATTTTAATTTAGATAATTAAAAGTTTAAATCTTGTATTTTGAAAAGTTTTAAAATACACCTTATATATAATATTAAAACTTAATTACTATATGTATAAGACAAAGTCAGTCGAATGTCTAGTATGCCTCATTCACGAAGTCATACTATAAAGAGGGTATAAGGAAACAACCTATAAAATGACCATTGAATGAGTACCCTTTTTAACCACCGCTCTCCTGTGTGGTGGAGGGTTGTTAGCCGAACGGGTTCGATATGACATAACCTCAGTAAAAGTATAATGATATAAAAGTAGTAGAACCTTCGTGAAAAATCCCACTCTAGTTGCTTTAGGAAAATGTGAAAATTATGCTAATCCATGAAAACGAACATCATGATTTATATGACGTTGGTGGAGTGTATGTTGTTAACCAACACATTAATAGGGACTATAAAGAGATATGATGGAGTATCTCGAAATTATCATTATTGATGGAGCGTCTGTGGTTAACCGACATATTAATTTGAGATGATAAAACACCTCGAGGTTTCCAAGCGGGTTTGCATGGTTATTCAGATCTTGTTTGTGATCCTCGACATCACAATCACAAAAGTGAGAGCATAATCCGAGATTAAACATGACATTGATAAGATTCAATGATTCTTAAAAGATCTAAGAGTTTCATAAGATTGAAATTGGTAAAAGCCTTACCTACCTAAAATAGATTCAAATTCGATTACAACATCCCTCTTCAAAGTTCGAATAAAAAATATGGATCCTAGCCTTAATTTAAATTTTGGGTTAATAACTAAGGATTAAAAGCAACTAACTTGAATTCATTCTTTTCCCACTTTTAAATGTCTTATGAAGATAGAAATGGTCTTCCTCATTCTTAAGGAAATGGTTTTCCTCAATCTTCTGGAGATGGTCTTCTAATTTCAAGTCAAGGTGAAATTGTTTTCCCTTCCTTAGGAAATGATGGAACTAGACACCATACTTCTTCAACTCTTCCACCATCTCCTCCCATGACTTTCCCAATGACACGTTTTCCTTAAGTTGAAAGATATAGGATTACTTAATGCTTATTGGCATGTAAACATCAATATGGGAACTCTATGTGTATACATGTTCTGAAAATGAAATCGTACATTGACAAGTTGGATAGAATGGGTGTCGTTTTCTTAGGGGAGCAAGCCATTGATTTGGTTCTTCTTTCGCTTCCAAAGTCATATGATCAGTTAATTGAGAACTTATATATGAAGAATATCGATGTGACCCTAATTGATATAACCCAAATGTTGATGGTTGCTGAAGAAGAAATTCTTAAGAGCACATCTGAAGCAGACATGCTTATAGGGTCTAATTCCAAGGTTTCCATGGACATTGACAATGGTGACAATGGTGGTCCAGAAAAGATTTCTATTCCCAATGGAAAGGGGTCGCCCATGATCAAACCGTTTGATCGTATGGTAAAGAGAAAAGTTAATTTTGGGATCATTCCATGTGTTAACCCCAAAGAGCCCATTTGTTTCTACTGCCACTTGAAGGGACATTGGTTGTGAAGATGCCCAAAGTACCTGAAAGATCTCAGAGATGGTAAAGTCAATTTGAATGACTCTACTTTAGCTACATCCATTATATAACTCCATTGTTTTATAAGTTCATATTCATAGATTCTTAATACATGATGTGATAGTCATATTTTGATGGTATTGTAGGATCTAAGATAAAGAAGGAAGCTTAAGCAGAGTGAGCTAAATCTGATCATGGGAAAGGGACTTTTGTTACACGGTTCGATGATCGGAATTTGGAGCTACTACTTAGGAGTTAGGATAATTTAATAGATTGTTATTACTCTTAGGAGATGTCTAAAAACATAGTTTTTCATTTTATGCGTTGTAAGGACAAGTTCCAACTTTTCATTTATTTTCAATAACAGTGAAATTTTGGTTTGTCTGGTTGCCTTATTTTATACTTCCTTGTAATGACATTTATGGAAGTGTTGGTTATGTTTCTAATATTATCAATATTAATTATGGATTTGATTCTTATGATATTGCTTGTAGAGATGCACACAAAAACCGGTTTCACTATTCAAAACCGGATCCAATCCGAAACTGGATTGGGTCAAAACCGGTTTTGACCAAACCGGATCGGATCGGATTTAAAACTGGATTTTCAATTGGATCCTAATCCTATATTCCAAATCGGATTTGATACCGGATTGTAAACCGGATTCGCTAAAAACCGGATCCAAATCCGCCCCCAAATCCGATTAAAAGCCACTAAAATCGGTTTAAACCGGTTTCAAATCGGATTAGAATCGGATTCGGATTTTGGTTGGAACCGGATCGGATTTTGACCGGATTCGGATCGGATTTTGACCGGATCGGATTTTTGATGACGTAAGCGAAACCAGATCGGATTCGGGTTTTGTGCATCTCTAATTGCTTGTGGTATTATCATAATTGACTAAGTGAAAAGAAATCTCATCACCAAGTTTCAATTGGATAGAAATTTGGAGTCATACAATTCGAATTGTGTGATGCATGATAATCTTATTAATTGGAAAATTATGACTAATTCATTGTTCACTTGTTTATGTGAGGCAAGTGAATGACTAATGGATCTAGTCCATGTTGATATGGGCTATTCAGATCCACCACAAAGGATGATAACTCTATTCGTCATGATTTACTGGTGCTTCAGTAGTATAGTTGCGTTTATAAAATTAAGTATAATTCTAATACTTTGAAAGGATTCAAAGAGTAGCAGAACGAATAAGAGGAATCTATTAGGAAGAAAAATAAAACTTTCTCCAATCTGAAAGGAAAGAAGAGTACTTTAGCATCATGCTTTATGATCATCTTAGTGATTGTGGATTTATATCACAATTGATCCTCAAAGAACATCTTAGATAAATTATATGACTTAGAAGAGGAATCGGATATTGTTGGAAATAGTATGATCATGAGATAAGTTATACTTCATTCCAAACCAAGTTGTAGAGCCATGCTCTATTAACTATGACTCATATCTTGAAACTCATTTCAAACTAAGAAGGTTGAAAACACCTTGAAGTATGTGGAGTAAAATTGTTTTCTTACTCTAGCACATATAGAATTGGAGTTGTTCTTTTTTCATTAATCGAGAAACAAAAGATAAACTAAGACCTATTATATGAAGTGTTTTCTTGTCGGGAATCCACAAGAGCTTTTGAATATTTGTTTTAGCTTGTCAAGGAATGTTCCATGAGAGAAAAATCACTCAAGAAGTCAGTGGGAGTCGTATTGATGTTGAGAGTTTCAAGAGTCAATCGATAATAAACCTTTTAGTTATCACTAGCACATGAGCTGAGGTTGATAACCTATCATGTTTGTTTGACATATTCTTATTTTTGTGCACTTTTAGTTGAGTTGGCAATGCTTATCAGTTATATGTTTTCATTTAACTGCAAAAGAAAAATCATGTTGGTCAGTGAAAGTGCATTGATCAATATGGGTGACCTGCTAACAATATGAATGCACTGGTAGGCCCTTGTGCTACCAGACGACAAGAATTTTAGAACAACGAAGTTCAACCCATAAAGGAAAGCTAAATTTGAATTTGGTTTTGTCTGAACCGTTATCTTATGATTGTAGGTTGGAAATGATAGATTCACATGGACGGGAACGTATGCACCATAAAATATAGGTGGAAACTTTTTTGCTCTAATTCATGAGAATGATTATGAGGAAATACTTTTGTTAGTAGATTTTTTTAATGATCTGATAAAGATCATTATGGATATTGGTTGTGTTAATTTCATTTTGAAATTCACAATATAATTATGGAATCCCTCTTTATATTTTGAATTGTGATGAATGGAATGGAATAGTTTGAGCTTTTGAGAGATATATCTATCGGTCTTAAAGGGTTTAAACACACACATATGCTATCCAAGTAAGGTGTATATGCATAAAAAGTCTAATTAGAGACTTATCAAAGCATCGCGTAACTGAAATCTATACTTCAGTAAGAAAATTAGGAGTACTGGTTTCTACAAGTCCTGTTGATTTCTGGTTCATGTCAAAGCTAGTGGGAGCATAATGGTTATGCTAGTATTGCATTTTGACAATACTATTCATAGGGAACAAAGTTTTCAAATTTCAAATTGGAAGGTTTGGGATTTGTTTCGCTATAGTAGTCTTAAGGTAGATGTCACTCATACTTTTTCTCAAATCTAAAGGTTTATATTGTATAGTGTAATAAGACTTAGTCAAAGACATATCCGAATATCATGTTGAAATCTTTCAACAAAGGACATTCGATATATGGAAATATTATAACAAGAGATTGAACATATATCAAATCCTTATGTGAGACATAATGAATCGAATCCCATATGATTCAGATATAGGATCGATTACATATGCTATAATATTCACTTATTCTAATTTTTCAAATGCTTAGAGCATTGTGAGAAAAAGGAATAGAATTTTGTGTGACTAAAGTTGTTAAATAACTTTCAATAACATTCTAAGGTTATACCAAAGACTGGTTGCTTGTAGACAGTTAGAAGTTCTTATAGACAGTTAAAAGTATGATATTAATCTTGACAGACCATAGTAACATCATTCTGGATTGAGATGAAATCTTGTTCATAATTGATGATCATATGAGAATATGGAAATGTTTCATAATGGGAGATGGTTGAGAAGTCTACACGAGAGTTAGAAGCTTTAATTCAAGAGAAGTGTTCAAGGAGTGTATGTTGAATTTGAAACTTCATTACCATGGAATTGTTTCTGGTAAAAAAGTTCCAATGGAATATTCTTTAATATTGAAAACTCAGTTTTTGAGACTTTGGAATCTCGATATCACAAAGGATCAATGCATGTAAAGTTGGAATTATGAAATGACCATCACATCTTGGATAGTGATAAGAATTTGGAATTATGAAATGACCATCATTGGAATAATGTCCAGTTGATCTGTTCACAAAGGAAGGACCTTAGAGAGGCATAATATGTATGTTCAAAACATGGCATGACTGATGTTTAATTCAAGTGGTTAGTTGATTACTCAAAAAATTATACAATGAATAAATTTGTAATTATTATGGTGATTAAATAATAGAGATTATTTATATTCAATAGGTTTGAGACCATAGTTAATTAATTTATTATTGTGTTTCACTTTGCATGTTTTACTTCCTGAATGATTTGATTATTCAATTCCGCAATCGCTCATACTTTTGGAAGTAAGTAGCGAATTAAGACTGTCATGAATTGAATTGTAGATTCTCTATGGGGATTAGATATTGCAATAAGATTTCTACAATGTTCATGAGTATTTAGAAAAATGGGGTTTTTGAGTATTGGATAAACCCACGCTCAGAGGATTACTTCATGGATTCTATCACGAGTAATTGTGAGACGATAATATCTTTTATTCTTAAAACGGAGATATATGAGTTGTAACTTACAAGTTATTTGGGCATTGGTATTTTGAAAATGCATCAGTAACGTTGTATCATAAAACGTAGTGTCATGCATGATTTGGCGAGTAAAAGATCCAAGCATATAATTCGAAGTTTATTTGTTTCTTTGGCCCTAATGGGAAAAACGATATCTTTGGGGGCCTCAATGATTTTTTGTTGACATCTGAAGTGCTTAACCGAGCCCGGACTGAATTGATGTGTTCAATTAGTAGTCTGAATTTTGTCGTCATAAATCAGGAAATAGAGAAACAAAATTTTAGACCATGTGATTGATTCTAATCGATGTCTTGTGTCCATACAATATCTTGAAGAATGAAGGAATATTTGATCACTTATCTTAGGGCCAATGTCTGATATGATCAGAGTTCTGCAATGGCTTTAGAAAGCACTCTTTGCTGTTTGGTTATATACTTGCAATTGTAGTTATAGACTTATCCAAGTGGGAGACTGTTGGATTAAGGTGTCTAAGCTAATAACTAAATTTGTATAAACTTGCAAATAGAAGCAAAGTGCTTTTTGGCTTGCCATCATGACCAAAAATAGCTAGAAATAATATTATGGGAGAGAGAAATGATTTGTTAATATATTATGATTAATATATTCATTGAAAATAAATAATTGATATGTTAATCTGTTATGTGTTTAATAAATTAACATGAGATCAATAGTTAAATAATTGATTCGTTAATTTACATGGTTAATAAATTAATAAGAAATCAGTTAGACTTAATTAATTATTAATAAGAATTACCTAGGAATAAATTTGGGATTAATTGGAATTAATTAAATGTACAAGGGGTGAATTTTAATTAAAGGTACAAGGGGTGAATTTTAATTATTCAATAATTGAACAAAAGAAACAATTCTAGAAGCCTGCATGGCATGGATGGTTTTGGAGGCTCTTCAAGGGTTTATGGAAGCCTCATAGATGAAGATAAGGAAAGGATTTGAATTAAGATTAAATCTATTATTTTATTAATTCAAATTTTGCTTTGTCTGCAAGTTACCTAAACTATAAATAGGACCTGTTGGCACATTATTTTCATTCATGACCTTCCTAAGAAGCATAGGAACGAAAATTATATACGTTTCCTATCTCTCCCCTTCATTCTAGGGTTTCTAGGGTTTTGGGTATGAGCCATTAGAGACATTAGATTTCTGGTTCTTGCTTTCCAAGGTTTTCAAGAAGCATATTGGTGTGATTATTTGCTACAATAATCAGGAGGTATGTAACCCTAATCCCATGTATATTTCAATTATAATAGGTTGCCATTGAGTTCTTGATGTTCACAGTTTATTAATATCAATAGAGAAAACATAAATCCAAATAGGTTGCATGTGAACTTAAGAGTTAAGTAATTTTCTGCCTCATGTACAGATTTATAACCAATAAAACCCATCAAGAAGAAGCTTGGATAAAAATTAGAGGATCAAGGAGCCACATGGTTTGATCCCTAACATCATATTTATAGCCTCCAGTTTTATCCTAAAGCCATTCAAAAACATACATATCCTCATTTGAAATTGTCCCCTATCATTTTCTAGAGGGTTTTGGAATATTCCAGTTAATTAATAATGAATTAATTAATTTCAACCCATTTAATATATTAAAAATATTAAATTAATTCCAAAATAATTTCTGATTAATTTATTAATTCATAATAAATTTACAAACTTATTTTCTCCTATTTCCTTGTTGCGTAATTAGGTCATGATGGCAACCCAAAAACACCCTGCTATTATTAGAAATATTACCAATTATTTAATGACCTTGGACACTCTTTCCAATAGTCTCCCACTTGGATAAGTCATCAACTATATGAGGTCTAATACTTATCTAATAATCAACAACGAGTATGCCATCCAATGCAATTGTTGAACTCTAATCTAATCAAGATTCAACACTTAGATAAGTGATCAATTATTCCTTTATTCTAGATATCTATATAAACTTGAGACACGGAGAGCGGTCAATCTCAATGTTCAAGATTATATTTCCCGATAAAGATTTATGAAGACTACATCCGACTACTAAATTGAACACATCAATTTCATTCAGGACCTCACCAAACACACTATATGTCAACACTAAATCATCGAGAGGCACATAGATATCATTTCTCCTGTTAAGACAAAAAGAACAAACAAACTTTGACTACATAGTTTTTGTCTACTCACCATATAATGCATGAACATACCCTTTATTACTGCTAGTTATCGATAGTCTTAAATCATTACTCACTTACAAGAGTATGAGTTACTGTGGAGGTTTGAATAAATTAATACTAAGTAAGTGGGTTCCAAACATGCAAAAGGAGAACACATTCATAGGTTAATGAAATGAATGATCTTCATCATATATTAAGATCCCCACCTAATATTCTCCAAATTTGATAAAGACTTATACTGCTTAAGTTCTAAAATTTAAGCAAACTAAATTAAGTCTTCTCAAGCCAATTCATTTTCAAATATAATGCCTCTTGACTTTTTTTGACTGTCAGACTTGGTTAGTAACATTGGCTTAGGGAATGAACCGACAAGGTTATCTTTCATCATGACTCTATTGACTATAATGCTTTCACATTCGAACAACTATATCATATGTGATGATACTTACTAAGTATGTGCCATGTGAGCTTGCATGACTTGGGATCCATACTTGAGGCAAATTCACCCTTATATTTATAAGAACGTTCAAAATGAGCATCAACGATTGAATTTCAGCATTGATGTCACTAATGTATCTCTTTTATTCACATAGTTCTCATCGCATTCTAACTAAATGCAATATACTCTAAGTTCATTTTTAAAACCATTATGGTGTATTACTTGGTACTCTTCTACGCTAATACTTCACGATTTAGTGAAAATATGAATTTCGACTGTGAGCATAATTGTCATTATTAGCGTGGAAATTAGCATCACTATAACTTTTACATTGATCTCTTCCACACTAACAAGATCATCTCCTTTTTCCTCCTAGGAAACTTATGAATTTTCTTGATTTTGATTCGTTGATTCTCACCAAGTTGATTTGATCTGACTTCTCATGCTTAAGGCATACAAGTCATCAGATCCAGTACATGTTATGGCATATATGATCGATCCCATAGCACAAGTATGTGAGACACGACTCATTTTTTCTAGCTCAATTGTAGAACTAGGACACTAGCATCACTCAATGTCATGCCATTCTTTATTAAGCACAAACTTTTTTTTTAGTTCTACATGTTAAGTTTCCACAATATTCCATGTATTTTGGCTTAATCTAATGAATCAGTCAGATCTATCTCAATAGATCCTTATATTTTGTATGTGTGTTTGCATCTCGTATGTGTATCATAGCGAAAAAATTCCCCAACCAACCCAAGATTTTACACTTGCTAAGTTAGAACATTGTTTCCTATGAATTCGTACAAAATCTATGTGTATTACAAAGGTGGCAATAGTGCTCCCACAATAATTAACATGTATATGGATCATCCTCATTCTCAAAATTCAAACTCTTGAATAATGTCATTGAAACAAAGATTCTAGTTGTTCCCACTAGTTGTGACATATATTTATAGCTCATCGAAATTTCTCAAGATTCAAACTCTTGAATTCACTCATTGAAACAAAGATTTCAATTTGCGAGATGCCCGTCTATACTTGTCTCTTCTTGAAGATCCACTTACGCTTAATAGTTAATGCCAAGTGCTTCAAGAACTGAGTTTCAATATACATGGAATAAATCTCTCTCTCTCTCTCTCCATGTCTTCATTTCATCTCGTAGCTTTTAGGGCCTTCCATAGCTTCCGTAGCTGCTATAGTCTGATTGCCATCTACCAGTGACTCATATTCCTCAGTAATATAGATTCTATATAAATAGGTCTATGTCGTGCTCTATCAAGTATAAAAGGTTGAGGTGGAGATATGTCAATTTCCTCAATAGATCTTTCAACCTCAAATTGAATGTTAGGTCCAACTTGAGGTTCTTCGTTGGTATGGTTCCTACTATCCCTTTTGGATATAAGTTCCCTCTCTTGGGAGGCTAACCTTTGAGCAACAACATTTTTCTCTTAGAAGGTTTCTAAAACGATTACCCAAAAGTTTTGTTGGGATATCCAACAAGTAACACGTCTCTATTTTAAGTCCTAGATTGTCGAGTTCTTCACGACAAGTTTAAGCCTTACAATTGAATACTTGCATATGTGCTAGTGAGGGATGAGGCATACTCCACATCTCAAAGAGAGTTTCATAACCTTATTAGTTGGTGCAATACTAAGGACTCTTGAAACACTATTCATATTACAATCCATGCATTGTATTGTTAAGCGTAATACGACTAATCGTGTATCAAATCAAACAATGATTTGTTTTTCTTTCCAAATAACATTGTTTGTGATAGTGTACTGGGTGGAGATAGCTCATGAAACTCCTTCAAAATTTCTTATATGATCGATGAAGTTTTGACTGAGATGCTCACTATCCCTATTGGGTATGAGTATCTCATCCTATTGCCTAGTATTAAATGAGAAATGCATTACCAAGTATTCAGTTAGATCGGATTTTAGATATCATTTGACTGCAAGTCTTATGATAAATGAAAATCTTGTTTATCAAGATGGGTGATGAATACATTACTTGGTGATGTGAATTTCTGTTGGAATTCACATCACCAAGTAATGTATTCATCACCCATCTTGATAAACAAGATTTTCATTTATCATAAGACTTGCAGTCAAATGATATCTAAAATCCGATCTAACTGGATACTTGATAATGCATTTCTCATTTATGTATCCAAGAATATGATCCCACAAATACATTTGATCCAAACTTTTAGACGTATTTGAATTAGTATGTATTATGGTTAATTTAAATAGTCCATTCGTCAAAGTAACTCATACAAATATCTGAATTATCACATAGTGCTTTTGTTATCCATCTTGACGAATAAAACTTGCATTTATCATAAGGTTTCTGGTCAAATGAATTCCAAAATCCTTGTAACGTCCTAAAAATTCATAGAAAAATTTTCATTTTCAAAACATAAAGTCATACAAACATTGATCCCAAAACCAACCAATATCAATTAAGAATTAACATTAGAGTATAAGTCACAAACAGCCAAAGCGGAAAACTCTAGGGGGATGTTGTACAGTCACGTCAGGCCCTTCCCTTTAGAACCAAAAGTACCTGAAACCATAAACATAAAACCATAAGCATGAAGCTTAGTGAGCTCCCCAAAGTACCACATACCAAGCATAAAATTGGGCCCAACCTTGGGGTATATTCCAACCCAATATACAATCATGGACCCAGCCTTGGGGTTTATTTCAACCCATCATAATGCCATATACTCTTGGGCCCAACCCCGGGGTTTATCAACCCAAACATGCAAGATTTACAAAGACAGCTAGCATCCTACATATACAATCCAATGGGTCGGCCTTTGTGCCTTCGACCCACAAACACAGTGAGGAGACTCACCTCAATCTGAAGATAGCCAAAACTCACACATACACACACTGTTTCCATGAAAGCTCCTCACATTGAACATATCAAGACCAACCGAATAAATAATTAGGGTAATAAACCATTATCAATGTCCATTTCATATTCTCTTCCTCTAATGGTAAAAGACCATCTTATGCTTCTAAGGCTAAGCCCACCTAACTTGGCCTAAAGCCTAAAATGACATATTTTTACTCTTCGGAGTATGTCATGCGTACACCATCACTACGCCCCACGTACCACATTTCCAAAAAAAACGGGTCGAAACCCATTACGCGCTGCGCACCAAAGGGTTACGCCCAACATACTCGAGCATCTTTCCAACCTTTTTATTACGCTCTTAATAGCTTGAGACTGAACACCCAACACTCAGATCTGATTCTTATGGATTTCTTAAGTCATAAAGTTCCTGACCTTATGACTTTACATGGCTTAATGGGATCCAAAACCAAACCCATGATCCATAACACACTTTAATAACCTCAAACTCTTGCATGGGTGAGAAATAACAACAAAGGCGTCATTTTTATGACATAAGATTCTCAAAAACAAGATAAAGTGACAAACTTGAGCTCTAGAGTCGCTTTTACTCACACGAACCAAAACAATGGGACCAAAAACTTATAAATCAAGGCTCTAACGTATATCTAATCATAGAACCATAAGGTTGAGAGCTTTATACCTCCAGAAGCTTGCAAAGGTAATGACGGTTCTAGATCTTCAAGCTTCAAGCTCACCAAGGCTTCTCTAATGCATTTCTTCTTCACAAGAACACACTAAAAAACACTAAGGCCTTAAACTCTCACAAATGGGGCTAGGGTTTCGAGTTGACAAAATGAGGGAATGAAGGCTGAAGATAAAGGAGGTCTCAAGGACTTAAGGTCCTTAAATAGGGTCCAAACCCTAAAAATTAGGGGTTAGGATGTGCATGAGTATCCCTCGCATATTCCTTATGTACACCCTGTGTACTCAAGGATGCCCACATGCATTTTAGTAACATTATGCCAAAACATGTTGCGAATGTGCATGTGTACAGTCTAACCTTTCCCTTCTCACGATTCAATGAAGTACCTGAAAAACATTTATAATCAACTGGGTAAGCATGAAGCATAGTGAGTTCCCCAAAATACCATATACCACAATACATACATATATATATATATATATATATATATATATATATATATACATACAAACAATGGCTCATGGTCTGCCAATAATATGTGTATCTTAGACTTAAAGCTCGACCATTTCGTCCTCAACACGGGTCTACATGTACTCACGATCTACACGCCATTTCTTCAATAAGGGTCTATGTGTACTTACAGCCTAAACGTAATTTCGTTAACACGGTTCTGTGTGTACTTACGACCTACACGCTATTTCGTTAACACGGTTCTATATGTACTTACGACTTACACACCATTTTGTTTACATATGGGACTATAGGATCCCGACCTCTTTGTCATTCCACCATCATCCCCTAACAAACTCTAATATTATATCAACTACACACATAAAGACTGCACTTTAGATTCTACTAGTACATGCACATTTATACTTTCTACTCTACCAGTTTACACTTAAGCACATAGAGATCACACTACCAACTCTACTTTAATAGCTCTTTATCCTAACATGCATGGAATATATATATATATATATATATATATATATATATATATATATATATATATATATATATATATATATATATATATATACATGGTATAGTGAGATAACTCACCTGGACAATTACTTAGATGATTGACAATTATCTGGGTGATTCTATTGGCGATCTAACTGGAGGGTAACACGCCTACGATTTTTAACCTATAATACCATTACTTATTAATTTCTTATGACAATATGGTAATGAAAGTTATTTCCTTCACTAATCCCAATGAATACTAAGAGTTTTGTCAAATAAGGATTAGCTAAATAGGAAAGTTGGGAGGCAGGACCATTTCGACATATAGCCTTTCTGAAATCCAACAACCAAGCCAAAATGATCATTCTTGATACCTCTCTTGTAAGTCGATCAATCAACATTATAACTGGAATTACAAATAAATCTTATTTATATATCCATAACAATGATATGAATATAGAGTAGCTTGACTTATAGGGATCCTAGCAAAAACCAGGAAGATTGCAGGCATGGCTTCGATACCAAGCACTTCTATTTTCCCAATCCTCTGCCTCAGAGGTTCACTAAAGTGGGGTTCCTCAGACTCCTAAAAATACCCTAAAAGTCGAATCTTGGAGAGAGATGAAAGAGTTTGGAGTGAAGATGATGTGGGAAATGAAAGAAACCGGAATACCCTATTTATAGCAGGGACACACGCCGCATACTATAGAGGTGCACCGTGCTTCTTGTTAGGGCTGGTGACGTGGCTCCTCTTGTATGCTGACATGTGGAAAAAACCTGGTGGGCCACGTCGAAGTGTCTTTGCAGGCCTCGCACCTTGTTTGCACGCGCGAAAACTTAATATTCTTCAAAAATCCGTATCTTTTTGATACGAGTTGCGTTTCAATGTTCTTTATATCCACGCGTAGCTATTGATGATATCTACAACTTTTATTTAGACTTCGTTGGTTAATTCTTAATTTATTTTTAAAGTTATATTTTTATAGGCTTAGACTATTAAAGTCTGTATAAAAATCATAACTCTCTCTTACGTTATCCGTTATTGACTGTGTCTATATCGACAAAATCCTAATCACGAGATCTTCAGCTCTCGTTTAGATTGTTTTGTCTAACAGTTGACCGATCTAAAATTCAGTTTCTGTATCGCACGCTACTGTGCTAAAACTTCTAAAAATCATAACTTCCTCATATGAAGTCAGATTTAGGTGCTCTTTATATGCATGCTCTTGGTTTGTGATCACTATGGTCATTTATATTGTAAGGTGAAAACGGGGTGTTACAATATCTCATTCAAATATTCGAATAAGCTTTGAACTATTGTTACTATACTACTTTCATCGATTTCATGGATTTCTTTTAGCATGTTTAACATTTAAATAAGTCAAAACTGTCTCATTAAACATTGTATAAAAAATTTGAATCATAAGACCATAAACCAAACATTTGAAGCGAAATAGTTATCTTTTGATCTTATGAATAGAATCACGGGCTCGGTATTCATGATCAATTTATCTTCTCCATGTTTCAGTCCTCTTACTTCATTTCAGTCACTGTACATTCTTACAAGTGTCGGTACTTAATCCATAGTAAAATCCTCAAAGGACTAGAAGAAATATCCCAGTGGTATTATGAATTTATATATCTGATTGAAGACTAAACATTAATAGAACTAGTTTTCTTTTGATCCTATGTAAGTAGCATGGGCTTGTAATCCAAGAACAAATTATCTTCTCCATGTTTCAGTCTATTAATTCATATATATTGGGCATTTATACTTTCTTTGTCCTTTTATCCTCATGGAAATTAATTTCATATCATAATATATCTCATAACAAGCCTTCTTATTGTCCTTGAGGTTTTGGGTCCGGATTAGGTGTATCAACACTAATCTCCTTTTAACCTATGGGCATTTGGATTTATTCTTCTTGAAACTTCCATTCATGATAGTGATTATAAGAGCATTTGAAGTATGATTTTCTTTGATTGGCCATTTTAGTTCCAAAAGTCCCGCAACATGCCATTCAACTCTTTTATGGACATTTTAAAGTTGTGCATATCAAAATTAGAGTGAACTGATCATATGTGCATGTCATCTAGTTGATCATGATATTTAACTTAATAAATTTTGGTTACTTTAATATGTCAGTGTACAATGTGATGAGTTTTCTATACATCTATAAGTGAAAATTACGCAATAGAAGCATTCAGTATAAACCCTAAGTGTACATACACCCTAGATCCAGATTTTACTATTATGACATTGTACTTTGTAAACTATGAATTTAAAGCTATAAGATAGATAGAACTACTAACCTTTTAACAAAATCAGATTTATCACTTAACCACTTGAAGATTACGAGATCCTTTGTTGATTTTGGATGATCTACCTTCTAAAGTAGGAATGCCTCTAATGGTTCACACCCAAAAGACTAAAAACCCTAGAAAATTTTAGAGAGAGAGGAGAGAGGATGGAAATATGAAATTCTCAACCTTATGGAGAGTAGAATCCGTTTTCTTTTGGATTAGAGGGGTCTTTATATAGTTGTGATAACTTAGAGTTAAACATTAATTTGAATCAATTAAATAATCAAAATTAATCATGATTCAAATCTTTATTCTTATATGTTACCTAAAATATTCTGGAAGTCTTTTGGAACCTCTCCATAACTATCCACCTCTATGGTGAAAGATCTTTATACTTAATGATCATTATGAAATGATATTTTATACTAACATATGATCCTATACGGTCACACCATATAACAAGTAAACACTAATTGATTATTTATTAAGTAATGTGACTATCAATAAATAAAATCATCACTTGTATTTAATTGGGAAATTAATGTTTTTGGTAAAAACAATAATACAAGGTATAAGTAGTTATATCTTAGTGTTGATTTGAAAAACTCTTAGATCGATTAGATCTTCAACAGGTTAAACAATAAATATCAAACAAACACAGTAAACACAATGTAGAATCAAATAATGCTTAATGATTCAAATGTAGTCATGCTTCAGCAGAGCTCGCTAAAGAACTACCACTGTAGAGGCTAGCTAGGGTTTGTAGTACAATCTTTGAATAATTATTAAAGCAATTCCTATAAAGGATGCATGCATGCACCTTAAATACTAAACCCTAATAAACAAAACACGGCTGGACAGGCCCAAACCGGTAAACAAAACTGGGCTAAGAACCGAGCCCAAGACGCAACACAATTCAACCCAACAATCTCCCCCTTTGCGTCAAATGAGGCGAGAGACTGTTTGGTTGTGTAACCTTCAGCTTCTTCACAACCTTGAACAGCCGAGGAATGATAGCAAGAAGTGTCTGCCGAAACTGAATGTACCAGCATAGCATATCAGTAAACAACTTCTTGTCAGCTGCAAAATTTTGATTACACTTGTGAATGATCTCCAAAATATGCTCCAAGCAAGCGCTTGAGAACAGATGCTTGTCAATAAGAGCGAACAGGCACTTTTGACCTTTGTTCCTAATGAACATCACAGTATGAAATTTTGGATCAATTTTGCCCTTGACCATCGCGTTCACATTGCCAGTTCTTCCAATTGGTTTGATCGTGGGTCGCTTGTGAATGGCAGATGCGATTTCTTGATCCATATTTCCTACTTCATGGATGTAGCAAACAAGCATTCGCTTGACGTGGTCAATGATCGGCTGATACTCCTGAGGATTGGACAGCAGAATATTGTTGAGGAGAATCCAGTCGTGTGGGTTCAGGTTCGGTAGATTAGCCAGGGAAAAATTATGGACCGAGCTATCTGAGCCTCGGGTCACTTTGAACTTCACATTAACAAATTTCCCCGTTGAATAAGGCTTTAGTACCTTGACCGTCGTAATCTTCTATGTGCTCCAGGTCAAGTACTGAGGCTGAGCGAACTCAAGATAAAATTCCAACAGATCCCGATCTACCTTCGGGTCCGGAGAGGGAATGACAGCAGTTGAGTTGAAGCAATGAAAGATAAATGCCTTTCGGGTGATTGGCATATCGAATTAAGCATCCTTCGAGTTCTCAAGACCGAACGACATAACGGGTTCGAGCCAGTGAGTACTCGGTTCATCTATAACTTCCATCTGGAGCGATTCAATGGTCCATTCTGGAAACATGGACTTCTTTTTCTCCACGAGCTCTTTGTCTTTCATCTCCTTCTCGATATGTTCTTTTGCTTTAAGAAGTTTCTCCTCAAGCTCTTTATCAGTGGACTTAGTTTTCTGATAGAGTTTGGAAGGATTCCCACCCGTGAAGTCATCAAAATCATCATCATCAACTACATCATCTTCTCCAATCTTCTTTGTCTTCTTCTCCTTCTTACTGCCCGAAGCTACATTATCCTTCGGTTCAGCCGTTGATTTTGGATCTGGAGGAGGTTGGGAATGAGCTGCTTTACCTTGTGTGACCTTTTCTCCCCCTTATTTCGGAAGGACAGTAGACTCCGGAACATCCTCAATCCTACTAAGGATATCCAAAGCAGGTCTTAGCTTTTCGGCTAAATGGCGTCGAATGGAGATAGTCAGGATGGAGTCGTGGGCATCAAAAAGATGCAACAGAATGGAATGAACATAACCCACAGAGCTTCAAATAACTTCCCTTTCATACTTTAAATGATCAAGCTCTTTCGTGGCAGTTCGGAGCTTTAAACTGTGAATCTTGAGCTGGGAAGTTCGCATGTCTAGCTCATCCATAATCTGATTTTCGACTGCAAGCTCTGCCTCCAGCTGAGTTAAACGTTCATCAACTTTTGTATGAAGGTCTTCATTAGCAGCTTCAATGGCTCTTCGGGCGACTTCAAGATTAGTCTTTTCAGCTTCTAAGGAACGCGTGAGATTGTCAACCGAAGCATTCACAGTCTGGGCGTTCTTCTGAGCAGCAGCTTGCAAAGAATCCAAAAACAGTTGAGCCTCAGAAATTAGTTTTTCGACTTTTGCGGTCGCTTCCTTACAATCCTTTGTTGAAGCTTCAACAGCAAGCGAAGCCCTCTGACATTGAAAGGTAGAGGAATCAATAGCCTTTGCTGCGTCAGAGAGAGAGGAAGCATGTTCTTGTACCACCGAAGAGAACAAAGCTTTGAGAGCAACTTCTGAGTAAGCACCGGTGGAGGAGGAAGATAGTAGCTGATCGATCTTATCAGTTACCTCTTTTAGATGGCGCTTTATAATGGGAGCATCTTCATCATCGTCACTTTGGACACGATAAGGACTAAAGTAAGTAGAATCAAACTCCAAGTCCTCACCGCCAAGAACAGTATTGGTTTCTGTCGAGGGAGTAGGTGATGGAGGTTTAGTGGTAACAGGGGGTTCAGGTGCTGAAGAGCGAGCCCCCGTATCAGATACGTTGGTCCGAACTCCAGTAGTGGTGGTGGTAGTAGCTTCAGTAAAAATAGGTGTAGAAATGGGAATTCTAGAGAAAGGTTGAGATGTGATAATGGGAAAGGTGGGAGGTAAGGAGATAGGAATGGAAACAGGTGGAGGAGAAGGTGCTTTGGAGCGAACAATTACGTCTGGTGTAGGCGAACGAGGTGGTGTATCACCACGAACCAAACCTTCATCCTCTGAGCTTTCGCTCTCAGATTCACTAGGAAGAGTTGATTGATGACCAGGAGGCACGTACTCTGAGTCAGAATCACTCGATGATTGAAGAATTAGTCGGTGAGCAGGTTTCTTGGATTTCTTTTGCTTGGGCTGGGATGTCGCCGCCTTCTCTGACTTTTGCTTCTTATGAGTCTAAACCTTGGAGACTTGACCCCCTTTAACACCCTTTTTCGCTTCTGGCTTCTTTCCCCTCTTAGCAGGTTTGTCTGCTTCCTCAATAGATTTCACCATTTCTGCAGTGAGTTCCCTTGGACCAGAAGAGGGAAGCTTTTTGTACTCCTGAATCAGCTTGCTTGAAGGAGGCACAGAAGCATACATCATCTCAGGAATGGAGCCAACGAAAAGAAACTTCGACGGATGAGTGAAAATGATGTTGGTGGTGTGAAACGTAGCGATGGAAGAAAGCATGGAGTCCGCCATGATATGAACATGGAAACGATCCATTACCCATTGAGTTATAATAGTCCAGAAGCGGGCACAGGAGATTTCTGTGTGGCGTGAAGAAGATGATAAACTCTGAACAAGCTGAATCCACAAAACCAGTCCATAATCCAGATTAAGACCATGGTACAACCCATAAAGCAGAGTCATAAAAGACTTGCTAGCACCGTCAGATCCAGCACTACGTTCAGAAAGCCCTTTGAAGAGAAGAGTGAAGAGACCATTCCATTGAGGAGGAAGGCAGGACTTTTTGAACTTCGTCATAGTGGTTAGGGTCTCAGTATACCCCATGTTGTAGAACATTGAGAAAAGCTGACTTGTTGCGATCGAATCAGGATTCACCATGGATTCTTCATAAGAAAGTCCTAGCAGATAGCAAAAACAAGTCTTGGAGATTGAAGCTTTCTAGTTGAGGATGTTGAAGAAAATTTTGTCTGCCCCTTTGTTGTACGTTGCAGAGGAATAGATCTGAGAGAGGCAGGACATCAGAATGACTTCGACTGTTGTTAGGGCTTTGACCAGTGGGGAATATTCAGGCATTCCACCACTTTATACATGTACGTATAATAGAGAAACGGTGTGAGATCGATCAGGAAGTTCTGATTGGGCTTGATTGCAAGAAGAGTGGAATGTGCAGTAGTTTCTTGATCAGAAGAAGATTCCGCCATTGATGAAGCTTGTCGAGAAAGAAGATGAACAGTGAGAATTGAATCGCCTTCTTTTGCTTAAGAGATTTGAAGAGTGGTAAAGAATAATCCCACAAAAGCAAACCCTTATATACGATTGTGTAGAGAGAGAAAAATCGCAAGCAATGATTCCTTAAATCTTGGAAACGACGTCTAACAAGGCGTGATTGGACAACTTGCAACCCCGATAAAGTAGTGATGATGTATAATGAGGAACGCTTCAAATTCTGGCGCCTTCCATACTTATCCTCAATTCAAATGGTCAAGCATTTAAACTTCCTGCTGAGTCATCGCTGAAACCGCCAATTTAATTTTTAATTCCATAATAACCAAAGGCATTTATTGTGACACATCTCATTGTTTTGAAAATAACTCGAATAGATCGTGAATAACTGAAGCTATATAGAGCTAAATAGCTTATGAATGACCAAACAAGAATTTTGAAAATACAAGATTTTCGTGCAAGAGAGTGTGAAAGATAAAGAAATAAATCAAACTATTTGTGGGAATAAGTGATGTCATTTACGATACAATACAGTGGATCCCGGGCACGAATCTCTTCCTTCAAAGTCAAGAGAGACTTCAAAGTGCTTGTTTGGATTCCAGTTGAATTACGATCAAGTACTTGTTAAGAAGCATTGAAAGGCATCTTTTATATAAGGCTATTAAGGGTGGCTTTCGCTTCAATGCTTGATTTCAATACTTGATATAAGACTGAAATAGAACGAAGTATTGTGAGACCGATGTAGCCTGTTAAACAAGTAGGTTGGGAACATATTCAGTGACTTGGTGAAAAATATTAAGTAGAAATCTCAGAAAAAAAATTAAAATCTGGATCCTTTGGGAAGAAAAGTGTTGGTGGAAAACATTTTCATAAGGATCTCTCAAAATTAAAAGGGGATTTCCGTAAACATGCACAAAAAGTATTTTCGTTAATACCAAGGGTGAAAACTAGAACATTTAATTGTTCACCGTCAATGCATTAAAGGTTTGGAATTTTGGGTTTCACTCGGTACGTAGTGACAAGAAACCAAGATCATTAACACAGAAGTTATGTAACCGTAAACCTCAGTGGTAAAGTTGAGAGTCTCAAGGGTTACAGATATGAGATGAAGTGTGATGGAGAATATATAGGAGGAGGATAAAGAAGCGAATGTACCTCTGCTACAAAAGATGGACTTAGCAGAAAAGCTCTTAACTCAATTTGAGTAGAGTAAGGTAGCTCATGATCAGAGTGAATGTAACAGCCTGATTGGGAAGACAAGATTGGTATATATCAAGTCATTAAGGCTTCACTCAAAATCGCTTGAGGCTTGGGTCAACATGCAGCAGCATGCTTCTAGGGACATTCAGCTAGTACATAGAAAAAGAATCATACCTTCCCCAGCTCCATCATTGAGAATGGTCCTTATACACAAATAATATTAAAAGCGAATTGTAATAGAACGAAAGAAAATATTTTTGAATTTTATATGATTTTCTGAAAAAGAAATAAAACAGAAGAGAAAAATATTTTTGGTTTTTACAAGATTTTCTGAAAAAGAATTAAAACAGAAAAGAATAATATTTTTGGATTTTATGAAAATGAAAGGAAAACATAAAATCAATTGCGAGAAAAGAGTGTATAAAGAATACAATCGAAATCATCTTTTGGTAAGTAGGAGCGAACCAAGCCCGGTGAGACCGAACCCGAAGTGGACCGAGCGTTCGGTACATTTCGGTTCCCAGAAGAACCGAACCCGAAATGGACCGAGCGTTCGCTCTATTTCGCTTCCAACTTTTATTGAGACAGAAGAGATTTCGGTACAGATTCAGCTTCCATCATTCCTAGGCCCTGTAGGATTTTTTTAAAACTTGCTTCACGCAAGGCCTTAGTAAAGATGTCAGCCAACTGATCAGTGGTTCTAACGAAATGAATTTCAACGTTACCGTCTTCCACATGATCTTTGATAAAGTGATACCTCAGTGCACTCTCTGAGTCACAATATAGTGGGATTTTCTTCATGTTCAGGCCGTAGTCTCGAAGTTGACTTTGTATCCAGATAACCTGAGATGTGCATGATGCTGCGGCTATATATTCTGCTTCGGCCGTGGAAAGAGATACACAGGTTTGCTTCTTGGATTGCCAGCTAACAAGTTTTCCGTCTAGAAATTGGCATCCTCCAGTGGTACTCTTTCGGTCCAGTCCACATCCCCCAAGATCAGCATCGGATAATGCTTGGACAAAGAAACCTGATTTGGCTGGGTACCACAGACCGAGAGAAGTAGTTCGCTTCAGGTATCGAAAGATGTTCTTCACAGCAGTCAGGTGAGGTTCGCGGGGATTTGCTTGAAACCTGGAAAAATAACACACAGAGAACATTATGTCTGGTCGACTCGCAGTTAGATACATAAGAGACCCTATCATCTAACGATAAAGAGTCATGTCAGCAGCTGGTTTGTCCAGAGAAGGAGTTAATTTTGTGCCAAATGCCATAGGAACCTTTACTTTCGAATCACCCATCATTCCAAACTTTGCGAGCAAGGTCTTCGTGTAAGCCTCTTGATTAATGAAAATGCCTTCGGGTCCCTGTCTTATATTCAAGCCAAGGAAAAAATTAATAGGACCCATTGAGCTCATTTCAAATTTAGTCTCCATCAACTTCCTAAAATCAGCTGTTAAGCTAGGATTTGTGGAACCGAAGATGATATCATCAACGTAAATCTGAACAATCATAAGGTGGTTACCCTCTTTCTTACGAAAGAAGGTTGGGTCAACCGAACCATACTTAAATTTAGACATTTTAAGGAATCTAGTCAGAGTTTCATACCATGCTCTCGGTGCTTGCTTGAGACCATAAACAGCTTTATCCGGAATATATCAGTGATCTGGATACTTTTTGTTCACGAAACCTGGTGGTTGCTCAACATATACCGTCTCTTCCAGTTCTCCGTTTAGGAAGGCACACTTGACGTCCATTTGGAATACCTCAAAGTTCTTGTGTGCAGCGTAGGCGAGAAAAATACGAACTGATTCCAGTCTTGCTACTGGAGCGAAGGTCTTTTCATATTCTATGCCTTCTTCTTGACAATAACCTTTCACAACCAGTCTCGCCTTTTTGCGTATTACATTCCCTTCCTTATCCATCTTGTTCCGGAAGACCCACTTTAACCCAACCACAGAAGCATCCTTTGGAGTTGGAATCAATCTCCACACTTTATTTCTTTCAAACTCATTGACTTCGTCCTGCATAGCCTGTACCCAATATGAATGATCGAGTGCAGTCTTGATCGTCTTGGGTTCGCCTTTGGAGACAAATGAATTAAACATGCAAAATTCAAGTTTAGAGAAAAGTGCAGTTTGTTTCGCTTTTAGTTGTGATCGTGTAAGAACTTTTTCAGCCGAATCACCAATAATCTGTGCTTGTGGATGATCTTTGGTCCATTTGATGAGTGGAGGGTAATTAGGATCATATGTGGGGTCCAATTCAGCATTTACTTCTTCTTCAAGTTCAGACTGAGTAGCATCATCATTTAAGTTCGCATTCTCCCCCTCGAATGATGATACTTCTTCAATTTCAGGTTCAGAATTCTCCCCCTGGAATTGACTTTCGGTTGGAAGGAATGATGAAGAGCTCTCCCCCTAGAATTGTTAATCTTGATTCTGTTGAGAAGATGAACCCTCCTCCTGAGTATGAGAACAGTCTTTTGGAGGTTCTCTTGTTTTTGGTTGTTCGAGTGGTACTGGTTGTTCTTCTGCCATTTTCTGCGCCGTATCATCGATTATCTTCTTCAAGTCATCTACCTTATTGCCTGCAGCTCCAAATTCATAATGAATTGCCTTTTCTGGTTCATCAAACAGTAGAAGGTACTTCTCAAACAGGTTTGATATAGGTACCGTCACTTTGCCAGAAATTGGAAAAATCTCCTCCATAGAACCTTCGATTGTCTTCAGTTTCTTGACGTAGTTATCATCGAAGGTTACATAATAGGTGTCCTCTATTTTCTTTGAATGCTTGGTGAGGACCCTATATGCTTTGGAGGTTAAGGAATAACCCAGAAATATTCCATCGTCTGCTTTCACATCAAACTTGTTTCTGTGCTCCTTTGAATTGAAGATGAAGCATCTTGAACCGAACACGTGAAAGAACTTGACATTAGGCTTTCGGTTGTTCAAGATCTCGTAAGGAGCAACAGAGAAACGTTTGTTGAGATATGATATATTCTGTGTAAAACATGTAGCAGCAATGACATCAACCCAGAAATATAGAGGTAGTGAAGCGAAGCTCAGCATGGTTCGGGCTGCTTCACACAAAGATCGGTTTTGTCTTTCGACAATACCATTCTGTTGTGGAGTGTACGGAGCCGAAAAATTGTGAGTTGTTCCTTTCTCTGCAAGAAATTCTTCAAAGTCTTTATTCTTGAACTCCAGCCCGTTGTCACTTCTTATGTTACGAACTACGTTTCGCAGCTGAACTTCAACCTGCTTGATAAAGAGTTTAAGTTTAGGATTGGCCTCTGAGTTCTGCTTCAGAAAGAACACCCAAGTGAACCGAGAGAAGTCATCAACTATGACAAGTATATACTTGTTACCGCCAATACTTTCGATTGAAGAAGGACCACATAAATCAATGTGAAGTAATTCAAATGGTTCAATAATTTTTGTGTTGACCCGAGAAGGATGACTCTGTCAACTTTGCTTTCCCATTTCGCATGCAACACACAAGTGTTCTTTATCGAACTTCAGAACAGGAAGACCTCGAACATGTTCCCCAAGTACCAGTTTGTTAATGTCTTTAAAGTTCAGATGGGAGAGTCTTCGGTGCCAAAGCCAGCTTTCGTTTGATTGAGCCTTTGTTAGCAAGCAGATTGCTGGTTTCCCTCGTATAGGGTTGAGATTCAGAGGGTACATTTCTCCTTTTCGCTTCGATTTCAGCAGAATATTTTTCGACTTCTTTTCGACAATCTCTAAGCCCTCATCATCGAATGAAACTTTTAGCCCGGTACCAACCACTAGTTGAGAAACACTGATGAGGTTGTGTTGCAAACCTTCAACATACGCCACTTTTCGTATAGAAAACTCGCCATTTGTAATCATTCCATAACCTTTGATCGTGCCAAAAGAGTTGTTACCGTACTTGACGCTTCCACCATTTGCAAGAGACCGAAACTCCCATAGTTCTTCCCTTCGTCCCGTCATGTGACGGGAGCAGCCACTGTCTATGTACCATTCATCGTCAAACTGCTCGTCACGTATAACCTGCAAAAATTAAGCAGATTTAGGAACCCAAAGTTTCTTGGGTCCTCGTGAGCCTTTTACATAACAGGGAATTGCAAGAGAAACATCAACTAAAAAGATTCTTTTTGTTAAAGTTGTTTCATCTTTTCTTTTTAAGGTAAAAACTCTGATTTTATCTGATTTAAGCACTTTGGGTGGTGTTTTTGAGTTTGAGAATTTAACGTTAGGAGACTTTCATTTCTCAGCGTCCGGCCTAATTGACGTCTTCTCGGCGTCTTTTTGCATAAAGCTTCCCTTTTCCCTTTCTATCAATCTGTGATTCATAGTGTGAATGAGAGTGATGAGATTTGGGATTAGAGTTATGGCTTCGGTTAATGTTCTTACATGGTTGAGAACCGAACCTGCTTTCACTTTTGTTCCTCTCACAGGTTGATTTAGAACTGAAACCGCTCTTTTGATTTTTCTTATCCTGAAGACCGAAACTGCTTGTTCGGTTGCTATACCTTTGTAGACCGAAACTCTGTTTTCGGTTGATTTGGTTATGAGGACCGAAACTCTTTTTTCCGTTATTTTTGCCATGTTGAGTGCGAACGCTGGAGTTTGCTTTTTCTTCCTCCTTTGAATTCAAAGGCTTTTCATAGCGAACGTAATTGGGGCTTTGAGATCGCCAGAACTGTTTCCTTTCAGAGAGATTCTTCTTGTACCGCAAATTTCGTTGATGTTTTTGGTTTAACACCTTTTTCGGATTATTGTGGATGTTGGCCTTTTTCTTTGGTTTTTGAGTATGAGGCTCACTCTTCGGTGAAGATGATTCACTTGACACCTTGATTGGTTCGCCTGAAGGAGTTTTGGTACCGCTTGTACTGGGCACATCAAAGCGTGTTGGATCATTGAGCGGCTCTGGTACATACCTTCCTTTTACTCTCCATGATGTTTTTGGAGACAGACCTATCGTTTCATCGGCGTTATCAATTGGTGCTGACCAGAAAAACTCATCACATCCATCGACATTATCTTCTGCTACTAATGCTGTCAATTCGGCTGTCTGCTGTTGAGTAACTCCATGAACTTTGTAAACCTGATTTGGAGTTGTTTGAACCTTTTGATATACAACAACTTTCTCTTTAAGAACTTTAGCCTTATCTTTGGATAGACGAGCGAGTTCAACAGAGTTTTCAAAGATAAGATTTTTATTACTTTCGGGTTCGCTCTTGACAAATTCAGAACAATCAACCTCATCCTCTACAGAAATATCACTCATATCATCATCCTCATTGAATTCAGAAGAGTTTTCAAAATCAATTTTGTTTTCTGAATTTAACTTGGCATTCAAAGAGTCAATTTTTTGTACAGTTTCGGTTTTGATTTTCAATTTGTCATCTTCATCTAACAAATTTTTGAGCATTTCCTTATGGTCTTTTGACTGTATGAAGGACTCTATTTTGTCAAGACCAATTTCGTAGGCGGGAGAAACATCATCAAAAGAAACAACGCTTTCACAGTTATATGCATCAGCATCGATTTCGTCCTCCTTTAACTCAAGAAAGGGAAAAATCATACGATGTATCTTCTTTCCTATTTTACAATCAAGATGCAATTGAGTAATATTGGTATATAACCGCTTAGCAATTAAACAAAAAACATTTCGTTGTTTCAAAAGCTTTAAATTAACTCTTTGAAAATAAATTGTTTCATCCCTAGACCTAATTAACTCCTTCTCCTTCTGCTCAATCCACATACGCCTCTCCTCACTCTTCGATGATACCCTGCTGATTTGATCAGTTAGGTTAGAATTTGTGACGCGAGTTTGAGACAAACTACTACTAATACTATAGAATTTAGATTTTAATCCATTTAGTTCTTTTTCATAGTTAGTGATTGGAATCTGCATGGAAACAAGAATGGATTGTACCTTCTTGATCAACTCGTCACATTCGTTGATATGCTCACTGACAGGTTTCGCTGCAAAACACCTGTCTTCACGCTCCTTTGCTTCATTCAATCCCTCAATAGCGGTACAAATTTCCACTTGTGACACTCCTGAAGTCACCATTAGACACTTTCCAGCAACGTTCTCATCTCTCACCAACAGAGCTTTGCCATGAGTAGGCTTCCTTACTTCTTCATCCTCCAAATCGGTTGACCAAACTTCAACTCCGCCGAACTCATCGTCAATATTGTTTCCCTGCAAAATAAGAGTATTCATTGTACTGTTAGATCTAGCTTTCTTCTTCCTAATTTCCTCCAAACGCCGTGTGAGGTTCGCTTCCTCATCCTCATCTTCGTTCTTCTCAGACATCTTTGTCAGCATGCAGTCTTTGGCAAAGTGATTTTTACCTCCACAGTAGTGACAGTTAAAGCCCGAATCACCTCCAAGTTTCGTTTCCTTCTTTGGTTCTTTGGTCTGAGAAACACTTTTCGGTTCTTCCTTTGCTTTCTTGGAACTGTAGCTGCCTTGCCAGTTTAGGTTCTTGTTTGTAGAGAACCTTCTCTTGATGAACTTCTTAGGATTTGACACCATCAAGGCATAATCTTCACTTGATAGATCATATTCAGAGAGATCTAAATCTTCTTCTTCCTTAGCAGCATTCTTCCCTTTGGAAATTAGGGCAAAAGATCCCATGCCAGAAACAACATTCGTTTCTTTAGTCAAGGCACCTTCATGCGACTTTAATATCCCCACTAATTTTGCAAGAGAATAACTTCTGAATTGTTCATGTGCCTTCACTGTAGATACCACAGCCATCCATTCTGATCTGAGGCCATTCATGAATGTTACCTTCTGTTTAATGACCTTCCTTTCAATCCCATGCTTTATCATCTTACTTAAGAGATGATTGAAGCGATCGAAGGCTTGAACGAGCTTCTCTTCAGGCTTCTGCTTGAAGTCACCAAATTCTGAGAGCAACACTGTTTGGATTGAATGCTCAAGATCTTCATCTGTAGAGTAAAACTCCTTCAATCTGTTCTAAATTTCTTTTGTTGTTGTGCATGAGCTTACCATCCGAAACGTGTCCGATTGTAAAGCAAACCTAATCATCCTTAAGGCTTTGATGTTGCATTGAAAGTTTTCCTTCTCATCTTGGGGTATATCTTTTACGTCGCTGATGAGTTGATTATACTCCTTCTGAGTTTTAATGATTCTAGAAGAGCTTAAGTTAGCGAATGGACCTACAGTGATCGCCTCCCAGATCAAGTATCCATTGTATTTAGAGCCAATCACGTAGTCTTCAAAGTGATGCGCCCAGACCTCATAATCCTGAGTGTATAATATAGGAATCCTTGTCGTCGATCCTATGCTGTTGGAAATATTGATTGGGTTTGACTGAGAATCTTCCATTGAAATGTCGACATTTGTTTAAACCTGCTTAAGATCAGACTTGTAAATAACGTTAGGGTAAGACTGAATATTCAAAGAACGACGTCAATAGCAAATGACGGCTCTAGTGATATCAATCTAAGCGGAAAACCCTAAGATCTTCTTCAACATAAGAGATGTGTATTAATTACACAATCTCCTGCTCTGATACCAATTGTTCAGTTGAAAAACTCTTAGATCGATTAGATCTTCAACAGGTTAAACAATAAAATATCAAACAAACACAGTAAACACAATGTAGAGTCAAATAATGCTTCATGATTCAAATGTAGTCACGCCTCAACAGAGCTCGATAAAGAACTTCCACTGTAGAGGCGAGCTAGGGTTTGTAGTATAATCTTTGAATAATTATTAAAGCGATTCCTATAAAGGATGTATGTATGCACCTTAAATACTAAACCCTAATAAACAAAACACGGCTGGACAGGACCAAACCGGTAAACAAAACTGGGCTAAGAACCGAGCCCAAGACGCAACACAATTCAACCCAACACTTAGTCATATAGTATGATCAATATGTTATTTACAAAATATTGGACATAATAGTAGACTAATTACTAGTTGTGTTCATAATATCAATAAGATGGAGTGCTCGACACTCTGCCCTCTCTCCATGTCATCAAACCGTCAACGGCATGGTGGGGTAGATAATTTGCTTGCTTTGATTTCTACTTGCCCATCGTTGGTTACTTGTAAGTACATAAGATATTAAATGAAATCATGGCCTTTGTTTTATCTTATGTAATTTAATCAAAGAGTCATGGGAGACCAATGCTAGTTTTACTTGCTTATTTTTCCTTTCTTGAAGAAAAAAAGTTGAGAGCAACTCAAAGCCCTCCCATCTCACCTCTTGTTTATTCTTTCTTGCATTTTGTACTTGAATTTTCTTCTACTTTGAAGTCGTATTTAATATAAAACTTAAGGGCTTAAGAACATCTCCTTACACGTGAAGGACTAGCATCCGCTAGTAGGTTGGAGACTTTTTTGGGTGGATACATATAGAGAGATTCTTGTTTGGATCTTTTCCTTTCTTTACAAGTACCATGCATCCTCTTGAGGACTCAAAGTACATCAAAGATTGTTATTATTTTAACCCCTCTATGGTTGCTGTTTTTTTCCAACTCTTGCACGATGATCTTTGGTGGTAATAACCTAGTTATGTTGTTCGGAATTTTAAGTCTTCCGTTTTCCTAAAATATTGAGTTTTTGAAACTAATTTTGAATACAATCCCAACATATGGACCATCCAGAATGTTCCTTTTACTAAACTATTGAACAATAAACATTCAACCCATGTACCTTTAAATAAATCCAATCTAATTTGAACTACTTTGTAATTAATTTATTAACGTGTAATAAATTGATAAACTATTTCTAGCTATTTTAACTCTTGAGGGAAACCGAAAAAAGACTTTGTTATTATTCTCAAAGGTACACCAATATGTTATGACAATGCACACCTATTTCCAACAGTCTCCCAGTTGGACAAGTCATCAAGTACTATTAGTGAAAAATCTTCGATTAACCAACAAAGTGTGTCTTCCATAGCAACTGTCAAACTCTGAAGTTATAAAAAGTCAGCCCTTAGATAAGTGATAAATTATTCCTTTGTTTTTACAAGATATCATTGTGAACCGAGTCATGGATAATGAATCAACCTAACAGTTCATCATTATGTTTCTTAATTTCCAATTTATGATGATAAAATCAGATCGCTAATTGAACACATCAATTCAGTCTGGACTCGACTTAGCACACGAATATCTTCGTTAAATCACATAGGGGTCCATGATATCGATTTTCCCATTGAGGCGAAAATGAGAAAATGAACTTTGATTGCATAGTTTTTTGTCTACTCATCAAATCATGCATAGACTTACCTATTATGACCACATGTTTCGGATAGCGTTAGAGTAAGACTAATATGTAACCAAATCGTATCCAAGGAACTCAAATGTCTCTCCATTTTAATAATAAAAAATATTAATGTGTCATATTTACTCGTGATTGAATCCATGAAGTAATCTCTCTGAGTGTGGGTTTATCCAATACTTAATTCTCTTTCAAGAACTCATGAACGTTAGTCGTGTTATATTTTGGGTCTTAAGAATATCAATAATTACTTGGATAATTTCTAGGATCGTGATTGCAATCACTTTCCAAAATATGTGATTTGGACCTTCATGCCTAGTGTATCACGAAAACTGATTTGTGATGATCCAACATAGACATTTAGAAGTCGGGCCATGTATAAACTCAAACCATAGAAAGTACCTGGCTATTTTGTGTTTTAAGAGATAGAGAGAATCTGATGAATAAATTTGAATTCTACAGAATCTAACCCTTTTTGGAAGATTCATAATATTCTTATATAGGGAAGAAAGTAGTTAATGGTGGTTATATGCATTTTAGCGTCACAATGGGTTGGTTATAAGACATAAGTACCTTATGACATCATCATGATGTCACACCTGATTTTTGTGGGAAATTTATGGTTAAAGTCTTTCCTGATATAGAAATCCATTTAGGTTTCGATGTGCTGCCCCGAGCCCTGTAAGGGAGCTTCTCCTTGACCTGGTCCGCTGGTTGGAGTCTTTCCTAGCATGAACTACCACCAAGGGATCTACCCCTTAGACCCCCGCCAGGGACGCTGCCCCTGGACCCCTTGTATTACCGAGTTCACATTGATCACTCCGATTGTGCACCCCACACCTCCTATCTCGATGAGCAAATATAGCTCAACCTATCTCGATATTAAAAATAACTACACTAAAATATGTTGATAACACTTAAATCACCAACAATTCTCAATCCTCATGCTATGTCTAATCATTATAGGCAATCTACTAACACTTCACGATAATCTTAACTCAATACTTTCTCCCAAGAGTATGACCGATTGTGGAGTTTGAGTAAATTACTACTCAAGAAGTGTGGATCTAAACATGCAAAAGCGACACACAATAAGAAATTAATTGTAAATGGTATCACACTTAAATATAAAAAAAATATCTTCATTGTTTAATCACCACACCAGTTACAAAATTTATTTCATTGTTCTAAATGTTTCAAAATAATAAACGAACTACTAAACTTTACATCGTCTCTCATGTCTATTCTTCTAAAATGCATACTATTTCTTTCCTTGGTCACCCCTTTTGTGAGCGATCAATTGGATTCTACTCTAATGATACTTACTTCACAACTACATCTCCATCATCAACTCTATCTCGAATGTAGTGGTACTTCCTTTTTATGTACCTTGACCTTATGTGATCCCTAGGCTCTTTAGTTAGAGCGAATGCACCTTCGTTATCACAAAATATCTACAATGGATCTTTGTTACTCGAAACAATTCCAAGGTTGCTTATGAAGTTTCTTATCTAGGTAGACTCCCTGGACGTTTCACTTGTAGCAATTATTCAGACTCCCATGTGGAGTTTGCCACCGTCTCTTGCTTGGAACTTTTCCATGTCACCGCACCACCATTTAAAGTTAAAGCCCATCAAGACCGTGAGTTTGAATAATCCTTATCTATTTGGAAACTTGCATCACTCTATCCCTTCACAACGCGTTCTTCTTCACCACCATATACAAGTAACATGTCTTTACTATTTCTAAAATACTTCAGAATGTTCTTGACAACCATCCAATGACTATGTCCCAAATTTTCCTGATATCGAATTACCATGCTCAAAGCATACGATACATTAGTACGAGTACATTTCATTGCACACATGAATGATCCTATCATCAAAGCATATCGGATTTGACACATCCTTTCATGTTAATCACTAGAACAAGGACATTGAGTCTTACTCAATTTAATGCCATGATGTATATGACACTTCCTTTCTTGGAAATTTCCATACTGAATCATCTCAATACCTTATCCATATATGTACTCTGACTAATCAAATGTTTTCATCTATCCTTATAGATCTTATACCATTATATATTTTGCTTCCCCTATGTCCTGCATTATGAAACACTTCCCAAGCCAAGGTTTTACACTTTGCAACTCTAGAACATTGTTTCTTATGAGTAGTATGTCATCCACATACAACACTAGGAAGATGACAACACTCCTACTAGATTTTTACATACATGAAAGACTCATCTGGACTTCTTGAAAAACCATACTCTTTCACTTTCTCATGGAATCACATATTTGTAGTTGTTATAGATCGAGTATAAGAGATGTAATCAGCGATTAAATTGAATTATGAACACAGAAAGGTAAATAAGATATGGATGGCTCGATTATAGCTTCTGAAAGATACAGAGAAAGTTTAGAGTAAAGTAGCAAAGGCTCAAAAGTTACTCTAACTCTAGTACCAATCACATATATATAGGGATTACAGAAGCATACAAAAAATACACAAGGGCTTATACAATAACGCTTCGACACTAAGAGGCGCCCTTATGCAAACATACAGGACTGACTTCGACACTAATACATAACTAAGGACACTTCGACACCTCACAACTAATTTCGACCTCAACATTCTCCCCTTTATGAGAAGTGTTGAATCCTCAGTCATTAGCATCTTGGTAGCCTGATGAAGAACTCTCCTAACTTCCATGTACCAACTGATTGTTTTTTGAACTTTAGCTTTGTCCCCTTCAATATTTTTCCTGCAGTTATTTATACGAACAAGCAGATTCTTATATTGAGAGTTAGTGTATCTTTCAACATCTTCAACCCTGATTAAAATTTGTATCCTTCTTGTTTTTATTCTTTCCAACGAAAATTATTCCCAATGGTTTGACACAGATTTCTCCATCATCAAAATTATTCTAGTTACCAACACCTTTCAACAAAAATTTCGGCATAGAAATATTTTTTCCCATTTCCAAAGCTAACTCCACATCCATTAAATCAAGACACTCATAAGAATTGTCAATGAAGATCTTGATATGTGCAAACCCAGCAAGAAATCTTCTTTACTTGTCACCTGGAGTTTCAAAGCATCAACCCTTCTTAGAATGTTTTCCATACAGATGAGATCATTTAGATTTATCATGGGTAAGTCAACTATTGTGAATTCATAGGCCACATTATTTGCACGAACTACATGAAAATGAAAGTTCTGCAATAACCCTTTGAATAGCTGATCTTTGGTCATTCCCAACACCCTGATAATCTTTACCAATTACCAAATATCTTCTTCTCTCTTTCCAAGTACAACATGAAACCTTATTTTCTGTTTCTTGTACTCTTCTCTGTCTTCGAACTTGTCAACTATTTGATACTGAGCTGATACGAACAACATATGGTTGATAGGAAAATCCAGTTGATTGAAATTCGAATTTTCTATATCAAAGCTTTTCTTTGGGACTTTCAAGAAATCAGGCATGTTACCAAGAGAAACAATTTGTTCGATTGTTTTGTAACAATAGGGTTTAGTTGGGTCGCCCTTCTTAAGACCGGGTGGGTCTCCTTGCCTTTGTCGAAGAATACTCTGTATTTGCCTTTGTCTCTCTATTTCTTTCTCCAAAGCAAGTTTCTTTTCTTCATCAGTTGGTTCAGTGTGAATACCCTTCCCTTTTCCTTTCATTTGTTCAGTTGATAGAGGTGGCTTCGAACTTGATCCACCAGCAGATGAACCAATAACAACACCTTTATTTAAAGGCTTCGAAGTCGCGGTTGTAGAAGTAGTTGTTGTAGACACTAGAAATAAATTGGGAACCTGTGTGCTTATTACTTTACCAACCACTTTACCTTGATTTGAATCCTTTGATGCACCAACACCCTTTTATCCCCCTTGTACCCCTGTGGAAACAGGTGGGGAAGCCGTAGGCATCAAATTGAAAAACTTCAACAAAGGATCAAGAGTAGCCTTCAGACGAGATTCCAACGAAGAAATCATTTGTGATATCGATTCTTGAGAAACCGATGAAGAAGCAGGAATATCAAGTTTCAATATCAACTCTTTCAATCCTCCCAATAACCCTTGCAGTTGTTCAAACGCCTTGGTGTCAGATTCTGACTTCACATGAACTTTGTTGAGAAGAGAATTGTGATACTCCACAAGCTTCGTCACAACATCACCAACTATATCCACCTTAGTGTGAAGGTTCGAATAGTTCTGATCAACTTTATTAACCTCCTTCGTCATTTCTTGACGAATCTCTTCAATCTTCGAATTCACATCCTCCTTTACTTTCTTGACAGCTTCAACAAAAAGAATGTGTCGTTCTTTGGCAACTGCTCGTAAATCCTTGACTTTTTGATTAAAGGACTCAGATTGATTTTTCACACGCAGTTCATTATTTTTATCCATTTGATCCATCATGGATTTCAATCAAAGTTCCTGAGCCTTGATCATAACTTCGACTTCAATCCCGAAGACACTATGTCGACTCCCAGCATCAGCTTGAAACTAGAGTAACGAATTGAGTTTACGGTTAAGAATCTTGAACTGCTTACCAGACATAAACATATGATCTGGTATGTTCTCCTCCTTAGGATCAAATTGTATGTCAGCAAAAGAAACACAAACATCATCATCTTCTGTGTTATTATCAGGAATGGATTTGGGTCCTTCAGTGGATTTAAAAAAAAATAAAGATGTGATTGGTTGATTGAGAATGTTTTGATAAGTGGGTGATGAAGTAGAAATAGGTAAAGATGTAGGGTAATATATGGTGGTAAGGAAGTAGAAGTATCAGTGGTAGAGGTTTCAAATGTAGAGGAAACAATTATGGATTAAGGAATACAAGAAGTAATATCATTCGAAATACCATGAGCTTCGTGTGTCGACACCCCTTCACCCATGTTGATATTTGTGTCCATATTAGATATGTCTACAGGGATGGCTGAAGTTCGAACCTCCTCCATATTGGACTTGGCAATCGAAACTTCAGGTGGTATGACCGAAGTCTACTATGGGATGCATAAAGGAGAATGATAATCTAGATTAGTGGTTGTTTCTACATGAGATGTTTCCACATTGCCACCAAGACTTCCTGTCGCCTCGACATGCGACTTAACAGGAGAGCCCCTATGAGATTAATCGAAGCCAATATTATCATAACGAAGTGGAGATTGAGACTTACCACTATCTTCAAACTCTGTCTCGACAACAACCTCATTTAAATTATCAGCCACTTGTTTTCGCTTTTTGTTGATTTTCTTCACCATATCTCTAGCTCTTCTTTTCTTGGATGATGGAGAAACAGGAGCAGAAATTTCCATAATAATCAGTCCTTTTAGATTGATCTGGGTTTGCGAATTTTCTTGATCTTAGGTGCAAAAGTCTCTTTGGGAGAAGAAATAGATGGCTTAGGAATGGTTTCGATAATAGGCTGCCTTTCAGGAGAATGACAAGGCCTATGTGCCATTTTCTTTAACTTCTTGAGAACTCCAGATTTCCAAGGTACGACTTCCTTTTCAGGATTTTTAGGATCAGGAACTGGAACAGGCTTTGTAATCTTCTACGAAGTAGGAACATGATCCCGCTTCGATGGACTAGCCTTGGTAACTTTCTTTGACTTCTTGCCATGTTTTGAAGTACCAGCTATTCCTTTTGGCAAAAGAACACCTGTTTCAATAGAATGGTTGATTGTGTGTAGATAAGCCACAAGAACTGGATCAACCTTTTGAAGCATAGCATCAGGGATCCTTGTAATATTTGGGAAAACCACAGGATCATCCTCCACTGTCTTGGGATGTTGATACAAGACAAAATCAGCCGTAAGATCATCTTCTGGAACCATTATTCCTTCTTTTTCATACACATACTTCAAAATCAGACTCCAATAACACGCACAAGTCACACCATTCACAACACTGATGTTAGCAATACCATTTCCAAACTCCTGCCATAATTGAGTTGCATAATCGACTTGTAGATCATAGTAAAACCCAAGAACCATAGCATACACCTCGTGCTTTGCCTTATCCAACCCAACACTTCGACCTATCAAGCATCGAAGAAATATGCCAAATAGGAAATTCGAGATACAAGGTAGAGTTTCTGTATGAGTTGGGTGTCTTGAGAAAGAGATTTTTGTTTCACATGAGACGGAAGTGGTGCCATTGGAGGATATTCATACTGATGATAGCTTGGATTATTTTGTGAGGTTGAATGCGACATTGCAACAGAAAGAGGTGTCCTGGTTCAGGTCCAGTGGCAGCATCGGAAGGGATCCGAGTGGACATGGGAGCCGGAGTCTGAGGTGTGCAAGCAGTATCCAGAGTTATTCTAGAGTATGACTTCGAGGGCGAAGTCTGATTCTAGTAGGGGAGAATTGTAACATCCGGACTCCCAGGTATATTATTTATATATTTATTTTTGGGGTTTATTGAGAAACTCGGCGATTTGGTGCCTCAACTCATCGAGTAGAGTCGCGTTGTGCCAGGCGGATTAATGATCTACTCGACGAGTCAGAGTATCGATTCGCCGAGTAGACGCTGTGAAGTGAAATCCTAAATCCCCGGGTTTGGGGCCTATTTAAGGGAACTTATAGCCTCATTTGCGGCTCATCAGCTGCTTACCTTCACTGAGAGAAACCCTAATCGGCCATTGAGCTAAGAGAGGGTGTTTGAGATAACTTTTGAGCATTTTGGTGAATCTTTTGGAAGGAAAGAAGGGTGATACAAGCAGGGGACAAGGAGATACTGTGGGATCCAACAATTTCTTCACTTAGAACGTCTGTGGAAGGTAAAAGCTTGCACCTTTCTCATTTATTTAGTTAGATCTCTTGAGTATGGAAGTTAGAGCTTTTACCACCTTTGGTTGGGACAATGAGTGCATGGAGTCTATTAAGGTGTCTAGACTTCAGATCTGGACCTTGTGAGGTCCCTTGAGTCCAAAGGTCCCAACTTTATTTAGCGAAAAGAGAGTTTTTGTGATTAACACCGTGTGACAGCATGTAGTTGGTAATATGGAGAAAATATGTCATACATGAACGTAAAGATCGAAGCTTTACGTGACAATCGAGTCTTGGGTTGCTAGATCTAGTGTTTGGAGTGGTAGATCTGTTTTGAAACGTTTGAATGAGAGATCAGATTTAAGGGACTCGCCGAGTCCATGAGCTGACTCGACGAGTAGGTTAGGGTTTATCCCGAAAAGTCTGAGCATGATGTAACTCGGCGAGTTGACGGGTCAACTCGACGAGTTGAGTTGGTTTTCTCGAGGCTTCTGAGGAATCGGGGGGGGGGGGGACTCGACGAGTTGCTTTGATGCACTCGACGAGTTGGGTCAACATGGACTGTTGACTCGAGTTTGACTTCTATTGACTTTTAGGGGTTTTGACCAAATGTGAGTAATGGAAACCATGGAGGGGTAGAATGGTCTGTTGAATCATGAAAAGTGACCCTCTTGAACTTCAGCTACCGCAGTCCACAAGGATCCGCAGTCAAGGCCTCTTCAGCAACCTCTCCCTACATCGTCAACTGCAGTCACGTTTAGATACTAGATTACATTACTTTGTCCTGATTGTATGTAATACTCTCTATTGTCGAGTATGCCTTGCATGGATACTCTTAGAGATGTAATCTAGTGTATTTCTTGAGACTATAAATAGAGCTCATTCTCACTTATTCAATATAACTGAGGATCTATCTTTTCTATCTCTCTATCTGATTACGCATCACTTCATACTCTAAAACTTCTCTAGAATATAACTGATTACAATCTCTCTTCGGAGCAAGTCTCTTGTGACTTAATCACTAAGTTTGATCTTACTTACTAACTTGGTTTGAATGCATTCCTTGTTATGAATCAACTTATGTGTATACTTGATATAACAATTGTTGTCATTTATATTTCTTTACCTTTCCGCAACTAACTCTCTAACTATCTAACTCTAACTTATTTATATTATTGTTGAGCTTTTAGATCCTTCGAGATTAACTATTCCGCAACTATACTTGTTCTAACGTTTGTTCAAATATGTCTCAAAGTTTTTCTCTCAACAATTGGTATCAGAGCCATAGTGGTTGCTTTTTGAAAACAAAACTCTGATTTTCAAAGGGCCTTGTATACCACTGAAACTCATTTCTCAAAAAAAAACTTTAAAAAAAAACAAGGAAATATGGCATAATCGTTATCTCTGAATGTTTCCAACAGTGTTGGTGGTTCTAATCGAGCCCCAATATTGTTGGCAAATGAATATCACCACTGGTCTCAAAGAATGGAAAGATACTTAAGAAGACTTGGTAGAGATGTATGGCGATCCGTAGAAGAAGGACCACATGTACCAATCCTTACACCAGTTCAAACTGACGGCGCTACAGCCAGACTAGGAGGAGTTCAACCAGTCCTAAACCGTCCCACCAAAGATGATCTCGATAAAATGGAAAATGACGTTATTGCCTTTTATGAAATCTCTTGTAGAGTTGCTCTTGACAACTTCGACATTATCATAAATTGTCAATCAGCAAAAGAGATCTGGGAAGTTCTCAAGAATTTGTACGAAGGCTCAGAACAAGCACAAGACAAGAAGCTGACAACCGCACTCAATAAGTTCAACAGTTTTAAAGCTCACACTGGCGAAAGTTTGGAAGACTCCTTCAAAAGATTCAACTTGATAGTCACCAAGTTATCTGATGCTGGCACCATCCGCAGCAACCATGAGACAAATCTTCAGTTTCTCAATGGTTTGGGAAGACACTGGACTACGGCTAAGATGATAGTCCAAGGAGATAGAAAGATTCACTATTTGTCTCTCTACAAGCTCTACGGAGAATTACAAGCACAAGAATCCACCGGACTCAAAGCCTGTGCTGACTTCGGAGGACCACTTGCCCTCGTAGCACAAGCTCCACGCAATCAGTCATACTCTCCCTCGTATGACACCCCTCCTCAGTCATACGAAGCTGACTCAGAGTATGATGATGAAGAAGAATTTCAGAAGGCTATTGCTCTTGTTAGCCAACAGTTCAATCGAATACCATCCACCTCTTTTCATAAGAATCAGCAGTTCAACAAACCTCCATTCAACCGTAATTTCAATCAGCAGTCATACCCTCAGAACAATCATCCTCGATATCCCAAAAGTTCCCACCCTCTACCGCAATCTTAAAATACTCAACCAAAGGAGGCACCGCAGTCCATCCAAACCACTGACTCCGGTACTCCAGAAGACAAAAGTAATGTTGTAATTTGTCACAAGTGCAACAAAGAGAATCACTTCCCAAAAGACTGCAAGGCTAATGTAGTAAAAGACAGAGCATTCTACCTTAGAATAGCTCAAAAGGTGGAAGATAAAGAAAAGGCAAGAGCATACGTAGCCCATGTCAAGAGAGACCATCAATTTTGGTCATCCGGAGATGAAGAAGAAACCATCAGCAGTGTCAAGGGAAAAGGCAAAATATGCATGCTTGCAACTGCGGATGATGATGGCTCTATAAAACTGGAAAAGAACAACTGTTACATGGCAAAGGATGGAACTCTAAGCATCGTCGAACAGGTAAAACTCATGATCCAAACTCTAAACTATAGCATGCACGACTGTCAACCTTTCATAGATAATCTTAATGACACATGTGTTGCCGTCCTTATAGACTATAACAAAGCCTTAGATGAGAAGAACATTGCGTCCCAAGAAATGTTCCATGTGAGAGGACGATTGGATAACAAAAGACTCAAAATGGCTATGTTAGAAAAGGACTTAGAGTTAGAAAAAGATGCAAGAATGTTAAGTGAAACACAACTAGAGATAGCTTTGAATCAGAGAGATTTAGCTCAAACTGAGATTGTACGCTTAAATCTTTTAATCGAAAACTTGTTCATTGAAAGTGAAGCTATAGAAAATTTGGTAAATAATGGTACCGTGGACAATACATATAATTAGGTTTGGTCCAATTGATATCCTACCGCAAAGGATTCCTCACCCCGGTTTAACAAAGATAGATTGTATGTCCCTCCGGACCGAGAATTTCATTTCCCTGTCAATGACAAGACATTTCCCGAAGACATCCAAACACACTTCGGTAGACTTCATAATCTAAGTAACAACTGTGTCATTGAGGAAATTGTACCTGAGGTTTCGGGTCACACATGTGATGAAACTCCTATCTATGGCACAATCTACCCAAATTCTCAAAATCCGTCCGTAGTTGATGAAGAAATTGTGGTTGACGGTCTGGAAGTCTCGCAAAACTTTCCATCTCTACCCTCAGACCGCAGTGTCTCACACTGCAGTCATGAACCACAAAAGTCCCACAAAAATCCCACTGAAGTCCCAACTAAGACTTACTCTGCGGTAGTCAAGTCTTCCCTACCGTACTCCTCGAACAAAAGTTATGCGACTCTTCAACCAATCCATCACGAATTACCCACAGAAAACTTTGAAGTAGGTCAATGTTCCCAAATCCCCGAATCTTCAAGTTCGGATGACTCAAGCCCTCGTTTTCAAAAAATTTCAAAGGGTTCTAGGAAACCGCAGTTAAACAACACTGACTGCGGTTCCCCAAAAACCTTAGCTAAAAAGGCTTTCAAAGAGGAAAGTCGATCCCGAGGCACAAATCGACATAACTTTTCTAAAAACACAAGGCATGTCAGATTTCCCAAATCAAAGAGTCCAGAAAAGTTTGTTTTCTCTCAATACCTTGCAAAAAACTCTCCCAGAAAGCAAGCATGCAAAAAGGAATGTACAGTCTCATCAGTCATTCCAAACTCTTCTGACACAACCCAAAAGAAACAAAAATCTTTTCAAAACAATGGTTTTCAAGTCTATTCCTTAGATGACCCAAAATGGAAGGGTATCTTACCTACTCCAACACTTTTGAAGTCACCTCAGCATTTTAAAAGATGGAAGGGCATTTTACCAAATCCCACAAAAAGGTCCCAACAATCTACACGTGCTAAACCTTTTTCAAAACAAACTTTTTCAAATTCCAACAGCACCAGTGTCAGATACTACAAACCTCGGACCAGTCACAAGCCCAACTCATCCTTTAGACCGCTGACCAAACATGGTGTCAGAAAAAAAAAGACAAAGTCTCAAATTGTCAATGTCAGTGTAGTTTTCATAATGGCCCATCTCATGTCAAATCTAGGAGGTTTCATAAACCTCGTAACTTTTCAAAAGCGCACAACACTCCAAAATCTCTCAAACACCCAGGACTAGGCTTAAAAGTTAATACGAAACCTGTCCCTGCAACCTCGGTCCATGCATCAATCAGCAATTCACCTTTTGTCCCAGGCTCCAAACTAGTTCAGAGGCCTAAACTAACCGTTTAATTCTCAGGCTTTGTGCAAGGAGGAACAAGAAGAAGAATGGTTAATTGACAGTGCCTGCTCCTTGCACATGACCGAAAGGTTAGAATACCTACGGGATTTCAGGCCAATTTGCAACGGTGGAAATGTCACAATCGGCAACAATGTGAATGGGGTCATCCGAGGTATGGTGTTCTCACTACGGGAAACTTCTCCATTCAAAAGGTTGCTTATGTAGAAAGCCTTAAACACAATCTCATCAGTGTTGGCCAACTATGTAAGGCAGGCCATCGTGTTGTGTTTGATGACCAATACTGCTACGTAATGACAAGTGATAGGAACACATGTCTGATCAAGTCCAGATCCGAAGGTACTATGTATCCCCTGGACATATCTTTGATCATAGGTAAACCGCAGTTGTGCTTCCTATCCAAAGCAGTATCCGAAGTCAGCTGTCTATGGCATCGCAAGCTAGCTCATCTCAACTTCAGATACATCAACAATTTCGTCACCGGAGAGCTAGTCAGAGGTCTCCTAATTCTCAAGTTCAGCAATGATACTCTCTGTCCTGCATGTGAATGTGGAAAGCAATCCAAAGCAAGTCACCCCATGGTGATTGACTCTTCAATTTCTGAACCACTAGTGCTCTTTCACATAGATCTCTGCAGTCCATCCACCGTAGCCAGTCTCCATCACAAGAAATACATAGTGGTTATAGTAGATGATTTCACACGCTTCACTTGGGTTTTCTTCCTCAGGCTCAAGTCAGAAACACCGTAGATTCTCATCAATTTCATCAAGGAGTTAGAACTCCAGATCAAACTGCCGGTTCGATGCATCCGAAGTGACAATGGAACCGAGTTTACCAATCATCTTCTAAACAATTTCTTGGTTTCAAAGGGCATAACTCACAATTTCTCTGCTCCCTACACACCACAACAAAATGGGGTAGTAGAGTGAAGGAACCGCACTCTAGTAGAAGCAGCCAGATCCATGCTCAACTTCGCACACCTTCCTCTCTACTTCTGGGCTGAAGCAGTGGCCACCGCATGCTTTGTACAGAACCGAAGCATTGTGTGCAAACGTCTCAACAAAACACCGTATGAGGGCCTTAACAACCGCAAGCCAAATGTCTGCTTCTTTCATATCTTTGGGTGTAGATGTTTTGTGATCAACAAAACAGATCACCTCAACAAGTTTGCACCGAAATCTGATGAACGCATCTTCCTTGGCTACTCCACAAACAAAGTTGCTTACAGGGTTCTCATCAGACGTACAAGGCTAATCATTGAAAGCTTCGATGTGAAATTTGATGACTATCACATCCGCAACACCCCTCCATCCACCGAAACTACAACAATTCTGGAAAGCGATATTCCTGCCTCTTCGGGTCCATTAAATCTAGTTGAAGTCAACTATGACGATCTCTTCGACCCGGTCGAAACCGCCAAGTTATCCGAAGTTGTTGTGTCTCAGGAAGCCCAGCAACAACATGCCGATGTATCAGGGCCATCTCCATCCGAAGTAGCATCTCTTAACACTTCCACCTTGCCGGTTGAGGGGGAAAGCTCTACTCCGGATCAAATAACAACCATCAAGGTTCCAGTACCTGATGCAGCTCAAGTTCCCATCCATAGAGAATCATTACCATCAAACGTTTCTTCCGACTCGGCTGATGAAAACATAGAAAACATTGACACAAGAACAGACCCAAGAGTTATCACTCTCCCATCCGCAATCCAAGGGGAACCTTCTCAAACTCAGGAGCATCATCCCTCAGCAATCCAGGGGGAACCACTCTCAACTGCTCCTATAATCCAAGATGAATCCTCAGGCTGTTCTAAAATCCAGGGGGAACTACCATCTCCAACCGCAGAATTTTTGGATATTGAAGACATTCCCACCACCGCAGCTGCTGATCATCTGCAACCCCGTCTACACGTATGGACGAAGGACCACCCACCAGGTCAAATCATTGGCAACCCATCCGCAAGTATCCAGACTCGATCTTCCAAGGATTTATCTGATCATTGTCACTACGCAGCTTTTATGTCCTCGGTCGAGCCACGAACGATCAAAGAAGCATTACTAGAACCAGACTGGATATCCGCAATGCAAGAAGAGCTAGAAGAATTCAAAAGAAACAAGGTGTGGCAACTCATTCCGAAGCCGCATGGTCACACCATTGTTGGTACTAGATGGGTGTTCAAGAATAAGTTGGATGAATCTGGTGTGGTAGTCAGAAACAAGTCAAGGCTAGTTGCAAAGGGATATAGTCAGCTTGAAGGTATTGACTATGATGAAACGTATGCTCCGGTAGCATGTGTGGAAGCCATCCGAATCTTTTTAGCATACGCAGCTCACAAGAACATCAAAGTACATCAAATGGATGTAAAAAGTACTTTTCTCAATGGGGAACTAAAAGAGGAGGTTTAACTTCAGCAACCTCCAGGCTTTGAAAGTATTGAATTCCCATACCACTGCTACAAGCTTGAAAACGCAGTCTACGGTCTAAAGCAAGCACCAAGAGCGTGGTACGAGACACTTTCTGAATTTCTTGTCTCTTCCAGATACAAAAGAGGAGTGATTGATCCCGCCTTATTTAGAAAAGCAAATGGTAATCACCTTATGCTTGTACAAATATATGTGGATGATGTCATCTTCGGATCAACTGATCAAGGAATGGTGAATGAATTTGCTAAGCTCACGACCAACAAATTCCAAATGAGCATGAATAGAGAGATTAACTTCTTTCTAGGACTTCAAGTGAAACAAGTTCCTCAAGGAATATTCATTCATCAGGAGAAATACACCACATAACTATTAAAGAAATATTCAATGGACAACTGTTCTTCGGCTAAGGTTCCCATGGCCTTCGGATATAAGATATCTGCTGATCCCTCTGGCGAATCAGTGGATCACAAGACTTATAGAGGTATTATTGGCTCTTTGATGTACCTCACCGCAAGCCGACCATATATTGTCTTTGCAACAGGTGTATGTGCAAGGTATCAGGCTGACCCAAAAGTGTCACACATGACCGCAGCCAAACAGATTCTAAGACAACTGAAAGGAAGCAAGACTCTCGGTTTATGGTACCCCGCAGGCAATGACTTCAGCCTACAAGCGTTCACAGATGCGGATCATGCTGGATGCAGACTAGATCGAAAAAGCACCTCTGGTGGATGTCAATTTCTGGGAGAAAGGCTAGTCAGCTGGTCCTCAAGAAAACAAAGTTGTGTGTCACTATCTACCACAAAAGCTGAATATGTGGCCGCAGCCAGCTGTTGTTCACAAGTCTTATGGATGAAAACACAACTTATGGACTACGGATACAGAATGTTGAGGATACCAATCTACTATGACTCTGAAAGTGCTATAGCTATTTCTCACAATCCGATTCAGCACTCCAAGACAAAGCATATTGAACTACGGTATCACTTCATCAAAGACCACATACTGAAAGGTAATATTGAACTGATTTTTGTCCATACTCATGAGGAGATTGCTGATGTGTTCACAAAGACACTTGACTCTACAAAACTCAACACCTTTTTACAGATGTTAGGAATGATGAATCCAGACCCACAATTCTTCTTGAATTGATAGGTACCGCAGACCATTCTTGGTCTCTGTTGCGGTCGTAACTGAAAATTACTTATGATAGATGGTTTTGGTATATCATGTGTACCACAGTCTATGTACCGCAACCATATATCATATTTATCCTTCAATGGTCCTTATTGTTTGTTTTTACTAACTTCTTGTACAAGTGTTCTCCTCAGTTCTTCTACTGCATACATCCATCCATCCGCAATAACAAATGATCCATCCGCAATGACGTTTCATTCCACAATCACATTGACAGTTCTCTCAACTGTTGCATTAATTCTCGATTCATGGTGTGCTATTTAATGATCCTTCATTAAATAAGAAAACATTAAATAAAAAAACATTCCTTGAGAAACTGTCCCATTTCCCTTTAACATGTCCCTTCCTATTACCCAACACGTCTAATCTGTTACAACTTCCTGTTTGCCCAATGGATTAAGTCCTCCCTCATCACACGATCATCAGACGTGATGATGGACAACTGACACTTCATTAATTGCGAAACCCTTTTTGATTAAATTCAAAATTAACTTAAAACCCCTTCATAATCTGTGGCTGAGATTTCACCTCCCAAACGTTTTTACCCCGTTCACTTTTATCCAGGGTAAAATCAATTACCGCTCAAAATCCAACCCTATAAAACCCTTTCTTCTTCCCCAAGAACAGTTTACGCTTTCTAAACTTTGAACTTTCTCTTCTTTTCTCTGCACTCTGTTCTTGCTCACTCTCTCTCAAACTCAACAATGGTGAAATCAGGCGTTTCAAAGAAAATCTCCAAGGTTTCTGGCTCTGCAAACCCAACTGGGTCTGATTCTGTATTTTCTGCATACAGACCACTCGAAAACCCCCAAGAAGTGCATTTGAATCTTGTGAACGATTCTTTGGTCATTCTGAACAAAGAAAAGTTCCTCACTGCTATTAACCTACTGATTCATCCTTCAACAAAAGCCTTCTCTCCAAGCATGGCGGGCATCCTTTCTACTCTCTACCAGATGGGTTATCAGAAAAAGCTCAAGGGTATCGGCGAGTTCAAGAAGAATCAACTGCCTGTGGTGTGGCAATTTGTTTGTCACTTCGTCATCCGCAGTCTATCAGGTCGTACCGGAGGCACAGACAACATGGGAATTAAGCTATTGGAACTGGTTTGGAGCATCTTCACTGGCCACGACGTAAACTACAGTCAGATCTTATGGGATGACTTCCTCCAGTACATTCCCAAGGAGAGCTCAAGAGAAAATCCCACCGAACTCACGTTTGCAACGTTCTGGTCCTTGTGTATCTCAGATCTTCATGTGGATGCAGGGATCAGCATGGGAAACGACACCAACCTCTTCATCACCAAGGATCTCAAAAGGTACAATCCTTCCAAAGACCAATCTAACTTCGGTCCTATCAGACGACTACCTGTTCTCATTTTGACATCACTTGGACTTGAAACCGCTGATGTCACAGACCATATTGAGGCTACGGAAGGTATTAGCCCATACCTTTCTTCCCCGCCTCTACAAGCCACATCCGTACTTACCATTCCTGGTAGTACCGCAGTCCCATCATCCACCACTCTCTCTTCTCAAAGACGCAAACAATTAGCCTCTGTCCATCAAGGCCTCCGCAATGTCTCCAAGAAACAAAGAACCCCAAAGAAGGATGCTCCCAAACCAACTGAACCCTCAAAGAAAAGAAAATTCCCACCATGTGTGCTCTCAGATGACGAATCAACTAGGAGTAATTCTGATGAGGATACACAACCCATCTCCATCCTTAAGAAAAGGAAAACCGATCCCACTGTCCAAATGCATGACCGGACAGATACTGCAGCCTCTCAAAAGGCTCTGGTAGTCCTTGGGGTGGCCGCAGACCCATTCAACACCACAATCATCTTCCAGTCAGACACATAAAGTGTGTCTGATTCACCAAATCGTGGAGACTCCCCCCAGTTCATTCCCCAGAGGATGACACTGGTTCTCGCCCTAAGGTCTCCAGGGCTTCCCGACTCCATTTCTTTTCTCCCGAGGAGTTGAAATCCATCCTCTTGAATGTAACCCAAACACTTCAAACACCTTCCCAACCGCAGGGCATTCTTCCGCCCTTGCCAGAACTGAGTCGAGGCCAGACTTGACTACGGGTCAAGGAGACCGAGGAAGCTCAGGAAATCCTACTCTGCTTACATGAGTAACAGGTGGTTTAGGCACGGTGAGCACCAATGTGCTAGGATCCGTGAACCCGAAGGACACTTCGGTGCGATTCCAAGGATTTGACGGAGAAGAATCAGATGACTCATGGTTACACTACACTCCGGTGTCTGCGTCGGATATCAAAAAGTATGTTGCTTTCCGTAGGGCATTCCAAGCAAAGAAGGATCAACAAATCAAGCAACTGCAGCAAAAGGAACAGGAAATTCAACATGTGGCTAAGTATTGGGCAGACGCAATCAATAATGGCAATACCGTAGCCACCATCCTGAAGGTACAAGACTGGATGTCTGAAATGGCTGAAACGATCCGCAAGGCCCAGTACACTAATATTGCTGCAGGTGCCTCCAGAGTCACTCCAACTCCAACTCCAAATCCAATCCCAACTCCAACTGCTCGAGAATCACAAGAAGAGGGAACCGCAATCGAACTTAGCTCAGCTCCCACCCTCAGATTCGATGACATCGATCTTGATGAGGTAAATCAACCTCCCCCTTCTGACGATGACTGAATGATCTTTGATGAAGATGAAGAATCTAGTGGTTCTCACCACTCAACCTCCAAGCCCAAATCAAAGAAGAAGAAGAAGAAGAAGAACGCGGTGACATGAAAAGAGTTTCTAAGTCTACAAGCCAAGGTCGATCAGATTCTTGCTGCGGTGAAGCCCACTCAACCGCAACCAGAAGATGTTCCTGGTCCGCAGTCCTTGATCGAAAGGATGGAAAGATTGGAAACCCGTGAAAGATTGGCTGCAGAGCGCATCTCCCTGAAGGTTGAAATGGGAATCCGGTCCCTAGACAATAATCGCCAAGCTGATCACAAGCAATTCATGGCTGCTGCGGAACGCCTAATCTTTGAGGTAACCGTAATCAAGAAAGATCTACAAGCAGCCATTGCGGACCAATCCACTCAATCTTAAAAGTTGATAGCTGAGACTCACACTGCCTACGAGTCCACTATCTCAGTCCTTCAAGCTACAATCAACAGACTGCAATGATCCTTATCATCAAACTTCCATGGTCCCGAAATCCTTCAACTCACTAAGGAAATTCACATGCTGCTCTTCAACTTCTCCATCCCCAACAATCAACAACTGGCGGATGCTCTTAAAGCCCAGTTCCAGGAAGTGTATGCCAAGGTCGATGGTCTCAGGCAATGGCTTGAGGATGCTCCGGTGTTGCATTCCTCAAGAGGGGGAAGTGACGATGATGAAGACCATCACTCCAACACCATTTCGCACCATCAAATCCCCCCCATCATAAATGACAAAATTCCCTCACCAGAACCATCTCTTCACTCAAGTCCAAGCCATCATACTCCACCACAACATCAGTCTCCACCGCGGAAGGAAATCACTCCAAACCCTCCCTCTCCTAAGCGACCAGAGACTCCTCTTCACTTCAAAAATCTTGCCTCCAATATGTCATCTGAACACTCCGATGACTCCCCCGCAACCGAACAGAGAAAGAAAGATTGGAAAGCAGCTAAGTTTGCGGAGATCATCTGGAGAGAAAATGGACTTGACATCACAATGGATGAATCCTTAGTGAATTCATGGATCGATCCCCACCGCAGACTACTTGATGATGATTACAAACCCTACCTCACCTATGCCGAACCCCCTTCTGATGGCTATTGGGATGTTCCAATCTCTCCCAATGCTAAATAATTTACTGTATTTGAGCCATTTGACCGCAACTTGCCCGACCACAAGAGACTGCCTATGGAATTCGAAAGACTGAATAGGTTCTATGCCAAACATGCGTCTTCCATAGAGAAAATCTGGTCTAACGATAGACCATCAGCAGTCAAAAACTACAAACCCCGGAAGTTCATGAAGGCTGACTTCATTCAATACACTCTCACAAGAAGGGAAGATGACTATGTCCGCACCCAAGCAGACTTCCCTTGCATGAATCCGGAAGAATTCTTCATCATAGCCAAGGTGTTTCAGAACAAGTCGGAGAAGCATTCGAAGATGAAGATAGCGCTTGAGAAGGCAAGTACGTTCTTGAAGGAAACTGTCTGCGACTTTGCCAAAATTGATGCAGACATTCATCCTATCCTGCCTACAAAATTTAACCTTCCACCACATGACCCCGCACCCATGATTACTGAAGGATTCCAAGAAAGATCCTTAGGTGTAACAAACTTCCCAAACCTCGGAGTCATCTTCAAACGGAAAATCAACGATACAAAATACTTCATTCCGTTGACTGCCATGAACCGCCTTACAAGGAAGCAGATCGAAGTTTGTAGACCCGCAGTTGAAAAGTCAAAACATACAACTGCCGAAGTCAAGTTCGAGATTTTGAGAAGCATCACCTGGTTAGAAAACATCAGGAAGTTGTGGTGGATATTAATCAAGTTTCTAAAACTTGACAAATGAAGTGAAGTTAAAGAGGTCACTTAGGGGGAAATTGTTGAATCATGAAAAGTGACCTTCTTGAACTTCAGCTACCGCAGTCCACAAGGATCCGCAGTCAAGGCCTCTTCAGTAACCTCTCCCTACATCGTCAACCGCAGTCACGTTTAGATACTAGATTACATTACTTTGTCCTGTTTGTTTGTAATACTCTCTATTGTCCAGTATGCCTTGCATGGCTACTCTTAGAGACGTAATCTAGTGTATTTCTTGAGACTATAAATAGAGCTCATTCTCACTTATTCAATATAACTGAGAATCTATCTTTTCTATCTCTCTATCTGATTACACATCTCTTCATACTCTAAAACTTCTCTAGAATATAACTGATTACAATCTCTCTTCGGAGCAAGTCTCTTGTGACTTAATCACTAAGTTTGATCTTACTTACTAACTTGGTTTGAATGCATTCCTTGTTATGAATCAACTTATGTGTATACTTGATATAACAATTGTTGTCATTTATATTTCTTTACCTTTCCGCAACTAACTCTCTAACTATCTAACTCTAACTTATTTATATTATTGTTGAGCTTTTAGATCCTTCGAGATTAACTATTCAGCAACTATACTTGTTCTAACGTTTGTTCAAGTATGTCTCAAAGTTTTTCTCTCAAGATGGTCGTTTACCCTTCCCAAGATTTAGAGAAGGGCTAGTATGAGTTTATTCAGATTTGTGATTTTAATTAGAGATAATTATCATCTGTGTTAGGTGGAGGCTAGATTGGTGATACGTGTACGAGATGTATTTGCTTGCTTGCTTCGAGGTGAGTCTTCTCACTATACTTACCATGAGTGGTATCCTTGTGTGATTGAGATGTCTTATCTGCTATCTGTGTATTGTGATATTCTGCATTATGTCTTTGTGATTTATGCTGAGTACTATTATTATGAGCTTATTGAGTTAGGAGCGGAGGGTCCACCCGAGTTTGGGACCGGAGGGTCCCACTGAGACACATTGACCGGAGGGTCTTATCTGAGTATAGCCATGAAAGGCTATTGGGATATGTGTGGTATTTTGGGGAACTCACTAAGCTTCGTGCTTACCGTGTTATGTGATATGTGTTTCGAGTTTTCTCAGGATCGCAGGAAGGCACCGGCTTGATTGTACACACCAGAGAAAGAGTTATGTTTTGAGGATCCTGGATTATTAATCAAACAATTATGGAGTTGTGTTTTGTAAATTAAACCAATGAGATTTTAATGAATTGTGTTATGAGAATCATGTGATTTTAAAATGAAAAATTTGTTTGAATATTTATGGTGTTACATTACCAATGATCAATGAGACATCCATAGGGTACATTGTCCCTTCGGACTTGGATTTGATCAAGCAGGTGCTCCTATTACTTGTCATGATGTAGCGGTATTCATTATCAAATTCAACTCTATGACCAGCTTTGCACAATTGACCCATACTGATCAAGTTATCCTTGAGACCTACAACATAAGCAACTTTTTGAATTGAGAAGTTGCCCGTAGTCAGAACACCATAACCTCGGATGATTCCATTCGCATTGTTGCCAAAAGTGACATGTCCACCATTACATATAGGCCTCAAGTCCTGGAGGTATTCTATCCTCCCAGTCATGTGCAAGGAGCAGGATCTATCAATTAACCACTCCTCTTTTGTTCCTCCTTGCACATTGCCTACAAAGTTAATGGGTTAGTTTGACCACCCAAACGAGTTTGGAGCCCGGGGACAAACATAGGTTTTTATGACTTGATGCATGCACATGGGTTACAGGGACAGGTTTCGTGTTCTAGTTTAGACCTACTCCTGGGTATTTGGAACCTTTGGGAATGTTACGAGGTTGAGTTGGACGCGACGTTTTCAAAAGAAAAAGTCCAGAAGAAAGAGGTTTTATCTAGACATCGGGTTTGCACATCGGTCCGAAGAGTGTGTTCTAACTCTTTTGTCCGGTCCATGAATGTCTTTTGACTACGGACACCTTGGGATTTGAAAAAGTGTTCACACGTGAATTTATCCAAGGTTTTGACTTAAAAAGTTGCTGAGATGACTTTTCAGAAATAGGAGTTGGCAAAAGACCTTTCCATTTTGGATATTTTAAGGAATAATTTTGAAAAATATACCTTTGAAAAGATGTGACTTTCTTATGAGGTTTTGAAAAAGAGTTTTGAAAAGTTTTTGTTACTGTACACTCCTCTTTGTCTAAAGGTTTGACTGCAGTGATTTTTGAAAGATTTTTGTCATTGATGGGTTTTTCTAAATTCTTTTGTTTTGAAACCTTTGGATGTGTGAAACGATTTTTGTATTTATCATCCTGCCTTTTGTTTTGAGACTTGAGATAATATTTGAAAACCAATTTCGCAAGAGTTTTTGGAGAACCGCAGTCTGAAACGTTCAACTGTGGTTTCTTGGAATGTTTCGAATGGTTTGAAAAACGAGGACTGGAATCATCTGTACTAGATATTTCAGGATTTTGTGAACATTGACCATACTAAAATTTTTCAATTGGTAATTCATGATGGATGGGCTGAATAGTCATTGTGCTTTTGACTGCGGTCTATGGTAAGGATGACTGAACTACCGCAGAGTAAGTCAAGGATGAATTTTTGTTGGGACACACCGCTGGAGGCAAGGATGTACAATTATTGACTAAGTCTGGTCCTTCCAAAACAAATTCTTCATCTACATCCGAGGATGACTGAGAATTGGGACAATTTGAGTTAGTCATTGGGATTGGGTCTGAGGATTCGGGGAGAATCTCCTCAATAACACAGTTGTTACTCAGTTCATGGAGTTTACCGAAGTGACATCTTATGTCTTCGGGGAATGTTTTGTCGTTCACAGGGAAATGAAACTCTTGATCCGGAGGGACATATTGATGGTCTTTGCTAAATCTAGGTGATGAGTCCTTTGCGGTTGTAAACCCATTGGACCATCCCCAATTGTATGTGTTATCTGTAGTCCCATTGTTTACAAGACTTTCAATAGCCCCACTTTCATTAAAAAACTTTTCTAATAAAAGATTCAAACATACATATTCCTTTTGGGCTAAATCCCTTTGATTCAAGGCTATTCCTAACTGTGTTTTACACAACATCCTGACATCTTTCTCTAACACTAAGTCCTTTTCTTACATGGCAGCTTTAAGTCTCTTATCTTCTAGTCGTCCTCTCACATGAAATATTTCTTAGGATGCTATGTTCTTCTCATCTAATGCCTTGTTATAGTCTGAAAGGACGACAACACAAGTGTCATTAATTTTGTCCAAGAAGGGTTGAAAACCATGCATGCTGTAGTTATTAGATTGGATCACGAGTTTTACCTGTTCGATGATGCTTATAGTTCCATCTTTCGCCATGAAGCAGTAGTTTTTCTCCATCTTTGTTGATCCATCCTCATCAGCAGTTACCACCATGCAAAAATTTCCTTTTCCCTTGATTTTGTTAAGATTTTCATCTTCATCTCCGGACGACCACACTTGATGATCCCTTTTTACTTGGGCCATGTATGCCCTCGCCTTTTCTTTCTCTTCCATATCCTGAGCCATTCTAACGTAGAATGCTTTATCTTTTACCACATTAGCTTTGCAGTCTTTAGCAAAGTGATTTTCTTTGTTGCATTTGTGACATATAATAACATCATTTTTCTCCTCAGTTGTGGTAACGGAGTCAGTTATCTTGATGGACTGTGGTGCCTCTTTGGGTTGATGAGTATTTTGTGATTGCGGAGATGGGTGAGGATTTTTGGGATATCAAGAATGGTTGTTCTACGGATTGTAGTTACGGTTGAAGGGTGGTTTGTTAAACTGCTGATTTATATGAAATGAGGTTGGTGGTAGCCTATTGAATTATTGGCTAACCCGGGCAATGTCATTTTGAAATTCTTCTTCATCATCATATTCCGTATCAGGTTCATAGGAATGCGATGGATTGTCATATGAAAGAGGGTAAGGTTCATATGATTGGGTGGTTTTTCTTTGTGGGGCTTGAGCTATGAGGTCAAGTGGACCTCCAAAGTCTACACAATCTTTTCGCACTATTGATTCCAGTGCCTGAAGTTCACCATACAACTTGAAGAGAGAGAGAGAGTGTGTGTGTGAATCTTCCTCTCTCCTTGGACTATCATCTTACCCGTAGTCCAATGTTTACCCAAACCATTGAGAAAATGAAGGTTTGTTTCATGATTGCTTCGGACGGTGCCAGCACTTGATAACTTTGTGATAATAAGATTGAACATTTTAAATGAATCTTCAAGAATTTCACCTGGATAGGAGTTAAATTTGTTAAACTCATTGAGTGCGGTGGTGAGCTTTTTGTCTTGAGCTTGCTCAGAACCTTCATACAAGTTTCTTAGAACATCCCAGATTTCTTTGGCTGATTTGCAGTTGATGATGATGTCAAATTTGTCTGGGGCCACTCTGCACGAGATTCCATAAAAAGCAACTGCATCACTTCCCATTTTATCCAGATCATCTTTAGTGGGACGATTCATTACAACTTGACCTCCACCTTGTCTAGCTTGAGCACCATCAACTTGAACCGGAGTAAGGATGGGAACATGTGGTCCCTCTTCCACAGATCTCCATATATCTCTACCAATTCTTTTCAGATACCTCTCCATTCTTTGAGACCACTGATGATATTTGCTTGCAACAAGTATTGGGGCTTGGTTAGAACCACCAACACTGTTGGAAACGTTAAGTGATAAAGCTTGTGCCATTTCCTTTGTTTTTTTTTTGAAAGAGATGAGCTTTAGTGCTATAGAAGGCCTTTTAAAATAAGATTTTTTTAAAAAAGCAACCACTTTGGCTCTGATACTAATTGTTGAGAGAAGAACTTTGGGAAACATTTGAACAAACGTTAGTACAAGTTGATAATTGCAGAATAAGTTAGTCTCAAAGGATCATGAAAGCTCAACAATAATAAGTTAGATTTGTTAGATTGTTAGTTGTGGAAATGTAAGGTGCTGAAATGTAAAGGAAATGTAAATGACAAGTTATATCAAGTAAATACCAAACTGATACGAAACACGGTTTGCATTCAAACACGAGCTAGTAAGTGAGATCAGTTTAAGGTGAAGAGGATCTTCGATGATGATCAGTAAGTATGATAGAGAAGAGATAAGAGATAAGAAGTAGACTTGGAAATAAGAAGAGAATTCAGAAGTGAGATTAGAAATTGTGGTAGAAGTGGTGGTTTGATACAAAGAAAGAGCACTCTATTTATAGAGCCTCGAAGACTTACAATCAAGATAAACTATTAATAAACTAATGACTAAAAAGACCATACAATGTCTATTGGATAAACATATGCTATCACACGTCAGTACAAAAGCTAAGTCTTCATTGCGGTTCAGATCGGGATTGCGGTAGCAGGGGAGAGATTGCGGTGGAGACAAGGGTTGCGGTAGTGAAGAAACATTGCGGTAGACAGAAAAGATTGCGGATGACTAAGTTTAGGAGGGTCACTTCTTGCTTCAACAACCTTCTTGTTGCGAATATCCTTTAACACCTAGCCTAGCTTTATTTCACACTATGTTTCCTTCTTTCCCATTTTTATTTTTGAAAATCCATTTTAAGCCAATAACTGATGCATCCTGGGGTTTTGAAAAAAAGCCTCCAAACCTTGTTTCGTTGGAACTCAGCCAATTCAGATTGCATAGAAACAATCCAATATGGATCTTCCATTGCAACCTTTATTGACTTTGGTTTAATTTTCGAAATAAAAACATTGAACATACAAAATTCTTGATGTATACTGAGTACCTCATTCTTTGCACGATGCTGAGCTCTTGTTAGCACTCTAGCTTGAGGATCACCAAGAACTTGTTCTTTTGGATGACTTCGTGTCCATTTGTCCATTGGGGGATATGCAGGATCAAAATCCAAAGGTGCATCTTCGAACATTTCATCCTTTTCAAAACCTTCACCTGCATTTGACACATTGTCAGTCATATCATGAATTACATCATTTTGTATATTGGAAATATTTGGTAATGATCCATTTTGCTCCCCCTCGACATCTGCATTCATCTAACTATGCTCCCCCTCGAAAGTATGTTCCTTCTCAACACCATTAGTCGAACTCAAGTGCTCCCCCTCCACTTGATCACTGTTTACTCCTTGCTGACTTTCGACGTTTATTGGAGAGTTGGTTGATGAACCTAAATAATCATCCTCCTGAGTGATTTTTGAATCATCCGAATGCTTTGATACTTCAGGAATTTGGTTGTCATCAACATGCCTTTCTACATCAATTGCCCTGTCAAGAGCACCAAAAATTAAATAATAATCAAAATCCAAAGAATTAGGTATTTGAGATTCATCATCTGTTTCGTTGATGATGTGATTTTGGTCAAAACTCTTTTCGACTCTTTGGACATAATGATCATAAAAAGTAAGATTAAAAGTTTCTTCAATCTTCCTGGTTCGCTTGTTCAACACCCTATACGCAACAGAATTGTGCAAATATCCCAAGAATATCTCTTCATCAGCCTTTGACTGAAATTTCGAAAGGTTATCTTTAAGATTCATGATAAAGCACCTGCAACCAAAAACATGGAAAAGATTTACATTTGGTTTCCTATTGTTAATGATTTCATATGGGGTTATGTTAAAACGACGATGAATAAAATATCTATTTTGGGTATAACAAGCCGTTGAAACTGCTTCAGCCAGAGATACTGTGGAAGATTCGCATAAGTAAGCATTGTTCTTGCTGCTTCACAAAGAGACCTATTCCTCCTTTCGACAACACCGTTTTGTTGAGGTGTATAAGGAGATGAAAAATTAGGCAAAATTCCTTGATCAGTTAGGAATGAATCAAGAACATGGTTCTTAAATTCAGAGCCATTATCACTCTTGATCTTTCGAACCTTCTTCGTCAAACTAAGTTCTATGTGCTTGATGAAATCAATCATTACTTAAGCAGTTTCAGACTTCATTTGAAGAAAGTAAACCCAAGTAAACCATGAGAAATCATCAACAATGACCAATATGTACCTCTTCTTGTTGAGAATTTCAACAGTCGAAGGTCCACAAAGGTCAATGTGAAGAAGTTCCAAAGGTTCAATGATCTTTGAATCAATAACTATTGGATGACCTTGTCTATGTTGTTTCCCTTGTTCGCAAGCTGCACATAAAGAATCATTATCAAATTTTAAGACAGGTAAACCACGAACAATATCATTTACCACCAATTTGTTCAAATTCTTGAAATTCAAGTGAGAAAATCTTCAGTGCCATATCCAGCTCATATCAGATGACGCTTTCAAAAGTAAACAGATTGAGGGAACACCAACAATTGGTTTGATGTCAAGGGTAAACATATCGCCTTTCCTCTTTGATTTGAGTAGAACCTCTTTGGTTTCTTTGTTCAAAATTACACTTACTTCTCCTTCAAAGACAACCTGATTACCAGTGCCCACAACAAGTTGCGAAACAATTATCAAATTGTGTTGAAGACCTTTGACATATGCTACTCGATTCACTGTAAACTTCCCATTTGTGACTTTCCCATAACCTTTGACATTACATTTGTGATTGTTTCCATATTTCACCACACCAACATTTTCAAGCTTCGATAATCTTGCAAATTTTCCTTCCTTCCAGTCATGTGACGAGAGCAACCATTATCGATGTACCATTTTTCATCATATTGCTCGTCACACAAAACCTGCAGTCAGTGAAAGAATTTAGGTCCCCAAGGTTGTTTGGGTCCTTGGTTATTAGAACAAAATGCATGATGAAACGAATATCCTAAAACCCAATTACGAACTTTGGATTTCAAACTATTGATTAAGTCAACTTCAATAGACTTAGGTATCGAAATGAAATCATCCATAGATTTAGAATCTACATTGAATTTTACTTTTTCTACAGTGGTTCGCTTGACCTCAACTCTTGCTTTCAAAACAACTCTCCATTTTTGAACCAATGGATTCGATTCCATTGATGATGTACTTTCAAGTTGCGATTCGTTCAAGTAGCTTTCATCAGCATACCTGATTTTCTCTTGTGAGAACTTTCATGACTGAAATATTTTTCTTTTTCCTTCAAGCCAATGATTAATGCTCTTTATGTCAGGTTTTCCTTTGGCAAATGAAGCATTGGCTTTTTGGTTCGAATCAGGATTGGGAAATTAAGGTTGTGTGGGTTTGAAGAATTCATTTCTTGACCTTTTTACTTCCAGCTTATCGAAATGTCGTTTTGGCGATGCTGATTGGGCATGAGGTTGAAAACGATTTTGAAAATGTTTAATATAACCAACATTATTTCGATTAAAATCTTGTTGAGTATTCGAATACTTTCTTTGATTGTTAAAATGTTTAAAATTCCTCTGATGTTGAAAACTATTTCTTTGAAAATTATGTTGAGAAAACCTAGCATTTTGATGATTAGGAACATAATTCCTTTGAGATTGATTTTGAACAACTTTTGAAACTTTGGGCTTTTGAACATTCGAAGATTGATTTGGTTTTTGAACTCTTGATTGATCTTTTGAAAAATTTTGTTTTTGAGTGGGATTTGTTTGAACAAAAGACTTATTTTGAGAAGAGGTCTTAACTTATTCAGCCATTTTCTATTCAGAAGGTTTTGTTAATAAAACTTTTTATTTCTATCGAGACTCAAAATTTTGCCAAAAACCTTTTTCTTTGATTTAGACATTGAAATTCCTTCATCTTTTGAAATCATTTGAATTTGCTCATAAAACATTTGTGCTTTTGTGGTTTGTGTTGGAGAACCAGATTCATTTGAAAGTTTTTCATCAACTACTTTTTCTTTCTTAACCTCCCATGCTCTTTTTGGCTTTGGTCTTTGAAATGTGAATGAATTCTTGTTAAGATTGTTTTCAACAATACTTTGGTTCGAGAAAAATCATTCTTTCGTTGCTTCTTTGATGTCCTCAACAACAACTTTGTTGATTTCAGGATTGACTTTTTCTCCGTTTTCTTTCATAACAAACAATTGATTCGGAAATTCGATTCAAGATAATGAGGACCTTTTTCCTTCATTACTTTTTCGAACTTTTCTGATTCCTCATAAGCTTGGTCAACAACAACCCTTGGAATAGTTTTGTCACCAGATTCAACTTCGTCATCATCATCACTGTCAGTCTGATTATCTTTGACAATTACACGATGAAGGTTATGAACTTTTGAAGTCGAGGGTAGGTCAGTGTTATTCTTAACCAAATATTCATCACGTTTTTCATTACCTTTGTTTATAGAAGTGACATTAATGATAGATAACTTTGAACAGTCAACAACGTCCTCCTCCTCAATTTCACTAATATTATCATAATCATCTTTGATATCAACAAAATTGGTTTGTGAGTCAGATGTCGAGTTCTCAGTTCTTTTCAAAATTTGCATTTGTTCGTTTCTGGTCAAGGTCTTATTCACAATATCAACAAGATCATTTGCATCTAAACATTCATCATTTTTAACTATACCATATGTATATGAATATTTGGGAGATTGTCAAACTCAGATATCTTTCTCTCACAGTCATAGGAAGTCGAATCAATTTTCTCCCTTTCGAAAGCTAAGAAGGGCAAAAGCTTCCTATGTTGTTCTTTGCTAATGTCTGACGAATGATGCAAAGCAGTCAATTTTCCATAAAGGTGCTTAGCAGAATTACAATATATATTTCTCTATTTTAGCAAAATACAATTATCAGTACAAAGATTATCTCTATCACACATAACATTTGTCAATTGTATTTCTATATTATCTATCCTACTGCTCTTCGACTCCTGTCTTTTCTGGCAATCTAGTAGTAATGATTTGGATTTTTCAGCGTCACTACTAATAGATATAAGCATGTCTTTAAAGCGAGACAGAGTATTATGGAAATCAGACAAAATATCATCATATGAACGAAAAGAAATTTCAAAGGATTCGAGAAGAGAACGTACCTTAGCAGTCATAGGAGACTTGTCAGCAGCAGTAGTGACGAAACATGTGCCAGTCACCATCTTTTCTTCCTCACTCTCCTCTTCGAAGTTGGCATACATAGCACCATGCGTTCGATTTCGCATCTCCTCATCGTCTGATCCAAATGACTAGATCTAATATGTGTCTTCCTCATCACCACTCCCTTTAGCCACCAAAGACATGCCTTTCCTATTTGCTCTTACCTCTTCAAGCCTCTCCACATAGTAGGCTTCGTCTTTCACCCTATTCTTCTTCTCGTCTCTTTTCCTTAACATACAATCATTTGACATGTGATTCGCACCATTGCAATAATGGAAATCAAATCCAGAGTCACCCTTTAGCTTTTTCTCCCTCTTCACATCCTCAGACTTAACTTCCTTCTTCTCCTATTTCTTCTCCTCTCTCACACTCTTCACAAATGAACTTCCTTTCAACTCATTTGTTTTAGACGTCGAGTTAAATGGCTTCTTGCAAAATTTATTCACCTTATTGTTTGAATAGAAAGCCACAGCTTCGTCATCAGAATTGACAATAAGGCCTTCATCTTCAAAACCTTCAATCTCAGTTGATTCAATCTCAGCCTCTCTATTTGTCACCATCGACATCTACGCTAGAGGACCACCCAAACCTAATCTTGTTTCCTCATCTATCTCAGTGACTTCACTTTCATGAGCCTTCAACTCATTGTAAACATCACTAAGTGAAAAGCTATCGAAGCATTGTTGAGTTTTTATCATCAAACTGACATTGCGTCATTCCTTGCGAAGCCCCATTACGAACGTCAAGTTGTACTCCATAGTCGATCTATTGACTCCACATCTGCTACACTTAAAGATTAACTCATTCAGACGATCGTAGTAAAGCTCAATGTTCTCACCTTCTTTCTGTTTGAATTCACCTAACTCAAGAAGACATTGCTTAACTGAACTCTTCTTCATTTTCTCACTCCCTTGGTACGTCTCCTTCAACGTGTCCTAAATTTCTTTAGCAGTAGAACAACCACGGACATAGTTATACACAACAGGTGGAAGAGCACCAAGCAATTTACGCATACATATTTTATCCTTAACATTGAACTTTCTAGTTTGAGTAGCAACATCTGCTGAAGAACCAACACTTCCGATTTCAAAAAGCATCGAAGGACGAAAATTACCGCTCTTAACACACCTCAATAAATCTTCATCTATTCCTGTGAGATAATACTCCATCCTGTAAGTCCATTGTTCATAGTACTCGGAGATTAACATAAGAGTTTTGGTTGAAGAACCCAAAAGATGAGAAAACCTAGTCACTGTGTTCATATTAAAGTTAGCCCTTGTTGTATGACCGAGATTTGAGAAAAGCTTCATAAATTTAAGATCTAATGGATGAAATTTCCAGAGAAAAAACATGGAACAATCGATTAACGAACTAAGAAGAGAATCGAATCAATACAGATGATCTGAAAAGATTTTCAGAATCAAAAATGCGGAAATTTTAAATCTAAAACGAGAATCAAAAACTTTTGAAAACTATAGAAAATTAGAGATCAAGTAACATCCATAAAATTTTGAAAATTTTAAAACTTTTACATAAGTCCAAAAACCATCATTGTGTACATGTTGTTTTCAAAATAAGTTCGACATCAGAGAAATCCCAGAAATCATGAAACAAAATATGAGGAGGTGCACGATCACACCTTCACCTTCGCCTTCCCACGATCCTCTAAGGTACCTGAAACATAATCCAAGACTGTAAGACCAAAGTTTAGTGAGTTTCCCCCAAAATACCAATCACAATACCAAAACCAGAATAATATCACAAACAACATGCATTCAGAGCCTTCAGTCTGACTAGAACGCCCCACCGGCCTACAGTCTATCTGGTACGCTCACAGAATCTATAGTGTGACTGGTATGCCACATCGGGCCATCAACCTATCTGGAACGTTCTCCGGGCCTTCGGCCTGACTGGTACACCCCACTCGCCTTCAGTCTATCCGGGACACCCTGGGTTTGTTGTCGTTCAACACAAAGTAAGTCTGCCACAACCCAACCACACATTACATGTCGACATATACATAACAATTAAACATACAACCAGTCAATCAGACAAAAAGACAGATCTTACAAATCACTAATCATAGCATCATTCTATTATCAGGATACAAATCTAACAGATCACCACAATACTCAATTATGCAATAATCAGGATAACAATCCAAAAGGGCTAGCCTTGGTGCCTTCGACCCAACAAGTACACTCAGGAACACTCACCTCATAAGTAGTGCTGAACCGGTAAAATCCAACTCCAAAACTTGGCTCCGAAGTCAAATGCCTACAACCACCATGACCATTTCTATCAAAACCCCGAAATACCCAAAATGCCCTCAAAGTCCAACTTGGTCAACCATGGTCAAAGTCAAAGTCAACAGTCAAGGTCAACAGTCCATGTTGACGTAACTCATCGAGTGAACCTACCAACTAACCGAGTTCCGTCAATATCCAGAGAAGCGAGAAAACCCTAGCCAACTCGTTGAGTTGGCTGGACAACTCGCCGAGTTTTCCCAACTTAACACATTCAATACTTTTTCATCAAGTCTAACGCTTTACAATGTAGATCTGATACCTAAGAGCTGGAAAACCACGTAAAGTTGCTAACTTTACGTCCATGTATGTCACAAAGAGGCTCCAAAACTCAAAGAGGGCTTAGTAAGGGACCTAAAGCACGAAGGGGGCCTAGAACTTGATAAAGCTTGAAACTTTAAGCCCAAAGAGGCCACAAAATGTCCAGATATGAAGTAATAACTTCATGAAATGCTCAACCCCATGAATAATCCCAAAATGAGCCAAATATGACAATAAACTTCCAAGGAAGAGATCTAAGCAATAGAGAAGCAAGTTTTTGACTTCATACCTTAAAAGAGTAGCTAAACTCAAGGAAATTTCGGATCTATAACTTTCCCTTCAAGCTAGGCACCACCAACTTCAAGCTATTTCAAAAATGAGACCAAAAGAAACAACTTTTAAGCTCCTACACTCAACTTGGGGTAAGATGCACGAATTCTAGGGTTTCTGGACAAAGGAGACGATTAGGGAGGCCATCAATGGGACTTACGACCTTTAAATAGGGTGCAACACCCTAAAAATTAAGGTTTCATATTCAGCCACCAACTCGTCGAGTTTTCCTCTCCAACTCGTCGAGTTGGTCCAAAAAGATCTGCGGCCCAAAAACTTTCAACACGTCGAGTTGAGGCCATAAACTCGACGAGTTCCAAGGAAAATCTGCCTTTTTCATAAAAAAATATCATACCTGGGAATCGGAATGTTACAACTCTCCCCCACTTGGACTAGGTTTCGTCTTCGAAGCCTGCTGTGGTGAACAAATCGGGATTATGCTCCCGCATATCGGCCTCCGGCTCCCAGGGCCACTCGGATCCTTTCCAATGCTACCACTGTACCTTTACCCAAGGTACCTCCTTGTTATGCAAAATATTTACCTTCCTTTCCAGAACAGACACCGGCCTCTCAACATAGTTCAGGCGCTCATCAACCTGAATGTCATCCAATGATAGCACTGCATCCTCCTCCCGTACGCACTTGTGCAACTGCAAAACGTGGAAGGTGCCATGAATTCGACTGAGCTCCTCCGGAAGATCCAATATATACGCAACCTTGCCAACCCTGGACACAATCCAAAATGGTCTGATATATCGAGGGCCCAACTTGCCCCTCTTCCTGAAGAAAATTACACCCTTCCAAGGTGCGACCTTCAACAACACCATGTCACCGACCTGAAATTCCAACTCAGAACGGCGTCGGTCGAAATAGCTCTTCTGCCGATTCTGAGCAATCTCCAATCTCTGACTAATCTGCTGAATCATCTCTGTAGTCTGCAGAACAACCTCGGTCCGACCCATGACCCTGTGACCAACCTCGCCCCAACAGACCGGGGTACGACACCTCCACCCATACAACAACTCAAAAGGTGGAGCACCAATACTGGAGTAAAAACTATTGTTATAGGAGAACTCTGCAAGAGGTAGGTAGGAGTCCCAGCTCCCACCAAAATCATTAACGAATGCTCGTAACATATCCTCGAGAGTCTGAATTGTCAGCTCGCTCTGGCCGTCGGTCTGCGGATGATAAGTTGTGCTGAAATGCAGCCTCGTGCCCAGTTCCTCATGGAACTTCTGCAAGAAACAGGAGGTGAACCGGACATCACGGTCTGAAAACAATAGAGACTGGAACCCCATGGCGAGCAACCATCTCGCGAATATACACATCGGCCAACTTCTCGGCCAACGATCTCTCCCGAATTGCCATAAACTGGGCACTCTTAGTCAATCGATCCACGATGACCCAACTAGCATCAAAACCCTTCTCCTTCTTCGGCAACTTGGTGATGAAATCCATCGAAATCTGCTCCCATTACCACATTGGAACCTCTAGAGGCTTCAGCTTGCCATGCGGCCTCTGATGCTCGACCTTGACCATCATGCAGGTCAAGCACCTCTCGACGTACCAGACGATATCACTCTTCATGCATGGACACCAATAACTCAACCTCGGATCCTGATACATCTTGGTGGCCCCCGGATGGATAGAAAGGCAAGACTTATGAGCCTCCTCCAACACAATCTGTCTGACCCCACCAGACACAGGAACCCAACCCGACCGTAACGGGTCAACAAACCACGACTGTCCGGCACAAATTTGGTGATCTCACCCCTGATCCTCTCAAACTTCCAATTCTCCTCTCGAACACCCTCAGTATGAGCCTCCCTAATCAAACCCACAAGTGGAGAATCCACAGATATACTCATACATGCCACCTCAACCGAAGGTCCAGTCGACATGTGGCTTAGGGCATCCATCACCATGTTCGCTTTACCCGGATGGTAAAAGATCTCGCAGTCATAATCCTTGACTACATCCAGCCACTTGCGCTGCCTCATGTTCAGGTTCGGCTAATCCATAATATGCCTCAAACTCTTGTGATCCGTGTAGATAGCATAGCGGACCCCATAAAGGTAGTGTCTCCAAATCTTGAGGGAGAAAACCATCGCCCCCAACTCAAGATCATGCGTGGGATATCTCGTCTCAAGCGGCTTCAGCTGCCGCGAAGCATAAGCTATCACCCGTCCTCTCTGCATGAGGACTGCTCCCAAGCCGGTGATGGATATACTGACGAGCCCTAGCTGTCGAACTAAATCCTGAATATACTGCCGAGCCCTAGGTGCCGAAAAAAATCCTGAACCCATCCTGGTGCTCTCTCCATAAATAACCAGCTCTCCCCACTTGGGGTTCGAACCACCACACGCTGACCCTCGCAGTCGATCATGGCACCAAAACGACTCAGCCAGTCCATACCCACAATCATGCAGACATCCCCCATAGGTATAGGGATCAAATCAATTAGAAAGGATACCCCAAAGATCTTCAAAATACAACCCAGATAAACCGAAGTAGCAGAAACCCCGTGTTCGTTGGTGATAGAAACTCGCAACGGACACTTCATCTCTCCTATGGACAAAGCAAACTCCCTACTAAGGGACCGAGATACAAAAGACCGACTCGTACCCGATTCAAACAATACAAGATGTAATATCCCAATTTTCAAGACCAAAATTTTTGTTTTTAATTAAGTAACTTATAAAACAGTTTACTGAAAAACATCTTAGATTAATATCATTTCATAAAACCTAGTCACGTGTCTCAAACCATATCATAAAATAGTAATAATGTCAGAGTACAATCCCAAGAATCTCATAAGGCGGAAATCCTATGTGTGTGAGTGATGCGCTACTACCGGGCCGACTCCTTCCCCTTCGATAAAGAGGTACCTGAAACAAAACTGAAAACCGTAAGCACGAAGCTTAGTGAGTTCCCCCATCATACCACATACCATTCAACATACATACTGTCGGGCAATTCTGGGGTGCCCGACCTACCCTGCCAGGCATTTCCGGGGTGCCCGACCTATCCATGTAAAGCAGTTCTGGGGTGCTTGACCTACCCTGCCAGACAATTCTGGGGTGCCCGACCTACCCTCATGTCCTGACGACCGTATCACGGGGACTATTTCCCCTACTGCTACTATCACATATCATCATATCATGCTAGCACATAAAACATATCAGGTAGTAGCAACCTACATAAATATCACAAAGACAATCATCTAACATACAACTACTAGTGAGCCGGCATTGTGGCCGTAGACCCACCGCTATTGGAAGGTAACTCACCTCAATGTCGTGAAGTGTCTGAACTGCCCTCGACGTCGGGATCAACTCCTCAACTCCTAAACATAACAACCTTCCTTAATTACCGTTACATACTCCTAACCCTAATCAAGGGTCAACTCAGGTCAAGGTCAACATCATGGTCAAAGTCAACTTCTGGTTGACTCAACTCGCCGAGTTGGTCCACCAACTCGTCGAGTTCCATAACTCAGAGAATCTCAACTTCGCGAACTGACTCGTTGAGTTGCCCTCCAACTCGCCGAGTTTCTCACTATGACAGAATCGAGACTTTCCATTTAAACTTGTCGAGTCCTTCCTTGGACTCTTTGAGGTCATCTTCCTGTCAATCGGGACATTGCCTTGAACTCGCCGAGTTCATCCTTGAACTCGTTGAGTCCTTTGATCTTCAAGTCCATATTCACGATCATCTTGTTAAGTCCTCTTCTAGACTCAACCAGATTCCTCAGAAATAGAAAAGGTTGGGGAACCATTACCCGTCTCGCCGAGTTCCATGAACAACTCGGCGACTCCCCGAAAGTCCATGTCCATGCAGTCGATTTCAGTTGAGCTCATTGCATCCAAAGTGTAGATCTTACCTCCTACGGTCGATATAACACGTAAAGTCACGAACTTTACGTTCATGCATGCGTCTTCAAGCTCAAAAGGCCCAAAAATGAAGTCTACAAGATGCATGGGGCTCTCATGGCCATAAAGTTGGCACCTTTATGCCATGAGAACCCTCCAAGGGTCAAGATCTGAAGTCATCATTCTACTATACAGTCTTAAACCTGAAAGTGACATAGAAATGCCCCAAAAATGACAAGATTCAAGCCCTAAAGAAGATCTAACAAATGGGAAGTCATGGTTGAAGCTTTTTACATCAAACAAGTTGTAAATGCAACCAAGACTCTGGATCTACTGCCTTCTTCTTGAACCTCCAAGCCTTTCCTTCCTTCTCCAAGCTTCAAATCACAAAAATGGCACCAAAATAGCTCAAGAACACTCACAACTGATTAGGGTTTCGAGAATGGGGTCTGAGGGTGATGGAGGCTGGAGTGGAGGCCACTTAATGTGTTTAAATAGGGTGCAAACCCTCAAATTTAGGGTTTCATCCAGACAGGTCTACTCGCCGAGTCGGGGCTTCTGACTCGGCGAGTAGACTCTTCCACCTGCGCCCAAAACTCACTGTAAGGGTCAAAAATGTTGTAATTAGTCGAAGTATATTTTGCACTCTTCGAATGTTTTGTAATCTATTTTACTACGGCGCTTTTATTCGAAGCTTAAGTGTCTATGCCTTAGTATATTTTTTGTATGCTTTCTGATTCCTATAAATAGGGATATTTACTAGAGTTAGATAAGAGTTTTTACAGACCTGTCTTTGTACTCTGTAAACATTCGAAAGCGTAATAGAGCTGAAACAAGATCATATTTACATCCGTTGTTCAATCTCGCATTCTGACTTCAATTTTAACTCTGATTCATTTTATACTCGATTCTTTGATTCATCAATTGGTATCAGAGCAGGAATCACATCTGTGATCTGATTTTCATCTATTCAAAAAGTTTTTGAATCAACTTTTTGGTTCAAAAGTTTTCGCGCTTTTTGATAGTGAAAAATTTGTCTAGATTTTAGGTTGTGATTTGATTCTGCATTTGAATTGTTGAATCGAGTGTTCTTCTTGGTATTCCGATTTGATTCAACTAGTTTGTTTTCAAATTTTCAAATTTTCTTCAAAATTCTCAAAATCATTTTCCGTACAACAATGGTGAGCTTCAATCTCAATTCGCTGACCTCGTTTTCTCATCTGTTAGGATCATCAACCAAAATTCCAATGCTGATCCCTGAATACTATGATCAGTGGGCTGATCGTATGCTGGATTATCTGAATGGTCTTGATGAAGAATTATGGTCATGTATCACTGGAAATGTCAATGCTCCGGTGAATGTTCAAGCAATTGGATCATCTTCTGCAAGTTCTGGTGTTGAAAATCAAACTGATCGTCTGAAGAAACTGGAGAAGAGATGTATAAGGGAATTGCGAGGAGCTTTACCTCTAGTTGTATACAATTACATAAGGAGTTGTACAACTGCTAAGGAGATCTGGAACAATCTGAAAGAAAAGTTTCAAGGAAGTGAGAAGACGAAAATCAATTCAGTCAAACAGTGCTTGGTTGAGCTGAAATGTTTTAGACAAAAAGAAGGTGAAACAATTGAAGTGTACTATGATCGTCTGAACGAGTTAATCTACCGTTGCAATCGCTATGGAATCACCAGGACTTCAACAGAATTCAATCTCATCTTTGTGATGGGTCTTCGAAAAGAATGGAGAAGCGTGAGTATGATGGTCAAGAATCAGCAAAGTTTTGATACGTCATCTCTCAATGATCTATACAATCAGTTGAAGACACACAAAAGTGAGGTTAATGAAATGGTTGAGGAATCGAAGCTGAGTTTGTGAGGTCCATTGGCACTTGTGTCCAAGATATCTGAGAAAGAAGCTGAAAAAGGTGATTCAGAGGAAGAAGAGGGATTCATTATGAATTCGGATGATGAGGCAATAGCATTTTACTCGAATAATCATGTTAAGAAGTTTTTCAAAAAGCCGTTCAATCCGAAGGCTAAGCATGCTGAGGTAAAAGGAAGTGCTGTGAGTAAAGCTGTTGTTGAGGAGAAAAAGAAGGTTGAGAAGAAAGATTCGAAGGTGTCTGAAGGGAAGAGTGAGAAGAAGATGAAAGGTGATGCTGGAATAGATTGTCATTATTGCAATGGAGCCAATCATCTTGCGAATGATTGTATGCTTCGAAAGAAGGATGAGAGGAAGAATAAAGTAAAAGATGAGGCTTATTACGTAGAGAGGCTTGAGGAGGTTCGTGCGAAAGCTAAGAATTTGTCTCTGGTCGCAAGGGGTGAACAGGAGGAAGATGGATCTTATCAAATCTGGTCATCTGATCAGACGATGAAGAAATGAGGAATCCAACACATGGAGCAATGTATGCGAAGATGGAGGAGGACTCAGATGAAGAGGAATTCGAAGTGAAAGGTAGATGCTTCGTATCCAAGGCAGCAGACAAATCTCCAATGACGACAAAGGTACGTAATATTCTCGAATCTTTTAATATTCCTACACATGCTTATGACTCTGAACTAATATCTTTTGATGAGACTGTTACTTATTTTGATTCAATTGTTGTGTCTGCTAGCAATGAGGCCAACAAGTTGTCCATGGAGTTATTAGAGACCAAAAAGCGATTAGACATGAAAATAAGTAAAGTTGATTGTTTAGAATTACATATAACGAATATTATGTGTGATAGGGATACTTCATCAAATGAAGTCAAACTTTTGCTAGCACAAAGAAACATACACTGTAATTCTGCTAAGAGACTATATGGCAAATTAACTGATTTACATCATTCATGTGAAATAATTAAAGAGCAACATAGAAAATTACTGCCTTTTCTAGCATACGAAAGAGCTAAGGTAGATAATGTTTCGTATGATTGTGAGAAGATAATAGCTGAATTTGACAAAGTTCCTGATGATAGATATAAATATGGAATTGTCAAAATTGATGAATGTCTTGATGCGAATGAATTAGTTAACATAATGAATGATACTTTGACTAAATCTGAACAAATCCAAATTTTGAAAAACACTGAGAATTCATCATCTGATTCTCAATCTAATTTTGCTGATATTGAAGATAATTCTGACAATATTAGTGAAATTAGTGATCTTGAGGATGTTGATTGTTCTTAGTTGTCTATTGTTAATCTTGCATCAATATCTAAAGGGAAAGAAAAAGTTAAGGACTTGATGGTTAAGATTGAAACTGATAAACCCTCAACTTCGAAAGTTTGTGATTTGGACTTCGTGGACATCAGAGATAGTCAAACTGATGATAGCGATGATGAAAATGAAGAGAAAATTTCGAAGAAAAAGAAATCTTCAAATGAAGACGAAATTCCTCGAATCGTGGTTGATCAAGTGTATGGTGTTCGAAAAAGTGATGAATGAACAAGGTGCTCACTTTCTTGAAACGAATACTGTAACATCCAGATCCCAGGTATTCTATGTTATTCATTTATTTTGAATTATGAGGAGGGACTCGACGAGTTGACGCCTAGACTCGTCGAATAGGATCACGATTTGCTGACTGGATTAATGAAGGGACTTGACGAGTCGATGGGTGGACTAGACGAGTCCGCGCTGTGGACAGAAACCCTAAATCTTTGGGCATGTGCCCTATTTAAGGGTCCTTATAGCCCTCAATTGCGGCTACCCGTCCAGAGAGAGAAACCGTAGAGAGCTTGAACGAGTGGTATAAGAGAGAGAGCCTTTTTGATCCTTATTAGTGTGATTTTGCAAAGAAGAAGGTGTTTCCAGCAAGAGGAGGTCAAGGGGATTGCTATTCTGTGGATTTCCAGCTTGGATATGCAACTTTGAGGTTGTAAATCGATCCCTTCTTCTGTTTAGTATGAGATCCTTGAATTTAGGGTTTTCTATACCCTTTTATTGGCTTGAAATGATGAGTATATTGTCCCTTTGAGTGTTAGACTCTGGAGCTGGACCTTCAGAGGTCCGAAGAGCCTTATCCAACCTGCTTTATGTTGTTCCATGGAAGAAATGATCTTAGGTTGCCTTTTTAGAGATGATTTCACCAAAAACAGCCCTATGTATGTTGCATGAGTCTAAAGGTCGGACCTTTACGTGATTATTGTAGATGGGGAGGGCAGATCTATAGATTAGAGAAGCGGATCTGACCTCAGAAGGTCATTTGAGTGTTGCCATGGACGCTACTCGCCGAGTTCATAAGTGTAATCGACGAGTCGAGTCGGGGTTGCCCCGCGATTCGCGACAGGTGTAACCCATCGAGTGAAGGGATGACTCGACGTGCCAAGTGAGGCTAGAAGGATTCTGAGGACCCGTATGGACTCGCCGAGTCGCCCATGTGCACTCGACGAGTCGGGTCAAAGTTTGATCGTTGACTTCAGTTGACCTTAGGGTTTTGGTCAAGCTGATTCAGGAGTGTTCAGGGAGGGGTAGGATGGCCTTTTACCCAATCTTTAGAGATAAGGCTATGAGCGGGTATTGATCAGGAATGTTATTCGTATGATAGGAGTAGGCTAGGTCGGGCCGTCAAGCACGAGAGTTTATCCGACTTCGTACGAGGTGAGTCTTCTCACTATATTGTACCTGGAGTGGTACCTATGTGTGACCGGAAGGTCTTATATGCTATGAGATGTATGTGTTGTATGCTGTTACATGATATAGATGTGTTATGTATGTTATGAATGCTAAGTACCGGAAGGTCATTATGATATGGACCGGAAGGTCAAGATGATATCGACCGGAAGGTCATTACGGGTAGGACTGGAAGGTCTACCAGGGTTGTGGGACGGAATTCCTCTTAGACACAGTGACCGGAAGGTCTTATAGCCTTGAGTGGCGTATGTGCGTATGTGGTATTTTGGGGAACTCACTAAGCATTTATGCTTACAGTTGTTGTGTTATGTGTTTCAGGTACTAGCGAGGATCGCGGGAAGGTGCCGGCATGATCCGTACACACTCATGGAGTTTATGTCTTCACATTCTGGGATATGTTTTGTTATGACAACATTGGATACATTATGTTTTGATATTACCTTATCAATGAAAGTATGTTTTAAAAATGAAAATTTGTTTTGGAAATTTATGTTGTTACAAGTTGGTATCAGAGCCTTGGTTTGAGGGATTTAGATGCACCTTCGGGTGTATTTGAACTCAAACTGAGGATTTGCGAAAGTTTTTCATAAAATAAACAATTTGAGAAAAAGTAAAAGAATTTGAGAAAAACAGAAGGAAGCAGTGTGTACGATCAGCCAGCGCTCGAATGGTGATTTCCCAAAATACCTTTACATTATCTGTTGTGAGTTATGTTATGATATCTTACGCATGCTAGAGTAGGCTAGGTATTCATATTAGGACTAGAGTGGCCTGATTTGTGATGCCTTAGCCTAGGAAGATTTCTGCTGCTATGAGATGCTTGAGAGTGAGTAGGTAGCAGTGAGGAGCTTATGAGAGGTCTACCGAAGGGTAGCCTATGCTAGCGAGATGTAGAGTACTTCTGATCTGGGATCCTAGGAGGAGGACTTGGGGTGAATACTGATGCGGTGTGGACGGTAGTATAGGGGCTGTACTATTGAAGACACCGGATCAGTGCGCAGTCCAAGTAAGAATCCTTAGGGAACTAGGGAACAAGTAGGGTTGAGTGATCGAGTGCGAGTATACTCGAGCGAGTCTCTGATATTTTATGTTTATATTTCAGAGACATCATGGTTGGGACACGCCACAGACCTGAGACGAGCGGCGTAAGTGACGAGGAGCTTCGTCAGATGATCCACAATGAGGTGGTTGCGGCTATCCGAGCCGAGATTCCGGGATGTTTGGGTCTATCAAGACCACATTGATTGAGACCTTTGATGAGCGGTACGTAGTGGTTACTGAGGTTGCGGCCGCTGCAGCTACTGCAGTTGTTGCTGCTGCTAGACCCCAGGGGGGTGACTCGATGTTGTTCCGGGAGTTCAGCAACACGAAGCCACCAGAGTTTGATGGGACGCAGGATCCGATTGCTGCGATGAGACGGATTTCTGATATTGAGGGACAAATCTACACCTGTTCGTGTCCGGAGCATTTGAGGGTTTGGTTTGCACTGAACCAGCTTCGCTTAGGAGCGAAGGACTGGTGGAAGTTTGTGACGGCGAACTTCACACTTGCAGAGAAGTCGGAGGTGACCTGGGAGAGGTTCACCATCATGTTCAGAGACGAGTACATTCCCCCGGTGGAAAGGGAACGGTTGGCACAAGAGTTTTTGTCCCCCAAGCAGGGGACGAAGTCAGTAACCGTGATCACACGGATGTTCCATGATAGGGCGTTGTTTTGCCCTAAGCATGTGTCGTCTGAGCAGGCACACATGAGTCGGTACTTGAGCATTTTGAGGAGGGATATCAGGGAGTTCGTGGCGAAATCATCATACCGGACATTTGCTGAGCTCCAGGCAAATGCCCGGAAGAGGGAGATTGAGCTGGAGACTCAGGCCCGGGAGGAGGCCGAGTCTCCGGGGAGGGACCGGCGGCCGGCACAGTCTCAGTCAGCAGCCAAGCAGGCAAAGCCCGCCGATTCGAGATCTGGAGGCCAGAAGGGCCGCACTTGTGCAAAGTGCGGCAAGGGACATGATGGGGTTTGTCGATCAGGTGCTTGCTACAAATGTGGCAAGGAGGGGGCACATAGCCAAGGATTGCCCTAAGGGGTTCATGGTTTGCTTTCATTGCAACCAAACCGGACACCGGAAGGCCGAGTGTCCGCAACTGCGGGGGACAGCACAGCGAGCACCGCAAGGATCTGCCCCTGCTGCCGTGCGAGCTACTGAGGTTCGACCGATGAAGGCCGAGGCACCGAAGGCTCGCGGGAGAGCCTTCCAGTTGACAGCGGAGGAGGTCCGCGCAGCGCCCGATGTCGTGGCTGGTAATTTTCTTGTGAGTTATGTACCTGCTTTGGTGTTATTTGACTCGGGTGCGAGTCGGTCATTTGTGTCGTTAGCGTTTAGTCAGCACATCAGTATCCAGAAGGAGGCGTTGAGTCGACCTCTATGAGTTTCCATCGCTGTCGAGCGAGCGGTGTATGCTACGGATGTGATTCGAGGATGTGTGCTCGAGATCTTCGGTGTTGAGTTCCCGATAGATCTAGTCCCGATTGCGATGGGGGATGTGTGTGTCATAGTGGGCATGGATTGGTTGAGCCGATTTGGGGCTGTTATAGACTGTGAGCGATAGTTGGTGACGATACGAGACCCTAGTGGGGGATTATTTACGGTTTATGGCGAGGGTACCCGTTCTGGGTCAGCATTTTGTTCGGCTTCTAGAGCGAGGCGGAGCCTACAGCAGGGCTGTAGCAGGTTGGTGGCTTATGTGATGGATTCACGGGTGGCCGCAGAGGGGCCGGGTTCGGTTAGTGGTGTGCCGATAGTGCGTGAGTTCCCGGATGTTTTCCCCGAGGAGTTGTCGGGTGTGCCTCCTGAGAGGCAAGTGGAGTTTCGCATCGATTTGGTTCCGGGAGCGGCGCCTATCGCCAAGGCGCCCTATCGCCTTGCGCCACCAGAGATGCAGGTGGTATCCTCATAGCTTCAGGAGCTGTTGGGAAAAGGATTTATCAGACCGAGTAGCTCACCTTGGGGAACGCCGATCCTTTTTGTCAAGAAAAAGGATGGTTCACACCGGATGTGCATTGATTACCGGGAGTTGAACAAGGTGACGGTCAAGAACCGTTATCCACTGCCGAGGATTGACGATCTGTTCGATCAGTTGCAGGGAGCATCTTGGTTCTCCAAGATAGATTTGAGGTCTGGATATCACCAGATGAGGGTGCGAGATGAGGATATCCAGAAGACGGCTATTAGGACTCGTTATGGGCACTACGAGTTTGTGGTGATTCCTTTTGGGCTCAGCAATGCACCGGCAGCGTTCATGGATCTCATGAACAGGGTGTGCAGACCGATGTTGGACAGGTCGGTAATTGTATTCATCGACAATATTCTGGTGTATTCGAGATCTAGAGAGCAGCATGAGGAGCATCTGAGATAGATTCTCGGAGTTTTGAGATCGGAGAGGCTCTATGCCAAATTCTCTAAGTTCGAGTTCTGGTTACGGGAGGTCCAGTTCTTGGGGCATCTCGTTAACCAGAATGAGATATTGGTCGATCCGGCCAAGATTGAGGCTGTGATGAGTTGGGAGGTGCCGAGATCACCCACCGAGATCAGGAGTTTTCTGGGGTTGGCCGGCTACTATCGGAGACTTATCAGGGATTTCTCCAAGATTTTCGTGCCTCTCACCAAGTTGACCCGGAAGGGCGTTGCTTTTTCGTAGGGTCCGGAGCAGCAGACCTCGTTTGAGACTCTTCGCCAGAGGTTGTGCGAAGCCCCGGTGTTATCCCTTCCAGAGGGAATGGAGGATTTTGTGGTGTACTGCGACGCATCGATATCGGGGTTAGGGCGGTGCTTATGCAGAGAGGGCATGTGATAGCGTATGCATCGAGGCAGCTGAGGACTCATGAGACGAGGTATCCCACCCACGATCTGGAGTTGGGGGCAGTGGTGTTCGCCCTCAAGATCTGGCGTCACTATATGTATGGGGTTCGGTGTACCATATACACGGACCACAAGAGTTTAAGTATTTGATGGATCAGCCCAACCTGAATATGTACCAGATGAGATGGTTGGATTTGGTAAAGGATTACGATTGTGAGATCCTGTACCACCCGGGCAAAGCTAATGTCGTGGATGATGCTCTGAGCCGTAGGGCAGAGAGTGCTCCGATTCGAGACACTTGTATGCGATTGACGGTGATGACTCCGGTGTTGGACACCATTCGGGAGGCCCAGGCAGAGGCCGTAATACCAGAGAACCGCAAGAGGGAGCGAGTGATCGGGCAGGTGTCTGAGTTCGTTACCGATAGCCGAGGGCTGATGACCTTTCAAGGTCGGATTTGGGTGTCGTATACAGGCGGGGCACGTACCATTCTGATGGAGGAGGCGCATAGATCGAGGTTCTCGATCCATTCGGAACCACTAAGATGTATTTGGATTTGAAGAAAGACTATTGGTGGCCCTGTATGAAGAGGGATGTTGCGTGGTTCGTTGAGAGGTGCTTGACCTGTCGTCGGGTTAAGGCCGAGCACCAGCGTCTGCATGGCAAATTGCAGCCACTTGAGGTTCCCCAGTGGAAGTGGGAACAGATTTCCATGGATTTTATCACCAAATTGTCAAGGTCCGCGAGGGGTGTCGATTCAATTTGGGTGATTGTTGACCGGCTGACGAAGAGTGCTCACTTCCTTGCTATCAGTGAGAGCACTTCCGCAGAGAGGCTGGCCGAGTTGTATGTGAGAGAGGTGGTATCACGTCATGGAGTACCGATCTCGATTGTCTCAGATCGAGATGTACGTTTCACTTCAAGGTTCTGGAAGAAGTTCCATGAGGAGTTGGGTACGAGGTTGCATTTCAGTACCGCCTACCACCCACAGACGGACGGACAAAGTGAGCGGACGATTCAGACGCTCGAGGACATGCTTCGAGCATATGTGTTGGACTTCGGAGGAAGTTGGGACACGTACTTGCCGTTGGCTGAGTTTTCCTATAACAACAGCCACCATTCGAGTATTGGTATGCCTCCCTTCGAGTTGCTGTACGGGAGGAGATGTCGGACTCCCATTTGCTGGGCAGAGGTAGGGCAGTGCGTGATGGGTAGCACTGAGATAGTGCTTCAGATGACTGAGCAGATACAATAGGTCAGGCAGAGGTTGTTGACAGCTCAGAGTCGCCAGAAGAGTTATGCGGATAGGCGACGATCCGAGCTTGAATTTCAGGTGGGAGACTTCGTACTCCTGAAGGTGTCTCCATGGAAAGGAGTGATCCGATTCAGGTAGAGGGGCAAGCTGGGGCCCCGGTACATTGGTCCGGTACATCCGGATTCCCAGGTATTCTATGTTATTCATTTATTTTGAGTTATGAGGAGGGACTCGACGATTTGACGCCTAGACTCGTCGAGTAGGATCGCGATTTGCTGACTGGATTAGTGAAGGGACTCGACGAGTCGATGGGTGGACTCGACGAGTCCGCGCTGTGGACAGAAACCCTAAATCTTTGGGCCTGTGCCCTATTTAAGGGTCCTATAGCCCTCAATTGCGGCTACCAGTCCAGAGAGAGAAACCCTAGAGAGCTTGAACGAGTGGTGTAAGAGAGAGAGTAAATCGATCCCTATTTAAGGGTCCTTAGTGTGATTTTGCAAATAAGAAGGTGTTTCTAGCAAGAGGAGGTCAAGGGGATTGCTATTCTGTGGATTTCCAGCTTGGATCTGCAACTTTGAGGTAGTAAATCGATCCCTTCTTCTGTTTAGTTTGAGATCCTTGAATTTAGGGTTTTCTATACCCTTTTATTGGCTTAAAATGATGAGTATATTGTCCCTTTGAGTGTTAGACTCTGGATCTGGACCTTTAGAGGTCCAAAGAGCCTTATCCAACCTGCTTTATGTTGTTCCATGGAAGAAATGATCTTAGGTTGCCTTTTTAGAGATGATTTCACCAAAGAGAGCCCTATGTGCGTTGCATGAGTGTAAAGGTCGGACCTTTCCGTGATTATTGTAGATGGGGAGGGCAGATCTATAGATTAGAGAAGCGGATCTGACCTCAGAAGGTCATTTGAGTGTTGCCATGGACGCTACTCGCCGAGTTCATAAGTGGACTCGACGAGTCAAGTCGGGGTTGCCCCGCGATTCACGACAGGTGTAACCTGTCGAGTGAAGGGATGACTCGACGTGCCAAGTGAGGCTAGAAGGATTCTGAGGACCCCCATGGACTCGCCGAGTCGCCCATGTGCACTCGACGAGTCGGGTCAAAGTTTGACCGTTGACTTCAGTTGACCTTAGGTTTTTGGTCAAGCTGATTCAGGAGAGTTCAGGGAGGGGTAGGATGGCCTTCTACCCAATCTTTAGAGATAAGGCTATGAGCGGGTATTGATCAGGAATGTTATTCGTATGATAGGAGGAGGCTAGGTCGGGACGTCAAGCACGAGAGTTTATCCGACTTCGTACGAGGTGAGTCTTCTCACTATACTGTACCTAGAGTGGTACCTATGTGTGACCGGAAGGTCTTATATGCTATGAGATGTATGTGATGTATGCTGTTATATGATATGGATGTGTTACGTATGTTATGAATGCTAAGGACCGGAAGGTCATTATGATATGGACCGGAAGGTCATTACGGGTAGAACCGGAAGGTCTACCAGGGTTGTGGGACGGAAGTCCTCTGAGACACAGTGAGCGGAAGGTCCTATAGCCTTGAGTGGGGTATGTGCGTATGTGGTATTTTGGGGAACTCACTAAGCATTTATGCTTACAGTTGTTGTGTTATGTGTTTCAGATACAAGCGAGGATCGCGGGAAGGCGTCGGCATGATCCGTACACACTCATGGAGTTTATGTCTTGAGATTCTGGGATATGTTTTGTTATGATAACATTGGATACATTATGTTTTGATATTACCTTATGAATAAAAGTATGTCTTAAAAATGAAAATTTGTTTTGGAAATTTAGGTTGTTACAAATACTCTGGTTTATCCAAATTTCAAGTATACAGATGATGTCATTTTTCCAAATCAAGTATTCGTAACTACTGGAAATGTTGAGAATATCAAACCAGAATTAAAGAAGTTAGTTGAAGAAGATAATTTGAAAACAACTGATGAAGGTTTCTTCGCAAATCAAAGCACAGTTGAAAACAACCTAACAAGGAATTTGTACGTTTTTCAACGTCAAAAACCACAAAGAAAATGGGTTGAAAAATCAAAAGTTGAAAAAGAGATTTCAAAACCAGTTGTAGTGGAAAATGAAAATGTTGTCAAACTAAACTCCAAGGAATTCAAAGATCAAATTGACAAATTTTCGAAAGAAAATAACATTTCAAAAAGACAAGCTAGGAAGAAAATATTTTGGCAGACTATTGAGTCTCAAAAGATGTCAGATGAAACGACAAAAACTGATTCAACAACTTTTTCAGACAAGAAGAAAAAACCCGCTCAAACAAATAAATATGTGTCTGAATCACATTCACTCAAAAATGTTTTCAAAGCTAAAAATTTATCTTTTTCAATAGATAAACAAACTTCATCTCAATCAAATTATTCAAGGTCTAAAGTGAATAAACAACCAAAGTTTTCAAAAGTTTCAAAAACTACTAATTCAAGGAAATTTTCAAATGAATCAAATCCACCACAAATATTCTCTCAACGTCAACATTTTAAATTGACTGTTGATACATCTTATGCTCAATCTTTTCTAACAAAACCAAAAGTTGATTTCATTCCTCAAAAGCCAAATTTTCCTAATCACACGAAGAAACAAAATTTGAAAATTTCACATGAAAAAGGGATAACTTCAAGGAAGAATATTGATTATTGGCTTGAAGGCAAAGGAAAAATGTATCAGTCGAGTACATTTTCAAAGGATCAAATTCACGAAGCCTATGAGAACTATGTGAATACTTCATCAAACGGAAGTTCATCTTCTAAGGATTCGAACATATCAGTCAAAGCATGGAAACAAGTAGTGAAAGCAAAGAATGTACAATCACAAACTCAGAATACGAAGGGTAATATCAGTGAACATCCAAAACCATCAAAATCTTATGTTTCGGTTCCTTTAAATGATGATGTGAACTTAATTGATAGTCTCAAAACCAAAGTTTGTGATTGGGTTAAAAGTAATTCATTACATTCAACATTGAAATCTAATTTCCAAGGACCCAAAAAGTCTTGGGTACCTAAATTTTTTCACTGATTGCAGGTACTATGTGACGAGCAATACGATAACAATTGGTATATTGATAGTGGTTGCTCTCGTCACATGACTGGGAAAAAGGAGAATTTACGAGATTTTTGAAGCCTAAAGAATGTTGGAGTTGTGAAATTTGGTAACAATCAAAAATGCCAAGTCAAAGGATATAGGAAGATCACGAACGGACAATTCACAGCCAATCGTGTTGCTTATGTTGAAGGTCTTCAACATAACTTGATAAGTGTTTCACAACTTGTTGTGGGCACTGGCAATCAAGTTCTTTTCAACGAAGAGGGAAGCATCATTTCGAATGTCAACACAAAAGAAGTTTTGCGAAAATCAAAAAGGAAAGGTGACATGTTCACTTTGGACATCAATCCGATAATAGGCAAACCTGCTGTATGTCTTCTTTCGAAAGCTTCATCAGACATAAGTTGGCTTTGGCATCGAAGACTTTCACATCTCAACTTTCGAAACATCAACAAACTTGTTGTACAAGATCTGGTAAGAGGTTTACCTGTACTTAAATTTGATAATGATTCTTTATGTGCAGCGTGTGAAGTTGGCAAGCAACATAAACAAGGTCATCCGATAACGATAGATTCGAAAATTGTCAAAGCACTGGAGTTCTTACATTTTGATTTGTGTGGTCCATCGACAGTTTCAACAGTCAACAAGAAACGGTACATTTTAGTAGTTGTTGCAATGCAGTCTGAGGTGTCTGAATTTCAACGAAACAAGGTTTGGAGATTAATTCCTAAACCTGAAAATGTTTCGATTGTCGGGTTAAAATGGATTTTCAAAAACAAAACCGACAAAGATGGAAATATCATTCGAAACAAAGCCAGACTTGTTGTTAAAGGATATTCACAACAAGAAGGAATTGACTATGAAGAAACTTTTGCCCCTGTCGCAAGACTCGAGGCTGTTCGTATATTTCTGGCTTTTGCAGCTCACAAAGAATTTGATGTTTATCAAATGGACGTGAAGTGTGCATTTTTAAATGGAGAGCTTGAAGAAACAGTTTACATGGAACAACCCCCAGGTTTTATTAACGAAGAACATCCTGATCATGTTTATATTTTAGATAAGGCAGTTTATGGATTAAAACAAGCACCACGAGCATGGTATGCAACTCTTACTTCATTTTTGAAGCAATCTAAATTTAAACAAGGATCTGTTGACCCTACATTATTTCGAAAGAAATTTGGGAATCATCTAATGCTTGTTCAAATTTATGTTGATGATATTATATTTGGTTCAACTGACCCTGCCTTGTCTAGAGAATTTGAAGATCTGATGAAAAGTAAGTTCGAAATGAGCATGATGGGAAAATCAATAATTTTCTTGGACTGAATATTCGTCAAAGCAGAGAAGGCATTTTTATTAATCAAGAAAAATATACGAAGAATCTGCTAGTGAAGTTTGGATTGACAAATAGCACAAAGTTACGAGTTCCTATGGCAACTGGCATAAAGTTAACACCTTCATTAGATAAACCTACAGTTGACCTAACTCTTTACAGAAGCATGATTGGTTCATTAGTTTATCTTACAGCTAGTAGACCTGATATCATGTTCTCTGTGTGTAATTGTGCTAGGTATCAGTCAAATCCACGAGAACCACATCTCACTGCTGTGAAGAATATCTTTCGTTATCTTAAGGGAACAATTTAGTTAGGATTGTGGTATCATTCGAAAATTGGGTTCCTTATACAAGCTTATTTAGATGCAGACTTGGGTGGTTGTAATCTTGATAGAAAAAGCACAAGTGGCGGATGTCAATTTCTCGATGGCAAATTGGTGAGCTGGCAGTCGAAAAAGCAAACATGTGTATCAATTTCAACGGCTGAAGCAGAATATGTGGCTGCTGCTTCTTGCACATAATATGAAAAAGATTCCATTATATTGTGATTCTCAAAGTGCAATAATAATTTGTCATAATCCTGTGCAGCATTCGAAGACTAAACATATAGCTCTTCATTATCATTTCATCAAGATTCACGTGGATGATGGAAATATTGAAGTGCATTTCGTGAAAACAACTGATCAGTTAGCTGATATTTTCACGAAACCTTTAGATAAAAAATCTTTTGTAAAAATTTTAGAAGGACTTGGAATGATTGATGGAAATTATGTTCCATGCGAAAAAGAAGAATGATGGTTGACCAGGAATGATTCAGAGGCACTGAATAGAAGACAAAGCAATGTCATTCAGCGTTCAGAGGTTACTGTTTCGTAGATTTATTATTTTTCAAGGGTCGATAAAATCAATAATACAAAAAGATTTATTATTTCGTTTGTCACTTATTTTCGAAAAATCAAAAATACAAAAAGATTTTTGTTGGTTTCGTCATTTAATTTTCGAAAAATCAATAATACAAAAAGATTTTCGTTTGTTTTGTCATTTAATTTTCGAAAAATTAAAAATCCAAAAAGATTTTCCATTGTTTTGTCATTTTATTTTCGAAAATTTCAAAATTCCACAAATATTTTCATTTGTTCTGTCTTTATTTTCGAAAAATAAAAAACTTCAAAAAGATTGTCTCTTAATTTCGTTCTTTATTTTCGAAAAATCAAAACAACAAAAATATTTTTTTTATTTCTTTTTAGTACTTTGTTGCAGATATTCATGATGCTACACAGTGGATAATGCTTGCAGTTCTAGGGTCAGGTAAATCTATCATACGAATCTTTAAATTTTTGAATATTTTGAACTAGTTAAGTTGTCCCTAGAAGCATGTTGCAGCATGCTGTCCAAAGCCTCCATTGATTCAATGTGTGTGTACGAAAGCCTTAATGAAATATTTCATACGAAAATTTCTTCCCAATCAGGCTTGTATTCACATTAGTCTCCTGAGCTACCTGACTCTTCTCATAATGAGTTAAGAGTTTACTGTTTTGTCCCAATATAACAGAGGTATATTTCGTGTCTTTCATCCATCTTTTTCATCCAAAAAGTTCTTACCCGATCACACACGACGACATATGTCCGAGAGGTCTCTGATCCCACCAATCGAGACTTAGACATATCAAAAATCTGTGTTCATGATCCGACATCATGAGACCGTGGTGAAAGTCAAACACAATTTTCTAAACATTTAAGGAATTGACGGGGAACTATGTTCCAGATTTTCACGAAACCTTTGTTTATGTATCCAAATTCGAAACTCCAAATCATATTCATTTCATATGAGTGGTCTTGATCAAACATTCGAAACCCATAATGTTTGTTACCCAACGAGATCCAGCACAAATTTTTCCATGAATATGATTTCCGTGTGAGTTTCATTCGAAATCCAAAGTCACTTAAAAATTTTCAAAGGAAACTTGTCACTGACTACACTGGTCAAACAAGTAATTTCTGTTACAATTTATCACCATATGTTTAGGATGATATGTAACGAAATTTTTATAGCTACCCATGAAACCTTATAAAAGAAGCCCTTCGATACTTCTCTTCAAGTATTCGATTGTATTTCACGAGAACATACACAACTTGTTGATCATCTCTCTTGGTGATTAACGAAGCAATCTTTGCCCGGGGTTTTATCTGCCTTCGTGTCAAATTGATATCTTGACATCACAGTATCCCAAATTTTTCTTATTATTGCTTCTTGTCTAAATTCTTTGGAACACTGCACTCACAAAATCCTTAAGGTTCTGAGTAATACCAACTCAGGCTGATGATTTCAAACATCTGGCATATGACTTCGCTTTTCATCACAAAAGTGAAAGAGCCTTTCCTGAATCCGAAGGATGCTGATGGTTACTATTCCTTGATGAGACACGAACAGACTGTGGGAGGAGACGTTTCCTTGTTTGAAGGAGATGTGACAGTTACTTTTTGACACCTGGAAATTTTTTGGCAGAATGCTGCGACTTTTAAGGTGCCTCGTCGGATATCATTAATTGCACATCCCGCTTCAAATTCAAATTCTAGGGTTACATATAAAAGGGGATTCAAGGGGCTATTCTCAGTTTACGTGTTCAAAGGAAAAAATCCCAATTCTCTCTGATCTTCAAAGCTTTCAAACCCTAACAATGGCGACTTTTGTTCATGTCGATGCTGACCCTTCTCAAACCACTGAAGATGTGACTTCATTACCGATTATGAATATTCACGAAACTAACTATCAATTGGATGCCGATGTTTCTCAATACCCTGAAGAATTGAAGATGTTAGTTGTTGCTTTAAGGAGTTCTGTTCTGTCAAAGGCTATGTTCAGTTGGTTTTCAGTTCCGATGTCATGGCTTTCTCAAGCAGGATCAACGGCTACATACAACAAAGCTTTTGATGCCATTACTTTTAATTTGGTTAATGACAAAAAGGTTAGATTGTCCAAGAAACTCTTTTGCCAAATTCTTGAAATTCCAAATTCACCACCGTATGTTGATTTCTCATTCCCTCAAATTGTCCATATGTTCAATGAGATGGGTTAGCAACCACAACTAACTAAGATCAGAGAGTTTAAGAAATCTGGTCTTCCTAGTATCTGGAATTTTCTATTTGGTATTTTTCTGAGGTGTTTAACTGGTAGAACTGTTGGTCTCGATAAAGGACGAATGGAGGTATATGTCATGGTTGCTGGGCTATGCTATGACCTTCAAGTGGATTATTCTACACAGTTATGGAAGGAATTTCAAAAGAGTGTCGAACACACGGATGCTCTTCATGGTATTTCATGTGCGAGGTACTGGAGCTTGATTCTACAATATTTCTACAACAAGGAGGGGATTTTGGTACCCAATGATGAAGAAAAAGCTGTTTTTCAGACATACCACTGTCCGAAGGATGTCACAGATAAAGTTGAATATTTTCCCTTTGTGGCTCGTATTCCTGATGCTATGCTAAAACGAGTTGATCCTACGAATTCAGTGTTGGTGGCTTATTTGAAAAACATTGACTCTACTGTAGAAACTGGGAAATTATTGCCAAGAGAAGAGAAGAAATCCAAGCGTTCGAAGAAGAATGAACCTGGTTCTTCTGAAACGAAAGTCCAGGAATTGAAATTTACGAAATCTTCAAAGAATAAGCCAATTACAGTTAAAGAGCTAGTGGTACACGAAGTGTTTGTTGCTGAGACTAAATCGATTGAGCTTGTTGTTGAACATACTCAAGAAAAAGTGGTCATTCCTTCGAAGACTGGTATTTTTCGAAGAATCAAAATGAAGTCTAAGAATATACGCAAGTCTCCAACGCCTAAAGTTGTACGAAAACCTCAGGTTACTCATCAAGGTGTCTTAATTCGTCAAGTACCAACACCTGTTTCTCCATCGTCAAAGAAACGAAGGGATGAGGATATGGCCAAACATCTTTCACATAAGAAGAAGAAGAAGAATACACGAAAGCTTATGCTCTCCACTAAATGTACAGAAGATGAAGATGAACAAATTCCTGAAACACCAGAAGTAACTCTTCAGAAAGAAAGTTCAACTCCTGAGCAGACAATAGTCATACCACCCGAAGATTCGGTTGCCAAATCAGTTTCTGAGGAGGTACGAACTTCAGGCATCACTGCAAACGTATCTGATACGGATGCAAATGTCAATATGGGTGAAGGTGATTCGAAGAAAGAAAATCAAGGTCATCCTACTTCTATTGCCTTCCAAAATATTGTTTCTTTACCTCCACAAATCACTCCGATTACTTCAACCATTGATTCACCTACATTCGAAAATATTATCAATCAACCCTTTACTTCCATTTTTTCTTCTCAATCTACTGATCCACCCAAAATTAATTCGCCTGTTCAAGAAACCATTCGTATGGAAACAGAAACTGACAACGAGGGTTTTGGAGGTATGTTTGATGAATTAGAATTTGATGATGAAGAAAAAGATTTTCCAGATCATATGCTGATGACGATGAAGCTAAAAAAATTTTGAATATGAAGTTGAAATCCATAATTCAATCTCAAGCTGATCTGGGGGTGGTTCGTCGGTTTTAAGTTTGGAAGTTGATACGATGTTGCAAATGTTCGAAGCCAAGATAGTGAGTAAAGTCTCTGGGATGGTTAGAGACTCGGAGTCGAGAATTTTGGAGAAGGTTGATCATATTGATCAAAACAATGAGCTACGAATAAATTCTCAAAATTCGAAGTTTATAGGAGATTTGAAAGAATTGAAGACAGTTGCAAAGGAAAGACATGTTCTCTTTGTTCAGGATGTTAAGAAAGTCAGGGAGGATGTTAATTTGCAGATTCATGAACTTCACGAAGTTATGCAAAAGTAGATTGCTAGTGTTCAACAGGATTTTGCGTCTCTGGGTCAGAAGATTGACATTATTTGTGATGTTGTCACGAAATTGGTCAAATTGTACGAAAGTATGAGTCCTCACCTTACTCAACTTTCTACAATGGAAAGTAAAAACTTTGTGGAAGTGATTACGTTGCTGAAGGAGTTAAAAGATCTATCTGTCAAGCCAGTTTCGTCTTCTCTGATTACTCCAGAATTCTTATCCCAGAAATTCACCCAATTCGAAGCCATTCTACACAAGAAACTGGCCCCTCTTTCTCGTATATCAAGCCTTCTACCAACAACAGATGGCCTACCTATTTTTACAGGGGTACAAGGGGGAGAAAGAAAAGTTGAAGATACGAAGGCTGGTGGTCAAGATGCGAAGGTTGTGGGAAAGGTATTTTCTTCGAAGATCCCATAAACGAAGCCAATTGTAGCATCTGTTGGGCCGGTTACTTCAACAGTTGTAGCAACTATGCGAATTACAAGACAAATTTCGAAAGGAATTGTGATTGGTAAATCTTCTGATACTAGTGGAAGTGGTTCGAAAACAAAAGAGGTAATAGATAATTCAGCTTTGAAAGATAAAGGGAAAACGATAGTTGTGGAAAATTCGAAAGAAGAAAAGAAAGCTAAAGCAGAAGCTGAAATTGAAAGGCTAAGGTTGATTCAAAGCATAATGACTCAACGTGCGAGTGATCCTAAGGGTATGGACAAAGGTGATCCGTCCAAACACTACAATTACGAAACAATTGAAGCCAAGGTTGCATATAATCATATGTATTCGTTTGAGAAGAAACCAAAGCAGTGTTACATGGTTACGAATACTGATACAAGTCAACTTGACTTTCCAATGAATGAGATGATGTTCATCATGCCACAATTTAAAGCAGAAGGAAATTTCAAAGAAAAGGATGATGGTACTCACATGAAAATTAGATTTCATGCTGTTCTTGCAAAAGCCCCTGAGGAAGTTTGGTCTTTGGTCAAGATCAAGAAAGTTATCAGTATGAAAAAGGATGCGCTGTTCGAAAACACAGTCCAAAATATCAAGTACGTGGTGGCCAAGGCAAATCGAAGCATTTGCGAATTTACAATTGCAGATTTTCCATTAATGAACTTGTATGATCTTATACAAGTTGCATTAATTCTGAAAGACAAATCTTTTTCATATCTTCAAAACACTGAACCTGATGAATTTAAGCTTGGGGTTGCTCACATCAAGATTTTCATCGAAAATTATTATGAGTGCTTGGCTCTAACTGATGTGGAGTGCTACAGCTAAAGGTATGGAAATAAAAGCTCCAATGGCACCTACGAAGACTCAAGCAGAATTGAAAAAGTATGCTGATGGTGAAATCTGCTTGAAGCCTTTTGGGTTAGTCTTCGCAGGAAAGGACAAGGCTGGAAAAGCAAAACGTTTCTTATTCGAAGCATGCGAAGTGGAGAGATATTCAACGTCTCAATATACAAACTAAATTGTTCGTAGAATCATTGTAAGAAGAACAATGAAGGATATAAGAAAGAGCTAAAGAAGATAATTTCCTGGTACACGGAAATTCGAAGAGTGATGTTGTATTCCATCCAGCTTCTTACAAATTAAGAAGTTCGACTATGATTACAAAGGGGGAGATTGTAAGGGTCAAAAATGTTGTAAGTAGTCGAAGTATATTTTGCACTCTTCGAATGTTTTGCAATCTATTTTACTAAGGCGCTTTTATTCGAAGCTTAAGTGTCTATGCCTTAGTATATTTTTTGTACGCTTTCTGATTCCTATAAATAGAGATATTTACTAGAGTTAGATAAGAGTTTTCACAGACCTGTCTTTGTACTCTGTAAACATTCGAAAGCGTAATAGAGCTGAAACAAGATCATATTTACATCTGTTTTTCAGTCTCGCATTCTGACTTCAATTTTAACTCAGATTCATTTTATACTCGATTCTTTGATTCATCACTCACATCTACTCGATGAGTTGGGCCTCCAACGTGTCGAGTCCCAGAGTAAAAATGCAAAAACTTAAATTAAAGTACGAACTGGGAACTGGGCATTACAAATCTCCCCCACTTATTCTAGACTTCATCCTCGAATTTTGCTGCTGCATCCGAGAAAAGCTCGGGGTAATGCTCCCTCATATCGTCCTCCGGCTCCCAAGTCCATTATGACCCCTTGCGGTGTTGCCACCGCACCTTTACCAACTCCACCCTCTTGTTCCTCAGATCCTTCGACTTCCTGTCAAGGATAGCTACTGGTCACTCAATGTAGTTTAGGTTGTCATCAACCTGAATATCCTCAAGGGGTACTACTGCTGAATCGTCCACTAAGCACTTCCGCAACTGAGAAACATGGAAAATGTTGTGGATCTGGCTGAGCACTGTTGGAAGGTCCAACCGGTAAGCAACTCGACCCACCCGGGCCAAAACCCTAAACGGACCGATGTACCTGGGGCCCAGCTTTCCCCGCTTCCTGAACCGGGTGACACCTTTCCAAGGTGACACCTTTAGGAGGACCATGTCGCCCACTTAGAACTCCAAATCTCAACGCCTCTTGTCGGTGTAGCTCTTCTGCCAACTCTTAGCAGTCTAGAGCTTGCTCTGGACCTGATGAATTCTCTCAGTAGTCTTGAGTACCACCTCGGTACTCCCCATGAATCTCTGACCGACCTCACCCCAACATATTGGGGTCCTACACTTCCTCCCGTAGAGCATCTCAAAGGGAGGTCGGTCTATGCTGGCGTGGTAACTGTTGTTATACGAAAATTCCACTAACTAAAGATACGTATCCCAACTGCCACCGAAATCCAAAACAAATGCACGAAGCATCTCCTGGAGAGTCTGTATCGTCCTCTCACTCTGTCCATCCGTCTGGGGGTGCAAAGAGGTGCTGAAATGGAGACGAGTACCCATCTCATCGTGAAACCGCTTCCAAAATTTGGAAGTAAAACGGACAACTCGGTCTGACACCACCGAGACAGGCACCCCATGCCGTGCCAGTACCTCACGCACGTAAATCTCGACCAGCTTCTCGGCAAATATACTCTCCTGGATCGGGATAAAATGAGCACTCTTGGTCAACCGATCCACGATGACCCATATCGAATCAACTCCACGTGAAGTCCTGGGAGGCTTCGTAATGAAATCCATGGTGATATCTACCATTTCCACATGGGAACATCTAGCGGCTGCATCTTGCCCTGTGGCCTCTGGTGCTCGGCCTTGACCTTCCTGCAGGTCAAGCACCACTCTACATACCATGCTACGTGTCGCATCATGCAGGCCCACCAGTAATCAGGATGAAGATCCCGATACATCGTCGTCGCCCCGGGATGGATAGAGAACCTCGACTTATGGGCCTCATCCATCAGAATCTGTCGTACTCCACACCAGTACGGAACCCAGACCCTCCCGTGTAGGGTCAACAACCCACGTCTATTATAGTCAAAAGAGGCCACCTGGCCTATGATCCGCTCACACTTCTGGCGCTCTTCCTTCATGCCCTCTTCCTGCGCATCTCAGATCTACTCCAGAAGTGGGGTAATCATTGTCATCCTCAGACAAATATCCCGTATCGGATCCGCTACCGCCTTGCGCCTCAGGGTATCAGCCACCACATTGGCCTTGCCTGGGTGGTAAAGGATCTCACAATCATAATCCTTTACCACATCCAACCACCGAAGCTGTCTCACGTTCAGATTCGGATGATCCATGAGATACCTCAAACTCTTATGGTCCGTGTAGATGGTACAACGAACCCCATAGAGGTAATGCCGCCAAATCTTGACGGCGAAAACCACAACCCCCAACTCTAAATCATGCGTCGGATAGTTCGCCTCGTGAGGCTTTAACTGCCTTGAAGCGTAGGCGATGACATGCCCTCTCTGAATCAATACCGCGCCCAATCCTGAAATGGACGCATCGCAATATACCACAAAATACTCTACGCCCTCTGGCAGGGATAGAATCGGCGCCTCACACAACCTCTGTCTCAATGTCTCGAACGGCGCCTGCTGCTCAGGCCCCCAGCGATAGACCACAACCTTCTTTGTCAACCGCGTCAAGGGTACGGCTATCTTCGAGAAGTCCTGAATGAATCTTCGGTAATAGCCTGCCAATCCAAGGAAACTCCGAATCTCGGATGGAGACCTCAGAACCTCCCATCGCATCACGGCCTCTACTTTGGCCGGATCGACCTAAATCCCTTTCTGGTTGACAAGGTGTCCCAGAACCTGCACCTCGCGCAACCAGAACTCGCACTTGGAGAACTTGGCATACAAGATCTCCCTCCTCAGGGTATCAAACACCTCCCGCAAGTGCTCCTCATACTGCTCCTGCGACTTGGAGTAAACCAAGATGTGATCAATGAAAACTATCACAGACCGATCCAGCATCGGTCAGCATACGCGGTTCATGAGGTCCATGAACGCGGCAGGAGCGTTGGTGAGCCTGAAGGCCATCACCACGAACTCGTAGTGGCTATAGCGAGTCAGAAAAGCAGTCTTTTGTACATCTTCATCCCTGACCCTCATCTGATGGTAGCCCGAACGAAAATCTATCTTGGAAAACCAAGATTCTCCCTGTAGTTGGTCGAATAGATCATCAATCCTCGGGAGCGGGTAACGGTTCTTCACCGTTACCTTGTTCAGCTCCCGGTAATCTGTACACATCCGATGCGACCCATCCTTCTTCTTCACGAACAGAATCGGGGCTCCCCAGGGTGAACTGCTTGGTCTGATGAACCCCTTGTCTAACAGCTCCTGCAGCTGTGTAGAAAACTCCTGCATCTCGGGAAGAGCCAACCAATACGGTGCCTTGGCTATCGGAGCCGCACCAGGGACCAGGTCGATCCTAAACTCCACCTGTCTCTCCGGAGGTATCCCATGAAACTCCTCTGGGAACACATCCGGGTACTCTCGCACCACTGGCACATTACTCACAGTCTCCTTACCCTCCTCCCGGGTATCCATGACGTAGGCGACATATCTGGTGCACCCTTGTTGAAGGTAACGCCTAGCCCTCGCTGCTGAGCATAAAGTTGGTCCACGTTGTGGCCTCTCGCCCTGAATCACCTGCTCTCCCCCACTTGGGGTCCTGACACGTACCAACTGATGCGTGCAGTCCATCACTGCCCCATTAGGGCTCAACCAATCCATACCGATGATAATCTTGTTCCCACGCAATGGTATGGGAACCAAGTCTACCAGGTAGCGCTCCTCGAACAGCCTCAAAACACAATCTCTAAAAACCTCTGATGCTAGAATTGATCGATCATCAGCAATCTCGACCTCTAGAGGGCAATCCAACATGCACGAAGACTCAGGGAACCTCTTGCTAAGTGTAAGAGAGACAAATGATCGGGTAACACCCGAATCGAACAACACCTGAACTGGAATATCGTTCACATTGAACGATCCTAAACAAAACACATAACATGGCACATAAATATCATAAACAACATATAATAAGAGCTAGGGATAAGAAATCATACCCGTCACCGCATCGGGTGCGGTGCGTGCCTCCTCGGTAGTCAACTGGAAGGCTCGGCTCCTCACCACTGGAGCCTCTGACCTGCCTTGCCGGCCATCAATAATATACAGGGTTGCTGGAGCTGGCGCCACCACTGGCGCTGCTGCTGTCAATCTTGGGCAATCGGCCTTTTTGTGGCCCTTCTGATTGTAATGGAAGCAAATTAGGTCTGATGTCTGTAATGTGGGGGTAGGGGCAGTACAATTCCTACTAAAGTGCCCCGTCTTGCCGCACTTGTAGCAGCCCGATGATCCCAATCTACAAGCTCCCTCATGCGGCCTTCCGCATTTCCTGCAGCGGCTCTGGCCCGGCTGGCCCTTCGACCTAGTGTCGGATCCCTTGGGTTTCTTCGCCGAAACCCCATTAACCTGCTCCGTCTCTGCCTTCCTCTTCCTCAGGTGCTCTAAATCAATCTCCCTCTCCCTCGCCCTGGCAATCATGGAATCCAGGGTCGGGCATGCTGAGTAGCTGACATGCTCCCGAATATCAGCTCTCAAAATGTCATGATAGCGGGTCTTCCGCATCTCCTCATCTCCTGCATACTGAGGCACCAATAAGGCCCTCTCCCGAAACTTGGTGGTAATCTCCGTCACCGTCTTAATAGTCCGTCTCATGTCAATAAACTCCCTGGCCAGCTGCTGAAGCTCCACACCCGGCACAAACTCAGCCTTAAACCCAGTCACAAAATCAGACCAGGTCATAGCCTCAATTGCTGAGGCTCCCAAAGAATCACCAAATGATTCCCACCAATATCTAGCCATGTCCCTCAAACATCCTGCAGCGGACCAGACCTTCGACCCCCCAGGGCAAAAGCTCGTCAACTGGGCAGACTCCATGTCTACAATCCATCTCCTGGCAACAATGGGGTCCTTCACCCCGTGGAAGTCTGGCGTACCACATCCCCTGAAGTCCTTAAAGGACAGTGTGCGCGTCCTTGAATGGCTAGACGCCCAGTCACTCCTAAACACCCTGAGGTGATCCTCTATCAGCTCGATAATCCCTTCCTTGATCGACCCGAAAATCACTAGGGTCGACTCAAGGAAGCCTCTCGTGATCTCAGACGCGATGAACTCGTGTAGTCCCTCATCCACTGGCTCGGATCCCGAACCCGAACCTGATCCTGACCCAGATCCCCATCCTCCTGCTCCGTGATGCGTAATCACCACCATTCTTAAACAAAATACATAAATGCCAGGGTCAGACATAATCTCGAGATGTCTAACACACTCTACCAGTTCCCTGGTTCTATCTCCTCCCTCCTTGATTCGAGTACGGATCCTATGCTTTCAGTAGTACGGACCCATACTACCTTCCACATCTATTCGTACTTTCTTCAAGGATTTCTTCGACTTCACCAAGTCCCTTCTACTACTGTTGCACTCTATACTAATCTCATCCTAGGCTTACCCTAGGGTAACTCTTCCAACGCACTCTCAGTCATCAGCTGCATAAGAAATCCCTGCTACCTTTACCTATCTAGCTCGCGAATACCATTAGATATCACTCAGACCAGATAATTCTTCGAATGAAGGGCCCCACCCTACAACGGTTGGACTCAAACAAGAGCTGCGAAGTAGGGCTAGACCTAACCTTCTGAAATTATTTAGTCTTCCTAATATGTAACTTAACATATTCGTTTACTAGCTAACCAAAGATAACTACGACTCCTAAAAGCACGAAGCAAGAAAAATTCGGACATTGAGTAACCCAAATCAAGCATATCCTATCCAGACTATCATATGACTGACTAATCAGTTCTAGAATAAGCACATACAACAGGCACATAAGGCATCTTCCTAGATCCTTAGCTCCATTCTAGCATGCAGTTCTCATACATATACAGCAGGCATACAAGGCATCCTTCCTGGATCCTTAGCCCTAATCTAGCATGCAGTTCTCATAATCATATCATATCATAACATAATATGTATGGCTATCTTGGGGAAAAACTTACTTGAGCCCGGCCACTTGCACGCATCACACACCTTGTTCTTTTTCAAAGTTCCTTTTTCTCTTTCAAATTCTTTTCAAATTCCTAAAAATGATTTTTCTTTGGAAAATTTTCATACCAAGTCCTCAGTTTGAGTCCAGACACACCTGAGAGTGTTCCTAAATCCCTCAAACTAAGGTTCTGATACCAACTTGTAACATCCCAATTTTCAAGACCAAAATTTTTGTTTTTAATTAAGTAACTTATAAAACAGTTTACTGAAAAACATCTTAGATTAATATCATTTCATAAAACATAGTCACGTGTCTCAAACCATATCATAAAATAGTAATAATGTCAGAGTACAATCCCAAGAATCTCATAAGGCGGAAATCATGTGTGTGTGAGTGATGCGCTGCTACCGAGCCGACTCCTTCCCTTTCGATGAAGAGGTACCTCAAAAACAAAACTGAAAACCGTAAGCACAAAACTTAGTGAGTTTCCCCATCATACCACATACCATTCAACATACATACTTCCGGGCAATTCTGGGGTGTCCGACCTACCCTGCCAGACATTTCTGGGGTGCCCGACCTACCCATGTCAAGCAATTTCGGGGTGCTTGACCTACCCTTCCAGTCAATTCTGGGGTGCCCGACCTACCCTCAGGTCCTTACGACTGTGTCATGGGGACTATTCCCCCTACTGCTACTATCACATATCATCATATCATGCTAGCACATAAAACATATCAGGTAGTAGCAACTTAGATAATTCTCACAAAGACAATCATCTAACATACAACTCCTACTAGTGGCCTGGTATTATGGTCGTAGACCCACCGCTACTGGAATGTAACTCACCTCAATGTCGTGAAGTGTCTGAACTGCCCTCTACGTCGGGTTCAACTCCTCTCAACTCCTCAACTCCTACACATAAAAACCTTCGTTAATTACCGTTACATACTCCTAACCCTAATCAATAGTCAACTCAGGTCAATGGTCAAGGTTAAGGTCAACATCATGGTCAAAGTGAACTTTTGGTTCACTCAACTCGTCGAGTTCTATAACTCAGAGAATCTCAACTTCGCGAACTGACTCGTCGAGTTGCCCTCTAACTCGCCGAGTTTCTCCTTATGACAGAATTGAGACTTTCCATTTGAACTCGTCGAGTCCTTCCTTGGACTCGTCGAGTTCATCTTCATGTCAATCGGGACATTGCCTTGGACTCTCCGAGTTCATCCTTGAACTCGTCGAGTCCTTTGATCTTCAAGTCCATATTCACGATCATCTTGTTGAGTCCTCTTCTAGAATCAACCAGATTCCTCAGAAATAGAAAAGGTTGGGGAACCATTACCCGACTCGCCGAGTTCCATGAACAACTCGGCGAGTCCCCCAAAGTCCATGTCCATGCAGTCGATATCAGTTGAGATCATTGCATCCAAATTGTACATCTGACCTCTTAGGGTCGATATAACACGTAAAGTCACATACTTTATGTTCATGCATGGGTCTTCAAGCTCAAAAGGCCCAAAAATGAAGTCTACAAGATGCATGGGGCTCTCATGGCTGTAAAGTTGACACCTTTATGCCATGAGAACCCTCAAAGATTCAAGATCAGAAGTCATCATTCTACTATATACTCTTAAACCCGAAAGTGACTTAGAAATGCCCCAAATATGACAAGATTCAAGCCCTAAAGAAGATCTAACAAATGGGAAGTCAAGGTTGAAGCTTTTTACCTCAAACAAGCTAGAAATGCAACCAAGACTCTGGATCTACTACCTTTTTCTTGAACCTCCAAGCCTCTCCTTCTTTCTCCAAGCTTCAAATCACAAAAAATGGCACCAGAATAGCTCAAGAACACTCACAACTGATTAGGGTTTCGTGAATGGGGTCTGAGGGTGATGGAGGCTGGAGTGGAGGCCACTTAATGTGTTTAAATAGGGTGCAAATTCTCAAATTTAGGGTTTCATCCAGTCAGGTCTACTGGTCGAGTCGAGGCTTCCGACTCGGCGAGTAGACTCTTCCACCCGCGTCCCAAAACTCATATCTACTCGATGAGTTGGGCCTCCAACTCGTCGAGTCCCGAGTAAAAATGCAAAAACTTAAATTAAAATACGTACCGGGAACTGGGCATTACATAAGAGCCGACAAGGAGTTCACTAAGAAAGTACCTAATAGAGGTACAAACATATGAGCATAAAACAATCATAATCAATAAGATAAGAGATAGAAACATACGAGTCACAACATTTGTTGCTGCTCTGGCCTCCTCGGCAGTGAGCTGGAAAGCGCGACCTCGAGCCCTCGGGGGCTCCGCCCTGACCTGACTCCCATCAGCGATCCTCAATATAGCTGGCACGGGAGCCTGCTCCGTCTTGGCGGTGAGCAACGGACAGTTGACCTTCACATGGCCAACCTAATCACAATGATAGCAAATCCTCATACCCTGAACCGGGGCGGACTGGCGGCAGTCCCTCGCATAATACCCCTCCTAGACATATTTGTGGCACACACCCCTAGATCGACAAGCTCCGACATGAACCTTCCCATACTTGCCACAAGTGTGGCCTCGCTGACCTCCAGACCTACAATCGGCGGCTTTGAACCGTTTCGGCGCCGGCTGCGACTGTGTCGGGGCCTGCCTCTACTCTCTCAACTGAAACTCTATCTCAAGCTCACGTCGCCTGGCTGCCTCCTGTAACTCTAGAAAGGTATCACACCGCTGAGTAGAAATAAACCGTCTGATGTCCGTCTAGAGCATTCTCAGATAAGTTTCATCTGAGCCTGCTCTGAAGCAAACTCAGGGCAAATCTTCGCCCCCTCAGTAAACATCTGGGTGATCTCCGTCACCGACTCCGATCCCTGCCTCAGGTTTAAAAACTCATGTGCCAACCTCTCATGCTCAACCCTGGGGATGTAGCGAGTACGAAACATCTCTCTGAAGTGATCCCAAGATACCGCAACCCTTTTCTCATCAGAGTACGAACCCGTAAAAAGTCTCCACCAATCTTTCGCTCCAGACCTCAGAAGGTTCAGAGCACACCTAACCTTCTGGTCAGTCGGGCATGAACAAGTGAAGAAACACCCCTCCACATCAGATGGCCACCTCATGGCTATGATCCGGTCCTGGACAACATCGAAAATCGGGGGCTTCGTATTATCGAAGTCCCGATACTTAAAAACCCGCCCTGTCCTAACACCTGCAACCGTCACGGCTGCAGAGGCTGCAGCACCAGCCGTCTCAGCAATAGCTGCATAGCGATTATCAAAGAACTCCATCATCGCGGTCTTGATAGACCCGAACAACTCCGGAATCGGATCTTGGACTATGGCCACAACCTCCTCGTGGAGGATCCTCCTGATCCTGGCATCCAACTCATCTGATCTCATCTGACTGTCAGTCCTTGATGTCGACCCGGATTCGATCTTAGCTCGTCTCGTAGTCTCCATACTGAAAATACGCCAGGAAGATATCAGATAATCGTCATATCATATCGGGGAACCAACTCCCAATGAAGCCCTAGGGGTTGTGACTTACTCGCTATGTGCACGGGTCCTGTGCTTTCAGTAGTACGGGCCCATACTACCTTCAACACCTACTCGTTTTTGTATCAAGGATCATCACATCGCCCTAAAAAAACTCATAAGCATAGATGAACACTCGATCCTCACTCCCTAAAGGAAAAGCTAAACATCTCACGACTAGCCGGCTGACCCCACACGACTCATCCATGAAATTCACACCAACCCTGCAGCACTCGTGTATGCTAGCCATACATAACAGTAAACCTGGTAGACATTCGAATATCTGATCCTACCATAAGCCCTTCATCAAACAAGAACAGGTAATAAGGCCAGACCAAACATTCTCAGACTATAAGATCTTAGTTATATATAACCAAGATGCATACACTAAGCAACTACAGTAATGATGTCAATTCCATAAAAGAAAGGCCCTAGGCTATCAGGCATCATGTAATCAGGCAATTCTATCATGCAATTCCTGAAGATCCCTAGCCTATCACTGGCATGTTGTTCTAACATATCACAATATCAAATAATAGTATGGTATTTTGGGGTCTACTTACTGGCTCCGGCTGATCGTACACATCACATCCTCCTTTAGTATTTTGAAAACCGTTTGAAAATCATTTTGAAAATCTTTTCCTTAGTTTGAGACTGGATTCACATGACTGTTCCTCCAATTCACTAAAACAAAGGCACTAATACCAACTTGTAACATCCATAAAGTTTTGAAAATTTTAAAACTTTTACATAAGTCCAAAACCCATCATTGTGTACATATTGTTTTCAAAATAAGTTCGACATCAGAGAAATCCCAGAAATCATGAAACAAAGTATGAGGAGGTGCACGATCATGTCTTCGCCTTCCCGCGATCCTATGAGGTTCCTAAAACATAATCCAAATCTCTAAGCCCAAAGCTTAGCGAGTTTCCCCCCAAAATACCAATCACAATATAAAAACCAGAATAATATCACAAACAACATGCATTCAGAGCCTTCAGTTTGACTAGAACGCCCCACCGGCCTACAGTCTATCTGGTACGCTCACAGAACCTACAACATGACTGGTACGCCACCTAGGGCCTTTATCCTATCTGGAACATTCTCCGGGCCTTCGGACTGACTGGTACGTCCCACTGGCCTTCAGTCTATCCGGGACGCCCTGGGTCTGTTGGCCTTCAGCACAAAGCAGATCTTCCTCAACCCAACCACACATAACATGTCGACATATACATAACAATTAAACATTCAACCTGTCAATCAGACAAACAAATAGATCTTACAGATCACTAAGCATATAATCATCTTATTATCAGGATACAAATCTAACAGATCACTACAATACTCAATCACGCAATAATCAGGATAACATTCCAAAAGGGTCGTCCTTGGTTCCTTCGACCCAACAAGTACACTAAGGAACACTCACCTCACAAGTAGTGCTGAATCGATAAAATCCAACTCCAAAACACGGCTTCGGACTCAAATGCCTACAACCACCATGACCATTTCCATCAAAACCCCGAAATACCAAAAATTCCCTCAAAGTCCAACTTGGTCAACCATGGTCAAAGTCAAAGTTAACAGTCAAGGTCAACAGTCCATGTTGACCCAACTCGTCGAGTGCATCTACCAACTCGTCGAGTTCCTTCAGTATCCAGAGAACCGGGAAAACCCTAGCCAACTCGTCGAGCTTTTTCAGCTTAACACATTCAGTCTTTTTTCATCAAGTCTAACGTTGTAAAATGTAGATCTGATACCCAAGAGCTGGAAAACCACGTAAAGTTGCTAACTTTACGTCCATGCATATCACCAAGAGGCTCTAAAACTCAAAGAAGGCTTAATAAGGGACCTAAAGCATCAAGGGGGCTCGAACTTGATAAAGCTTGAAACTTTAAGTCCAATGAGGCCACAAAATGTCAAGATCTGAAGTGATAACTTCATTAAATGCTCAACCCCATGAACAATCCCAAAATTAGCCAAATATAACAATAAACTTCCAAGGAAGAGATCTAAGCAATAGATAAGCAAGTTTTTAACTTTTTACCTCAAAAGAGTAGCTAAACTCAAGGAAATTGTGGAGCTATACCTTTCCCTTAAAGCTAGGCACCACCAACTTCAAGATCTTACAAAAATGAGACCAAAAGAAGCAACTTTAAGCTCACACTCTCAACTTGTGGTAAGATACATGAATTCTAGGGTTTCTGGACAGAGGAGGCGATTAGGGAGGCCATCAATGAGACTTACGGCCTTTAAATAGGGTGCAACACCCTAAAAATTAAGGTTTCATATTCATCCACTAACTCGTCGAGTTTTCCTCTCCAACTCGTCGAGTTGGTCCAAAAAGATCCGTGACCCAAAAACTTTCAACAGGTCGAGTTGAGGCCATCAACTCGTCGAGTTTCAAGGAAAATTTGCCTTTTTAATAAAAAAAAACTCATACCTGGGAATCGGGATGTTACAACTCTCCCTCACTTAGACGGTGAACAAATCCGGATAATGCTCCCGCATCTCGGCCTCAGGCTCCCAGGTCCACTCGGATCCCTTCCGATGTTGCCACTGTACCTTTACTAAAGGTACCTCCTTGTTACGCAAAATCTTTACCTTCCTTTCCAGAACATCCACCGGCCTCTCAACATAGTTCAGGCGCTTATCAACCAGAATGTCATCTAATGATACCACTGCATCCTCGTCCGGTATGCACTTTCGCAACTGCGAAACGTGGAAAGTGCTACAAATCTGACTGAGCTCCTCCGAAAGATCCGGAATGGTCCGATATTTCGAGGGCCCAACTTCCCCCTCTTCCTGAAGCGAATCACACCCTTCCAAGGTGAGACCTTCAGCAACACCATGTCACCGACCTGAAACTTCAACTCAGATTGGCGTCGGTCGACATAGCTCTTCTGCCGACTGTGAGCAGTCTGCAATTTCTGCCTAATCTGCTGAAACATCTCTGTAGACTACAGAACCACCTCGGTCCAACCTATGAACCTGTGCCCAACCTCGCCCCAACAGACTGGGGTACGACACCTCCGTCCATACAACAGATCAAAAGGCGGAGCACCAATGCTGGAGTGAAAAATGTTGTTGTAGGAGAACTCTGCAAGAGGTTGGTAGGAGTCCCAGCTCCCACCAAAATCAACAACGCATTCTCGTAAGATATCATCGAGAGTCTGAATGGTCAGCTCGCTCTGGCTGTCGGTCTGCGGATGATAAGTTGTGCTGAAATGCAGCCTCGTGCCCAGTTCCTCATGGAACTTCTGCCAGAAACGGGAGGTGAACCGGACATCATGGTCTGAAACAATAGAGACCAGAACCCCATGGCGAGCAACGTTCTCGCGAATATACATATCGGCCAACTTCTCGGCCGACGAGCTCTCCCGAATTGCCAGAAAATGGGCACTCTTAGTCAATCGCTCCACGATGACCCAAATAGCATCAAAACCCTTCGCCTTCTTCGACAACTTAGTGATGACATTTATCGAAATCTGCTCCCATTTCCACATGGGAACCTCCAGAGGCTGCAGCTTGCCATGCGGCCTCTGATGCTCGGCCTTGACCATCCTGCAGGTGAAGCACCTCTCGACGTACCATGCGATCTCCCTCTTCATGCACGGCCACCAATAACTCAACCTCATATCCCGATACATCTTGGTGGCCCCCGGATGGATAGAAAAGCAAGACTTATGAGCCTCCTCCAACACAATCTGTCTGACCCCACCAGACACAGGAACCCAACCCGACCGTAACGGGTCAACAAACCACGACTGTCCGGCACAAATTTGGTGATCTCACCCCTGATCCTCTCAAACTTCCAATTCTCCTCTCGAACACCCTCAGTCTGAGCCTCCTAATCAAACCCACAAGTGGAGAATCCACAGATATCCTTATACATGACACCTCAACTGAAGGTCCAGTTGAATTGTGTCTCAGGGGAATCTGCCACCACGTTCGCCTTACCCGGATGGTAAAGCATATCGCAGTCATAAACCTTGACTATGTCCAGCCACATGTGTTGCCTCATGTTCAAGTTCGGCTGGTCCATAATATGCCTCAAACTCATGTGATTCATGTAGATAGTATAGCGGACCCCATAAAGGTAGTGTCTCCAAATCTTGAGGGTGAAAACCACCGCCCCCAACTCAAGATCATGCATGGGATATATCGTCTCATGCGGCTTCAGCTGCCACGAAGCACAAGCTATCACCCGTCCTCTCTGCATGAGGACTGCTCCCAAGTCAGTGATAGATGCATCACAGAAAACCACAAAATCCTCAACTCCCTTCGGGAGGGTCAAAACTGAGGCCTCGCAAAGTCTTTACCGAAGGGTCTCAAATGCGGACTATTGCTCAGGGCCCCACCAGAAATCCATCCCCTTCCTCTTCAGATGACTGAGGGGTACTACAATCTTGGAGAAGTCCTGAATAAATCTCCGGTACTACCCTACCAAACCCAGAAAACTCCTGATATCCGAGGGAGATTTCGTAACCTCCCACTGCATCACCGCATCGATTTTGGCCAGATCGACCAAAATCCCATCTTTGTTAACGAGGTGTCCAAGGAACTGAACCTCTCGGATCCAAAACTCGCACTTCGAGAACTTAGCATAAAGTCATTCTCGCCTCAAAACCCCCAGAAGCTCGCGAAGATGCTCCTCATGCTGCTCCCTTGTCACACCCCCAAACCCGAACGGCGGAAACGTCCGGGGGTGGGTGACTTCATGTCAAGTATCACAACACATGCATCATAGTAATCAAAGTACAACAACCATTGCATTAATAAAGTATAAGTTTTTACATAAGTGTTCAAACATCGTATATTTTACATCAAAAGTAGATATAGTAAAAGACAAAAGACGCAACACGACACTATGTTGTCTTCTCAAAAGTTCTGGAGGTGTACATGTCTTACTGTTTCCCTGAGAAGACAAGTAGTTTTAAAAAGGTGTCAACAATTTATTTGGTGAGTTCATAAGTATGTTTATAACTGAAATCTGTTTTCTAGTTCTTTGATAAAGTAATCATGTTTTCCCAGAAAATCCTATATTTTCTGTTGTAGTATAATATAAGTAAAACATGTGCAAGTTACTGTACTCTAATGTGGTAAATTGTAATTTAGTTCACTAGAAATTATAAAAAGTATATTTTATTTGTAGTGAAGTAGTATTCTACACTTATACTTGTAAAAGGTTGTATTATAGTTTCATTTTAATAAAACTATGTGAAGTTGTTTCCTTATTCATACACTAATCATTTTATTCAATACCAAATTGTGAGTTACTATAACCATACTAGATGACCTAAGATGGCCTGAACACGACGTTCTTTAGGTGTCGCAAAAGCTACAAAATTTGTCACCATAGGTTTGCCGACCTAGCTGTTGCAAGCAGCTTTGGTGCGGGATTGTCAGTCTCGTATAAGATCTATACACAAGTGTCATGCTCTCCCTCGAGGAGATTCTGGTTATAATTTCAGGACTTGGTTGGTACTTGGAAAAGTACGTGAAGATTGTCTCACAAATGCTATATTGATGATTACGTGTGAAATAATGAAAAGTTACTTAGGAATAAATACACTGTAAATAAGTTTCATAAACTATGTTTTCAGTAAAGTATTCTGTTTATTTTCTAAAAAATATCATCTACTTGTTTTCCGTTATGTACTCTGTTGATTTTCTGTTATGTATTATGGACCTTGAAACCAATGAATAAGTTCTCTAAACTATACCTATTATAGTAAACTTTTTGTAAAAACCTTTGTTAACTTTTTGTAAAAATTTGTAATACTGTTGTTCTACGAAATCTACTATGTGTACTTAAATAGTATTAAACAGATTGAAAACCATTTTATATTTATATAAATGTAATATTTATATAATTATGATTAATTATACATTCGATTAAATAATTTTACCCCAAGCCCACAACCAAACAAGGACAGGAAATGGGTTCAAATTACATATTCTAAATCTTCTGAATCCAAATTATATAATTTACACAGATATAAATATGCAATTTTCATAATTATAACAATTTAGAAACACTAAAAACATTAAAAACATTTTCGATATTAACACAATTTTTATTGTGTTTCACTTGTATCCGCCCCCCCCCCCCCCCCTAAAGCAGTTAAAAAATCATAAAAATGTAGGGGTATGAACTCACCTTTTGTGAGTGATTCGATTAAAGGTTCGATTTAGGATGTTTTTCCACAAGTTAGATTCTGAAGCAAAACGAATCCTATAAGCATTTCATGCAATATATATGTATACTTTTAGTGAATATAATCACAAATATGATAAGTAAATGGACTAATTTGTAAGTTTAACTTACAAATAAGAGTGTTAGAAGCAAGGATGGAAGGCTGCAAGGTGTTCACGGCCAGCCTGGGGGTTTTCGGCCCAAGAAGAACTTGGTGTTCTTGAGTTTACGGCCCAAGGATCTTGATGAATGAAGAATACTTGGAGATCCTAAGCAAGATCCTAAGAATATTAAAGGAAGAAGGATGATATTTGAGAGGGAATGAGGGTTTTTGGTTGAAGATCCAGAGAGAAAATGCTTGAGTTTTCGGCCAGAGGTGTAGAAGTGAGGATAAAATCAGTCCAACACACACACACACACACATATATATATATATATATATATATATATATATATATATATATATATATATATATATATATATATATATATATATATATATATATATATATATATATATATGGTAGGTTTCACGGTCCTAAGGGAGTTCGCGGCTGAGGCGAGTACACGGCCCGAAGTGAGTTCACGGCCTAAAGTGGGTTCACGGTTGCGAACCTCGTTTGCGGTCCATGCGAGGTTTGCGGTTCGGGCAAGGTTCTCGGTTTTTAAGCCTTACACTCCACACACTTCTAATTTAGCCATACTTCAAATAAAAAGGTTTTAAACAATTAAAGGTTGTTAAACCAACCTTAAAAAGAAAATCCAAACAATAACTTGGACCTTAATTGACCCAAGTTTGACTTTGGTTCACTTTTACAATATTGAAAATAATGGGATGTGCCATCCCTGGTCTTGGAATACACCAAGATATCATCAATGAACACAATAACTGAGCGATCGAGCATCGGCTTGCATACCCGATTCATCAAATCCATAAATACTTTCAACGCATTGTTGAACCCAAACGGCATCACCACGAACTCGTAATGCCCATAACGATTCCGGAACGCGGTCTTCTCCACGTCCTCCTCCCTCACCCAGACCTGATGGTACCCAGACCTCAGAGCTATCTTGTAGAACCAAGATGCTCCCTGTAACTGATCAAAGAGATCATCAATCTGTGGATGGGGATAACGGTTCTTCACCCTTAACTTGTTCAACTCCTAGTAATCAATGCACATCCGGTGTGAACCATCCTTCTTCTTGACGAATAAAATTGGCGCAACCCACGAAGAACTGCTCGGACGGATAAACTGCTTCCCTAGCAACTCCTGCAGCTGAGACAGCTCCTGCATCTCAGGCGGTGCGAATCGGTACGACGCCTTGGCAATAGGGGTAGCAACTGGAACAAGGTCGATCCTGAACTCGACCTGCCTCTCAAGAGGCACAACGGGTAACTCCTCCGGGAACACATCAACGAACTCTCTAACGAACGAAGCATCTGAAACTAAAACCTGATCCCTACCCCGCGTATCCACCATATACGCCAAATAACCCGCACACCCATGCTGAATATACTGCCAAGCCCTAGCTGCCGAACAAAATCCTAAACTCATCCTAGTGCCCTCTCCATAAATAACCAGCTCTTCTCCACTTGGGGTTCGAACCACCACACACTGACCCTCGCAGTCGATCATGGCACCAACACAACTCAGCCAGTCCATACCCGCAATCATGCAGACATCCCCCCATAGGAATAGGGATAAAATCAATCAGAAAGGATACCCTGATCTTTAAAACACAACCCAGATAAACCGAAGTAGCAGAAACCCCGTGTTCATTGGCGATAGAAACTCACAACGGACACTCCAACTCTCCTATGGGCAAAGAAAACTCCCTACTAAAGGACAGAGTGACAAAAGTCCAACTCGCACCCGATTCAAACAATACAAGAGTAGGCAAGGAGTTCACTAAGAACGTACCTAACAGAGCTACAAGCATATGAGCATAAAACAATCATAATCAATAAGATAAGAGATAGAAACATATCAGTCATAACATCTGGTGCTGCTCTGGCCTTCTCGGCAGTGAGCTGGAAAGCGCGACCTCGAGCCCTCGGGGGCTCCGCCCTCCCCTGACTCCCGTCAGTGATTCTCAATGTAGCTGGCGCGGGAGCCTGCGTCGGCTTGCGGCGAGCAACGGACAGTTGACCTTCACATGGCCAACCTGATCACAATGATAGCAAATACTCATACCCTAAACTGGGGCGGACTGGCGGCGGTACCTCACATAATGCCCCTCTTTGCCACATTTGTGGCACACGCCCCTAGATCGACAAGCTCCGGCATGAACCTTCCCGCACTTCCCACAAGTGCGGCCTCGCTGACCTCTAGACCTAGAATCGGCGAATTTGAACCGTTTCGACGCCGGTTGCGACTGTGTCAGGGCCTGCCTCTACTCTCTCAACTAAAACTCTATCTCAAGCTCACGCCACCTGGCGGCCTCCTGTAACTCCCTAGAGGAAAGGCTAAACGTCTCACGACTGGCTGGCTGACCCCACACGACTCATCCATGAAATTTCCACCAACCCTGCAGCACTTGTGTATGCTAGGCATACATAACACTGGACCCGATAGACATTCGAATACCTGATCCTACCCTAAGCCCTTCATCAAACAAGAACTGGAAATAAGGCTAGACCAAACATTCTCAGGCTATAAGATCTTATTTATATATAACCACGATGCATACACTAATCAACTATAGTAATGATGTCAATTCCATAAAAGAAAGGCCCTAGCCTATCAGGCATCATATAATCAGGAAATTCTATCATGCAATTCTTGAAGATCCCTCGCCTATCACTAGCATGTTGTTCTAACAAATCACAATATCAAATAATAGTATGGTATTTTGGGGTCTACTTACTGGCTTCGGCTGATCGTACACAACGCATCCTCCTTTAGCATTTTGAAAATCATTTTGAAAATCTTTTCCTTAGTTTGCGACTGGATTCACACGACTATTCCTCCAATTCACTCAAACCAAGGCTCTGATACCAACTTGTAACATCCATAAATTTTTCAAAATTTTAAAACTTTTACATAAGTCCAAAAACCATCATTGTGTACATATTGTTTTCAAAATAAGTTCGACATCAGAGAAATCCCAGAAATTATGAAACAAAATATAAGGAGGTGCACGATCACGCCTTCGCCTTCCCGCGATCCTCTGAGGTTCCTGAAACATAATCCAAAGTTGTAAGGCCGAAGCTTAGTGAGTTTCCCCTAAAATACCAATCACAATACAAAAACAAAAATAATATCACAAACAACATGCATTCAGAGCCTTCAGTCTCACTGGAACGCCCCACCGGCTTACAGCCTATCTGGTTCGCTCACAGAACCTACAACATGACTGGTACGCCACCTCGGGCCTTCAACCTATCTGGAACGTTCTCCGGGCCTTCGGACGGACTGGTACGCCCCGCCTTCAGTCTATCCGGGACGCCCTGGGTCTGTTGGTCTTCAGCACAAAGCAGGTCCGCCTCAACCCAACCACACATAACATGTCGACAGATACATAACAATTAAACATATAACCAGTCAATCACAAAAAAAAACAGATCTTACAGATCACTAAGCATAACATCATCCTATTAGCAGGATACAAATCTAACAAATCACTACAATACTCAATCATGCAGTAATCAGGATAACAATCAAAAAGTGTAGGCCTTGGTGTCTTCGACCCAAGAAGTACATTGAGGAACACTCACCTCACAAGTAGTGCTGAACCAGTTAAATCCAACTCCAAAACTCGGCTCCGGACTCAAATGCCTACAACCACCTTGACCATTCCTATCAAAACCCCCAAAATACCCAAAATTCCCTCAAAGTCCAACTTGGTCAACCATGGTCAAAGTCAAAGTTAACAGTCAAGGTCAACAGTGCATGTTGACCCGAATTGTCGAGTGCACCTACCAACTCGTCAAGTGTAACAACCTCTTATTTCATGTTAATAAAACTCTAGATTCCAAGCATATTCAAGTAAAACCTTGCCACCTATATTGTGGATATAGGAACACTAAATGCCTCGAGTGCATGTTCATTTAACTTATATACAAGTTTATGGGAAAAACCACGTTGAAGTTAGAGGGTATAAGCTTAATACTTAACATAGGATTGTTGGAGCATGGAAATGCTCTACAAATAATGAGTGATAGTTAGGTTGTATTTATTCCCTTTATTTGTATTTTAGGTGTATTTACTCTCCCTCATATATAAAGGGAGAGGTGGTCACTTTTTATGTAGTATTACTATTACACTTTTCTTTGTAATGCACACTTTTCTTAACATGTAATCCTAGAGAGAGAGAATTGGTCGGATCTCTCCCACCAAGGGAGAGTTTCTCTCTCCCACCATGATCTTCATGAATAATATTTTTTATCTCTCTTTTTTTTCTCATCTTCTAAGAATTACTCATCATGTTCTTCATATTTTCATATATTCATACACGATAAATCTCGAGATATTATTTCTTCCGCATCCACCGTTCGTATAAAAATGGGTCTCTACAATTGGTATCAGAGTCGTACCTTGAAGATCTCACGATTAGTTCAAAGGAACGACTCCCGTTCGGTGATTATCTTGTGATTTTTTCCGTGTTTCTGCAAGAAAAATTTTCGGGTTTCGTACCGGAATTTTTTTATGAAGTTCGTTCTTAGTTCTATTTTCTGGGTGATTCTTACTTAATAAAATAAATTGTTGCTGCTGCTGCTCATTCTATTTGTTGCTGGAAAAAGATGTTCTCAAAAGTTATTATTTTTTTGCTGTTGAAGAAATGAAGAAAAATGGAAGAAGAAATTATTTTTGTGGTCTCCAAATTGTTGAAGAATTTGCTCCAGGATCTCTTTTTCTTGGATGAGAAGACACAAAAATTATGAGCTTATTATTCTTGAAGATAGTGGAGAGAAGCACTTTATTTTGAAGATTTTTTTTTCTTCCCAGCAACTTTCAGCACTTTATTATGAGAAGACACCAATTATTTTTTTTACACCAATTATTTTTTTTAACACCAATTTTTGCCACAACCGAACCTTGGATTGTCACATTGGTTCATTTCATGCCGGTTATTATTGGAAGAATACTCCTACCGCAGTCGGACTTCATATTATTTTTTGTGATGCTTGCACCGCAACGGCGATTGATCAACAAAGTTGTTTCACATTCTTCACTTTATGGGATTTTATGACTTGTCGCTCTTGATTTTTGGTTGACAAATCATGTATCTTGAGAATGTGGACTTTATTCTCTATTGAAGACCACTTCAAGTGTTCCGGCACCGCAGTCTGGATATTTGGATATATTTTTGGCACAACAGATTATTCTCAGCACAACTTCAGCAACTATGTCACCCTCCTCCTCATGACAGCAAGAGTATCTCTTTTACTCTGTCTCGTTTCTTATCGAGACCCTTCATACATCTGGGGAGAGCTTCTCTTAGCTCTTGGTATCCGACGCTCTCCATCCGATGATTTGTTGGTTTTTGATATCCGGTCATTGGTTATCAAAAATAGGGAGAGAATATCATCCGGATTTGGTTATTATGATTGTTTGAGTTTGGATTTTTGAAGACTTCTGAAGACGATTATTTATTTAGTGATGCGATGTGGCACTTCTTTTTGGTCTTTACGGATCAAATTTTTGGCATTACTCGATGTTTTACGATTCAGATTATTTATTATTCGGACTCTACCACAGGATGATTTTGTGTTCGCATCCGGTTCAGATCTTATGGTTTCACGAGTTTGGATTTGTGATATGTTGAAGACGAAGATTATTTTGGCAATGTGACGTGGCACTTATTTTTGGTCCTTGGATCAAATTTTCGGCATGGCTGGAACATGTTTTTGGACTAACATTATTTTTATCCGGACTTCATTTTATGGATGCTTCACATTTTTAGCATGTTATTCTTTGAAGAATTTCGGTGTATTATGATTCGAGAACTCGAGATGTTTTTCAGACTTTTTGAAGCCGAAGTGTTTCTTTTATTGGATCTTCTACTTGCTCATGGTGACCTTCTTCTTCCGGTGATTATGACTGGTTTGAAGATTTGGATCTTATTTTTTCTGCTTCATTGGTTGTGCTTTGAAGCCGAAGACCTTCATTGTTAGAGATTCATGGCCAGTTTCAGACTTCACAGACACATTAGAGTTTCAGAGACATTTAAGCACTTGATTTCATTTTATTACCACACTTGCTAGTCGGATTACTGTATTATAGCCTTGTATCACTTATTAGATCTCTCATCATTTGTAAGCATTTAGGGAGAGAATGTTGGAGCATGGAAATGCACTACAAATAATGAGTGATAGTTGGGTTGTATTTATTCCCTTTATTTGTATTTTAGGTGTATTTACTCTCCCTCATATATAAAGGGAGAGGTGGTCACTTTTTATGTAGTATTACTATTACACTTTTCTTTGTAATGCACACTTTTCTTACCATGTAATCTTAGAGAGAGAGAATTGGTGGGATCTCTCCCACCAAGGGAGAGTTTCTCTCTCCCACCATGATCTTCATGAATAATATTTTTTATCTCTCTTTCTTTTCTCATCTTCTAAGAATTACTCATCATGTTCTTCATATTTTCATATATTCATACACGATAAATCTCGAGATATTATTTCTTCCGCATCCACCGTTCGTATAAAAATGGGTCTCTACAACGATAATACTAAAACAAATCAAACTTACACTAGTGTTAAATAAGGGGCTATACTTGAATTACTTAAAGGTTTATAAGGGGTTGAAATGTGTTTATAGTTTTGGGATTGCCCAAACCGTAAACACATGCTTTATGAAGGAAAAGCAAACCGTAAACACCCTAAAGGGTGTAAACCCAAACCGTGAACACCTTAAATGGTGAAAAGAAAATCCCAAAACACCCCTATACTTGTAGGCCTTAACCGTAAACCCTTTTCACCATGAATAGAATCCGAAAACTCAATTTCCTTTTGACTCAAGACCGTAAACACCCCTATATATATATATATATATATATATATATATATATATATATATATATATATATATATATATATATATATATATATATATATATATATATATATATATATATATATGTGTGTGTGTGTGTGTGTGTGTGCGTGTGTTTTGGGCGAGAACACTTTCATTTCACTCATTTTCATCTGTAAAAAACCCCCAAAATCCTCTCAATTTCCATCCGTGAACAACCCCATTTTCTCTCAATCTTCAAGAGTTTCAAATCTTCATATTTCCATCAAGAACATTCAAACCCACCTTCAAATCTTCATGTGATCTTCAAATCTTCATAATTTCTCAAGATCCAACCGTGAACTCATTATTCCAACCGTAAACCCATTTTTGCCAACCGTAAACACCTTGCAACCATTCCAAATAATTTCCAATTAATTTGTAAGTATTCCTTACATAATTAAATTATTATTTAACCTTCATTTAAATTAATATTCTTATTAGTTTAAATACGACATCGAATATAAATATTTTAGGATAACGTTATTTCGCACGTACGCTAGCCCGAGGATCGTCTCTACCGCTTCACTATCCCAGACTCGAACACGCAACAGAGGTGAGTTCACACCCCTACATTTTTAACGTTATTGATATTATTATTTTTTGGGGGGGGGGGGGGAATACAAGTAAAACACAAGTACTTTTGACTTTATTCAAACATTTTTAAGCAGTTTTAAAACCTTTGCAATTGTCTCAAACCGAGTATTCGCTATATTTCCTAAAAATATTTCATATATTTTTAACCGTTTTGTAATATGTCGAGCATAAAGGTATTTTCTTTCATACAATTAAATTGCAAATGTTTTCATTTCACTACGGAACATTATAGTTAAACTATAATCGGTATAGTTTGAAATTCTCTACACTAATTCGCTAAGTACAATACACGAAACAAAAACGTACAATCAAAACTATAATAGGTATAGTTTGGAAAACACTACTATAATACATTGATACAAGTATACACTATTAAAATAATTATTTAACTATAATTATTTTACACTACAAGGTACATTAATACAAGACAATACATACAATTTCTAATACAAGAGAACACTACAACACTATAACACTACACGTAAACTAGTTAATACAGGGTTGTGAGGCACTAATTCACTAGTATCCACCAGGGTACGGAACTAAATCCTATACAGTATAACCAGAGTCTCCTGGAGGGAGAGCGTGAGATTTGTGTATAGATCTATACGGGACTGACAATCTCACACCTGAACTGCTAGCTACTGTTAGGCCGGCAGGCCTGGGGTGACAAATGTCATAACTTTCAGACGCCTAAAGAACGTCGTAGAGGTCACTAGGTCATATCAAGCATGGTTATATGAAACTCACAACAGTATAACTACCACGTATGTTTACGGGATTAACATTACTTCAGTGGTTTTATTTTATTTAATAAAATTACAGTACTCTATTATACACTACCTTACACTACAGCTGGTGATTACCAGGCATTCATACTAAGGTTTTTATACCAACACTATTACAGTACACTACTTTCACTACAACAGGTGGTATCCAGGCATACAAACAAAGGTTTTCATATAAACACAGATATGATACATTGTTTTCTAATACATAGTACACTAATAAAGTATACATTAGAAGGAACATACATGACTACACTACATTCACTATAGAAAATATTGGATTTTCTGGAGAAACATACTAGTAATTTCAAAGTACAAAGACAAATTTTCCATCACTAAGACATACTTATGAACTCACCAACATAAATGTTGATACACTTTCAAAATCACTTGTATTCTCAGGGAATCAGTAGACAGGTACACTACAAGATTTTGAGAAGACGAAGCCTTATAGAGTCGTGTCTCTAATACTTATGTTATACCTTTTGATGTCATACAAACTATGTTATGAATAGATGTAAATACTATATCTTATCAATATAATGGTTGTGTTGGCTTTGATTACTATTATACAATTATTGTGATACTGTACATGACGTCCTCCACCCCCGAACGTTTCCGCCGTTCCGATTTGGGGGTGTGACATCGAGTTCCTTCAGTATCCAAAGAAGCGAGAAAAGCCTAGCCAACTCGTCGATTTGGTTAGACAACTCGTCGAGTTTTCCCAGCTTAACACATTTAGTCCTTTTTCATCAAGTCTAACGCTTTAAAATGTAGATCTGATACCCGAGCTAGAAAACCACGTAAAGTTGCTAACTTTACGTCCATGCATGTCACCAAGAGGCTCCAAAACTCAAAGAAGGCTTAATAAGGGACCTAAAGCATGAAGGGGGCCTAGAACTTGATAAAGCTTGAAACTTTAAGCCCAACGAGGCCACAAAACGTCCAGATCTGAAGTGATAACTTAATGAGATGCTCAACCCCATGAACAATCCCAAAATGAGCCAAATATGACAATAAACTTCCAAGGAAGAGATCTTAGCAATAGATAAGCAAGTTTTCGACTTTTTACCTCAAAAGAGTAGCTAAACTCAAGGAGATTCTAGATCTATAGCTTTCCGTTCAAGGTGGGCACCACCAACATCAAGCTCTTTCAAAAATGAGACCAAAAGAAGCAACTTTTAAGCTCACATACTCAACTTGGGATAAGATGCACGAATTCTAGGGTTTCTGGACAGATGAGCTGATTAGGGAGGCCATCAATGGGACTTAAGGCATTTAAATAGGGTGAAACATCCTATAAATTAGGGTTTCATATTCAGCCACCAACTCGTCGAGTTTTCCTCTCCAACTCGTCGAGTTGGTCCAAAAATATTTGTGGCCCAAAAACTTTCAACACGTCGAGTTGAGGCCATAAAATCGACGAGTTCCAATGAAAATTTGCCTTTTTAATAAAAAAAATTCTCATACCATGGAATCAGGATGTTACAGATCAACTATATAATCCTGCTCTGATACCAAATGTAGTTGTTATAGATCGAGTATAAGAAACGTAATTAGAGATTAGATTGAATTATGAACACAGAAATGCAAATAAGATTTGGATGGCTCGATTATAGCTTCTGAAAAATATAGAGAAAGTTTAGAGTAAAGTAGCAAAGGCTCAAAGGTTACTCTAACTCTAGTACCTATCACCTATTTATAGGGATTACAGAAGCATACAAAAAATACACAAGGGCTTATATAATAACGCTTCGACACTGAGACGTGCCCTTATGCAAACATACAAGACTGACTTCGACACTAATACATAACTACGGAAAATTCGACACCTCACAACTAATTTCAACCTTAACAAGATTCCAGCCTACGCGACGCTTGTTTGAGACCACAAATGGACCTCTAAAGCTTACACACTCTATTCAGATACTTGGCATGTTCAAACCCTTCAGGTTGTGTCATGTAAACATCCTCTGAAATTCTCCCATTAAGGAAAGTCGTTTTAACATCCATTTTTCATACCTCATAATCACACAAGGCAGCTATGGAAAGGAGTATCCTAATAGAGTTTATCTTATATACTGGTGAGAACGTTTCCTCATAATAAATTCCTTGAGTCTGAGTGAAACCTTTTTCCACCAAACTAGCTTTGAATATGTGTACATTCTCATTCATGTCGGTCCTATTCTTGAAGATCCATCTACAACCTACTATCTTAAGACAAGGTGTTGGATCAACCAAATTCCAAACTTGTTTATCCATCATGGACTGAATTTCGATGTCTATTGCCTCTTTTCATTGGGCAGCCTCAGAGCCTACCATCACTTACTTGTACTTAGTCGGATCATCCAGATTTACTAGTGTCATATCACTAATAAACGTGTTTCCTCCCATCGTTATATGGAATCAATAAAACTCGGGAGGATTGCTAACTCTACCGGATCTGCGAAGAGGAAATGAAATGTTATTAGGCTCAATAGGTTGCTTAACGTCTGGTTGAGTGCTAGAGTTAACTAAAGGTTAATTCTTGGTTGGCTATTGAATCTCTTAGAGGTCAACTGGACACCCACTGAATTCTTGAGATATAAGTTCTCTCTCTAAAGCAACACTCCTTTTCAAGTTAGAAACACCATGTTTTCACTGGGTTTATAAAAAAATACCCAAAAGCCTTTTATGGATAACCAACAAAACTAAACTTCTCAGATCTAGCTTTAACTTTATTTTGGGTTTCGTGCCGAACGAAAACATCATAACCCCAGACCTTGATGTGATTGAGTGAAGGAACTTTTCCTATCCACATCTCATCATGTGTCATTGAAACCTTCTTAGTTGGAATAAGGTTTATGATATGGGTTGTTGTTTCAAGTGTATATCCCCAAAATATAATTGGTAATGAATCCCGAATCATCATAGATTGAACCATGTTCAACAAAGTTTGATTTATCCTTTTGGAAGCACCATTAAGATGTGTTGCTCTTGGAGGATCCAATTGTGAAACTATTCTACAATCTCTAAGATAATCGTTGAACTCGATACTAAGGTATTCCCCTCCCCTTTCAGATCAGAGAACCTTTATCTTCTGACCCAATTGATTCTCTACTTGGTTAAAAACTCTTTGAACTTTTCAAGAGTTTTTGACTTATTTTTAATCAAATAAACATAACCATATCTAATGATATCATCAGTAAATGTAGCGTAGTATTTTTTACCATCTCTTATTATAGATCTGATGAGGCCATATACATATGTGTGTATGAGATCCAACAATCCTTCACATCTTCCACAAGTCTTTGTGAATGGTGAATTATTCATCTTGCCTAACAAACAAAACTTGCGTACATCATTTGATTTTATGTCGCATGATTCCAAGATTCCTTCTGACTGGATGAATCAATATTATATTTAACATTGCTACTATTAGAAACACACACAACACTTTCACAAATTCCATTGCAAGGGGAAACTTTTAACATAAAACAACCATCTTTATAAACTAAAATATCACCCTTTTCACTATCAAATGAAAACTGAAAACGTTCTCTATACAATGCATGGAAAAAAATAATGTTTCTAGACATCTCCGAAGAGTAAAACCAATTAACAAAATTAACCAAAACTCCACTACTAAGCTTCAACTCGAACACTCCAACCATCGGGACGGGTGGCATTCTTCTATTCCCATGATTATATTCAAATCTTCGTGCTTAAGCTTCCTTCTTTCCTTTAGTCCCAACAATATAATGCATATGTGAGTACCATATCCCATATGAAGAACCCATGAACTAGAGGTAGTAGTATTATCAAGTTTGATCATATAAGTACTTCAATTGGACCCGATTGCTTGAACCAAACCCGGTTACTTGAACCTTACCATCCTTAAGATCTTTCAAGTATTATAGACAGCTTCGCTTCCAATGCCTCTGAATGCCACAGTATACTATATATTCCAAATGGACCTACCTCCGATATAATCCTACATGGTTATACCTTATTTAGATCTTCAAATAGACTTTGGGATTATTGAGAAATCTAAACACTTAGGATAATAGACTAAGACTTAGTGTTATGTACATCTAGGTCTTTTGGAAAGGTGTAAAGCGAAGCTGTATCCGATTCACAAATCACCAAACACTTTGTCAAGTGAGTGCGTAGTTATTATCAAGATCATATCTAAAATACAAGTATTATTCATATGAGACATTAAATGCTTGTTTGTATTATCTATGATATATGCTATTTGTATAATTAGGATAATACAAATGAATTAGTGTTGGGTCAAAATATGGTTTATACTTTGCTTTTCTAAGAAAATGTACTTTTCTGTAATTTTGTAGTTGTGTACGGCCGTACACGTGTGTACGGCCGCACACCCTGTGTACGGCCGTACACAGGGTGTGTGGCTGTACACACGTCTACGGCTGGAGGTCCATATAAATAGATGTAATGGGTAGAGGAGTGTATGGCCAGAAGAGAGAGAGAAGGAGAGCATATTGTAGAGAGAGAAACTAGAGAGAAGAAGTGAGTGTGTTAGTGTGTGTGAATCTTGTATCCGTATCTTCATTCATATCAATACATACAAGATTCATCATCTTCTTCCTCTCATTCTCTTCTATTTGATCTGGCATCATCCGTTTGATTGGGATTCCGCACCATCAAACGGATCTGATTGATACTCAAGCATATTTGGGGACTTACAATTGGTATCAAAACTATGATTGTATCAATCAATTTTGTCAGATCTGGAGCTTATTTGATCTTATTTTTGAAGGATTTCTATGTTTTTGGATAGATCTCTAAAAATTAGGGGGGGTTTGTTCTTCGCGTTTTTCATAAAAACGAGTTTTTGATCTAGTTTTGGAGCAAAAAGGGTGAAAAACGTCATTTTTTCTTCGCATCTGTTGAAGGTGTGCGGTTGGACTTTGAAGGTGTGCGGTTGAGCTCTTGAAGGTGTACGGCTCGGAGTGTGCGGCTCGGGGTGCGGTTCGGACGTGTGCGGCTCGAACGTGTACGGTCTCGGTGTGCGGCTCGGTGTGGTGTACGGTCCAGCATCCTCGCTTCGTGTTCTCGGCCAGCAGACGTCCTCGCAACTAAAGTCTTCGCGTCCGTGTACATTAAAAAAAAGGAATAGATTTCGGGGGTTGCCTAGGATCGAACCCGGGTCCCTTGCTTCAGCATCCCTCGCGCCTTACCAGTTGGACTAGCAAGTCCTTTGTTCCATTGTTTCCAAATTTAATTCATAAGGACTCCTATTCGCACCTAATTTCGCAAATTTGACACTTTTAACCCAAAAATCAATTTCCTTTTATTTTTAAATTCCATTTTCAACCCAAATTTTTAGTTTTTAATTTTTGACTTTTGACCTTAAAATTTTATTTTGACTTTCAAGTTTGACCTTTGACTTTAAGCTTTGACTTTCTCGTTTAACCTTTAATTTTTCAATTTTACGTTTTCGGTTTGACTTTTAAGTTTGACTTTTTAAGTTTGACTTTTAAGTTTGACTTTTAAGGTTGACTTTTGAGTTTTTAGTCAAAGGGCATATTTTTTATAAAAATGAGTTCATCAAACATCCCGGTCACTGAAGTTTCATGTTCTCAATCTTGTGAAACTACTATTAAATTTCTTCGTGAACAAATCGAGTTGATTAAGAGAGAAAATGAGGACCTAAAATACGAAGGATATCAACTCAAAAAAGGACAAAAACCATTAAAAGAAAAATTAGAAGCCAAAACAAATGATTTTAGGAAACTGCAAGAAGATTACAGCAACAAGTGTGAGAATTATGATCACATCAAAAATAAACTTGCTGCTGTAACTGAAGAACTTGACGCTTTGAAAATTAAGTGTGGAAAAACAGATGTTTGTTTCAAAAATTATACTGCGTCAAGTAAGACAGTCGAGTCCTTAGTTGAAAAACAATTGAGTTTTAAAGATAATCAAACCAAAGGTCTAAGATATGAGAGTGTCCCTCTTCCATTTAACCATTCGTATTATGTTAATCCCTTGACTCAGGAAGAGATTGATAGAGAACCATATATGGTATATGGTAAACCAGCTGCTGAACAGGCAACTGAGGGTGTTGAGATGAAAGATACTAATGATTCTACTTCCTGTGCAGGTAAAGCAGTAGAGGATGAGAACAAGGAGAAAACTATTGAACAATCCAATGACTTCTTGAACTCTGAATCTGTTGCTTCTAACTCAGTTACTCCTAACAAACTTGCGGTTGAGAAATACAGGCCACCAATTCCAGTGAAACAGAGTGCCTATTGCAAGTGTGCATGTGGAAACAACCAGCGAAAAGGCAAGGGCACGCCACCAGGGGCAGGAAGAAACAACTCCTACGTGAAGAAGCAAACTTGCTTTCACTGTGGAACACCTGGACACATTGCCAGAAATTGTCCAAATCGCGCGTATGTTCCCTACTATATGCAAGGGTGGCAGAACGCGCCAAGAGGGAGATTTTCCAAAAGAAACCCCTCAAGGTCACGATCAGACATTGGGGATTGGAATGCTAAGAAGGCCAAGAGTTCAACTCCAAAGGCCAAGAATCCAAATCCCAAAGTCAAGAAGGGAATGCCGGTCAAGAAGCCAAATCCAAGAGATGCTCCCGCGAAGCCAAAATCAAAGTCATCTCAACGGACAACATCAATTTCAAAAGCAAGTGCCGAGGCACCCATCAAATCGAAAAAGAAATGGGTTAAACCCGACTACAGATGGGTTCCGAAGGTTCAATCTCCCAAATCATCTAATGATTCTAATATTTCTACATCTTCTGTTTGTGATAAACAGGACATGTCATGGGAGAGAGTTCCTTGCAAAGACGACAAAGGTCAACCCAGTTTCAAAATGGACTGGGTTCCAAAGACCAACTGATCCCGCTCTGTGTCGGAGCAGCTATGGAGGCATATCATCATACTTCGGTTTGTTGGTAGTGGCTGTTCCAGGCACATGATAGGGGACATCTCTCAACTGTACAACATTCATAACCTTGTTTGGGAGTATGTGTCCTTTGCGGGAAAGGAAGAAAAGAAGGGATCACTCATGGGGTTAGTGCTTAACGATGTGAAGAATTTTTGGATCTGTTCTGAGATTACGCGTGCTGTTCTCAGACCTTCTGGATGCAAATTCAATCAGTGACTTACGGTTTGAGTTTTCTTCTCTATACTCCCGAGTTTTTCTTAAGCTGATTCGCTTTAAAGACTAATTTTTTTTTTAGGATAGTTTAAATTTGCGCATTTACTTTCGTTTCTCTACTATGCACAAATTTAGGAGGAGAAATAAAAACAAAACAAAAATTAGAATATTTAAAAAAAAAATCCAAAAATATGGTGTTAATGAAATGTGCTTGAGGGAGATGTTTTGGGAAGTGATATAGTCATGTGATAACAGGCAATCTGAATCTGTGTAAGGGACTGAATCTGAATTGTCTAGGCTCTGTGTTCGATGCGCTGGTAGGCACGAAAGATTAAAATGGACTTGACTAGGCATTAATGAACTTAAGGAATCTAGAGACTTGAAAAATCTTGACCTAGATAGATCCATTTAGCCTGACAATACGACGCTCAGATAGGTTGAGCAGGGAGATATACATGATAATCCACCGGTCACACTAAAATAATCTGTATCTAGAACCGTGGTTTAACTCTTCCTCGATGTACGGACTTTGTCCTTAATTCCGGTATTGAGGGGGCGACTGGGGAATTCCGATAAAGTAGGTCTGTAGGAAATTATTTTCTTGCTTTCTTTCTGTTAGTCATATGTTGCCTCCTCTGCGTCATTGAAATACATCCGACCTGGACTGTAACATATGCAATTCTATTTCTTTGCATCTTCTATCTATGCAATTCTTCCTGTCTGTTAGTCATATACTGTCTCCTTTGCGTGATTGAAATACATCCGACCTGGTACACATCATATGCACCATTCTACTTCTCAATCCCTTTAAATCTGGTTAGTCATATGTTTCACCCTCTGCGAGATTGGAAGAGATCCGACCTGGGTGTATAGCATATGCATTCTAAATCTGACTTCTCTCATAATAATTGTCTGCTCACCTAAAGTAAGGAGTACTTTGGAAGTTCCTGATTATTGGGGTATGTCAGGAAGCGGGAAACATGTTCTAGTACATTTAAAATTGAACAATCACTAGGTTGTCTGTAGATCTCGCTTCTCAATTTAGGTGGACAACAATATCTTTGGTCGTCGTCAGCTGAATGGTCCTAAAGGAATATTATCTAGGAACATAGGATCACATTGTCTTGTCACTTATAGTATGTCCTAACTTTGTCACAATCTTTCGTGTTTAAGTGGACCACAATACCGGCGATTGACCAGATCTATTCATGAAGAGAGAGGTACTGATAAACGGATAAAGGTTGTCTAAAAACTTTGATCCCAAATCACTCTTAAAGTTAGATATCATTTTTATTTTTGTTAAATTTGTTCATAGTTTTCTTCTAATTTAAATATTAGGGGAGAATTAAAAATTTTGAAAACCAAAAAAAAAAATCAAAATCAAAAATTAAAAATCCAAAAATAGTGTTATTTCTGTTTTATTTCTTTTTCATAAAATATGAAAAATCCAAAAATATTGTGTGCTAAATTTTCTTTTAGTTTTGTTTTGTCTTGAAAAGTGAATTCAGGTGAAGATGAAACTCATGGAGTTTGTGTCGAAGATTTCTGAGCCAAGGCTTCATCTGTGATCATCGAAGAATTCTCATTCGAAGGAGCAAGAAATGAAGAATATTCTTTCGACATTCAATCCTTCAACCCCATAAGCAAGGTGAAGCTGACTTGAAGATTATATGACAGATTGCATTGAAGCCTCCTCAATCAATTTGCTGCTATCTATAAACGTGCTGAAGTGATCCAGAAGATTTGTTCTCTCTGATGTTCTCTCTGAGGATTCTCAAGCTGAAAGCGCCATCTTTCAAGAATCTCTACAAGAAGTCTCCTCACCCAATGTGCGTTCAGAGTCAAATTTTGAAGTTGTGAAGAATTTGAAGATTAATGCTGAAGCCAAGCTCTCGATGAAGATTGACAAGAAAAGCCAGCTACTTTTTAGGGGGACCTTGTTGGGTCAATTAAGAAAAGAAAGCTATAAACCAAGGGGGAGATTGTTGGGTCAAAATATGGTTTATACTTTGCTTTTCTAAGAAAATATACTTTTCTGTAATTTCGTAGCTGTGTACACAGGGTGTGCGGCTGTACACACGTGTACGGCTGGAGGTCCATATAAATAGATGTAATGGGTAGAGGAGTGTACGGCTAGAAGAGAGAGAGAAGGAGAGCATATTGTAGAGAGAGAAACTAGAGAGAAGAAGTGAGTGTGTTAGTGTGTGTGAATCTTGTATCCGGATCTTCATTCATATCAATACATACAAGATTCATCATCTTCTTCCTCTCATTCTCTTCTATTTGATATGGCATCATCCGTTTGATTGGGATTCCGCACCATCAAACGGATCTGATTGATACTCAAGCATATTTGGGGACTTACAATTAGAAACCGTATTGGAAATCGATTGCTTCAAAATATAAGTCTTGCCTTAGGTTAAGAATAAGAGTTTTAAAGGATACTTAGTCAAATTTAAGTTAGATATCGATTAGGTCTCATGACTAGGGTAGAGTGTATGAGATTAGAGCGGAGTGTTTCTCTTCTTTCTTGGATGACCAGAAATGGTAGATCTAGATCAGACAACTGACAAGTATGCATTGGTCATCGACCAGAGTAGATGAAAACACATGACTATTCTAAGCAATCTAGTGAATTACATTGCTATCATGGATTTATAACCCATGTACTAAGATAAAATGGGATTCCATATTTATCAAATCTCTGAACATTGGTTGCCTTATATGAATTACACTATCCAAGGACACCCTTAACTGTGTAGTCTAAAAGTTTCTCAAACGATTTATCTGCTTGGGTGATTCCTCCAGGTAATCGTTGCCTTGGGATCTGTGAGGATCAGTTGGGTTGGGTAGTTGGTCTTAGGTCAGATTTTAAATAAATTATCTGATGACGTTGTTTGTAGGAATGATATTAATTATTATTATCTTCAAACTATTATGGGTTTGAAAATCTTACGTATCTCACCCGGTTTGCCCAAACCTAACCCACTCATTTTTATGCATCACAGGTAATGGAACCAAGGCTGTAGTAGTCTAGTTAGGATGTTGAGTGGAATAAAGAGATGTTCATGTAATATGTAGTTTTAGGAGCTTTTATATTTTACGCTGTAACATATGTTTGGATATAAACGAATTACATCCTCAAGGTTTTAATAAAATAACTTTTGTTATCTTAAAAATATTTTATTTGACTGGGAATTTCCGCATCGCAATTTATAAAGCGTAAAGATAACGTTTTAATTGGTTCTGAAAAATGGGGGATGTCAGACAAGGGCTCTGACAGAAGGTTATAAGAAGGAAGAACGTCTAGGAAAGAAGTTTGTATTTGACGAAGATAATCAAGGGTTGAAGACGTTTAAGATTTGCATTTGGGTACCAAACTTGGGTGGTATACGAGATCTTCTTATGAAAGAATCTCATAAGACTGTGTATTTTATATACTGAGGTAGTACCAAAATGTACTTGGACTTAAAACCATATTACTGGTGGCCGACAATGAAGATAGATGTGATGAATTACATAGTAGAGTGCGTAACATGTACCAGAGTAAAGGCACAACATTAAAATACATACGGCGATTTGGAAACCTTAACGGCACCCATAGGGAAATAGGATGATGTTTCCATGGATTTTATAACAATGTTGCCAAAGATAAAAAGAGGTCACGACATGATCTGGGTGGTAGTAGACCGACTTACTAAGAGTGCGCATTTCATAGTCGCACGATAAAATTGGTCTATGGAGAAGTTGGCTGAGACCTATGTAGATGAAATTGTCAGGATAGATGGGGTACCCTTATCAATTGTGTCAGATAGGGGCAGTCGATTCCCTTGCAGATTTTGGAAGAGTTTGCAGGAAGCAATGGGCACGAAATTGTGCTTAAGTACTGCTTATCATCCATAAACGGACATACAAAGTGAGAGAAATATCCAAACTTTGGAAGATATGTTGCGAACATGTGCCTGAGAGTTTCCCGATAGTTAGGATGATCACCCATCACTGGCCGATTTTCCTACAACAATAGTTATCACTCAATCATCAAGATGCCTCCTTACGAAGCAGTGTAGGGAAGGAAGTGTCGTACACCATCGTGTTGGTTAGAAATGGGAGAGAAAAACTTTGCGGGTCCGGAGTTAGTACATCATAACATTGAGAAGCTAAAAGTTATCATTGAAAGGATGCTAGCTACTCAAAGTCGTCAGAAAAGATGCGCAGATAATAAGAGGTGACCAATAACATTTGATGTAGGTGATCAAGTGTTGCTTAAAGTCTTGCCATGGAAGGGTCTTATTAGATTCAAAAAGCATGGAAAGTTAATTCCTAGTTTTATAGTACCATTCAAAGTACTTCAAAGGATAGGGAATCAAGCCTACAAGCTTGAATTCCCTGACAAACTGCAAGGTATACATAATATCTTTCACGTTTATTATTTTAGGAAGTACTCGGGAGAAGAAGTTGATATGCTCCCTCTTTCAGACTTAAGGGTTTATGAAGATAGAAGGTTATTTGAAGAACCTGAAGTAATCGTTGACCATAAGACGAAGAAATTACGACGCAAGATGATTGACTTGGTACTAGTGCGATTGAAACACACGATAGGGCCGAAACTCACCTGGAAAACAGAAAGCAAAATGAAAAGTAGCTATCCTCATCCATTTTTTGCTACATGATTCATGGGACGAAATCATCCTAAGGGGGAGATAATTGTAACGCCCGCGTTTCCTGCTAGATTAAGTTATAGTCTGTAATCACTCTGGTCAACTATTGTAATCTTTATATGAATGAATAATAAAGGATTATTCATGTATATATGTGCTTATGTGTTTTATAGGATGTTTTATGAAAAATATATAGGTATTAGAAATAAAATAAATAAGATTAAAATACACATCGAAGATAAATATTAATTAGGGAAAATAATCTTCACGTACCGGTAGTAAACGTTATGAGGATTCCGGAGATATAAGGAGTGTTCAAATTATGCTTCTTCGAAGTTTCGCGATTAAAATGACATAGATCTGCGTATCGTAAAAAGTAGATTTTTTGATAAATTGCTTTTTAGTCTTGGTGATCTAGAAAATCGGAGTAGTCATTAAACCGAGAGCATACAGATAGAGAACGTCTAAATCTGACTTCTTTAGAGGAAGTAATGATTTTTCTAAGATTCGATATAGAAGTATACAAGTCGAATTTTAGCTAAAATAATCTAAACGAGATTTGATTATCTCATTAATAGGAGTCAAACGATATAAATTTTGTCGAAAACGGACATCAGATGAGAGAGTTATGCTTTTTATATAGGTTTTAACAGTCTAAGTCTGTGTGAAAAATATAAAGTCAAATTTAGCCGGCAGAGTCTAAACGAAAGTTGTAGATCTCGTCGAGAGCTTTTCGGGGATATAAAGAACGTCAAAACGGAGTTCGTATGGAGAAGATACATAATTTTGAAAATCTGAAAATCGGTACGCATGCGCGTCAGGAGCGCGGCGTGCCCGACAAGACCACGCAGCCCCACCCGCTTTTCTCCACGTGTCAGGACAACATTTAACCATGTCATTATGTCCTGACCAAGAGCGTGGCATGCCACTTTTGTGCACAACGTGCATCCCAAGAAATCGCCCTATAAATAGCAGCTCATTCCTTCTTCAATCCTCACACCATTTTAATCGATTTCTCTCTGTAATATTTCGCATTTGGCCCATTTTTCCTTTGTTTCTGTTCTGAGGCAAAGTGCTATGATACCCCTGAGTACTCATCTGACTAGTGGCCTTCGTGTAGAAGATTCCGAGTTAGTATTCTACCCGCTTAGATCCCAATTCTGATCAATAGCCCCTTGTAAGTGAGATACACATACTATGCTTCTGTGTAATTTATAATTATAGTTATAAGTCTTTACTAGGAACTTATAAGTAAGATTTATCAATGACTCCAAGTCGTGATACTGATTGATCTACTTACGAGAGTGATTTCTAGGTTGGATTTAGTGAGGTGTTTAAAGTGGGATTTCCAAACAGTATATTATATATTCCAAACGGACCCTACCTTCAATATGATCATACATAGTTATTCTTTATTTACATCTTGAAATAGACGTTGGAATTATAGAGAAATCTAAACCCTTAGGATAATAGACTAAGACTTAGTGTTATGTACATCTAGGTCTTTTGGAAAAGGCGTAAGGAGAAGCTCTGCCCGATTCACAAATCACTAGACACTTTGTCAAGTGACTGCGTAGTTATTATCAAGATCATCTCTAAAATAAAAGCATTTTTATATGAGACATTAAATTCTTGCATGTATTATCTATGCTATATGCTAATTGTATAATTAGGATAATACAGTTGAATTAGAAACCGTACTGGAAATCGATTGCCTCAAAATATAAGTCTCGCCTTAGGTTAAGAATAAGAGTTTTAAAGGATACTTAGTCGAATTTATGTTAGATATCGATTAGGTCTGATGACTAGGGTAGAGTGTATGAGATTAGAGCGGAGTGTTTCTCCTGTTTCTTGGATGACCAGAAATGATGGATCTAGATCAGACAACTGGCAAGTATGTTTGGGTCATCGACTAGAGTAGATGAAAACACTTGACTATTCTAAGAAGTCTAGTGAATTACATTGCTAGCATGGATTTATAACCCATGTACTTATATAAAATGGGATACCATATTTATCAAATCTCTGAACATTGGTTGCCATATATGAATTACACTATTTAAAGACACCCCTAACTGTGTAGTCTAAAAGTTGCTCAATGTGACAACCCGAAACTTTTTCCGTTATCTTTACCCAGTTTCCGTTTATAAAATTTGGATTTTTTATTTAATTCAGTCAAATTTATTAGTTTGGAAAAGACTTCGCGTTTAAATAAATCAATTCGAATTTATTTTCGTGCACGTTGGTATTGTTTTTGGTCTAACGAAATATTCTAAACTCAGTTTGATCGAGTTTCGTATTCAAAAACAAGGTTTTCTAAGCCAAATCATAACATTCGGGCCAAACAACCCTTCGAGAGGAGTTTACGGCCGCAAACTCGGTTTACGACCGTAAACTCTATTTACGACCGTAAACACTGTTCACGGCCGTAAACCCTCCACCCCTCCCCTTACTGAACCCTATATAAGGGATGAGTGGCCACCATTTCTCACTTTACACACTCCAAAAGGCTTTCTCTCTCTACAAACTTCGAATTCCCTCCAATATCTTCAAGAAGTAAGTGTTTTTCCACCTTGAATGTTGTTACAAATCCATTTCTAGTGATAAATCCATGCTCCTATCTCATGAATCTCATCTTTTTCTAGATTTTCTCTCTCACCAAGAACACCAAGAACACACACTAGTGTTTTTGGACTCTAACCACGCTTTCAAGCTTCCACTACGTAAGTACACTACCCTTAGCTTGTTGGATACAAGAATCACTTGCTAAACATCTAGAAATCGTGACCAGAAGGGTGTTTACGGCCAAGGAAATATCCCTTGACCGTAAACTCTATTTAAGTGGTGCAAAGTTGCCACAACACCCTCCTAAGCCTTGAAACGAGGCTTAGAACACTTCCAGAAGGCTAGAAAGGACCTTGAAACACCAAAAATTGCACTTTTCGTCAAGTGTTTACGGTCGTAAACACTTGGGCCGTAAACCCATGGACCGTAAACACTTGGACCATAAACCCTTGGGCCGTAAACCCATGGATCGTAAACATATGAGCCATAAACTCCTTTTACGACCGCAAACTCCCCATTCTCAAATCACATGCGATTCTAACACTTAGTTTTAAGTGTTTCCTAGTCCCTAAGGTGGTTCTTTCCATAACAAATAGTGTTAAGCCCCCACCTAATGTATAAATGTACTTTTACATGCTAAATAGGATCCGTTTGTGCCCGAGGCCTTACTTGACACTCAGCAATTCCTAGCAACTTACACTCGAATCCCACGTCAAACTGTGAGTTCATACCCCTACGCTTTTCCGAGTTGTCATGTTTTTAGGGGGAGAATACAAGCAAAAGTACAAGGAAACTTGTGCTCAAGTTATCTCATTTGCAAAAAATAATTATATGTTCAGCATGCTTTTAACACAGAAAACCGTTTTACCAAACGATTAAGAAATCAACCTGTAGAAACAGTTTTCAAAACTAAAGCAAGGAACTTGTAAATCTTATCATAAAATGGGATATTTTATATAGGATTTATACAAAACATAAACACCATTTTCAGTATTATTACTTGTAAGTTTGTTATTTTAGGATTGGAGACACGTCCTTAGTAACACTCCACCGGACGTGCCATATCTAGTTTAATGTATGGTTATAAAACTCGCAACCTAGATAACAGAGATTTACTTTTTTAATAATGAAACAAGGGAACTAACCTCAAAGTAATAACCGATTTGATTACTAAAGGGCATTAGTAATGCCCTTAGGATCTAGTTCACTACTTATTTATTAGTTTTATTTATGTAATAAGGCTAATACATCTCACAGAGAGCAAACAGGGTTTTTCAGGGAAACTACATCTAACGATACAAGTCTGGTAGATACTTGTACACCTCATACCAGAACCTATAATCAACTATCAACTTTAAGGAAAATATAGGATTTTCCTGGGATAATTCAATCTTACATAATAGGTTGTTTAACATATAACTAAAGGATAATCAAACATCTTTCATAAGAAAGTATAGGATTTTCTTGGAGAAACACTTTTCAAAGGATCAAAGAAACATTTCTTTCACCAGAACTAAACGCTTATGAACTCACCAGCTTTATGCTGATATTTTAAAACTGTTTGTATTCTCAGGGCAACAATAGACAGGTACTCTTGCCAACTTTTGGAGAAGACGGAGCGTTTTGGAGTCACGTCTTTTAGTTTTGTTATATACTGATGTGAACAAACTATGTTTTCAAACAATGTAAATATTCATATTATAATGTAATGGTTGTGTTTACTGTGATTACTATGATACGATTGTTGTGATACTACGCATGACGTCCTCTGCCCCAGAACGTTTCCGCCGTTCCGGTTTTAGGGTGTGACAGATTGGTATCAGATCTATTGTTTATAGTGAACTAAGTATACCGAACCTTACATGGTATACAACTATAAACATTAAGGGGCCGAAGTGCTCTGAACTAAAAGTATACTTTTAAAATACAAGTATTTTTGCAAAAAGTATACAAGTATACCCACATACCAGACACAGTATCATGAGTAGAACAAAACAAAAGTATTTTGGATGTTGAACACTGCGGTTAAACCTGGGCAGTCATGTCTAGGGTCAATATAGCCTGATCAACTATATTTATTCGAGACATGACCAACATGTGCTTGGGAGTGACTTTGGTGTTGCAACAGGCCTAAAACTTACCCAGTAACCATACAACAAGGTATCAAAAGAACAAAACATACAACTTAAAATACTACAGGAATATTTTACCCAGAGCCGAATACATTGTAGAAATTCATTCCTAGTGTTGCTACCTATTCGTTTCTTAGCGATAACTTACTTGCGTTAGTAACTTTTCTTTGATTATCGCTTAGTAGAACACTCTAGCCATCATATTGAGATACATATTGCTTTATATCTCTTGATTCGATTCCAGAGGACTTACCATCCTCTCCTTCCTGATTATTTTAGAACAAGATGCCTCCCCGAAAAAGACCCATCAGAAGAAATGACGACACTCCACCACCACCACCGCCCCCTCAGTTTGATCTCGTTATGTTCCAAGCAGCTGTTACTGCTGCTGTGGCTGCCGCAATGTCACAGATTAATCCTGGCGGATCTGGTGGGCAGGGAGGTGGTACTCATCCCCAAAATCAGGAAGGTGGTCAGGGACACCAGAAGGAGTGCTCTTATAAGGACTTCATGAACGCGAAACCAACATCTTTCGACGGAAAAGGAGGTGATATTGACCTGACCCAATGGTTCGAGAAAATCGAGTCCATTTCGAAATATGTTCCTGTTCTGAAGCCAACAAAGTAAAATTCGCCGCTTGCACTTTCGCCAACAGTGCACTGACCTGGTGGAATGGTCGGGTCAAATCCCTAACCCTGCCAGTGGCGAATGCTATGGGTTGGGAAAGTTTAAAGGAACTCATGCTAGCTGAATACTGCCCACGGAGCGAGATGCAGAAACTAGAGCATGAACTGTGGAACCTAAAGATGAAGGAATCCGACATTGTTTCTTACACTTCTAGGTTTGAAGACCTAACACTTCTTTGCTCAGGAATGGTCACCCCGGAAAGCAAGAAGATAGAGAGATACATTTGGGGACTGACACAACCCACCAAAGGAAATGTCTTGGCTGCTAGGCCAAACACCTTTGACAGTGCTAAGTGTCTGGCGCAGACTCTCATAGAATACGGAGTTGATCTTGATAAGGTGGCAACCGCTACTGAGCCAGCAAAAGGGAGTGGTGAGAAAAGAAAGTTCTGGAAGCAGCGGAAGGGCCAGTCTTCGCAGGAGCCCTCAAAGAAACAGCAAACGGTGGCAGTCCACGCTGCTACTACTCCTGCCGCTGCTCCTGCCACACAAACACCTACCAGTAAATATGATGGTACCCTTCCTCGGTGCGACAAGTGTAACTACCATCATAATCCCGATCCATGTCGTGAAATGTCATGCACTAACTGTGGCAAAAAGGGACACACGGTTCGATTTTGCAAGGCACCAGTCCAACCGACCAATCAGGCATCTGGAGCAGGCGTCGGTCAAGCCTGTTATGGTTGTGGAGAAGTCGGGCACTATAAGAGAAACTGCCCCAAGGCAACAACAGCAGGTGGCACGGGGAGAGTGCTAACGATGGGTCAAGAAGAGGAAGTCGCTGATCCCACCGTTGTTTCAGGTACGTTCCTCCTCGACAACTCCTATGCATGCATTGTTTTCGATTCTGGTGCGGAGAGAAGTTTTGTTAGTCATGCATTTAAACATCTCCTCAAACATAAACCTCAACCACTAACCGAAACATTTACCGTCGAGATGGCTAACGGTGAGAAATAGAGCACTAATGATATATACGTAGGCTGTACCCTTACCTTAAACGTTCATTCTTTTCCCATCGACCTTATGTCAGTTTCCATAAAGAGCTTCGATGTCATTATCGGCATGGATTGGTTGAGCCCCAATCGTGCTGATATCCTTTGTTACGAAAAAGCTATCCGTCTCAATCTTTCCTCTGATGAAACTCTCATGATTTACGGCGATAAACTCAGTTCAAACCTTCGTATCATTTCGTGCATCAAAGCCCAGAAACTCCTGCGAAAGGAGTGTTATGCATTCCTAGCCCATGTCATTAACGAGAAGCAGAAAGTTAAAGACCTCGAGAGCATCCCCGAAGTCTGCAACTTTCCCGATGTTTTTCGCGAAGATCTCCCGGGAATCCCTCCTGAACGCCAAGTCGAGTTTCGCATCGACTTAGTCCCCGGAGCTACCCCCGTAGCTAAATCCCCATACCGATTAGCGCCAGCAGAAATGCAGGAGTTATCCAGTCAGCTCAATGAGCTGTTCAGCAAAGGATTCATCAGACCGAGTTCCTCACCCTGGGGAGCCCCGATCTTGTTCGTGAAAAAGAAGGATGGATCCTTTCGGATGTGCATTGACTATCGAGAGCTGAACAAGTGTACAGTCAAAAACCATTACCCTCTTCCTCGAATCGACGACCTCTTCGATCAACTTCAAGGATCCAGTTACTTTTCCAAAATAGACCTAAGATCAGGGTACCATCAGCTGCGAGTCCATGAGAGTGATGTTCCTAAGCCAGCATTTCGGACTCGGTATGGTCACTACGAATTTGTAGTGATGCCCTTCGGTCTAACCAACGCACCGGCGGTATTCATGGACCTGATGAATCGGGTGTGTCGTTCTTTCCTGGACAAGTTCGTAATTGTGTTCATCGACGATATACTTGTCTATTCCGGAAGCGAGGAAGATCATCGACAGCACTTGAGATCGGTGCTGGAAACCCTAAGGACGGAGAAGTTGTACGCGAAATTCTCCAAGTGAGAATTCTGGATTCGAAAAGTAACTTTCCTGGGTCACGTGGTAAGTGAGGAAGGCATACATGTGGACCCCTCCAAAATCAAAGCGATAGAGAATTGGTCAGCACCGAAGACGCCCACAGAAATCCGTCAATTCTTGGGTCTTGCTGGCTATTATCGCAGATTTATCCAGAATTTCTCCAGAATTGCCAAACCCTTAACCACTCTGACTCAGAAAGGTGTACCTTTCTGTTGGAGTGAAAAGCAAGACACTGCGTTCCAAACGTTGAAGCGGGCCCTATGCAGCGCACCTATCTTGTCTCTGCTCGAAGGGATGGAGGACTTCGTTGTCTACTGTGATGCATCCAATCAGGGCTTCGGCTGTGTGCTCATGCAGCGAGGAAAAGTTATTGCTTATGCCTCGAGACAGCTGAAAACACACGAAGTCAACTACACAACGCACGACCTGGAGTTGGGAGCAGTGGTTTTCGCATTGAAAATATGGAGACATTATCTCTACGGAACCAAGTGCACCATCTTCACTGACCATAAAAGTCTGCAGCATATTTTCGATCAGAAGGAGTTGAACATGCGACAACGGCGATGGGTTGAGCTACTCAGCGATTACGAGTGCGAAATCCGCTACCATCCCAGCAAGGCCAATGTGGTGGCAGATGCCCTTAGCCGGAAGGAATACTCAGGTCGTAGAGTGAAGGCACTGACCATGACTAGCCATTCCCATTTATTTGCGCAAATCAAGGAGGCTCAGCTGGAAGCCTTAAAGCCAGAGAACATGCCAGGTGAAGCCATGAGAGGAATGGAAAAGAACCTAGAAATCAAGGGTGACAGAGTCTATTATTTCATGGACCGGATCTGGACCCCAAGGTTCGGTGGTTACAGAGAGGTTGTTATGAACGAAGCTCATAGGACCAGATACTCCGTTCATCCAGGCTCGGATAAGATGTACCTTGATCTCAAGAAATTATATTGGTGGCCGAACATGAAAGCGGAGATCGCTACATTCGTGGGCAAGTGTCTGACTTGCGCCAAAGTAAAGATCGAATATCAGAAACCTTCAGGTCTACTCCACCAGCCAGAAATACCTGAGTGGAAGTGGGAGAGAATTACTATGGATTTTATCACCAAATTACCCAAGTCTCTGAGTGGGCACGACGCCATCTGGGTAATTGTCGACCGTCTGACTAAATCCGCCCACTTCCTGCCGATCAAGGAAAGCTTCAAAATGGAGAGACTCACGCGAATCTACATCCGAGAGATAGTTCGACTGCATGGTGTGCCTGTGTCCATTATCTCTGATCGAGATAGCAGGTTCACTTCGAGGTTCTGGCAGTCACTTCAGAAGGCTCTTGGAACTAATCTAGATATGAGCACAGCTTACCATCCTCAGACAGATGGGCAGAGTGAGAGAACCATCCAAACCTTGGAAGACATGTTGAGAGCATGTGTCATTGACTTCGGTGAGTCGTGGAACACCCATTTGCCCTAGGTTGAGTTTTCCTACAACAACAGTTACCACACTAGCATCAAGGCTGCGCCTTTCGAAGCCCTCTATGGTCGCAAGTGCAGATCCCCTCTGTGCTGGACTGAGGTCGGCGACACACAACTAGCCAAGGGGCAAGTCCCTGACAGCACTCTCACTGGTCCATAAATCATCCACGAAACCACAGAAAAGATCGTACAATTCCGAGAACGAATGAAAGCCTCGCGAGACAGACAAAAGAGCTACGCCGATATACGACGAAAACCCTTGGAGTTCCAGGTTGGAGACCTTGTCCTGCTAAAAGTCTCACCCTGCAAAGGCATGATACGCTTTGGAAAGCATGGAAAGCTAAATCCAAGATACATAGGACCCTTCGAGATCCTCGCTAGGATCGGTCCCGTAGCCTACAAACTTCGTTTACCGCAAGAACTTAGCAACATTCAGCCTGTATTCCACGTTTCGAATCTTAAGAAATGTGTATCCGACGAAACCCTTACGATTACTCTCGACGAGATTGAGATTAACGAGAACCTGAACTTCGTGGAAGAACCAGTCGAAATCATGGATAGAGAGATCAAACGAACAAAACAAACTCGCATCCCGATAGTGAAGGTTCGCTGGAATGCTAAGCGGGGACCTGAATTCACTTGGGAGCGCGAAGATCGGATGAAACAGAAATATCTGCATGTCTTTTCTAATCCATGATTTGTATTCTATGTTCGAATTTCGGGACGAAATTCCCTCTAACGGGGGAATGATGTGACAACCCGAAACTTTTTCCGTTATCTTTACCCAGTTTCCGTTTATAAAATTTGGATTTTTATTTAATTCCATCAAATTTATTAGTTTGGAAAAGACTTCGCTTTTAAATAAATCAATTCGAATTTATTTCCGTTCACGTTAGTATTGTTTTTGGTCTAACGAAATATTCTAAACTCAGTTTGATCGAGTTTCGTATTCAAAAACGAGGTTTTCTAAGACAAAGCATAGCATTCGGGCCAAACAAACCTTCGAGAGGAGTTTACGGCCGCAAACTCGGTTTACGACCGTAAACTCTGTTTATGACCGTAAACACTGTTCACGGCCGTAAACCCTCCACCCCACCCCTTGGCTGTAAACTCACCCCTATATAAGGGATGAGTAGCCTCCAATTCTCACTTTACACACTCCAGAAAGCTTTCTCTCTCTACTCTCTCTCTCTCTCTACAAACTTCGAATTCCCTCCAAGATCTTCAAGAAGTAAGTGTTTTTCCACCTTGAATGTTGTTACAAATCCATTTCTAGTGATAAATCCATGCTCCTATCTCATGAATCTCATCTTTTTCTAGATTTTCTCTCTCACCAAGAACACACACTAGTGTTTTTGGACTCTAACCACCCTTTCAAGCTTCCACTACGTAATTACACTACCCTTAGCTTGTTGGATACAAGAATCACTTGTTAAACATCTAGAAATCGTGACCAGAAGGGTGTTTACGGCCAAGGCAATATCCCTTGACCGTAAACTCTATATAAGTGGTGCAAAGTTGCCACAACACCCTCCTAAGCCTTGAAACGAGGCTTAGAACACTTCCAGAAGGCTAGAAAGGACCTTGAAACACCAAAAATTGCACTTTTCGTCAAGTGTTTACGGCCGTAAACACTTGGGCCGTAAACCCATGGACTGTAAACACTTGGACCGTAAACCCTTGGGTCGTAAACCCATGGACCGTAAACATATGAGCCGTAAACTCCTTTTACGACCGCAAACTCCCATTCTCAAATCACATGCGATTCTAACACTTAGTTTTAAGTGTTTCCTAGTCCCTAAGGTGGTTCTTTCCATAACAAATAGTGTTAAGCCCCTACCTAATGTATAAATGTGCTTTTACATGCTAAATAGGATTCGTTTGTGCCCGAGGCCTTACTTGACACTCAGCAATTCCTACCAACTTACACTCGAATCCCACGTCAAACTGTGAGTTCATACCCCTATGTAAGTCCTAATCTATAGATCCAAATCAGTGATCAATGTAATGCAAACAATCAATTGAGTGTAGAAGGAGTAGAAGGAGAATTAAGCCAAGCATGCACACATCTATTACGCATAAATGTCAGGTACACCTTGGGAAACACATACACATACGTCACTCTTCAACTGACACAGACTCAGACTATTTATACCACATGAAGCAGCACACAAGTGTGCAGCCGCACACACATGTACGGCCACACACAGCGTGTGCGGCCACACACACGTGTATGGCCGTACACACGTGTATGGTTGCACACACCCACTAACAAACCACAACCACCACAACACACTCTAACATCCTACCAAGACCTATACATTAGAATGCCTAGCCCAAACCAGAAAAGTATAGCCTATCAATCTCCCCCTTGGTTTGCAGCTAGCATGAATCAGTCTTTATCAATAATGAGCACATGTTGTAGATGAAGGAGTCTCTGTGGTTTGAGTTGGGTCAGGAAAAAGTACTCCCATCCTTGGATCATTTCTGCGTCTCTTCAAAGGAGGCTGGGAGGTCAGAGTTGTCAGGGAATCACTTGTAATTGGCTCGGATGTAGGAACCACATTATCAAGGGGAGGAGTCCCTGATGATGTGTCCATATGATTTGAAGAATCAGCCATCTGAACGGTAGACGGAGGCACAATCTCTTGAGCATCACCTTTCTCCCTTATCTCCGGTGTTTGATTGGCACCATCATCGATATCTTTGAAGAAGTCATCGAGGACTTCGTTGGACAACGGGTTCTCATTCACACCACAATTCACCGCTACATCATCTCTGTCGTAACCAGATCCATTCCCTTAAATACCTTATCCAAACCCGGATCCATAACCCGGTGGGCTGCATCCATTTAAAAAATTATAAAGCCCAAAACCCAAAACAAAATTTTTTTTTTTTTAGAAAATAAAACTCTTGGAGGATTAATTTCAAAATAAAACAAAATAAAATAACATAAAATAAAAACATTTTCTAAAAAATTTATCAAACCTAAAAATGAAAGTAAAATAAAATAAAAATAAAACTAAATTTTGAATTTTAACCTAAATTTCGCCTCTAACTGAAATTAATAACCTTTTGAGATTGTGGGATCAAAGTTGTTAGACAATCATTTTCCATTTGTCAGTACCTCTCCTTTCATGAATAGATCTGGTCGATCGCCGGTATTGTGATCCACTTAAGCACGAAAAAATTGTGACAAAATTTAGGAATGTTATCAGTGACATGACAGATTGATCCTAAGTTACTAGATAAAAATACCTAAGGACCATTTATCTGACGACGACCAAGGATATTGTTGTCCACCTAAGTTGAGCAGCGAGATCTACAGACAATCTAGAATTGTTCAATTTTAAGTGTACTAGAACATGTTTCCCGCTTCCTGACATACCCCAATAATCAAGAGCTTCTGAGATACTCCTTACTTTAGGTGAGCAGACTATTATTCATAGAAAGGATAGATTTAGAATGCATATGCTGTACACTCAGGTCGGATCTTTCAATCACGCAGAGAGTGAAACATATGACTGACTAGAATGTCAGAGGGATTGAGAAGTAAAAGGTTGCATATGCTGTGTACCAGGTCGGATTGTTAATCACGCAAAGGAGACAACATATGGCTAACAGATAGGAAGAATTGCATAGGTAGAAGATGCAGAGAAATAGAGTTGCATATGCTGCAGTCCAGCTCGGATCTTTCGATCACACAGAGGAGGCAACATATGATTAACAGTAGGAGAGAAAGAAAATAATTTCGTACATACCTACTTTATCGGAATTCCCCAGTCGCCTCGTCAATATCAGAATTAAGCACAAAATTCGTACATCAAGGAAAAGTTAAACCACAGTTCTAGATACGGGTTCTTTAATGTAACTGGTGGATTCTCATGTATATCTCCCTGCTCAACCTATCCAAGCGTCGTATTGTCAGGCAAAATGGAACTATCTAGGTCAGAGTTTATCAAGTCTCTAGATTCCTTAAGTTCATCTGCACCTAGTCAAGTCCATTAAATTTTTCGTGCCTACCAGCGCATCGAACACAGAGCCTAGACAATTCAGCTTTGGTACTTTACACAGACTCAGATTGTCTGTTATCACAATCTAATATCACTTCCCAGCACATCACTTCACAATAATATTTTTTTTTATTTTTCTGTTTTCTAATGTTTTTGGATTTTCTGATTTTCTATTGTTTTTGGATTTTCTGATTTTCTAATTTTTGTTTGGTTTTGGTTTATTTCTCCGCCTAAATTTGTGCATGGGTGAGAATGAAATTGAAATGCGCAAATTTAAACTAACCTAAACAAAAATTAATCCTCAAAGCGAATCATTTTCAAAAAATTTATCAGCACATCGAATCGAGCTTTGTTAAACGGCTTGGTGAACAGATCCGCCACATTATTAGTAGTGGGAACCTGTTCTAGCCGAATGAGCGAGCGCTCATAACAATCTCTGATAAAATGAACTTTGATGTCGATGTGCTTGGTTTTTGAGTGCTGGACCGGATTTTTAGCAATTTGGATCACAGCCTCATTGTCACAAAAAATAGGGGTTTCTTGAAAATTCAAACCGTAGTCCAACAGTTGATGTTGGATCCATATGACTTGAGAACAACAGGCAGACGCAGCAATGTATTCTGCTTCTGCTGTTGAGGTCGAGACAGTATGCTGCTTCTTGCATTGCCAAGAGACCAGCCTATCTCGGAGAAATTGACATCCGCCTGAAGTCGATTTTCTGTCAAGTTCGCAGCCTCCGTAATCGCTGTCTGCAAAAGCATAAAGATCAAATTCGGAATTTTTTGGATACCAAAGACCCAATTTTGGGCTGCCTTTGACGTACCTAAAAATCCGTTTAACAGCAATAAGATGAGACAGTTTAGGATCAGCCTGGTAGCGCGCGCATTGACAGACCGCAAACATAACGTCTGGGCGACTTGCAGTCAGATACATCAACGATCCGATCATCGATCGGTAGTATGTTTGATCTACGGATTCGCCTTCAAGATCAGGAGTCAACAGTGGTCTCTCAGCCATGGGCGTCAAATCTGGTTTGGCGTCTCTGAACCCGAACTTCTCGATCATATCATCCACATATTTGGCTTGATGAATCAGGATTCCGGCTGAAGATTGTTTGACCTGAAGCCCCAAAAACGTGGTCATTTCCCCCAATGAACTCATCTCGAACCGCTTTTTCATAACATCTTCGAACTCCGTGCATAGCTGATGACTCGTCGACCCGAATATGATGTCGTCCAGATAGATTTGAACAAGAATTTGATCTGGACTGACATGCTTGATGAATAGGGTCTGATCAATAGTGTCGCGTGAGTAGCCATGATTGAGCAAGTGCTATGCTAGGGTAGCATACCAGGCCCTAGGAGCTTGATGCAGCCCATACAAAGCCTTGTCTAACTTGTAGACATGGTTGGGAAGTTTTGAGTTAACAAACCCAGGAGGTTGGTCAACATAAATCTCCTCCTTCACCTTGCCGTACAAGAAAGCCGTCTTGACGTCCATTTGGTATACGGTGAAGTTCATGTAGGAAGCATAGGCGAGGAAGATACGGATAGCCTCCAAGCGCGCCACCGGAGCATATACTTCTGTATAATCAAGACCCTCAATTTGTCTGAACCCACGGACCACCAATCTCGCCTTATTACGGACAATGACACCCGAATCGTCTTGCTTATTCCGAAACACCCATCTGGTGTCGAGAGATTTCTCGCCTTTAGGCAGCTCCACCAACTTCCAAACCCCAATCTTTTCGAATTGATTGAGCTCATCATGCATGGCATCCACCCAGCTGGGCTCATTCAAAGCCATTTCGACGTTCTTGGGCTCTATTTGAGAAATGAAGCAAGAATAGAGACATGTGTTGACATCTCCACTCTGGCTTCTCGTTTGAACTCCGTCGCCCAGCTGGCCAATAACATTCTCTATCGGATGATCCCGCTGTATGTGAGAGGGGATTTCGTGACTGATGTCATTGAGTGAAACGGGAAGAGTATGAATATTAACAACTCTTTCATGTGCTGAAGAATCCACGGTAGATGTACCAGCTTCGTTTGGTGGATTTGCTACAAACTCATCAGTGATTTGATCGGGAAAGAGAAGGTCCATCAGATTCTGAGTAACAGCGGAAACATCTTGGTTCATGAACTCTCTTTCGACCGGAGTTGGAGGAGTAGCATCAGCATCTGGAGTAGATTGTTGTGTTGAGGACTCAGGAGAATCAATTGGAACAGTAGACTCCACCGGAGAATCAGTAGCAGAAACCAATGGTAGTCTGTAGACAACCCCTTCATCTTCGTCTTCAATAATAGTCTTCGAGCAAGAGGTAGACCCAGCTTGGCTATTAGACGACACACAAAAAGATTTGAATAGCGATGTGTAGTCAAATAGCCAATCCGGACCCACCCTAGCGTCCGTTTCATTCTCTTCAAGCCAGCGAACATAGAAAGACTCCACTATTTGTTTCGTCTTCTTGTTGTATACCCGGTAAGCAGTACGAGCAGCATAACCGACAAAGTAACAATCATCGGCTTTTGCATTGAATTTTGGGTTGGATTCCAAGTGGAGAAGGGTGCAAGGGCAGCCAAATATCGGAAGTGGCTGACAGATGGCTTGTGTCCACAGAGAATCTCATACGGTGTTTTCATCTGGGCTTTGTTGATCAGGACACGATTTTGAACGTAGCACGCAATGTTGATCGCCCCCGCCCAAAAGAAAACTGGAAGTTTAGAATCACAGAGCATCGTCCTTGCTGCGTCTTGTAGCGTCTGATTCCTCCGCTCAGCAACACCATTTTGTTGTGGTGTCCGAACAGAACTATATTGACGCACAATACCCTTCTCAGCGCAAAAATGATCAAGAACAGCGTTCTTGAACTCTGTTCTGTTATCTGTGCGTAGCGCTTTCACTCGGTGGTTGGTTTGGTTCTCGATCATTACAATGAACCTCTTGATGAGGTCAGTGATCCCAGCTTTGTTGGACAAAAAGAAGACCCATGTGAAACGAGAAAAATCATCTATCACAACGAGACAATACGAATTTCGGTTGATGCTGAGAACGTTGACCGGACCAAACAAGTTCATGTGCAACAACTGGAGCACCTGATTGATGGAGTTGACCTGCTTTGGTAGATGTGGTTTCCAATGGTGTTTGCCTTGAGCGCGGGAAACACATTTTTCAAAAGTAATAAAATCTCTGACAGGCAGATCGCGGACCATTTCGTTCTTAGCAAGCCGGTTTAGGTTCTTTGAATTTGCATGGCCAAGTCGACGATGCCACAACATTGCGTTTTGTTCTTAGATTCTTGAAAAGAGACAAGTGACTTCATTGGGCACATTACTGTTCATGTCGATAATATAGGCATTCCCATCCCGCTTAGATTTGACGAGAATCCACTCCTCCGGAATGACAATGCCTGGCTTTAAGATTAGACATTCTTTATCGGTGAAGTGTATTGAGAAACCCTTTTCACAGATTTGAGAAACGCTCAGTAGACTGTGCTTCAGCTCAGGAGCATAGTTGACATTCTCAAAACTAAGCACTTCGTTCGTCACAGTTCCTTTTTGTGATATCTTTCCGCCTTCTCCACCCGCGAAGGAGACATATCCCCCATTAAATGTCTGAATGTCGTGCAGTTGGGAGATATCTCCTGTCATGTGCCGGGAGCAGCCGCTGTCGACATACCAGGGTCTGACGACATTCCTCCGCAATTGTCCCTGCACGATGAGCGGAATCATTTAGATTTGGGGACCCAGGTCATTACAGTCCTGGGTTGACCCTTAACTTTCACAGATTCATTTTTCAATTTTTCCTTTGATTTTTCTTTTTCAACAGATACAGAGGATGATGATGACTGATCAGATTTTAATTTTGGCATCCATTGAAAATTAGGTTTTGAAACATTTTTCGTTTGAGTTTGCTTCGAGCCGGTGGATTTTCTACTCGAAGAGTTTGAAGATCCAGACCTACTCTTTGACGAAATCGACTTTGGCTTAGCTTGGGTCGATTTAGGCAAACGGTTTGTGAATTTATTGAAAACATGTTTGTTCTTTTGAAAACTTGCCATTTTCTTATTTTGATTTGTTTTCCAGTCATCATCTCGAGAGCGAGTTCTGGAGGATTTTCTAATTAACGATCGTCCTCTAGACTCATTCTCTCCCCTTTTTGACATGTGATGCACAAACATCCGGTTTGGGCAATTTCTGGCAATATGACCAGCAGTACCACAGTTGAAACAGATTTGTTTATTATCATTTGAAGTGGTACTGCTCTTGTCAGATTTCTGGTTTTTCTTATCTTTTCTAGCGTTAGCACATTTGCAAGAACAAGCACTAGGTTGTGTTGCAAACGTGGAAGAGGTAGAGGCACTCGAATCAGATTTAGCAACATAATCAGAAACAACATCATTATTTTCAATCTTATCATTCTGAAATAACACGCCACCAGAAACAAACACATCAGTTTTAGAATTTAAGACAGACTCAACACAAAACTCAACACCAAATTTAGACACAGAGTTATTTGATTCATACTTTTCAGCTTCATGCTCCCCCTGAACTACTGACACATCTGCACTTAAGGTATAAATATTAGTCTCCAAAATTTTATCAGTAGAGCATGTTGCTTGTTCAGCAGCAGGCTTTCCGTAAATCATGAAAGGTTCTCTATCAATTTCTTCTTGAGATAGAGGAATAACATTGTAAGTATGATTGAATGGAGGAGGGACATTCTCAAGACCTAATCCTACTTTCTTTTGGTTTCCACAGGTAATGTCCTTCCACTGCATTTGTTTCTCAATCATTTTTGAAACTACTTCACTTGACCCATCGAACTTGTTAAAAATAAATTCAGTATTTTCAAGACGATTTTTCAATGAGTCAAGTTCAGCGGTCACAGCAGCAAATTTTCTTTTGATATGATCATAGTTTTCGCATTTGTTGTTGTAATCTTCTTGTAGTTTCTTAAAGTCCTTTATTTTATTCTCTAATTGTGTTTTTAAAGGCTTTTGATTTTTCCTAAGTGTGTAACCCTCATACTTAAGGTCCTCGTTCTCTCTCTTGATTAATTCAATTTGCTCACGTAAGAATTTAACAGTTTTTATACAAGATTGAGAGCAGTCGAATTCACTGACCTCGGGTTTAACTAGCTCAGAAGAAGTTTTCACAATGAACGCAAACTGAAGATTCATCATTTCCTCTTCCGGGTCTTTTTCTGCTTCTTCCTCTATACCATCCTTGATCTGAGCAAGATGCGCATTTTCAGTTCCTGAAATATTCAGAGCCTGAATTTGATCTTCCCAATCAAAGGATTTGGCTACCATCGCCAAGTTGGCAGTATGATTGCTTGAAGAAGATCCCTTGTTGACATAGGTCACCGGTACCATGATTCTTTCAGAGTTCTCTCTTCGGTCTGGCCTTGGACACTCCCTTGCAAAATGACCAGGCTCATGGCAATTGTAGCATCTTAGCTTCCCTTTGTTGAACCCCACTTTCTTGTCAGAGTTTACACTCCAGTTGTTTTTCCCTGTCTTCTTGGAGAACTGCTTTGCTCTAAAGACAGCCATGGCCATTTGCCAAGTGATGTCCATCTCCTCCACATCCTCAGGATGAATCTGGTCTAGGTCAGCAAAAGATAATTGTGGGGAAAGCTCTCCAGCCACAAAAGCGTTGTAACAGTTCACCAGACCAGTGGCGAGGGCCAGATTTTCTTCTTTTTCTTGAGAACTGAACCCTTGAGATTGACTAGGTGCAGCTGTGGATGAACCAACAATAGAACCAACTTGTTGAGATAAAGTTTGAGGTTGAGAAACTTGAATATGTTGCATTTGAGGGATCACGTAGGAGGTAGGTTGATGAGTCACATAGGGTTGAACTTGTGGAACATGAGAAACTGGAGGAACTTGAGAGGTAGTAAAGCTTGAAAAAGCAGTGTTGTTGGTGGTTTGGATCCCAAGATTTGCTGTGGAATATGAATTAACATGATTAATTTCCCTTTGCTTATCATCGAGATCACAAGCCTTAATGATTGCCATTGTTTCAGCCAAACTTAAACGGTTCAAATCTTTGGTCTTTTTGATCACTGAGACATTCATATCCCAGGACTTTGGTAAAGAATTCAGCAATTTCTTGTTGATCTCAGATCGTGTAACCATAACACCAGCAGAGCTCATTTCTGTGGTAAGTGTGATAAACCTTTGCAACTGATTTTCAATTGTTTCTCCCAAGACATGGTTAAACATATTGAACTTTTGTCGCAACATGTCTTGGCGACTCTGTTTCATGTCTTCATTGCCTTCATAGACTTCAATCAGTGCTTCCCATAAAGCCTTTGCTGACGTATATTCACGGAAACCTTGAGCAATTTCCGGAGATAATGCCATGGTAAGTGTAGCAAGAGCCTTTTCCTGCTCCTCGACTCTCTCAAAATCATCGTCCGTGTAATTTTCAATCCGCTTGTAAGTTATGGTT